>NC_092822.1:82015000-82615000 GCF_023375885.2 Dermacentor andersoni
CATAATACTCCAACCTTGCAGCCTGCGAGGTATAGAAATAAGTACATAAGCACGTCATTCATTGATTTGCATACACCTCGCACCATTACTTGCTCAACAAACGTCACTGTCTTGGTCTCGCAGCATGCATCTACATTAACGGCCGTTTGCGCTTAGGCGTAGTTTGTGAACAGTCTAATGCATAAAGATTACATACATTAATGTTGTGGCCTACGCGGTGCATGAGCAAACATTCCAAAAGATGACATGTTTGATTGTTGAAAATAAGACAAATTGTACATATCGCAGTTACTTTAACAGCATTTAATTGACCACTTGACAAAAACGTTTCTTCGCATAGATTCTAACAGCTACACTGAATCTGCAGTTTCTTTTTTTTTGCTTTTTAATGTAGTTGTTACTGCATGGCCACATTGTAGATTTGAAAACAAAGTTAAATAAATTTGTTTGTTGCAATATAACAATACGTGTAGATCACTGCGATTGCAACACCAGAACTTGATGCAAACATGCACACAATAGGATACAGACAAATGCTCACGACAAACTCCAGAATGTTTGCAGTTTCATTCCATGGCTGTTAATAAGAGGGAGAAAGAAAACTTAATTGTGTTCGTGGAACAAAAACACATTCATAAGCTTAGAGATATAGTCAATGCTTAACACTTTCGAAATGAATAATTATAGCTTGCTGTCGATATTGAAGCAGCCTTTCGACAGCAAGAAAAGGAATCGATTTTTCCAGCTCTGAACATTGAATTGCAGGAGATGCAAGCAGGCATAAAATTCTGCCAATATATTCTGTTTAGGAATACCAAATTGGAATAAACACTGAGAATTGGATTTGTACTTTCTCTGGCTGAGCAATCTAGTTTGAAATGACTCCCATAAGCATGTCGTAACATTGTTGATCTAATACAGGTTAAATGCATGACTAGCTTAACATATCTGGATGGTTGCTATCAATTACAGTGAGGAAACGATAATATTTAATGACATTATTAATATAATTATATTTATTTCAACAAAACAGGCTAACCGTGAGCAGCGTGCGAGGCTGAGCAGAAAGCTGAAATATTCTACGGCGAGTGCGCCTGCCGTGGGCCTACGTTCCTGCATTATGAATAGCGCGTATTGATATGGTCTTGTTAGAAGTTCCGAGTGTACTACCAGCGCGAGACACAGGACAACATAGTGGACGAGAAGCGCGTCTTTTAGAATGCTAAGTTACAACGTACAGGTTTCTACAGAAGTGACGGTAACTGCTCGAAACATTTGATGCGTCACCTTTTGCGCCTTTAGAAATAATTAGAGAGGGCTCCCATATATATATATTCGCAGCGCAAGCACGGCGATGGACGAACCAGGCTTGCGCTAAGGTTGAATTTCAGAACAATTTTCATTCCACGTCGTAATCACACAGATCATTTGAAGCTTCGCTCAGGGGCACACGCGGGCTTTCGGGTTGGTGCTTCTTGTTGCCTTTTGGGTAAGAATGTGGCTAGGAGCAGGCACCACATATGCGCGATCACGGCAATCTACACGCATCATTTCTCCAGAAGCAGACGCCGAGCACGGGTAGCACGAGGATCTTAGGCTGACACGACGACTTCGTGGCAGCCGAATTCCGAATACTGCATATGCGGTGAGGGTGGCTATATGAACTTGTCGATACGTCATCTTGTAGATTGTTGTAGCGCAGGCATAACGGAATGGTCATAGAAGGTAGATAAGACAACACACAGCGCTGAACCATAGAATAAAGAATCGCTGAACGACCTGCGAACAGCTGTTTACGTGCCCCATGTCGCACTGAACTACAGAAACCTCCGTCGCGCATTCCAAGACAAATCTTAACGAAGGTTTATAAATTAGTAAACGTACATATTATTTGCTTCTAATCAAGAAATGTCAATAATATTAAAATGTAAGCGTTTTAATAATTACAATAAAAGAATATGCAGCGCGTTCCACGAAACCTGGCAGTAAGCAACCTTGGGCGTCGCAGCAGTCGCATTGTTGGTATCGGAATCATGTGAAATGAGCCCTCTCAAAATCTCATTGCGACCCGTGCGACTGCGCCGATTTTCGTCTTTCCAGTCGCAGCACGTGAAACAGCATTTTGACGAACCAGGGTGGGATTCGGGCCGTAGTACGTGCCACAGTGAAGGTCTTGGCATACATGTGACGTGCCGAGCTCTCGTTAGCGTGCGTCGTATTTTCGGTTCACAAGCGTTTGTTTTCGTCCCCGTCGAAATATCGCTGCGAGCGCCGGGAATCCAACACACGACCGCGTGCTGATTAACGGGACGAGCTCTTATTTTGGCCTCTGGTGGTAGGAGGCGGTCGCATGCTCGGCTAGAAAAATGCCGTTATGCTCGCTCCTGGAGCATATGCGGCGAGTACGGTATTAGATTCGGCTCATAGAGTTTAAAGCTGAAAAAGTGTGTAAATCAAACAGCAAACAGAATGATTGATACTTTATGAACAAACACTAGAACTTCTGAACAATGGGGAAACAATTTTGCAGATTCCGCGTTGTGAGCAGAGCAGTCCGAGCGAGTACTTTGCGACCGTATAGTACCCCGTAGAGGTCAATTGATTTCTTAAGTACGCCAGGGTGAGTGCGTGCTCTATGGCCACCGCCTCTGTGGCCTACAAGTGCCATTTCTGGTGCGATGCATTAGGAGCGGGGACTTAACACTGTGACCTACTTGCTTGTGCGCCAATGAATAGTCGCACGCAAGTTCTCTTCCAGCCTTCGACGTCTCAAAGCCGCCCTTTCCACACCGTCCTTGTTGGAATCAGACTAACACGACCACCACTGGTCACAGCACGTAAGCCCTCACTCACCCCACCCAACACACAAATGAGTGAACTCCGCAGTACCCACTGGGACCATAGCATTAAAACCTATCCGATTCCACGTTGTAAAGAAAGCGTGTGATACATATGCAATGCTTTATAAGAAATACAATGAGAAATCATCGTTGTCAGGAGCGTCACCTGGTAAAACAGATCTCGTAAGAAATACCTGACATTTTCTGTCAGTACATGCTAAAATCTAATATGTACGAAAAATACCATGAGCAAAGCGTTTCTTGGGGACTAGCTTAAGGATATACCAAAATACCGCCATGATTGTCAAACTATAGTTGATGTATCGTACTAGCAAGCAACTTATGCGCGTCTGCAAGAAAAAGCGTTACGTCGAGTACGTGTACTTAGCACCATCGGCACATAAAACGTTGGGCAGGAAATGAATCTAGCAGTAAGTCAGCAGAGTTTGTTGGGCGACGAAAACTGGCAAGAAATATTTTTTTGAGAGTGAGAATTTAAAATGTATGGTTTAGTTTAAGTACCACCTAAGAAAAAAAACAATACACGCGCTCACTTGTGACGTGGAAGTTTCAACAACTGGTTTGACGTTAAATATTTAACAGTTTTCACATTGGTCGAGTTTGTGTGTGTGTTGACGCAAGCTGTCGCTATTTTCAGAAGCTCAAGAAACTGTGCCCCTTCAGATGTCCATCACGTCATTCAAGCTCAGGTAGGAGCAGATGCGCGCCTGCATGTCTTTGCCAAGTTTGTCGAACGTTGTCTTTTTCTTGCGACGTGAGCCGCAGACTATCTTGGCTTTGACAACGCCCGCGAGGATGAAGTAGTTGAAAGCGAGCCGCTCGCGTGCCTCGGTGATCTTCTCGAGCGCGGAGTCGAGGGATAAGTTTAAATCCATGCGCAGCGACAATTGCAGCGACAAGCAGTGCTCCAAGGTCTCGAAGGCCAGGGCGTCATTTTTTTCCATGGAGCCTTTGACGAACCGGACCGCCTCGTTGACGAGCATCTGCGTTTTAATAGGCAGAATTAACGGCAAAACATGTCAAGAATACACACGCTGCAACGCGCGGCATTCCTATGAAAAACATTGTATAAGGTCCTCAAGGAGTTCAGCGAACGTTTTTAACTGTCCCCGCAGCCATTTTTACGACGCGTTATTTGATAATAACATAGCTAGAAGTACATTTCAGGTAAATAAAAAAATATCGAATTTTACACCCAGTCACCGACTTCACCATTTGTGGGCGTGGATCTCGATATAATACTCAGCACCTCTCCGTAATGCGAAACGACTCCGCAACGTCATTTTGTCCGGAGTCCTCCAGTCGTTGCATCTTTTGTCACCTTTTGTGAGCGTGTTCTGAAGATGTTTGCATAAAATAAAACTGAAATTGGGCAGTTACCAGCACCATTCTTGCGAGGCAACGTCAGTGTACTACAGAGAACCAGCTACGAATCGTCAATGCGCATGTCCCCGTTCTAGAATGGTAGAGTTATGAAGGCTGCACCGTGGTTAATATACACGTAAATATCAATCAGACTTATTTTTTCTTGCAACCAGTGGGACAATCGAATGCTCACCGCGTTACGCCTGAGAGAGTCCCTGATGACGGGTTGGTTGGAGCGGACACGGTCGGCCGCATAAATTTCGATGTTGACTACAAAGCGGTTTCGGAGGAGGGCCTCCTTGAGCTCGCGGCAGATGCCGCGCAACTGGGCCACGTAGTCCACGTCGGGGTCACTCTCGTCGAGATGAACGGTCAGAAAAGCTAACGATCGGTTACGCTCGATCAATCTGCCCAGCGCCTTGGCAGTCCTTTTCCTGAAGGTGATGCCGCGAAACTCGATCATACCGATGCTGCGGTTGCTTTCAAGGGCGCGAAACAGGTTCACGACGTCCGCTTCGGGCAAGTTTATGCGCAGAAGCAAATGCCTGCGCGAGAGAAAAATGCCAAAGCAGCGTTTTATTTTAGGACTACAGCTCTGAAAGGAAGGTATAGTAGCGTTAGTAACAAAAGAAAATAACATTCAGATCCCGAGCACGTGTTCCAATCTATGCGAAGCAAAGCTTTGATGAAGCTCATGATCGAATGGCATAAATTTGCCCGTCTCATTCCTGCGCCACTGGCGTAAAAGAAACTGGCACAGGCACTCTGCGGCACCCGTGCTACGTAGTGGGACACACACGGAAATCATCTCAAGTGGTGAGGTTACATTGACACGATACAAGTGCACGTGTCGGGCGATAAGGAGTGATCTGATCTGACATAGTAATGCTTCAGGAAATATTTGGTTTGCTTGTCAAGAATGGCCGATCATAATGTACATTTGGCCGTGAGGTCAAGAACGAGTTATTTCCGCAAATCTGTAAGTAGTATGGTCGAAGTCGATAAATCCCAACAATTAGAACCGGAATGGCTTTTTAGGTTAGAAGGAGTAATGTAGATGCCAGAGTTTTCACTGCTTCTCTTCTCAGCCCATGCTCGGCTCGTATGTGTGCGTTGTACCTTGAGAATGAAGGGAGAAAGGAATATTGTCTTAGAAGATCGATCCGCTTTGCAGGGGGAGGGGGGAGGTCATTCTACCCATTATGCACGTAATTACTATTATTTTAAGTGTGGCCTATTCGGCAACTGCGCTCAGAAGCTGTGTTCAGGAAAGTTGCAAAGGTTCGCAAAGATAGTTTCGCCTTAAAATTCTCAACTTCAAATGGCACACTGTGCAAGGTTTATGCGGAAGCACTGTGGCACTTGAGAAAGCGCACAACGCAGGTTGAGATTGGATGGTTGGCACCATAGCACTTCCGTGAAGAAGGCCTTACGCGATCTTTGGGCATTCTCGCTAAGGGAACAGAAACGTGCCGCCCACAGTTGCGGAGTCTCGGGCGCACAACAAATAGCCGCATTATCAGCTGCACGGCAGCGTTAGTCGCCAACATCGTTGTCGGAACGTTCTTTGGGCGTTTTATTCGGGTTCTTACGCAGCGTTGCTTCTGGCGCGGTGGCCGCATCTGGTTCAGACCACTTTCTTGTGGCGTGACGCAGCGCCCAATGCAGCGCCGGCGCGTAGTTCCCTAAGCCTTGGCTCGGCATTCAACCCACTCGACGGCACTCCGTAGAGGGGAGGCAAACGGCAAATTTAACGCGAAAGCGTTAAGGGCCCCGCGGTCAAATATATAACGAACCACGCATACTGTATACGGCACCAAAGTTTTATCACTGAAGTTTCTTATGCCTTGCCTTACGTTCTTTGAAAGTTTATTCCCCGGAATTTTGAGAACGGCAGCCGGCAAACAAAAGACATCAGACAAATACCGCCAGCGCGTGCCTTTTATAGAAAAGAGTCTCAACCTGAAATTTCAAAAGTGCGAATTAATGACAAAAGATAGACCCACGCGAGAGGCCGTGTTTATACCAGAAAGCTCGCCTTCACGCACAGATTTTTCCACCAGCGTTTCCCGGTAAACGTTACGGTTATGTATAAGTTGCAGATTCCGGAAAACGTGAGAAACAGTCAAGGAACTCTGTTTTCAATAGTGGAACACGGTAGGATTCAAGTAATAGGCGTCCTCCAAATTTTTATATCGAAAGCTTTACTAACCTCGTCGAGCCGCGTTTCGCCATCGCCGTGGGTTTGACCTTCACTTGACCGCAGCTGCCCCGTAACCTTGGCAACGCATCACGTGACCCGCCGCGCTAGCCTCCTTCCTAGCCGCCGACCACGTGACTCATCGCGCGTCTGGCTAAGAGGAGCGCCGTGCTCGGCTAGTCACTGCGAGCTTGGCGATAGATGAGAACGAAGGCGTTCTCTGAGCGTTGCGCAGGAGGCTTTGAGCCGTCGTCGCCAAGTGGCATCTGACCACCTCGCGATTATCGCCCGGCGAACTGCTTCATTGAAGAGGGCCCGGAATGAAACAGACGTCGCACCATCGAGATCAATGTAGCGACCGCGTTCGCGCCTTCTCTGTGCTTCGACGCTGCGCATGTTCTCGGAGTCTCTTTGCATGACTAACACGTGGGCTTTCCCCGTAGCACAACAGGCGTTGCACCACCGAAAGATGCGTGCCTACCCAAGCCTAATTGCAGTCATGTCTAGCCACCGGGCTAGGCACAGTCGTCATACCTGGCTTAACGATGATTGTACATCAAAGTATAATAATTATAGATAAATCAAAGATTAACCAGTCTAAACCAAGCTTTCCCTATGCATATCCTGGGTTAACTAGCTGAGCGAAGCCGAAGCTGATATTTTTTTTCTCTCTAGTGCAAGCCAGTGCGTTGAAGCGCTTGGCGTGTTTCGCTTACCCCACCCTCGATAGGCCGCACCGCTGCAATTAGTAGCGATTGTGCATGTTCAGCGAGACTTCCACACTTGAAAATATAGCTTGTTGTGAAATTTAGGACAAGACAGACCGTAACAAACAAAGCCACAAGAACGTCTTTATCCACAAGTACAAAGATCAGACAAGTCAATGTATTAGCCACCGTTTCCATTGTGGCTGAATGATTGGAGAGCCAAAGTTCTCTCCAATATTTATTGTACGAAACAACAAGGTTCAAAGAGCGTGATCGGCTCGAGAGGCCTCCGCTGCGACTCAACTGTTGCTATGGTGGAAACATGTCCTTGCCCCTATAGGGGGGAGGGGTTGAAACACGTGACTTCTATTTTACAAGTCCGATGTAAACACTACACCACGGAATTCCCATTGAAGTGACGTAATAGCACGAACACGTTACGCAGCTCAACGCTCAAAGAATGATGGAGATAATTTTTTTTTAATTTCAACGTAGGCTATCTCTCGGAGCCTTCACGTGTGAAATCGCCATCATGATCACAATAGATTGGAGCGTGTTTTTTTTGTTATGGCGAGCTCAAGGTGCAGTTAGCGTGGCGTTGCAAGCAGTTCTGTTGCTACACACTATACCATGAAAATACAGATGCACTGAGATGCAACACTTTGCGCACGCTTCTAATCTAGCGCTACAAATATCGGAACCCTAAGCGCTGACGACAAAAATTGCCCGTGTGAATGAAATAAAACAAAGTTGTGCGATCCAGCGTCCCAAGTCTGCACAGGTGATTATGGGTACGCCGGATTACTTTTACCTACCTGTGGTTTTTATTTTATGTGCTTCTGTATCTGGGCACACAAAGTTGTTCGTTTCTTGCCACTTGATTCCCGCAGTTTTCAGGACCGGCAACCTCTGCCAGGAGTCGAACCAGCTATATTTTGTTAACAGCAGAAAGTCGTCCACACAAAGTCACCGAGACGAGTCAATTGTGTCATGAATAATCCACTCCAAACAGTAGTCAGAGGGAATGTCAATGCGTGAGCAGTCTATACATGGCAGTATTCCGATATATGTGTCGTGTAACATCGTAAACTGCATAAGCCTGTTGTTAAGTGCTTGTGTAAACATAGTTATCGGAGGACACGGGGGTGCCTAAATGCTTGTTCGCCTTGAAACCGAAAACACAGTAGTGTCGTAGTTATTTAATGTCACTCACCGTAGCCTCATAAGTATACTATGGTACAAAATCGCTGGAGGCATGTCGACAAATCATGCTCGTGGAATTACACAAAGAACGGTGGAATTACGTCCTTAATGAAAAGTACACTAAGGACGTCGATATGATATGGTTTCGAGGGCCCACTGGAATGTCTCGTAATGAGCTCGCTAGAGCTGAATTACTCCGAGCTACAGAAATTGCACGTGCACACGCACTTTGAAGCGTCGCGAAAATATATCTAAGCAGTTAAGCTTTAACGCTGTGAACTCCGTTTACCCATTCATTACTCTCCGCGAGCGTGCACTCCTGATCATGCCTTTTGAAATTTCTCATCATCCCGTCCTACCTCCATAAACTATACCCAAATCACAGCTCCTCATCCAATTTAACCCAGCCTTGCTGGTCCGATGAATATCTCCAGAATACTAACATCACCTTGCGGCAACAGTCTGTAATGCGCTGGTAATGTGTCAAGAAAACGACAGATTCAGAGCATCGCACTCCAAGAGACAAATAGGTTTCGACAGCGTCGTTGTAATATTTATTGTTTCTGAAATTATGGTTCGACGGAATCCCGGCTAGTCGGGAGAACTATTAGCGGGAAATATCAAGTGCCAACATTTCGTTGAAAAAAAAAAGACGTTTGGGGCCCCTACGAAGAGAACAATGCAAAAAAGGTACTGTGCGCCATGGGAAATGCAGTCTTGAGTGTCGAGCCAGCCAGTCGGCCCCCTTGAAGTGGGTACCCGTGTCGTCAGCGTGCTCTCTAAACTACACCGGCATCAAAAACGATCCTCTGCTGCCTCAAGATAGAAAGGATCTAAAACCTGTCTCATTGAGGACATCGTAATGCTTCCCGCGAATATGGGAAACGCCACGGCCATCTTGGACAAATGGGACACTTAAAACAAGATGTGAAGTTTGCTCTAGGATGAAGTGACCTATATTTCTGAATCATGGTCCCACTATAAAGCTAGAAAGAGACCTAAAGCAAGTATTAGCTGATGTGTTCCGCTTTGCTAATCTGCAGCAGAAGACTCGTTACTTTTTTTTCCTTCTGTGCAAGAATGGTTCGGCGCCCGCTCGGTGTGCTTTAACCAAGATTCACAAAGCAGGCGTCCCCATGCGCGCATTTGCCCAATTCACCCGCTTGGTTCTGTGCACTCTGCCAAATTGCCTTCACCGCATTATCTACTCCTTTGTCGGAAAAAGTGGAACGCCTGTGCGGATCTCGTGCGACTTTGAAAAAGTTCAGGACACTGTTCTCGATGACTGCGACATCCTGGTGTCCGATGCGAAATCGCTTTTCATGAGCGTGCCAGCAGAGCTCGCCGTCAAGGTTTGCATAGATGCGCTCGAATCAGACCCAACTCTACTGGAAAGAACCACAATAGACATTCCATGCCTCAGCAGGCTTCTGCAATTCTGTGTGAGCAGTGGACATAACTTTGGAGTCACTAGAGCCCGCGCTGTCTCCAACTTTGCACCATGTCCAAGCATTTTCCTTCGGTTCGTAGACGATTCCTTCTCCGTGATTATTCAAAAGGCTTTGAGTGCATTTTTATTGCACCTCAGGTGCATGGAACCGGCCATACCGTTCACGACAGAGGAAGATTCCGATGGCCGCCTGCCTGTTGTATACACCCTAGTAAAACATGATGGCAATAGAATGCCTTTCAGCTTATTCAGGAAGATCACGCACTCCGGCATGTACTTCAACTTCATTTCTGTACACCCGAGCTGTCCCAAATGTCTGGCTGCCTCACTTGTACGCCGAGCAGAAAAACTGCTGAACGCCGGACTATCGAGCAGCTGATCTAGCTACCACATGCCCTCACCTGCCGTTTTCGGGCTGCCCCAGTTCATTTATCAAAAGTGTCCAAAATCGCTTAGCTCACCCGGTGTCACAACAGCCCCAGAGACAAGAGGAAAAGAAAAGGATTCCGATACCATATGTCTCCGGCGTAAGAGAAAGCCTGTCCCGAATCTTTCGGCCGTACGAATTTGACGTTGCACATGTTTTGCGTGCCAGCTCAGACACGCAATAGTGACGGTGAGAGGCAAGCTCGCAAAAGAGAAGTTCCCGGGAGTTGTGTACAGAATTCCCTACGCCGCTTGCGAGCACGTGTGCATCGGTGTAACTGGCGATTTCGGAAAAAAGAGCAATACAGCGCAACTATTACTTCAACAGCAAGCACGTAACAACAGGCGCGCTGGCTGAATACTCAGAGCCCGCGTGCCATGGCATCAACTAAGATAGCGCGAAGATAAATTGAAAAGGAGAAGATGGCAAGGCTTTAGCTGGAACCCCTTCCCATCCATTCGGCGTCACACACGCTCGATCGCAACTTAGGCAATCTGCCCCCTATATACACCCAATCACGAAGTGTGCATGAACAACCTTCACTTCATTCTCTTCATTGAACAATGTTTGTTTGTTTGTTTGTTTGTGAACAATGTTGTTTGTGGCTCCGAAAAGTCTTTTTCCCTTTTTGTTTGCCACATTTGTTCGGCGCTCTAAATTTCGCACTAATTATGGCTTCTGTGACCATAACACCGCGGCCATATCGTATTCTGCTAATGCTTTCTCGAAATGATGTCTTAAAACGCCTTTGTCTCCAAGGGTCAAATATGGCGTCAGTTCCTTGCCCTTATTAAAACTTCAAAGAATTGTATGCGCATGGCAGGCAGTGTGGGCTTATGATTCGCAGAATCATATCCTCATTATTTACAAGAGTTTGACACCACTTCCATTAGTTATTTGGAGCACACGGCTTTTTAATCATTCACTGATCGCGCTTACGGCGAAGACACTTAGGCAAAAGCACTGGATATGAATCGCGCTTTGGAAAAGTAGCAATATGCGACGAAAGAAACTGCACGCATGCATAAATACTTCATTAGTAGTTCTGTATATTTTTCTAAATAAGAGTATTACACGAACATTTAGAGAAAAATCTTGACAATAACCAAGGCAACCACAGAGATATTGAAGGTACGCAGTCTTGTAGCGAACCTTGCTAGAAATAATTTAGTTTTGCGAACATGTTCTTTTGTACAGGATAGTTAACTCGGCTTCAATGGCGCAAAAGCAACTAATACCATGCTCCGTCAGCCACAAGACATTAAGAAATCAAAGGTTAAGGCTGCGAAAGTTGCATTACTTTACAGAATGTGCAGAAAAATGGTTTAATGTAAAAGTTGAAGTAAGGAAAAGGCACTAGCGGACCATCTCCCAATATGGAGACTGCGTGTAAAGGTATGTGCAAGTTTTAAAAATTCAGCAAATCCTTCCGTGTCTGTTATTCAATGTGTGGACATGTCATAATAATGTGCGTTACTGTAAAATGTTCGTCGCATTTCTCGCAAGTTTTCTTTGGGAACTAGAAAATTGTGTATCAGGTGTGTATGTTCAATAGAAGTCGACATTTGATATCCTCATAGAAGCGTTGCTGGTGACTGCACGACTTCCCCTCGCCAAGCTAGGGTTTTGTTTCGCATTACTTGTTATTTATGCGAGAATCTTATTCTAGTTGCCACATTGATGCAATAGCCTTAGGAATGGATCGAATACTGTCTTTGTAGGGAAATGTGTGTGCGTTATGCATTTGTGCGCTGCCATGGACGCGCATCTATCTGCTGCATATTTCCCTGGTGTGTCAACATCGCTTAGGACCCTGCAGAACCGTATGGTTGTTCGGTATTTATTATAGGCCACCATGTTTAGGATATCGCCAACCAGAGGTATAAATTAGTCAGTATAAAGTCAGTATAAATGACAGCATTCTGCTTGCCGGTGGTAATTCCCGTCCGTATCGCATAAATTGAAGCGAAGTGACTTATCCAAATTCTATTTTCCCAATTTTTTTGTTACGGTTCCGACACCCACGTATTGTGTTTTAGAACCAAGTGTAAGATTCCGCTTAATAATATATGGAGTTTTACGTGCCATAACCACTTTCTGATCATGAGGCACGCCGTAGTGGAGGGCTCCGGAAATTTCGACCACCTGGGGCTCTTTAACGTGCACCTTGATCTAAGTACACGGGTGTTTTCGCATTTCGCCCCCATCGAAATGCGGCCGCCGTAGCCGGGATTCGATCCCGCGACCTCCTGCTCAGCAGCCTAACACCATAGCCACTGAGCAACCCCGGCGGGTATTCATGCATAAATACATATATACACATACATACATATATACATACACATATACATACACATACATACATACACATATACATACACACACACATACACACACACACATATATATATACATACACACACACATACACACACACACATATATATATACATACATACACACACACATATATATATATACATACACATACATACACACACACACATATATATATATATATATTATATATATATATACACACACACACACACACACACACACTCACTGTTGTAAGTTATTTTAAATTATTGAGGTCCGAGTAAAAGAACACGGGGCTTTAAGCACTCTAAGTTATAACTAAACGTGGCAAATCAAGAATGAAGCGAAGAAAGCATAGAACCAATAAGCATTGTTTTGTACTCCACCAGTGAATATAATTTGCAAAACATGCCACACAACACCTTCAAAGGTATGTAGCACTTCCATCAATGTTAATTTTGTTTTAATGGTGTCTTCCAATTGAAATGGAAGACACCTCAATACCTAGGTGCTTTCACTGCCTTGAGTTTCTGCTTTGTTTCATTTAGTGTACGTAAGCTGGATTGTCCGATTATTTAGCGATTTTCTCCTCAGGTCAATCAACGTCCTTGAATCAACTTGAGCGATTGCCTTATCGGCGCTTCGCTTAATTAAACGACAAATTTGTAGCGCGCTCCGAGCACTCCCCGATGTAATAAATGAGCGGTACTTTCCTTAGGGACTTGGTCCTGGCGAGAGTGTCAATCAGCTTCTGAACCACCAGTTGGTCCGCCAGTGTTGTGCATTCAAGCCAAGTCAGGCCAACGCTGCGAGCTGAAGCAAGGGCGTCCAGGAACTCCACTGCGTCCTCTACACCGACCTCGTCCAGGTGCTGGTAAATAGTGGCCGCCTTGGAAGCACGGACGAGTGCGGCGAAGTGTGATGCACGAAGACGCACGCAGTGGAACTTTAGGCGCGAGAATACATTGATCTCCTGGATCAGCTCAAACAGGACAGCGACCTCCTCAGGGGGTTGCGTGCCGGGCGTGTTGAGGGCAAGCACTTTCAACGTCTTGTTTACCTGCAAGTGCATTGACGTTTGATCAGGCGTTGACGCCGCACAACGAATCTTAAGTGTGCACGGTTGTAAATGCAAGATAGAAGCGGTAGGATTTGGCACCCAAATACTTGTACGTACACGTATATCTCAATGTGGTTCGAGATCGAAACTGACCACAAAGCCAACTCAAAAAATGATGGGTGTGGTTTGGTGGCGGCAAGTAATGGTAACAGTGTTAAGCACTGCACTGTAAGGTATCGAGAGACATGATATAATGTGATGTGCTGCTATGCTGTTGATGGCAGCAAATGAAGTAGGCCGAATTGCCGATTGGATCGTGCACTTGATGCAATTCCTTAACGAAAGATTACAGGTAATAAATTCAACGACACAAACAAGGATTGCATTTAAAACTTCTCGGTAAGCTCTAAAATGAAATTCTGGGGATTTTGCGTGCCAAAAGCGCCATTTGGTTATGAGGCACGCCGTAGTGGAGGACTCCGGCAATGTGGACCACCCGGTGTTCGTTAACGTGCACCTAAATCTAAGTGCACAGGTGTTTTCACATTTCGCCTCCCTCGCAATGCAGCCGCCATGGCCGGGATTCGATCCCACTATCTTGTGCTTAGCAGCCGAACACCATAGCCGCTAAGGAAGCATGGTAGGTTGGTACGCTGAAGGCAGATTTCAACCCGTATAGATTGCTGCATGGTTTGAATATCTGTGCGCCGAACACTAAGGAACTCAAAACACCAATCAATACACCACTGCCTTTTTCCTTGTGTCCAGTAAAACTTCAGTCACTGCGGAAGACAATGCATTAAAGTGGGATACACTTCGAAGACTGTATGTCACTGCGCAGTCATGTTTCGGTGATTTGTAGGAAAGGAGAAACCATTGGACTACAACTGAAGCACCTAAGTACGAAAGCCACGAGTGTTGATTATACGGCATTTATACATTATACGGCATTTTAAATGTGAATAGATTTATCGGAAGTATGCAGCACATCGTTGTGAAACAACCCCCCTACTATGTTGAAGAAGCACCCAATTGGCCACCTTGACGTATGCTTCAGCCACTTGAACGCTTAATCATCGACTACTATTTGAAAAGACCATGCGAGTCATATTCCGGCTTAACCTGCCGGCAAGCGAGGGAAGAGGTGGGCACAGATTCGAGGTGTTTCGTGAGGCGGGTAGATACTCTATCGGGGCTCAGCTTGAAGAGGAAGATCGCCTTTGGTTCCGCGATCCTTCAATGGATGAAGTCTTCGTCAGCGAAGTTGATCAACGACTTTTTTTTGAACAGTCATCCATCTAGGTGGCATTCATGGTGGAGGAAACAAGAGCAGGCGGAAAAACCACACCTAATTGTTCATCTGCCTGTTTCTCTCTAGGTGATGGCTCGGTGAAAGCAAAGGAACATAATACCTTGCACTGGACAAGCAGTTGGCCTAATAAATATGATGATTAATGTAGTGCCCTGAAACACCTAAGGAGCCTTTGTACAGGTGCACTTAAACGGTACTACGCAAATACACATAAAATAATGTGGTCAACGAAGCAATTTGAGGCATAGAAACAAAGTGGCAAAAAAGAAACAAGGAGTGGACCGGAATAAAGGGAGTTATTCACAGAACATAATATTCTACGCATATACACCCACAGGGAACGAATTCAAAATTTAGGTTTTACTTGCCAACATCATGATCTTATTATGGAACACACCGTAATGGAGGACTTGGGATTCATTTTGACTACCTTGGATTCCTTACCATGCACCTGATGCACCTTACACGGACGTTTTTGCATTTTGATTCATAGAAATGCAGCCACAGCGTGCGGAATTCGATCCCGAGACAAGAAATGCATTCAGAAATGTGTCAATACAGGAAGAATAGGTATTACATGGTTTTTTCTACGTTTTCTGTTTTGAGTTCAACCATAAGGTAGCGACCACTGCAACAGAGACCACGCAGAAAACGCGGAATATCGCCTTGCGCACTTTTGCGGCGTGGAAATTTGTGTCTTATCAAAAAGCTTTAGGGAGCATATAGTGTCATTAACCACCTCGAAAAGGAACAAAAGGCCTGGTTCAATACCTCTTGTTTTAGAGGTTACAGTTGAGTACATCTCAGGGGTACACCATCGTGAAATGAACGGAAAAAGTAGCGCCTAAATCTAGCCAAATATATCCTGTAAGGGCTCATTGAGGTCAGAATTATTATTCCAAGTTCCACCTAAAACTAGATAGGCATATTCTTGTACTGAAAGGTGCCCACTTAAACAAGATCTAAGAAAGGTATATGAAACGGAGTATGGAAGCCATTCTGCTGCGGGCTTCTATCATGGTCTGGCTGAGAGCCTGTGTTGTGGCAACGTCTGTGTACGTAGAGCACACAGACGTGGCCTCAACGTATCGTGACGGCTGAGGCCAAGTTGCTTTGGAAACGCGCAGTCGCCCGCGTATATGCGCTCTTAAACAACTGGAAATAATGGTGGGGAATGGTGGTATGCTTGGAAATCGAATGTTGCATTCATATTTGAAGGTATTTTTTTAGATGAGTCGGGTCTTTTCTACGCCATGTATGTAAAAGCGAATTCCTTTTGTTTGTAACGCTGCCCATTCACCACTTTCACACGTTTAGCTTCGACACGCAGTATTCCTGTAAGGTCTAAATAACCAAATGACACATGCTTGTTATTTACTTTCTTCAGCTGGTGCCGTTCAGTGGAGGTTCATACGGGAACTACTGCTGCTTACCTAGTGCCACAACGTTGGATGAACGTACAGAAAGCCCGGAGCGGGTATTGACATGGAGCAATATAAACATTTCCTTTTTTGCACAACACGTCTTGCGTCTACTTTATGAAATTTGACGTTGCCTAACTTTGATGGAGGCTTGTATAGATCATTCGCAATAATTAAATAAATAATAGTGCCACTTCGCACCAACACCATGCGCGGTTTAGCAGTAGAAACAACAACAACAAAAAGAAAACACGGTGTAAAGCGTTCCAATTAGCATTCAAAAAGCGCGCGCCAAAAACCGAAACTGGAAGTGTGGTTCGTGGAACAACGCCCGCGACTAAGTGCGCTGCCGTCGATTCGGCAGCTTGGCTCTATGGGAATGTTCGCTCTTGTTGAATTTCTTTCTCTATGGTTGAAGTGCAATCGCTGGTTCCCCCGTGCCTTCCAAAGAGTACTAAATAATTCGTGTTCCGCATACAATCAGGTTCCACAAGGTTCGGTGACGACAGACTATGAATAGAACCACCGGTTACGTGCGAGAGACTTCCGATACATGCAGGTGCATGATGCGCCGATTGAGAACGTCTAGCATTTGTCAGCCGGTGAAAAGCGGACACCGAAAGAAGACAAACAAGTACTCTTGTCTGTATACAGTTTGAAAAGGAGCTAGGCCTTTTAGCATCTCTAGATAAAAAGTATAGAGTATCTAGGCACGATAGAAAGCATCAGCACATTCAACGATAATACGGTCATGCTCATGCTCGGTGCAAATGCCTTTCTTTTCGTTTTATCTTAATCGAGGACGCGCGTAACTCCAGAAGCTTTTGTTGTGGCGGGTACTGTTTCTTTTTCAATCAGTGGCCTATATTTGGACTAAAAATATGATCAGAGCTTACGGCAAAAATACCTGTAATGTGTCGACTGCTCACTTCACTTTTTTTACTGTGCTTAACGCGGGGACCTGCCGGCAGGCTGCTTGCATTTTAATGCTGCACGCAGTTCGCCATAAAACGAACTTCTTGGCGAGTTCATGAAAAATGAACCAGGGAACTGCGTTTTGTAGCATCTCTGGAAAGACATCGACTTGGTTATAAACATCGCGCATGTCTACATTCACAGAACTGCTTTTGTCAGATTGATCATTGCGTACATTGATGTAGTCGCCAGTTTCAAATACGTACACAGACTACAAGAATTTAGCTTTACGCGTGTTTCTGGTGCATGTAAGAGCTGTAAAGAGGCGGGTAAAATTTGTAAAAACACGTAGGCTTATGTCTGAGAGGGATACAGTTAAGAAACAAATGCTTGAAAAAACAGATCTATCGGGTCTACAATGACGTCTATCTGCATGTTGTGCTGTGGTAAATTACTAAACGAAACAAAATCTCCAGAACAAGATTTCTTAGCGTTGTGTAAGTAGTTCTATGGGGAGGCTAATGTATTCCCATAGTGCGCCAACGCCATTAAAATGTGCCCTAGCTTGAAATTTGAAATATGGGTACGAATTTACCATGTTATTTGTAACAATATATGCGTGATACTTCGGCGGTGGCACATTTGGAGATATGAGGCTGATTAAAAAATTCTTTGTCTTTGCTGCAGTAAAATTTATTTTAAACTGTTTTAGGCCCTGCTTCGATTTCAGCTCGGCGCGAATGTTCCATGGAGTTGTGAAATGGAATGAAAACATCACCGTCTAGGGCAATGATATTGTTCCCTGCCGTCACCATAAAAAAAGGAGTTTTGGGGGGAAGTGAAGAGTCAATTGTTCGATGGTTCTCGTGATAACGTTTCAGCGAGTAATATTTGTAGCTTAACGATACATTATAAAATATATTATTACGTTGAGCTTTTGAACATCAGATGTGTTAATATAAACTGCTTAGCTCCTTCATTGTGGCTGCTTTGGTTGTACGGAAGAATGGAGCCAGGTTGTCATGCAACCTACATACGCAGCCTACATCGCGAGCTATGCGACGTAGCTCAGGGCTCGCGATGCTCAGGGCCAATTACTGATCTCGCTTGCAATGTGCAGATACTAGAGTATCGTGCCCAAAGGTGGCATCAAACTGCCATCCGTGCATCATCGTGCACCAGCAAACAGCATTTACGTGTGGTTTTAAGCGCGAAGACAGCGGCTTTGTTGAAAAGGTCATGTTCAGCTGGCAGTAATATTTACTCAACAGTCATCGAAATGATTCGCACTTTGGTTGTTCCATATCCTTAAAGTCCAAGTACAATGGCACACAGACATTACTGCTCGAAGGAAACGGTGCCGAACACGGAACGTTCCGAACTAGAGTGGTGCATGGACACGAGCTCCGAGACTATAGGCGGCATTTGCAGCGTGGCGGCAATCTCGAAGCCCAGTCTCTACGATTGGCGTATCCGTTAACCACCAAGTGTCCGTGTGGCCTGATTGGATGCTATATGAAGGCTGATAAGAAAGGGAAAACAGCCCTGCAGCTTTGCCAGGATACATCAGCAACGTATGCTAATCGTTCATAACAAATTTAGCGGAATGTAAATTTTCGTGCAGCCGGCCTTTACAATGCTTGGCGCTGGTACAGCATGCACTCGCCAAAGCGGGCTTCCCGAAATAATCCTAATTAGTGCAAATTACCTCCAGGACATCTATTATGCTGAACAGTGCGCTGACGGGGAACTCGTTGTCCTCTAAGTCAAGCTTCTGCAACCGCTTGTCCAAGAGCAGATTGGCTGCGGCGGCAACTGCGAACGGCTCTCCCAGGGAGCATTTGGCCACTTTCAGATGAAGCAGAACACCTGCGCCGTCAAACGACGGAGGGAAGCGAAGATTGAGGTGAAACATTCCTTGCGCATGCTCACGTTAATATTGAAGGGATTTTATTCTAAAGTAGGATGAATTATTGGCTACTCTCACACTGCGAATGAATACCACACTCATAGCTCCCTTTCAATGGCTACTTACATCCGAGATGATTCAAAATCATTGAGCTCTAATAGTTCTCTTTCATAAGCTAGCAAAAAGGAGTAATTTAGACACGCACACTTTAGTGCCCATTGGTTTCAATGAGAACTGAATGTGAGCGGGGCCAGCAGTTGCGTCATTGAACCAGTGACTCTGGAAAAGAAACAATTAAATGATGTACCGTATGAACGCGTGTAAGGGCCGCACCCGTGTATGGGCCGCACCCCCAACTTCCCGAAGCAAATATTTAAAAAAAAAAATATCCGTGTAAGGGCCGCACCCCGAACTTTCCACGACCCACGTGTGATTAGCCTTCAAAATGCGCGCGCACGGAAGCTTCCAGATGCCGCCCACGGATGGCGCCGATGTCGCGGGTCATCATCATCATCATCATATTTTCTTTCTGCCGCGAGCTTCCGCAATCCATATCGTCATCGGTATCATCAGCCCTGGCCACCATGCTGGCCACCCCGGCTTTGTTTTGCGACTGTCGAAGGCACGCGAGTTGTAGCAGCGTTGTTGGCGTGGGCGCACGCTGTTGTTGCGGCTCTCGTGTGTGCTCTGCTTTATTTTTCACGAAAACGCCGACCAGACCCCCGTGTGGTTCGACTGTCCTGAGAACTGCACAGTTGAGCTTAAAGGAAAGAAGAGCGTTTCTGTGCGGACAACTGGCGCGGAGCGCCAACGGTGCACAGTTATGCTGTGCGTCACTGCAGACGGGCGGAAGCTGCCCCCGTATGTGATTTTGAAAAGGAAGAGGATTCCGAATGAGGCTTTCCCCAAGGGAATTGTAGTTCGAGCCCAAGAAAAGGGCTGGATGGATGATGAGCTCTTCCTCGATTGGATCAAGAGCGTTTGGCAGAATCGCCCAGGCGCGATGTTGGCCAAACGATCGCTGCTCGTCTTGGATAGCTTCCGCGGTCATTTGACGGACAGAGTCAAAAAACAACTGGGCAGTATCCGCACAGACATGGCCGTTATTCCGGGCGGCCTCACCGGCGTGCTGCAACCACTGGACGTGAGCATTAACCGGCCTTTTAAGGTTGAGTTCCGGAGGCAATACTCGGAATGGATTGCAAACGGCGATCACGATGAGACTCCGACCGGGCGGCTCAAGAGGGCACCGCTCGCGACTGTGCTGGGCTGGATTTTGACCGCGTGGAATTCGGTGTCTACGGACATTGTATCCCGCAGCTTCAAAGTGACCGGGATTTCCAACGATTTGGACGGAACTGAAGACGACGACTTGTGGGGTGATGAGCCAGAAGAATGCAGCACCAGCTCGGAGTCTGAGGACTCCGCGAGTGATGATGACTGATTGTAAATAGTGATGATTGATGAGGATTATTGTAAATAAACGCGCATTCACTTATTCGTCTGTTTTTACTTGAAAAAAAAAATTTTTTTTTCGTATGTCGCGTGTATGGGCCGCACCCCGAAAATAGGCCCTCGAATTTGTAAAAAAAAAGTGCGGCTCTTACACGCGTTTATACGGTATATCAAAACTCAAAAACGTGAAAAAAGTCTGCTGAATTGATCCCACAAGCCGTAAATTTGCACATATATGTAGCCCCATCACTCTGCACATAAATTTTATTACGCTCCCCATAGCATACCAAATAAATTATTTCCTGTTGGTACAGGAATGTAGAAAAGATAGAATAAGTAACTGCTTGTTTCGTAACAAACTCTGCATATATATCTTCCTCACGCCCAAAGATAGTTCAGACGCATATTGGTGTCTTAACCGGGTTTTGATTATCGAGTCCTCTATTATGAACCCTTCACCAATACCCTTCCCATGCTTCCTTTTAATTACCCTGTTAGACGTTGAAGGCAGCGTCTTCATGCACATAAACAAAGCAGCTATTTATGTTCATCCTCGTAAAAATAGATTTCATTGGTCTAAGTAGAGCTTAAGCTGTATAGCGTCTTAGATTAGAATTTTAAATGCAGATTTTTTTTTTTTTTTTTTGGCCCGTCAACTCGCACTTTCGATATGTACTTAACGGGTTGAACGTACGGGCTGAATATAGTTCTTTCGTAGACAGGGGCAATACGTTGCGTATCCGCTTTCGAGTTTGTCTCTTTGCTTCTCTTATTTATTTAGTCTGTTTTTTCCACACTGTTCCTTATAATTGCAAGACCATAGCAGTTGGGCATTACAAGGATATTACTAATTGTCTGAAGGCCACGTTAATTGTGTTCATGAGCTCGTACAGGCATGGCATCCCGTGATTAGCAATGTACCGCGCTCCAGAATATTCGGTAAATTGTTGTAACAAATCGATTTACTTTTGAGAAATTGACTGCGGCAGCCAATGTACAAGCACCCATAGGTTGTAAGAATACGACGACTTTGGTTTAGGGTCACGCACTCGTCTTCCTGGATTCGAAAGTCCTCTGAAAAGTACTTCCATGGCGAGCGCTTCTAATCTGAATTTGAAATGCTGAATGTTACAGAGCTATTATTCAAAGAATGCGTGATGACAAGTGCAGATGAATTAGGTATATTGAGCATGGTGTCCATTCAGGGTTCAGATGGTAATTCCCATTTTTCGAAAGATCACATGTTACAAGCTTGGTTTGCATCGTCCAGAGTAGCAGGAAGCAGGAAGCATGAAAAAAGAAAACAAATACGCTTTCACTCGTAGCGAGAAACAGTGCCGGGATAATTGGCGCATTGTTGTGATCAATAACTCGTGAACTGTGTTGCACTGGATGGGTTAGAATAAACATTTTGTGTGAACAAGGCGATACACCTTCGAGTGGAGTAGGAACGTCGCAAATGACCGAAAGGCAGCTGAGGTGTGGGAGGAGTAGAATTTTGCTCGACAGAACTCCGCTCAGATGACTTCTTTTCGCATATCGCTCAAAGTTTGTTAGAAGTCTGAAAGCTCTTCCTAGTTCATTCCTTGCTTTCCTGCCCCGTTAGCTCTTAATTTGATAATACGCCTCACATACTCGCCCGGGTGGCCCCACTTCCTGAGAAACTAAAGAGGATTGCAAGGATGTGCTAATTTAGGCCGACTTACTTATCCAAGTTAGATAAAATAATTGCACATAGATGGGTACATACCCACAGTGCTTCATCAGTTCACTGCGTTTACTAAGGGCGATGCTTATGATGGGCATCTCCCTTTTAGGGAGCGTAAATTTGGATTAAAATACCACTCAAACTGAAGGCTGCCGGAAACATTTTCACTAAACGTTGCTAATTATCTAAACAAGCTTGAAAGTTTTGGTACGGAGTTTTTATACTTTCAAGAACACGATCTGATCATGAGGGACGCCGTAGTACTCCAGGATACTGTGGACCACCTGGGGTTTTCTAACGTGCAATTAAATCTAAATACACGGGTGCTTTCGCATTTCGCCCCTAGAGAAACGCGGCGTCGTTTCCCGGATTCAATCCCACGACCTCGTGCTTAGCAGCCAAAAAACACAGCCACAAAGGAACCACGGCTGGCAGCTTGAAAATGCATGCTTTATCACATATTTACACACTACAATGCTACGCTACTTATCCATTGATGTTTGCTTGATGACGTTTTCTTGTAACTTGTCCGAATTATTGGGTATTTCTGACAAAAAGAAACTGATGCTATGTGTGCCAGAACCACGATCTCATTACAGGGCGCGCCGTAGCGACGCATTGCCGCATAAGTTTGAACGCAGGGGTTCCTCTGGCATGCATCGAATCTACGTGAACGAGCGTTTTTGCATTTCTCTCCCATCAAAATGCAACCACGAAGGCCGGAGATCACACCCGTGACCTCCCATGAGGAATGCGGCGCCATAGTATCCAGCTACTCTAGCATGTATCTGTATTATGTAAAGATCTGTTTGGTGGATACATAGCCCAGTTTCCATATATGTCGTGTGGTCACGCTGCTGCCTATAATGGTTTCATTCATGAGCCGCTACTAGCTTGTGATAGTGGCCATACAATAGCTGGGATACCTCTTACAGCTATTCCCTGCCAAAACGTTCTAAAATCACCTGTGTGCTGGGGCTGGTATGGTATTTATTGCGAATTTCTTCTGTGAGAAGGGCACTACTTCCTCCAATGAGGTTCGCGTCTACTTACCTCCAATGAGGTCCGCATACGCTTCCTCCAGACGTGAGTCACAAGGTGCGCATTGGAGAAAGATGAGCTCCTCGAGTCGGCTAGTCGGTGGAGGTGGTGCCATGTCTGCCGAGCACTCGCCTTCACGCGCACGAGACGGCATGTGTAGCGTCAAAGCGGAGGCCATGGCTTCGACGTCCTCGGCGCGAAGCGCGCATCTCTGCACCTTGAGGGACCGCAAAGCTGGGCTCACAACAGCCGCTTTCAGCAGGGCCGATGGAGTCGAGTCAAATGTTCCCGTGACCTGCAGCAGGACACGAAACGAAGCGCAGTGGGCTCTTTTTAGCCCAAGAGGTGTGGCCACAGAACTGCCAGAGAACAACCGAACCTTTTTTTTTTTAAGGCTCTGCTGAGAAAATAAATGCGCCCATTAGAGAGTCACTCAATTTAGCAGTCGACCATCAATGGGTGCATTAACCCGTGAAACAATCTACTCGCCCGCCCGTAATCAGCGACTCCAACAATGCATTCTTATAGTCGAGCACCTATCCGTAGAGCAGAGCGCCAGCTGAATATCTCAGCAGCAGTAGGTGCTACTGCTGGTGAGCTTAAGCGCACGAACCCAGAATAGCTGGTTGTGATTCGACTGCATACACCGCAGAAAAAAAATTACGTACAGCTTTTTCACAATTAGCAAATATGTTTAAAATTTGACATTCACATCATTCAGACTGCACTATATAAACCTGCATTGCCAAATGCACAAACGCAGTATGGGTGAAGCACAAAGGCAGGAACAGTTAGGCCATTTGTTCTCGAATTCGGTGCTTTCAGAACGTACGTACTCATGCATTATCATGAAAAGCTTAGAAAGAACGTCTTGTGTTCGTTGTAATGTATGTCTTTACAAGCGTGATAAAATAAATGCCTCACGACTGCGCCATCCATATTTAGTACCGAACTGTTCCTACTGCTTTATGCCATGTCACAACGATATTTATTACGAGAGAGCATGCATATATTACGAAAAACATGACACTCAGTGACGTAGCCTCCTATATGGTCTTTTTTTTTCCTGTATATGGTATAAACGTGTCTTGACGGAAGAGTTCAGTTTTGATTGTGTGCTGTAGACGATGTGAAGTATTCGAAAAGCATATTAAACTATCAAGATGTTCAACTAGTTACAATTTCAATGCAGGAAGAAATCAATTAATAACTATTCGATTTGGGAAACAAATTTAATAGGTGGTATGCCATGCGTTAGCAGAGAGTTTTGAATATTCGCATGACGCCGGCAGTTTACGCTTGGACAGTGCCAAGATTTGTAATCTTGCGGCGATCCTTACTTCAAGTCTGTTTAGGGTCACGTGATTTCGGACGACGTCTGCGAGGGCCTGGCCATGCCGGGCTATCAGGAAAGGTAGCTCCACGCACAGAACCTCCACAGTCCGGTTGCGAGACAGGAAGTCCAGGAACACTGCAGCGTCTGTGTCAGGTGCCTGGACGTTTAATTCAGAGCATTTCAGCTCATCGATAGCCAGTGCCGGCCATGTACACGAAACGAACATCTGAAACTGAAAACTCATGCGCTCTAAACATCCAGTGTATTCGTCATTGCTTTTTCGGGAGATTTTCTGACAGTGATGACACCATACCGAGTAATTGGAAGGTGCACAGAGTTGGTTTTTGCACAAATGAAGTGTTTCTTATATTCTGCTAAACTACAGACCAATATCATTGTCCAGTGTATCTTGCGAGTTTACGGAACACATATATTCACTTGTGGCATGCTTTCTTGAATGCAACTCCCTTTTCTCTACTTATCAGTATGGTTTTAGAAAATCCTTTTCTTGTGAAACAGCGCTTCTTTTTTAAATTACAAATGACTAACTTGAAGCTCTTGATAATGGTTTCATTGTAGATTGTATGTTTTCTAGATTTTGCTGGGAATTTGATTAAGTCTAAGATCGGCTATTATTTCTTAAAATTGATGGTTTCAACCTCGATGCCAGTGTCCTAGGGTGGATTAAATACGTGTTTTCTAACCGCTTTTATTGTGTTTCGGCTAACGGTAATGATTCTTTCGCTTCCTGTAACATGGGGGTGCCTCAGCGGTCGGTTTTAGGACGGCTACTTTTTCTCATATACATTAAGTTTCTTCTTCTGTGAAGCTGTTTGCTGATGATTGTGTAACATACCGCATAAATTTAACCCCAGTGACCGTACGGCATGACAGATGGACCTTGATAGGATTTCCTTCTGCTGTTCCGAATGGCTAATGAAAGTTAACATTAACAAGTATAAAAACATGAGAGTGTCCCGAGTGGCTGACTCAACTATTCCTGCCGATTAGTGTTAACACCACCTCCGCAGTGATTTCTTACAGATATCTCGACGTCAAGGCCCGGAATCTGTCGTGTTCTTTGCATCTACACTATATTATTATTAACAAAAAATCACATACAAGGTTTTTTTATTGGAACCAGAGGCGCGTCAATACTATAATAATGCTCCAACTTTACAAGGCCTTGGTGAGACCCAAACTGGAGTAGGCCTGCTCAATTTGGGATCCTGGCCAGCCAACACTAGCAAGCCTTTTGAGCTTGTCCAGAATCGCAACGTCCGGTGTATTCTTCGTAACTATAGTCACTATTGTAGTTTTTCCCAGTTTAATCTAACTCTTGACCTACCAGACTTCGCTCTACGCCGAAAGTGCTCTCGACTGCGCCTCTTCCATAAAATATTTCACTTCAATCACACACTTAGGGAAGAATCGCTCCATCGGCAATCGTATGTATCCTCTCGCATTGATAATATCTAAAAAGTTGATGTGCACCTTTGTAGCACAATAATTTACTCCAACTCACTTATACCAAGACCCCTCAGAAGACTAGAACCACCCCCCTGCTTCCATCACTTCCATCCCTAACTCGAAGAATTTTAAGACAGCTAATGACATTCGTTCTTGCCCCTCTATGCAAGGTCCTTCGGGCGATTGAGAGCAGCAAAATAAAGAAATAAATATTGTACTTCTGACACCGAAGAAGCGCCGGTCATTCAGCAACTGCAGCTGTTCATATGGGGGACGGTTTGCCTTGCCCGCGGGGTGGACTCTCGAAACACCTCAGATGTTTTTCTGCTTCCTCTTACGCTTCAGATAACCACATTTGCAGTCGTAGGAACTGCGACTACAGACCATCAGGCAAATTAGGCAATCGGATTGATATGGCCTCTTGATTGGCTCAAGACACCAACGTAGTGCAATTTGCGAAAACGGTATAATTTTGGTGTCCGCAATACCACGCCGGGTCTGTGTGGCTCACTCGCAAGAAAACAGCATCCGTCGCACAATGACTGGCGAAGCACTGATTCTCGTGTTAAGGAACTCGATCAACGAAAGAAATTGTGGTGCCCGGTAGACATGCCATATTATTTAAATTCAATATCTTCCTTTGTCCCTTCTCACAGCTTTGCAGGTGATATATATGCAGTTTTCCTGTCGGGCCGTTTGTGGCCTTGACACCTTTGTAGTAGCCAATATACACAGAGAAATAAATGTCCGATGATTCAATTCGATCTCGCGGTTCTCCCCGCGCAGAAGCATGATGCTCTAACCATAAAGCTATGGATGCCTGCTCAAAAGGCACGCGCCGATGTGCGCCTTCGGCAGCGCCCTCGAACAAGCCAGTACTTTCGGACGCTTGGCAAGTTACCCGCATCTCGTAGCCAACAATTTATTTATAAAACAAGTCGCAGTTTCGCAGTAAAGGCGACGTCCTGATAGAGACAGCCATAAAGTATTGCACAACTTCGCCAAGCAAAATTCTTAGCTTTGGGAACCGCATAATTTGCAGAGATCATTGTGTTACTAATTCAGAAGCGCCGTGTAAGGAGCGCTCTGGCAAACAAACATGAACATGAACAGGCAGCGGACGCGCACTGTCCATTTTCTTTTCATGATCTCTCCCCCACGACCTTCGCTCCCTTAGCGCCACTTCACCGTGTAATATCATGCGATTGAACACGTTAACGTCGAATAAAACTCCCACTTGCTCATCAAGGTCTACCGTGGTGGCTAAGGGGTGTGCGCTTCGCTGAAACCTGCAGCGTGCCTTTCCTCGTAATGTGCTATTTTCCCTTTCTGGCTAAGGACGGCTGCAGTTTGCGATTCCAGGATCGCCTAAGGCCAGCATAAGTGTCTTTTTTCATTGTTACCTCGTTGGTTCTCAGGAAAATAATTACGTGTTAGGTGGCGCAGAATTTTTCCGTACATCTTGGAAATATAGAATCCCAGCATGGTTTGTCATGTGTGTTGTCCATCGGTACACAACTGGAACAAAGGACATGCAGCGGCTCGAAAACGTTGGCTACATTTTTTTATTTCAACCTTAACGCAGTGCTTGCTTTATTTTGACAATCTGAGGGCAGCTATCTTGTACGCATTCGAAAAGCCGATGTTCGGCTTCACCTCACGTGATTGTCCAGACCACGTCTATAGCGCGACCTAGGGTCAATCTATGTCAGCCGCGTGAGGCAAACGTCGGCTTTTCGAATGCCTACTAGATAGCCCAACAGGTGAGCTACCCTAGCTTTACGAGTTTTCGCCGAGCGCTCTCAACCTTGAATTTGTAAACATGGTTTAGTAGGCGGCGGAATACTCACCTCGACTTCTACTATCAGGAGTGTACGGAGTGCAGTGGCATGCTCCACGTAGCCGCCGAGCGTACGCGCGACTTCAGCACACAAGTAAATGCTGGAAATGTGGAGTATTTTGAGGTTCGTCATGGCGCTCACCGCCTCGGACCACATCGTCGTCTCGATCGATGTCATCTGTGGTGACAAGAAAGCAAGGTGAAGCAGAAGCCGACCGCATGATGACTGGAGAGTCTTGCGCAGTCTCGTGCAGTGGCGCTTTGTAAGGGGTACCGTGCTATTTCATATTATACACTAGCGCTCTTACTTAAACTACTTCGCCTCTGCAAACACTGATGTGCAATAGGCTATACCCACTGGTATCGTCGGTGTGAACAGCATCTCTAGTAATTCTTTCATTTACTATATTTTACCTACACTCGACAAACTGATGATCAACTTTATTGCAGCAATAGCTTTTTCTTTCTGCTTAGCTCACCCTCATTTTCTAGCAGAACGAGGACTGAGAAAAAGGACGTTTGTCCGGTTGTAGGCAAATTTCGGAGATGCAACACCATCTGGACTCGGATGAGCACTGGCCATTCTAGACTTACGGACGTCTCGAATTGGGAAATAATTTCACGGTTGTTATGCATTTGCCCATACGGCCAATATATCGGCCTACGTATAGTCATTGTGAACCAGTCGTGGTCACGCTTTCGTCACATACGTCATTGCTTTATTCTTGAGCAAAAAGATCCATTCAGGCCCAAATCCACGATTTCTCTTTGCTTCGTTCTCGAGTGACAGTGATGCATAAACAACCGGTAGATCAAACACAGTAACATCATTCCCCACACCTTAATCTATGCACACAATTGCTATTCCCAGGCGAAAACAGTGCTTGTCTAAGTCGCCCTTATTTGCCACCCATTGTCTCCCTTCACGCTGTTTAACAAGATGGAACAACTAGGCCTATCTTATACGTTACCGAAAACGCAAACATCTCAACTTTGTGCTCATATCTGGGTGCTCCTAGTTTATTCCTATTTTAAATAGCGCGCTTTCGTGTAACTACATGTTCCACACGCACAGAGAACTGCTCTTCTCTGGCATTAGTCAAATACTGCCTCCGTGCTGATGCGCGGTCAATCTCAGATGCAACATTCTATTTCGCCCATCCCGTCGTCATCTGCACAAAGATGACATAATGGACAGCAGTGTTCGGGCGTAGCAACAGCGGCACTGCCATCCAATTTGACAACATACGTAACCATAAACACTTGCGGGCTTTCCCGGGCGCTCACCAGACCGAGAAGATTGAGGAAGAAGGGCTTGAAGGTGAGACACTTGATACCGACGCCGCCAGTCTTCAGGACGTGCCACAGGACGTGCCTTTCGACCGTGGTTATAGACATGTCCAAGAATACAGAAGTCACGCACCTGCACCATTAAGACACTCGTATCAACCGACAAGAGTTTTGAAACTATTATCGAATTCCTGCAGCAAGAGGTTCGCAGGGCACAATATGCAAGTTCTCTGCTTGATCGTTTCGAAGCACACCAATCTCGTAATTAAGCTCGCAGGTATAACTGACAGAATTAGTTAAGAAAAATGAGTTATGGTGTTCTTGGTGCGAATCCCAGCTGCGTGTGCTAGACGTTGGTTCTTGTTCCTTAGAAGTCCAACAAATTATTTCGTCTAGCTCTTGGACCGATTGGCCACTGTCCCTTCCAAAAGCAATTCAACGGGAGCAGAAACACTCCCGTATTAGATGGCGGTGGGAAAAGCTTATCAACATTCACTCAAAGATGGTAACCGATCATTGTCGCCTTTCACCCCCATAAGACTGCGGCTGCCGAAGGCGTGAATTTTAGCCTCAACGTTGCTCTCAGCGGCATGACCATAGTCACTCAGTCACCGCGCCGTGTTTGCCGTTCAGAGAACCTGAAGAATTCCTCTTGCGGATCTAGACGGATTGTAGTAATATGCCTCAACTTTCCTATTTAGTCTGCGCATTCCATCTGGAACCGAAGTCTCATCGCCTCGACCCGGCTTTGTAGCTCGCGTCTTCTTCGTTACAAAGCACACGCCTGTTTTTTTGCAGAGCATATAGACACGCGTAGAAATTACACTCATTGCATGTGCAAGTGCGCAAAGAAACGCAAGCAGCTATAGGTGTCAAATTCATAGTTTCCCAAAACTATTGCGTCACCTCAAATAGAACATTGAGTTGGATCCATTTGTCATTATGAGGAAACATTATGACGGAGGGGTAGCGAATGAACATGCGAAAAACCTTGGCACCATTAGGATGACGGCATGACTTGCGGAGGGCCTCAAACGTTACTGTGGCTTGATTACGTGCAGCCTATTTGTTTCCGCGTACCACAAACGTTGTTACGCTGTTTCATTCATAAGAAAGACTTCACATCAGTAGCGGGGACCGCAGCGGTAAGCGTAGCTTGCGATGTAATTGATCTGGCCATTTGGTCTGCTAGAACGTTACCCTCGATGCCTCTAAGGCAAGGTACCCAGCGTATAATGATATGCTGGTTATATACGTACGCTCTGCACAGAGCGGAGTAGAGCTCAATAAGTACAGGGTTTTTGTATTTACAGGGTGACTTCAGGGCGTTTACGACGCTTAGAGAGTGTAAATATGACGCTTTTTAGAGGTTTTGATTTCATTATGTGCTTCACTGCGGACAATAGAGCATGGGCTCCTGCCGTGCATATACCTGTTTCCGGTTGCAGTGCGCGGGATTCTCAGAAAGATGGCCTTATGACTGCGTAAGAAGCCCCTGCATCTGAATTGGAAGCGTCGGTGTAAAACTCAGTACAAAAGTACTTATACTAAAGTTCGAAAAAAAAATGCATTTTATTATGTGCCCCTGGCGCATGTTTCGTGACATCTACAAACGACATATCACAGTCTATGAGTTGCCACTGCAATGGTGGTAACAGTTTCGCTTGAGTCATGACAATGTTCAAGAATTGGAAAACCCATTTACTCAACGAGGTTCCTCACACGCAAAGCAAACGGCTTCCTCACTGCAGGTCGGTTATGGAAGAGCGTAGCAGCGGCGATATCGTTTATGGTTGAATAACAGGAATGTTGAATGTTCGCTTGTACTCTCAGGAAATATGTAAAACTGCTATATGACCACTGCAGATGAAGTGACCACTGATTTGACTCTACGTAGAGGTTCTGGATTAGACATGATTATGCCCCGAATTAGGAGGAAAGTAGCAAGTGTCGAGAGTGCAGGAGAGTGCGGTAATTGGGGCTCTCCTCGTATCGAAAAAGTTTGCCTCATCCCGCAACCCGACGCCGAACACTCGGATGCAGGGATGTCCTTGTTGGGCCGCGCGTGAAACTAAACCGCGCTGATGCAGCCGCTTGGCGCAGAGTCCAAACCAATGCGCTCTCCAGCCTTGCTCTCCACCACACTTTTTACCCTACCCAGTATTCCGACAAATGTCCTTCCTGTGGAGGACATACAGACCTCCAGCAGTCTACGTTGGAATGCTCGAAACCGCCCGGCCTTCCTACAATAGCCAGCGCAGCCTTAAGCGACCAGCTATACCTGACTGACTGGGCCATCCAGATAGCAGCAGCAAATGGAGCTCTGGAATGAGGGCTCCATCCTCTGGGACTTCATTAAGAAACAACAAATAGTTTTCTACTACTGGTGTTATTGGGCCGGAAAGGCAGGCGGCAGCAGCCTTAGACCGAGTGGTTCCCCACTGTACTGACACCAAAGAAAGGAGAAGCGGGAACTTTTGATATTCAGTATATTTTTTTCTGTCAAATTAACTTTTATCCCCCTCCTCCGCTGCGCTGTGCGCAAGTTGCCCATGTCTTTTTTCTCTTTTCGGCGGAGTTTGTTGCCGCTGGTACTGAAAATGAACGCCGATACCCCAATGACTCGACCCAAGAAGAGAGTCCGTCGCGAAGAACGCCGACGTGAGGCCAACGTGGGGCCAACGTGAGGCCAACGTGGGGCCAACGTGGGGCCAACGTGGGGCCAACGTGGGGCCAACGTGGGGCCAACGTGGGGCCAACGTGGGGCCAACGTGGGGCCAACGTGGGGCCAACGTGGGGCCAACGTGGGGCCAACGTGGGGCCAACGTGGGGCCGACTCTCCTTACCCGAGGGTCACGCACGTCAACACCAAAAAGTGGATAGATACCGCCGCAATGTCATACAGGCAGGAAGGGCGACGCTCTGGAAGAGCCCGAGTGATCTGCTGTGCGTTGAGAAGCACCGAGTGTTGTGAAAAGATGCATGAAAAAATCAAAACCACTTTCTCAAAGCAATATGGTTGAACGCAAAGCATTCCCCCAAAGCAAACTGAATCAAAGTCCACAGCTAGTGACCACGCAACGAGCCCTAGAAATACTTAGCGACCCGGTGATATGCAGATGCGACTTTATTGCTTGTCGAGGATTGTATTTTTTGAACGTTGAAATTGGATGAAGAGACATTTCGTTAAGTTGCATTACCCCTATTTTAGATCATGTAGGTGTTTATTACACGCACACACTTTCAGGGACGACTCTACACTTGCACAGTATTGCTTTGTGATCGCTGCGGTAGACAGAGGCTCTGCCATCGTAACGTGACGCAGCCTGCTTGCAAACGTGAGATCAATGCAGAACCGGTTTTGCGTCGTGGGTCTCTAGCGTCTTCAGTTTCAACGAGTAGCGATCTAGCCCGAAATTCCCAATTCATTGCCGTGCTCTTTCGCCGCATCAATCAAGTCAGCGCACATGACGATCGGCGTGCTATGTGGCTTTAAGGTCTTTATCGTTTCTGCCAGGAACCTTTCCGCGTCACAACGAGACGCGTTCGGTCTGATGCACATGCCCAGGATGACGAGACCAGCAGGAACCTCGACTGCTCAAGCGTCTACGTCATGGCTTCTGCTTGCTGTTGCCGATGCATGGAATCGGCATTACGGGCACGATCGCGCTCGTGCTTACGTTCGCATACGGCTGCCTTTTCTGTCGTGCGCAGCACCCGCGGTTTACCAGTGGTGACGGCCAAGAATGCATTGTGTGACGGGCGTAATGCAATACATGTGTACAGTTTGTCTGGGTGGCGTGACCTTCAACCATGTTATTTTAAGAAAGGGATGAGATTTTTTTTCGAGATCCTAGGACGAGCCCGCATTCGCGCGCACTTGCTGTCTCCGATAAGCAGGGAAGCTCATTTAATTGCGGCAGGGATGGCGTCATGCCCAACAGACGCCACTTGCGCTACTCTTGCTAAGCTCGTCTCTTCGCACCGTTATCAGTCACTGACCCGCCAGCCCGCCAGTCGACGTTGGCTCGGTAGTGCGAAGGTAAACTGTAGTTTTCTGCGCAAATGTGTAATTGGCTTTCTAGCAATGCGTTTTCGGTGCTCACTGACGAATCAGTCAGACAAAAAAGCTTCGCTCTAAAGCGAGACGGCATAAGAACTCGCATCAAATCTCAGTAGCAGTAAATTACGATACACAAACCAATTCATTCAGCTTTACAAGGTGTCCGTAAGGTGGCGTCACTTACGTGCCACTTCAGTGGGTGGCGTACGCTACTATCGGCCGTAAGTCACTGTGGTTCTCAGGAATGAAATGTATTGAGAAGTACACACAAACTTGAACGAGACGCTACGTGCTAATTGTGTACTAGCTGTCAGCGCACACACTCGACAGAACACGAAAAAAGAAAAGGCAAACAAGGATAAAGGCGCCATCTTGAGGAGAGAACATTTGCTTACGAAATTTTCCCTTTCGAGTGCACGATAATGTAGAGACAAATGTTTCACCTGTGTTGCCGCAGCAGCAGATGGATGAGCAGCGAGGCGCAAAGCATGTCACGGGGTTCCACGTTGTTCTCAGGCCACTCGTAGCCCTGGAGCGTCAACTCGCCCCACTTGTTCTCGCGCAGCTCGATGCAGTCTCGGGAGAGAATGCGGTTCCACAGGTCCAGGTCGGACATGATCCAACAGCGCTTTTTGTCTTGTTCCCACGTGCAGGAACGCTCGAAGCCGACATCGCTGCGACCGCCACCGCGTTCTCCACCGCCTGCGGCGTCATCGCTATCGCCACCCCCACGGCCAGCTGGAAGGATCGCAGCACCGGTGATCAAGACTTCGGACGCAACACGCAGGGTGCCACACCATGGCTAAAAAGTAACCCGAACTCTAGGAAGACGTGAACAAAAGCACGTTGTTGACTATTTTCTCAAGCAAGTGAGTTTTTTTTTGAACTCCGCCTGATTTTTTTTTTCTTTTTGTTTGTAAGGCAAGAATAATTAACAACCTTCGCTGGTTACCTTCAAGGCAAAACTTCCAGGGAAAAACTTATGGGGAGTTTAGGAAACGTCACATTCAGCAGCTTGTAAGTTCTCGCTTCATAGGTAATATTTTTCTTTTCTGCATTCTTCTGAAAGCCCGAGAAATATGAAGGAAGAACCCGCAACAACATCGTTTTTTTTAATGATATTGCGCGAGAAAAAACGACACGGCCGTGAGAGAAGACGACACACCAAGAGCAAACTTTCAACTAAGTTTATTGTGCCACTGCGTCGAGTTCATACATGGGAGGCAGTGTAGACCGCGCATGCGCTTACAAAAAAATGAAGTGCGAATTCATGTAACAGTTACGAGTCATGTGATGCCGCGTCCAAAAAACATTTTCTTTTTCTGTGAGAGCTAGAGACGGGAAGCTAACACACTTATCACCCAATTTCGCTATCATCTGCGCTTCAGATATTTCACGGATGAGCTGCGTGCTGCCACGGGAAACAATCGTGCATTGATCCTGAAGAGGTTTGCATCCATGATCGCGACAGTGGATCGCCAAGAAAACACCAGAGCAGTTTCTACATTGTTCCTGTGTTCGCGGAGCCGATCATTGAGGCAACGCCCAGTTTGTGCGATATATTTCTTCCCACATGAAAGCGGGAGGTTGTACACCACCAGGTGGACACATTCGACAAACTTTTTGCGGTGATGCTTTCTGCATTTATCTGAAGGGACGGCATTTGGATCCGTCAGCCTGCAAAGCCTGCCGAGCTTGTTGGTAGCAGAAAAAACAACTCTTACATTCGCCCTTTGGGCCATCATTTTCAAGTTATAGGATATCCCGTGCATGTAAGGTATGACACTTTAGGGCGTACGCCGGGAGGGGCATCGGCAACTGACTTCTGCGTGCTGGATCGCACGCAGCCCTAAAATAAATGTCATACTTTACATGCACGGGATATCCCATAACTTTCCGGTGTTACCTATGACATTAAGTATAGCGAATGCTGACGTTATCGTTAAGTTTTTTACTCATGCTCTGTGCAAGATGACCAAACTCTTTTATTGAAAGAATTTCAGGTGTTTCAATTTGTCACAATTACATGTGGTCGGTATTTAAAGAATTTAAAACCACGTAGGGAGTGGATAAAGAACGCCGCAATGATCAGCGGTACGCATTACAGCCTTTATGAAAGTCCTCTTACCTAATTTGTGTAAAATTAGCATACTTAAGCCTGTCGACGCCAAGTAGGGAACAGCTTCTGCAGTATTTTAAATAAAAAACAGCGCGAGAGACAGACAAACGAAGGAAGACTTCTGTTAACATGAACTACCAACATGCCCAAGTCTCTATCCTTCTACTCTAGGCTTGCGTGACTGCCGCTATTTGCGTCTGCAGTTTGATGCTTCGTATTTTCACACAACACCGCACACTCTCGGAGGCAAGCTGTGTGACATTTAAAAACACGGCGAAACTTTACCTCACTCACTAGGCTTTCACAGGCTCAAAACACGGCAGCTGGCTGTAGAAAATTATACCACAAAGGTGCGAACTTGAACAGTTGTTTGCCCGAGTTGCCCGCTTTAGTAATTCAATATTTTATTAACCACTGAATTGCGCTGATTTCAATTACACGTCCGTGTCAGTCACATGAATGAATGAATGTGTGGTTTTTATTGGCGCAAGGGCCAGGTATGGCCAAAGAGCGCCACCCAGTCACATGAATTCAATGTTTCCGACGAGCTGACTGCCAGACGAGCTGAGCATACACGGCAGTTTGAGTTCAAAATTTCACTTCGCAAATTTTAAACGTATGTATGATGTAGTCAATTCGGAGTTAATTTTAGATACGACACCTTGAAAAGCTGCTAAGGGCGACCTGGCTCTTTCCCGTGGGACCCGTGCTAAAATCTCACCGTGGCACACTCATTTTTACTAAAGAGGTCTCAGACGAGCCCGGAAAGGCCGCCTGGCGTGAGGTATATTGGGGCCGAAAGAGTTACGGCGTACTTTGCAATAATAACTGAACTGTTGGCACTCTTGATGTGTTACGTTGTTGAGCAAACCATCGCGAGATGTCGACCCCGCCCCGTGTGGTGGCTTAGCGGTGGTGGTGTTCTGCTACTAAGCACGAGGTCCCGGGATCGAATCCCGGCGACAGTGGCTGCATTTCAATGGGGTCGAAATGCAAAAACGCCCACGTCGCGTGCATTAGGGCTACGTTAAACATCCTAGGTGGTCTAAATTAATCGAGAGTCCCCCAATACAGCGTGCCTCCTAATGAAAAAGTTTTGGCACTCAAAATCTCAGAATTTAATTTGAGATCTCATTCCCAACGCTGATTTTTGGTATGTCATCCGGTATCTGGCTACGTCTACGCAATATTACTAGCTCTCGAGAACGTCCATGTAACAGTAATTGAAGCAGAACGCACAATGCAACACAAAAGTGGACAGATACATATTTTGTGTTCTGCGCCAAGTCTCTTCGGACAATCATGATATCAACTTGCCCAGCTTTCGATTCCCATATTATCTCCCTTATTAGGCGAGAATGTAAGTAAAAGAACAAAAGGGAGCTCCTTACCGGACCTGCCGCTCCGTTTTTTGGAAGTACCGGATGAAGACGACAACGATGAGGTTGATGCGGAAGAATGCTTGGACTTCCTGGCGTCCAAAGAACGACGGAATTCCTTGAATATAGCGGTCACATCGTTAACGCTCGGCGTGGTGATTGTGCACAGGCTCTGAAGCAAGGTCATGTAGTTCGGAGTGAGGATGCTGACATCTGCGTCTGTCGTACATAATGTTGCCATGCCTGTAGGGTCAATGAAAAGAACGGCATCGGGACCTCATCAAGAGGCGGAAAACGATCCCGTTCCTGATAACACAATTACGCGCAAGGAAACAATATTTGCTCGTTAAAATGAAACTGAAGTGCCTTTGAAATTGGACAATTTTGGGTGTAATACGCTTACAGTGTTACTAAAATCTCAATATATTTTCTCGATTGTGCCTGACGTGGGTGGCAATAGGCAATATGCGAACCTACCGTAGGAAGCTTTTCCCACAGAGATAACTTTCTCTAGTCGGGTTAGCGGCGTTCCTGCTAGCAGTGCTGTTAAATTGACACACGCGTTTGGAGCCTCGCACGGTGCGGGGAACTAATGATAGCAGGAGGGATGTCACCGACTCGAATGGTGATACTTCAACGATTGCAGCGCGGAGTCTGCCATCTTGGTTGCGTCGAACGAGGTGTGGGGCGAAGCATATTGCTCTTGTGTATAAATGAGCGCGACTGCGATATAGCTCAAATGTAATGGTGTTTATTGCAGCCCGTTGAGGCTCACGCTCAGGTTGCAGTTTTCTGGTTACATTTGATCGCGGTGACGGCATAATAGCACAAACATACTGTGTAAGGTTATAAGGACAGTGCTTGCGCTCTATCGCTGCTTCCACAATCGGAATGCGCAGTGCCAGGTAAGTACAGCGCGAATTATGTGACAGGTAACTGACATGGCAAGAGTGTGGCACAGCGGAATTGTTACCGGCACTGGTAATATTTGCCAGCTTTGCAAATTCTAAATAGAGGCGCCCGGGACGTCCTGCAACGACTTGGCGCGCTCTGGGGCGGGAAAACAGGGCAGTTTTTGGAAAGAAATTATAGCGCACAACGACCCCCGGTGGTTCGGAGTCAGAGGAGTCACTATACACTTCGACGTGACAGCGTAGTGGACGAAGATTTATAATCGGCAGACAACGGTCGTCAAATGCACAGTTATGCTCATTGTTAATACGTAGCCTTCACCGTAATCACACACGTAAAAGACAACATATGATATCTCCAGCGTCTTCAATAATACAAGCCGCTTCACCGGTGGGCACACCACGCCCTGCTTTACTTCGACTTGAATAGGATCGAGAGTGGTTACAACTTGGAATAAAAGGCACAGTTCGACAGCATTTTACTCCAGCATGAATTATCAAGTGTGAAAAGAATGTCTGGTTTTCGCGGCGACTGCGATCGGGCACATGGGCCCGTCAAACAAGCTGGCGGCTGTAATCCGCGTGCGCCAGTTAATAGTGCGGCAAGCGCTTTAGTGGCTGAGATACCGATCGAACCCATTCACTATCCTTCAGGGAAATGCAGCTGTTTTGTGATGAAACAACCTTTCTTCGGCTGCCGCCCCCCCCCCCCCCCCCCCCTATATGGCTAGGCACTCTGCTGCAAAGATTTTAACCGGTTCATTTAACATGTCTAAACCTGTAACCGTATCCAGCTTTTCTGGACACAAGGGTTTAGTTCGCGTAAGTGCCACCACGTGGCGTACTGACCTTCAACTTTTCAAACTTCCCGCGGTGACGCGTGATGACGTCAACAAAAAAAAAAAATAAAAAAAAACAAAAGCTATCCCTGCGCATTGAACTTCGCCACAATGCTTGTCCCGCCGCCGTTATCAGTGTTCTTGATAAAGTGTATTCGCTCGTCGCCTGGAAATAACTCGTCATCCTAAGAGCGTTTAGTCGCGACGAGCAATGGTTGATTCTGGGCTTTTGATGCGGTTCTTTTTTTTTTCTTGTTCTTTTTTTATTTTCCTTTTCGTTTTCTTTTTTTTCATTCTACGGAGTAAAGAAGCTAGCCTAACCGTCAGAAGCACTTGGGGCAGCCTTTCTTCTGTCGGCACACATTGTTAACGGCCGAACATCGCACAGCATCTACTAGAGACGTCGTCGTGGACGGTTATTGATTTTGCCCTATCGAATTCGTTCAGGCGCACACAATCATTTCACTAACGACTTTTCAATGCCCACTCATGGGCTACCGCCGCAGCTGCAAATCTAGATGTGCTTAAGTATTAAGACATATGCATGGATATGTTGGTTTTTAACTTGACACAAAAGTCACGGCACAAGAGTTGAGCAAACTGTCCCTGTGTCGTGGCAGGGTGTGAAACCGGGCTAGTTAGTATTCCATGCTAAAGTGACTAGCGCAATAGTGGACACGGGACACTAAAGAGGCGACAAGGATAAGCGCAAACTTCCAACTGGGCGCTTGTCCTTGTAGCGTCTTTAGTGTCCCCTGCCTCTTGCGCTAGTCACTTCAGTCTGTGTCGTCGTCCGTTAGCATGCTATGGCCGAAGCTGCTCGCAACATTACGACACATTTACTGGCCACCAGGCAAGGTACACCCTTGGGTACGACATATACAGTACTTGCAGTTAGTTTCCAAAGTCGTCTCCTATGGCGGTTATGCACTTGCGTGAAGCAAGAACGCTATTTAAAGTTATTGCGCAGTAATATATGCGGGATTTGTATATTCTCCACATTCTCTACCATGTTGCCGTTCCGCCTTTATTATATAGCCGCAATGTAGACTAGCAGCTATCGAACGCCATAAAGGCTATCCACATACTCAAAGACCTCGCGCACAGCTCCTGACACTTAATTATATTCAAGAGTTGTGCGTCTGTCCAGGACTTCCTTAACGAATGTGACATAACACATTATGAGGTTTTACTTGCCAAAACCACGATATCGTTTTGAGGCAGGCACGCCGTAGTGGAGGATTCGGGAATAATTAGACCACTTGGGATTTTTTAACGTGCGCCTAACCCTATGTACGCGGGTTTTCGCATTTCACACCCATTTAAATACGGCTGCCGTGGTTGGGATTTGATCCCGAGACCTCGTGATTAGCAGCCGTACCCAATAAAAACTAAGCAACTACGAAGGGGAAGGAATGTTGGCAGTAGGAGGAAGGTGACAGCCGGCACGTGAGACAATTTGTTCCCACCCTCATTGCGCGAGAATCGGTACCATCTGTCGAAGAATGACACCATAGAATGCACTGTGTTCAATGTGATATTTATATATATTTCAGACTCGAATCATACTGTAACTATACTGACGACTAGGCATCTCGCTAATACGTGCAGTCGCTTGACAGCTGCCGAGCGCTGGCGTCGGCCACAGGACCTACTTGACCTTTGTTCAACACTTGCCGACATTCTCGCCTTATTTCGCACCATTGCGTTTCAGCTGAACTGCTTCAACAGCCAATTTATTTGTGCCAAAATTTGGCCACCCTGTCAACGTTATGGTTTCTTATATTTAAGTCATCTTTTATATTTAGGCTAACGCTGTGATGAAATTTGCAGCGGTTTCACTTTTCCCAAAATGCCCGCATTTTGTGAGGATACTTAATAGACGTGGAAACCATTGCGTGGCCCCCTGACCAAGCTGATCAAAAAGTCATTTTATATCCCTGAGGTCTTGTGCAAGCTTCTGCCTTCTTGCCGTTCATCAACCTCCTGATTTCCCTGTCAAGTGTATCCCATTTTCACGACTCCAAGCCCACGGAAGTTGGCAATGATATAATGTGCATGGGATTAAAGCCATTTAAATAAATTCTACTGTGGATACGACAGCCGCTTTTGCTCACTGTGAATGGAAATATTGCGTTAATGAGCGCCATTCTTAAGCATTTAAATTGACAGTCAAAAGATTATGCGGATCCCATGTATGTGCGAATCGATGTAAGGAAAGCTTTCTGTGTTTGTTGTCATTGTCATACGTAATCTCCACAGACTAGACAGGCACTCTCTAATGAAATGCTGTCAATGTTTGCCTGATTACGCCTGCCATTGTGATGCAAATAAACGGAACTTCAACACATTTTCTCAGAAATAAACGCTGAATGAAATGCTGACGTCATCCTCAACAAGATCAACAAGCGCCGTAGTGCTCGATCTTATGATGTGCCTATTCGTAAGCTTATATTCGCGATTTATATGTTGTTTTTTTTGGGGGGGGGGGGGGGGCGATGTGCTCTTGTGCCCTAGAAATGTCCCTCGGATGTGTCTGATGAGCTCGGTTTTATTCTCACGTGCCCAATGAAAACGCTCATCGCTGCAACTTCATGATGTCCTGGTGGGAGGCCACCATGGCGTGTCGCGCAAGTATGACCAGGCTGATTCATTTGGGCTGACATAAACTATTTTGTGCGTCACACTTCGCCACATTCATTTTTAAAACTATGGCAGAGATCGAAAAGGGCGGCCAACTCACTACGTCCCTTTCCTCTGTTTACTTCCGCAAAGTGTGTGTTTATCGCTGTGGGTACCAAATACGCCCAGTGGTATGCTACCACTCAAGCCTTTCTGGCGGCTGAGCAAATGAAGTCGCAGGCTTTATTCAACATGGCGTCGACGTTCAATATGGCTATCCTCAATTACTTTTCGCAGACTTCGCTCACCGCCGTCTCTCCCAGTGTCATCTCTTACACTACTCGCTCCTGCTAGACACAACACAAACACGCAGCGACCTTAATGAAGTATCACTTACACGCTAGTTGACACGCTGTCTATGTATATTTCCGCTGAGCACCGGGATTGGAGCGTGGTCCTGTCTGTGGTGACATTATCCGTCTACAGCCTCGCTCATCAACACCGCTCGTTACTCGTCACGTTTTTCTTTTTTTTCTTGTCGGCGAGAGCATAGTGTATTTCCTCTGAATGTGCTTTCGGCTTTAGGTGTGACCTTGCACGCACGCTTATTCTGTTACGTTGACGGCGACCGTTGTCGTCAGGCTGCCGCCTCATTCTGAGCTTCGCAGTCACCAGAGAGCACAGAAAGCTGTCTTCACAAACAAACCACCAGGATTCGAGCCCATCTCCCAAATGCACCATCTTGCATTTGGGAGATGGGCACGCTAACCATTACACTACCACCTGCCTCCACCAATTTCTGTTTATCTGCCTTCCCACTTCACGTTTTTGCCTCAGACGCAGGCAGAACGGATGCAGAACGAAACAAAAGTAAAGATTGCTTGATCCGCCAGCTGACACATGACCTTAACTTTGACAGGTCATTGGAGCGCATGTAGGCTTGCGGATGCGTGCAGATTGTGGGTCGCCTTAGCTTTATTGTAAATTTGCTTTCACCGGCTCTTTTCAGCTAGAACTGAAATGCCGGACAAAAATGAGACCTACCGTAGAATATTTTTTTCTTGTTTTTAAGGTTTAAACCAAAAACTCTCATTTACACAAATAGTGATTTTTTTAAGAAATGGCACAAGGATACTATATTTCGAGGTCATTTCGTTGTGTCAATACGGGCCCGCACCACGTATCGACGAAAGCGCATTGCAGTGCCGATGCACGCGGCAGGTTACTGAATGAAGAAAACAGGAAACGACTGTGTCTCAGTTTTCGCAACATATTGTACACAGAACACAAGGCACCCACCACCATGGCATTTTATTTTTGACAACAGCGACACATAGTGGCACACTGATATACTTCCTTAAGGGGTTTTATTTTATTTTTCCATCGCAGAACCGCAAGCGCAGGTTGCGTAGCGCGTATACCAAAGCCACGTACTGTGGCCGCGCTCCTTTTTTTCTAACAATGTGGCCCCCGGCAGCTTCACGCGCTCCCGTAGGTGGCGGATTGGACTGTCACTCCAGAAGTTTAAATAGATAACCTCTTTGCATAGAAACGACGGCATGATTGTTAACATATTGTTGGCTTGGATATGTCTGGCACGACGCCCAAGACCCTGTCTTCAAACGCGTTCTTATGTTTGCGTTAGCGTCTCTGTCTTGAAGGGACGCGCACCCTAACTTGCTGCAGTGGTGCTTGCGTTGAGCGTATGTAAGGCGAAAAACGCGGTTCTAAAATGTCTGTTCACTAACTTGTGCAGTAAACCCAGTAAACCTGCCGCAAAGGACGGATGCTGGGCGGTGACTCCAATCATTTACTCGGCACATCACACATCTACACTGGAATTCAACTGGTTTCACCAACTCTTGCTTATATTCTCTCGCCCCTAAGCTGCGACTTCGCCTGCAACCCGGGCGTCAGCTTTTCCCCTTTGTCCCCCGCTTCTTTCCCAATCTGCTAAGACGTGCTTCCACTGATGCTTGCTCCTCCTTTTTCTCAATAAATGAAGGCATTCATTCATGCATTCCTAAGTTACTGCAGAAAATAGCGTGTCTTTATCTCCTTAACCACCCTGTCCCTCACCGGGACTCTCCCATCGCAAATCAGTTTCTGTGTTGCAAATGCCTGGGCGTCACATATACAATTTTCTAGGAATGGCCAGTAGCACGGCGGGCAATTTTAGGCGGGTGACGAGACAGTATATAGAACACCTTCTCTGCCATATCCACACTCAGTGCTCTGCTTCGTGAGCTACTATTAGCCGCTACGACGAAGTACGAAATGAAAGAAACCTAGCTGGGCTGGTCGCGGGCAGCTCTTTTTGTATTCGTGATGCGTCGATTTGAAATATATATATTTCTTATCTAAGCCTAAATGACAGCGATATAGGCGAGGTGAGTTACGGTAGCTCGTTGGCCTGGACTAACGACGCTTTTCACGCAGCACTTTCGTCTTATGTGTGTTTGCGAACGGGAATGAAAGAGAGGAGGGTAACACGCCTTCCTGAAATGAAACATTCGGAATAACCCTTTGTTTGGAGGTTGGACATATGTCGAGGGTCCCCGATACGAACCACCTGCAAGTCTGTATGACCTTGCAAAGGGGAACTCAGATGAAACGTTGTCAAACGTATATGCTTTTAATTATCATAAGTATGTCTTTATATAAATTCGTTACCATGAGGTGAAAGCGACTAGTAAGCATTTAAATTTTCTGTGTTATTAAAACATCGTGTTAATAAAAGGTTGCTGTGCTTTACAGCCCCCCAAATTAAAAAGTAAGTTATGAAAAATAAATTGGTGCGGTAAATGTGCAAACGCAGACGCAAGAAAAGGCTATAGTCCGTTTCCCAGTATTCACTCAATGAAGATGGAGCACCTCTATACTCTCACGTTGTAGTAATGTCAAGTACAAAACACTTTCTAAAGAGTCAGTCACGAATGTTACTCATTATAAGATGAGCTTGCGCTGGAAAAGAAAATAACACTCAAACATAACGATGGCTGCGCGCAAAGTGCTTCCTCTGATTCCGATCTACGGATCAAGGCGTCGGTTCGTCAGATTGGAATGCTCGTACATTGCAGCGCAATCTCGGGTCGTCAAATGTGATGGAGAATGTACGCCAGTATTCGCTTCACGCGCGCAATCTGATAAGATAACGCTCTTTCGCTATTGAATCTGTGACAACATACTGGATATTAGAAACACATGCAGGCGCATCTTGAACTAACTGATAACTTTGGAAGTCTGGTTAGACGCTAAAAAAGCCCCCCCTCCCTTAAAAAAAAAAAGAGTACAGTTGCTTTCAATATTAGCTGAAACATAATGCTTGTGGTTTAAAAAGGGCCCCCAACACTGCACAGCGACGCCGACATACAGGAAATTCAAGAGCGAACCACTTTCCAATTACTGGTATTTATCCAACCAGCATATTGTGGTTCAATGTAGCCCTGTAGTCCAGGGGCCAGTTCCACCAGGGTACTGTGTCGGAGCTTATGTTTCATGTCAGCCTTAACTGTCACAAAATCACAGTATTTTTTTCTTTAGGTTTTATCATTAGACAGCTAAAATACATCCAGCGAAACCCTCACCTTAATATTTCAGTACTTTTCGTTCTAACGTACATATCCGTGCTTATCCATATGTTGCAAAGTACTGAAAATGTACCCAATGCTTTCCTCCAGGAAGCTGTTTTTATTCCTTATGATGCCAGGAAACCGAGCCTGATGCCACCAACGCTCAGAAACCTAATCGGGAGCGCGCACAATGTTCTCGCACACCTTGTGGGATTTGCCGTAGCGCTGAGGTGCTTCTTGTATAATGTATGAGAATCGGTTGTAAAAACAGACGTGCAAGGTTGGGCCATGTGCTTAAGCTCATGAAGTTGATTTGTGCCAAGATAAGCTGTCCAAGCTTTCACACTTACTTTATGAGAAGTCTACAGCACCATCAATATGCCGGCTGCTTTTAACTGCACGAAACAAAACTATTGAAACGATACAAACAATGTTAACATCATTTTATCATTCGAGTATTCAGATTGGTAATCTCTAGATGGGCGGTGTAAGTTGAGAAGTTGTTTGCGTAATTAACAAAGCTACGTTAATTAAATTTTCAGTAATGGTTCTTACGTGGCTAAAGAAAATGAGCAGTTTGGAGCCCGTCCTCGAGATTATGCAGCCAAGCGAAAAAATTTCGTCTAAACATGCTTCTGTAAGAGCCATGCGAACAAAAATTTTCTAAGTAAGCACTCTTGGAAGCACGTAACTGACGCAGAAAAAGAGCATCTGTAAAGTCACAGAAAGAACAGCACTTCACGACGGGACACAAAGGAGGAACCACACACAAACTGCGGTAACGTTAAGCGCTGTTCTTTATGTGATAATGAAGCAACTAGCCCGTCAGCCATTCCTTCCAAACCTGTAAAGTCAACCTGACCACATCTAGCCTTTTGTGATGCTGTGATCAATAGTATGGCCCCGTGAACATGTTCGCCGTGGCCACATAGTCGCATTCCATTTTTATTCATGCTGCTTTCTCGAAGGCAAGCATTTTAAAGTTTTGGTGTCAATGCGGCAGTGTACGTGGGCCGCCGAAAGCTTGCTTGGTCGCAGAAGCGATGCATGACGGAATGATGGTGCAGATTTAGCGCGTCGCTGGCATCAAGACAATGCGCGGCCGCCAAGGGATGGAAGATAACGAAAGTAAACAGCTTGGTAGGTGCTCACGGAGCCGTGCCGATGGTGACGGTGCCATCATGACGAAATCTGAAGCGGCGATATTGATGGCTGCAGCGTTTTTTTTTTGTTCTTTTATTCTTTTTTTTACAGCGAAGTCGTTAAGAGGAAGCTTTAACACGGGCCCTACTCCGACTCGGCCTATTCAAATAGATGTAAAACGCCGAAACGCTTTTCTTAGATAACCCCTGGACCGATTTTAATTAAATTTGTTGGATTCGAGACAGAAAAGTAAATTCTAGTGACTATTGGAAGCGGAATTTCTATTTAGGGCTTGAATTTTTGTAAAAGATATTCAAAAATTCGAAAGTGCGAAAAGTACACAAGCACGAAGTTTACCAATTATTAACTCCGCATCAAGAACTGATATCGCGGTTCTGTAAACAGCATCCATTAGACAATTCAAAGCGGACAAATCCAATATGCCGATTTATATCTTACGTGAAGTCGTCACGTTGTGAACAAGGGTTGTGGAAAAGCTGTATTTCCATATCATTAAATTTTTTGAGATTCATGCGCAATATATCAATTTTGTCTGCTTTAGATGTGCTGTTAGATACAATGTACAAAATTGTGACATCAGTTTTCATTGCCGAAAGAGAGTCGTAAACTTGATGGTTTCGTGTTCTTAAAATTTGCGATTTTTGACAATATTGAATAAACAAATGATGACCTAAATCAAGAATTCGAAACCAACAGACACTAGATTTTAAGTTTTTGTTTTAAATGCAACAAACCTTGTCAAATTAGATTCAGTGGCTGTCGAGAAAAACGAATTCAACTTTTACATTTATTTAGATAGGACCACCAGAGCTAAAGCTTCCTCTTAAGGGCTACTTTCCCCACTATGGCGTCCGCGTGTAGAGCTAAATCCCGAAGATAGCGTAATACCGGCCCGACCCGCAGCGGTGGTGAAGCATGCGTTCAGCGCTCCCCATACGTAGGCTGATCCCGAATGTAACGCCATGCCGGGGAGACCCGCGGCGGAGATGAAGCAGGCGTTAAGCACTCCCCATACGTGGGCCGATCCCGAAGACAGCGCAATGCGGGGCTGACATACGGTGGAGGTGCAATTCGCCATTAAGGGGCCCACATACACAGCTTTGCAGGTCATGTTTCTTCACAGAGTGGAAGGGCACTGAGATTTTTTAGTTATCCGCGTTTATCCTGCATGCGTCTGCGATCAAAACAAGAAGCAGGTATGCCTGGAAAATCTAAGGTGGTGGAAGCAGGTGGTAGCGGAGAAGTTAGCATACCCAGCCCCTGCACGTAATTATATCTGCATTGACATAGGTTCGTGGTAGTGATAGCGACCAAAGCTCTACTTTTTCTGCGTACTCTAGTCATTGTGAAACTAAGGATGTGGTTAGCATGCCCAGCCACTGAATGCGAATTGCAGCAGTTGCGAGTGGTGGAATCCCGCTGGGGCTGATTGTGAAGAAAGCTTCCTTTCTCTGTCCACTCTCGTGATGGTGAAGCTAAAAATGAGGAGGAGGCCTGACGGACACAACGTTGATCGTCACCATAACAGAATGGATGGACGATCTGCGGAAAGGACCTGCGGACACCAAGTTTTTAGCACTTAACTTGTCCTACAGTAAAGCGCTAAAATGGCAAGTATGCCCTCATGGGAATGGTAGACCGAACTGCTTCTCACTGCTAACACTGGACTGATACTAAGAAAATACTCCGTCCGCCGGCACCACGCTACACTGAAATTAGCAAAACAATGTCAGTTTATAAACTGATATTGCCAATTATCTGGTGTCCTTGTGTGTGTGGAGGGCATAAAGGTCCTGGCAATGAAATGGCAGTATCTTCGTTTTTGCTGCAGTTGCACACAAACAAAATTCTTTGAAGTGATCGGACAGCGATCTACCGGTGGAGAGGACCAACCCACAAATTAAAATAATTGCTGGTTTCACATCTTCCAATGCACTTTACGCTTAGCTACCATCTGTTATATTTTTCTTTTTCTGCTCTTATAAAGAAGAAAACTCCACATTACTACAATATCAACAACCCTACACAAAATAGACTGGCTTTGAAGCCGTGACCACGCACCGCACTTTTGTACATTTAGCACATGTAGTATTGGGGCAACACGTTTGAGCAATATGATCAGGTTTTCGGTCAAATCACTGTGACAGGTGGGAAAAACTCGTTGTCATGCCTGGTCGAAATAATAGCATCTGAAATCTTATTTACTTATATTCATTTTTGAAAAATCACTATAACCGTTTATACATTTGCTTCGTATGAGTTATATACTAGCTCGCCTCGTCAATCTCAAAAATGTATTCTCTTTTCGGGAGACGGCCTTCGTGAAAAACGACGCAACATGACAGTAAAACATCCAGCAAGGTTCTATCCAATGATGGGCGAAATTGTGCACTGAGAGCGTGTCGACTAGCGTGCGAGTGAAAGTTGAATTATGATCGTTGTAAGCTTGTGTTGCCTCTAGCACGAGCGAGTAGTGTTAGCGATGACATTGGTGTGAAAACGATCAGCTCGGTCTGCGATTTGTTCTTGTGATCTCCACATTGAACGTCGCAGTTGTCACGGTGAGAGTACTTCTGTGACATTATTAGCCCAGTGGGCTGGGAAGGCTCGAGTGGTAGCTCACCTTGAGGAGTAATAAGTAACAATTATTAATGTACGTACTTTTGCGATAATGAAAAACATGCAGAAACACTACTGGTGTTGTCTAACTATTCGTAAACGGGCCCCCAAATTTCAATTGGCCCACCCCCAAACATTAAATAGGCCCACCCCTAAATTTCAAGTTGGCACACCCTCAAATTTAAATTGGCCCACCCCCAAATTTAAAGTTGGCCACGCCCGATTTTCTTTTCTCCCAGCCTTAAACTTGGAGTTGGCCCAATCCCCAATTTCAATTGGGCCACCCCTAATTTTCAAGTTGGTCCACCCGCGAATTTCCATAAATCATCCTCCAAATTTCCACTCGACGCACCCCAAAATTTAGGTTGGCCCACCCCCATATCACCCCCAAATACAGATTGGCCCGCCTCCACAACACCACCAAATTTATATTGGCCCACTCCAATACCACCTGCAAATCGAGGTTGACCCACCCCCATATCAGCCCCAAACTAACGCTGGCCCACCCCTCGATCACCTCAAATTTAGGATGGCCCACTGCAAATCATCCCCCAATATAGGTTAGTCCACCCATCACCACCACCCCCCCCCCCCCTATTAAGCTTGGCCCAGCCAAACATCACCCCCATGGTTAGGTTAGCCCGTCCCCATGTTACCTCCAAATTTAGGTTGGCCCACCCCCATATCATCCCAAAATCCAAGTTGGCCCAACCCCATATCAGCCCCGAACTTAGCCTGGCCCACCCCTCTATCACCTCAAATTTAGGATGGCCCACCGCAAATCACTCCCAAATTTAGGTTAGCCCCCCTACCCCCCCCCCCCCGATTCAGCTTGGTCCAGCCCCATATCACGCCCATGGTTAGGATGGCCCACCCCCCATATCACCCCCAAATTTAGGTTCTCCCACTCCCATATCATCCCCAAATCCAGGCTGGCCCACCCTCAATATTCCCCGAAACTTAGGCTCACCCACCCCTATATCACCTCAAATTTAGGTGGGGCCACCCCCATATCAGCCTCAAATTCAGCTTGGCTCACTAACATTTCACCCCAAATTTAGGTAGGGCCACTCCCATATCACTACCAAATTCAGCTTGGCCCATCTCTGTATCACGCCCAAATTTATGCTGATGCCACTTCCAATTTCAAGTTGGCCACCCCAACCCTTTTATTTTATATATATTTATATGGGAAATGCGTCAAGCTTTTGGCGTTACAGACACGATTTTGCACGATTTTGCTACCAAATTGCTGGGGTACTCGCCAAAGAATGCTGCGCATTAAAAGCAAATGCACCGAACGAAGGACACCATATGTTGATCCTAAATGCTGACGGCTAGCCAAGCTAGCTTCTCTGTAGAGAGACCGGGGCAGACACAGCACGGGACATTTATTCAAATGGTTTTTTACGGCCACACCTGCGGATTGATACCACTTGGCTGTAGGGAACACATTAACAGTAGCTATTAATCCAGACGCTGCACATCTTCTCCTAGTTGGTGCATTTCTTATTTCGATGAATCTTTAGAAATAATGAACGTTCGGGCAACGACTCAGCCTAGCAGACCCTTTGTTCCACACGAATGTTGCATAGGATTGGCACTGGCCACCGTGTGGCATTGGGGCACAGGTGGACGTGATTCGCTCGGAGTGTGTGCCATTAAGGACAGCCGAAAGTCGAAGAAAACGGACCTTCCAGAAGAACGCAATAAGAATAGCCATTTTGTTCTCCCACATTCTACGCTACAAAGCACGAAAGTTTTTTTTTTTTTTTTCATGACACAAAGCCATGCGCAAGCTTCTAGTTAAGATGTCCAATGAATAAAATCTTCTTAAAACCGGTGACTTAATGAACACGATACTGCTACGTTTTATGAAGGAAAAATAGAAAGCATAATATTTCAACAGCACCACTGGAAAACCAGAACCGAAAGCAAATCTTGAACTTTTTGTTTCTGCCATTTGATAGGAGATTATAAAACTAAGTCCTATGCGGCTTTAAAAAAATGCGCTGCGGAAAAACCAAAACCGAAAGCAAATCTTGGGTTTTGCGATTCTGCCATCTAGTGAGAGGCTACAAAACTAGGCCCTATGCGGCTTAAAAAAAAAGTGCGAAGCGGGAATCGAACCACGGCAACCGCGACGGGATACGACAAGTGCGCGCGATTCTACCACTCGGCCACGGCTTCCAAGGCTTCGCCCAGTGGTACGCTCATGTTTTTATATATACCACATGAATTTTCACGACAGTGTTACAAAAAACGCTTTTGGGAACAGTGTTGCGCCATGTGTGGAGAGTTGAGATAGGCATCAATCGAAAGCTAAGTCTCCGGACTACATACGCTGCACTGCGTATTACGATAGACGTCGTAGGTTAATTACAGGCACCGTTCGTGCCTCGAAAATCGAGTACAAATTTTCGTCGTTTCCATAGGCTTCCATTGCTAAACATTTAACCGCGGTGGGAACAAAATTCTTACGTGCCATAGCGTGATCACTGCATTTGGATCGTGTGGATTGTCTTCCAGAACACGTCTGTCACCTGCGTTTTTCGATAATCGACCTGCATCTTTTGTTATTCGCGAAAAACCCGCTCGTTCCATTGAAAACGCGCTAGCTTCGTGCCGGGGCCGCTTGGGGCGCTAGTTGGTACGTGTCCACTAAAGCTGGATATGGGCACAGCAAAATGCTACCGCGCTGCCAGAACACACTACAATAACTGAATAAATTGAATTACAATGAAACACAGACCTCGTATGTGTTTTACGTGGAGTGAGAGCAAGATGTGGGAACCATGCTGTTTCGTATGCAGGTGGCGCAAGATTTTTAGTCCGTCATCATCATCAGCCTATTTTTATGTTCTCTGCAAGACCAAGGCATCTTCCTGCGATCTCCAATTACTCCTGCCCTGCGCCAACTGATTGCAACTTCTGCCAACAAATTTCATTTTATCAGCCCACCTAGTTCTCTGCCATCTTCGACAGCGCTTCGTTTCTCTTGGCACCCGTTGTGTAACTAATGGTGCACCAGTTATCCATCCTGCGCATTACATGGCCTTCCAAGCTTCATCTCTTTCTCCTAATGCCAATTAGAATATCGGCTATCCCCGTTTGCTCTCGGATCTATACCAATACCTTCTTGTCTTAACGATCCGCCTAGCCTTCTTCCTTCCATCACTTTTTGCAGGGTTCTTAACTTGGGCTCGAGCTTCTTTGTCAGTCTCCTAGTTTCGGCCCCATATGTTAGTACCGGTAGATTCCAGTGATTGTACACCGTTCATTTCGACATGATAGTTCGCGACATTTCATTCATTTGCGCGACACGAACTGGGCAGCCGGCAGGCCGCGACCCTAGTGATGAACGGCAACGACCAAAAAATACAGATGTAGTGATTTCGGTAGCGACATGCTTTGAAATACAAAGCTTGGAGAGGCGTGTTTGTCCCCCGATCCGAGAACGTCTGCACCTAATAGGTTCATTGGGACGTCACATGGGAAATGTCCTTCTGGGCGCGGCCCAAACCACCTCTTTGGAATTTGTGCGCAGCTTGTCTTTTTTCCTTCTTTTGGAAAGCAACCATATCCGACTGTAAGAACCTCTCTTACCCAGCGCACACCCCGAAAGCTGGACGCCTGGCCCGCGGGGATGCTTCCGCCCGTCTTACGAATTGGTAGGTGTCCGGCGGGGTGATCGAACCATGTACCTCCCGCAGCCGAGCCGTGCGTCCACTACCGTGGGCCACAGCTGCAGTGTACAGTCGGTAGTAAAATTTACAGACCACTCGAACCCACACCAGACGACGTCTTCGCGCCAGCTGGCCGTGCGACCCTTTCCGTCAAGAGCAGCAGAAGTACGGAAATGAATCATCTTGTTCTCTTCGGCCAGGTGAGGTTTTTCTACTTCCTCTTTCTCATCCAAAGCATGCAGTCTTGCGGCACGGAATGATATCACAACAGTGGCACTCAGCCTGTATCAGCAATATCAGATGAACTGATACTGCTGTCGAGACAAGCGTGTCGCCACAATTGCCGAAGAGCGCGTTGCGTCAGAAAAAAAAAAGTATAGTATCGCGCAGAGGAAACAAAATTTAGCATGTCCCCGAACAGAAAAAGGGCACATTTGTCCCAGCGCTGTTTTTATCGGCTGCTGATATGTAGACTCTCAGTCCACAAGCACTTAGAAGCTGCTGCAGCTAGGACTCCATAACACCATCGATGAGCTAATAGAAGCTCACACAGCGGGTCAAATACTGAGACTTTCATCCACTAAGCCAGGGATCAAGATCTTAGAAGAAGCGGGAATCCAACCAAGACATGAACCGGCGACCAAAGTTAGCTTGATCCGGGAAACCAGAAATCGCATCATGGTTGAGCCCGTTCCGCGAAACATCTACTCAGTGCATAACGAGGGTAGGAGATTAGCGAGAGCCAAGTCCATCCTTAACCCTTTGAGGGTCGAATTATTTTGAAAAAAACTTTCCCAGGTGGTCAAATTACTTTATTGCGGATCTTGAATCTACAAAATGTATTAAGTCGGGAATAAATAGTAAAACATAATTAGGAATAGTATTTTGGTGTCGGCATCACTCAGAACTGCAAAATGTTCAATAGTATTTCCGAACACGGGTCTACGCACAGCGCCTTATCGCAGTCTGCACACCTAAAATGCGTGTCTGTTCTCTTGAAGCGAGGAGTTGTGTTGGCGCACACATGACATCTCTGCGTGCGTCTGCCTTGGGCAGAGGTCTGAGGCACCCTCTCACGTAAGCGCGTTGCCGCGGAGAGCGAGACCTCGCGAACGGCGCTGATAAGCAAGTGGTGATAAACAAGCTAAGAGCAGTGCCAATAAAGATAGAAATCAACTTCCGCCGCCCGTGCGAGAGCGTGCCGACAAAAAGAAAAATCACGTTTCACGTGCCTCCGTTGCGATCACGCGGCGGAACCGAAACCGCGAAAGCGCGTAGCCACCATGAGCGCGAGTACCTCGCGAACGGCGCTGATAAGCAAGCTAAGAGCAGCGCCAATCAAGATAGAAATCAAGTTCCACCGCCCTGCAAGAGTGCCGACAAAAAAAAAAAAGACGTTTCACGCGCCTCCGTTGCGATCAGCGGCGAAACCGAAACCGCCAAAGGGGCGTTGTCGCAGTCTGAGCGACGCGCTTAAGCTAGCAATCAGCTCTGTTTATCTCACCAAGAAGGTAGCACCAATTTCAAACGCATCTTGTAAGTGCTAAGAGGTGGCAGCACCTCCCGATGAGCGCTCATCATCATTATGGCGGGAAATTTCAAACGGAGGGCCGGAACCGTACCCGTACGGCGAAGACCTTGCGGGACAGAAAACCACAGCCGTACATGTACGGCGACCTTCAAAGGGTTAAAAAGAATTCAGAAGAAACTAGATGCCCTCTTTGTCGATGCTGCCAGATATGACAGTGGGGATAAGTTCGCTGTCTCGGTGGTAGACGCGGCAGGCAACCTGGTCAATGCAGCCTCTGTTTATACGAAGTTTGCCCATGTGGCGGAAGAAGCGGCGATCGCTTTGGCTTTTCACAGCTCAAATGTTCCCGCTATCATCTTCTCGGACTCGCGCACGGCGGTTAGATCCTTCTCGTCCGCTCTCGTATCCGAACAGGCGAACAGTATTTTGCTTAAAGCACTTCAAAAGACTAGGGCGAGCAGCGAAGGATACCACATCTCGTGGTTCCCAGCCCATCTAGATAGCTCAGTTAACCCGCTTGGATGTAATCCTAACGAGCAGGCCCACCGGAGAGCGCGTGATTTCACGTACCGCGCTGTCGCGGGTAGCCAGGCTCGTAACGTGGTCATCATCCACAAAGATCCATTATGTACTTTCCATGAAATTGTGTCCCATTATCGACTGGGCAGGAGGACATTTCCACCCCCTCACCCTAAATTGAACAAACCTCAGGCTAGCACATTCAGACTTCGGCAAACCCGTTCGTATCCCACCCCTCAGTCTCTTAACAGGATAGATCCTGCCCACTCACAGTCGTGCCCCAAATGTGGTCATGACTCATGCTCTTTTGAACACATGCTCTGGCTGTGCCCACCCCTTAACGCCTCTCCACCCATCACGAAAGAACAATGGCAGGAATCGCTCAAGAGCAGCAATCTCCACATGCAACTCCAGGCTGTCCAGAGGGCACACGACATTGCGGCGGAACTTCATCTCCCGGTCCCATCGTGGGTGGCGCCACCGACTTGATCTTCGGGAGCCTTCGGTTTTAGCTCCCCAAGACCTCAGTCCCTCAGGACTCAAATAAAGTTCTTGTCATGTCATGCTGAAGCACAGCAAGTGCGCGCAGAGGCCAATTGGCACGCCTTCGCGTCGTTCGTAAATTTCTTGCAATCGACTGTACCTCACGGAGCGGTTAAAAATGGCAAAAATGAGAGTTCAGTAGTCCGTTGCAAAGCTCACAATTAACCCATAAGCGTGAAAGCGGGACCGCCATGTAAATATAGCATGTGCCCTAGAAAGAAACTTGCTGTTATGTTTTTTCTTTTTCGGAACACAACCTAGGATACATACAACGCAGGACAGCCGCATAACGATTCTGAGCACTTTCTAAGTAAGTTTATATTCTTGCTTTCTTGCAGCTTTGTCTCGCACAAATCTCGTAAGATACCTTTTGTTACTTTATAATATCAGTATTGTGCCACGTTTACTTGTTTTACGACATAGCGCGACTTCCTACACGATTCGTAAAATACGCTCGCTAAGCCCCGGAACGCTTTCGTAAGTGATTTGCTGTAAAAGCCTACGAACTGTGAGCTATCTGTGCTAGTCACCCATAAGATGGTTCCTATGTTTTCCAAATGTAAACTTATTATCCTCGTTGATTCTCCCCGGTTAGTGAGTAAAATTTGTGTGCATTCCGCCTCTAAACAAGCAGAAAACGCTTTTTTAACGGTCTTTATTAGGCCCGTAAATGACAGAGACATCCACTCGTCAGCAGCAACATTCTGAACTTCCTATATGATAGCTTTTTTCTTTTTTTTTTTCAGGGCGCCGTGTCAACAAGCATGACATGCCGCGTTTGTAAAGCACCCTCGAGGCAGACACAAGCCACGAAAGCCACACTGACCCATGTTCTACGGTACGCAACAGTACCATGACGTCACTTCAGGTCTCGAGTTGCGCTCGAAAAGTTTCTTAAAAGGGCGTGATTTTACCTAGTTGGCCTTTCTCGGCTTCTCGACTTCGGTAACCGAAAGCAGCCATGTCGCCGGCCAAGTAACCACACGACTACCTGTTCTTTTCTGTTTTGCGGCTGCCGCGAAAAATGGGCCTTGTACACGTTAGGATGGTCGACGCCTGTTTCTGATGCTTTTCGGAAATTGTAGGCCCGCGCTATGCCGACTTCGCGCCCACGTTTCACATGCCATACTGCTGACGCACTACCTTCGGCTAGACCACTTTACCCCCCTGGAAGAGCACGAAACTCACGTAGCCTTATGGGCACAAGCACTTACCGTTGCTGCTGAGCTATCGCTAGCCGTGCTCGGATGTGGCTATTGCAGGCGTTTGTTGTGTGGTCCTGTGCCGTCAACATCCAGCGAGACCACACCGCTGCTGTCGCGAATCCTGGTTGTTGGCTTAAGGAAGTGGTGGATCCAGTGCGGTCGGTGCCACATCTGACTTCAGCACTTTTGCTTTTAACGCGGGAATCGTCAATACCCACGTGACCAAACACGAAACCACGTTTTTAGGTGATACGGAATCGTACATGCGCAGCGGACTACGCGATATTGGGAGGCATCATCGTTGTCGCAGCTATACGTAGTGATACCTACGAGCTTCGAACGTAGCTATTCTACAGAGGCTGCAGGTCTAAGTGCAGCCGTAGGACAGGATTGCGTCGTGGTGCTTTTGGGTGCTTTTGTAACATTTCTGATGCCAGGCGCGATTCCTGAAGAGGCAAATGACAGATTGAAGAGTAAGGCCATGAATCAGTGATCGATCGAATGCACGCATAGAGCCATGCAGTTCTCTTCATCGCTGTCAAACATCTTAAGGAAGCGCAGAAATGTTTATTTGCCTCTTCCCCTAACCCTGGCAATTCTGGCTGCTGTTTTGCACAACAGACATCTCCCTTTCGTAAACAGTGTGTCGTCACAGGCCGTGAGCAAAGGGAAGTGCAAGCTATGTGCAACGAGCAGGTGGGTAAAGCCATGGCAAAGCATGTCCCTCACGCCCTGGTTACAATGACATCTGCTGCAGTTGGTCGAGTTCCTCAGTTCGCTGCACGTTGCTGCCCGTCGGTGGTGCGTGGACAAGCTGCTCGAATGCACTGAGCAGTACCGTGATTCTTTCGCGAAAGAGAGTTGCAAGAACTATGTGAAGTGTCGGCCGAACGCGTCAATTGGCGACGTATGTACGGGGTGATCCTTCTTAATCTTTACGGAATTTCAAAAAACGCTTCTGCCGGATGGCACAATTATTGTCCTTGAGCTTGATGTGCAAAGAGACGGATATTACTACCACGAGAAATGGAGACACATAATCAACTAATTAACGAAGATCCGTTAACTATCTTCTTAATTACTTCAAGGCACATATTGCAATTTACGTATAAATGTCTGTGCGCTTGCTAGATAATCCACTTGAAATCAAATTTCTTGCCTACATCAGCTTCGAGGTATTATTTGCCAAAGCGTGGCACGACTTACTTGGGTGTTCTAGTTACTTTTGTACTTGAATTTATAAAGGGGTGTTTGTACTTTTGCAGTTGAATCCAAAAGTAGGTGGAAAACTATGCATTGTGCTGGCGAGTTTAATGGCGCATATCTCAAAACTGGTGTTGCTATAGAAATTTAGTCCAAGTTAATACGCCTTGAAAATTCACAGGCTACAGTGAATAAATGGGTCATATGTGCCATGAAGTAATTAATAAGTAATTGAAGTTTTGTTAATTAGGGAAATTTAGGTTTTGATTTCTTGCGTAAGTAATGTCCGACTCTCCGAATAATCAAGCTCAAGGACTAGAATTAAGTTATGTGCAACACGCGTTTAAGAGAAAGTTCTGTAAAGCTTAAAAATATTCACCCCGTATATTTACCTCGTGAACACGGCTGGACCATTTATATTGTCGAGGCAATTAATTGATACCGCTCGCTTACGGCGCGTGGCGTTGCCATGGAGGGACACGCTCGGACATTTAGTAGAGCTCTCTTAGCTTTGACGGTGTAGACTACTGACATCTACGATCGCAATGAAGAAGTTCGATCACGATTGAATGGATGCGCATCGAGCATAATTGCGAGCCGCGCTCTATTCGAATAAGGCTCGGCCGCGATTGAAAGTGGCCGCGTGACAAGACATCAAACGAAACGGCAGGAGACTTAAAAGCTTGCTCGCTAAAGTAGCAAACAGCTGTTCAGGTAAGTTACACTAGTCTAATACAATAGGCCAAGGAGAGAGTGTCATGTGGCGGTTTTCATCGAGTAAACACGCGTGGGACTACATTTGTTCCCGTGCTCGCCTTCTGTGTTCGCGTTATGAATTAGCATGTCATCCAGCATTACAGCAGACCGACACGGCCTAGGCAGCAATCGCTTATTTCGAGTTTGCGAAAAAAGGGCAAGGTTACTGCGCAGTTTCTCTCGGCGTCTAACGACGGCCATTCCATGTGGCGCATTGTCAGCACTCTTCTCGTCTCCTGAGAGAAAAAAAAATAAAACTTATCGCATTGCCTCTTTACGCTTCCACCGCATTTCCAGCGCAAAAAAAAAGAAATATACCCAATGAAAACCAGAAACCCCGGAATACACGATTCTGTCAGTTCGTTCCAACGCGCGTGGCGCATTTTTCGCCCATCAAACGCTCCTGAATCTGGATACTGAAAGATGCCGTGGCCGAACCGTCGTGATGTAGACCGGAAGAGGTCACTTGGGTGGTACCGGACATAGGTCAAATCGCCGTTGCCCGAGAAGGCAGACAGCGGCGTAAGCGCGGACGTGGTCTACAACACATATGAGGCGCCATCTTCACGCAGTCGTTGTCATTTCATCGACTTCATTTCACTGCGATCACACCTTCTCAGCCGTCGTCGTTGTTTCTTTCCCATGCAGTCGATCGCCCTGCTATTGACGCTTTTTCATTTCTTTTACGTAACGCGTGTATGATAGGTTCTTGGGGCGAGTCGGTCTATTCTTTCTTTTCTGCCACGCTTCAATATCAGCGTGCCTCTACACAGAAACGAAACGGGGCTCGTTATTGGCGAGAGCGTACAATGTGTGTTTTGCTGCTAAGGACGATATCGCGAAATCAAATCACTTCCGCATTTCGATGGGGGCGCAATACAAGAACGCCCGTGTCTCGTGCACTAGGGACACGTTAAAGATTCCCTGGTGGTCAAAATTACTGCGAAGTCCGCCACTGCAGCAAGCCTAATAATCAGATCGCACTTTTAGCGCGTAAAACCCCGGAATTCAATTAAATTCATTCGCGAGGGAACTATTTCTTGAAAGGCGGAGGGATAAAGACAGGCAAATATTTTTTTTTCTCTTTTAAAGCGTTCGCATTCTTAGGACAATTCTCGCACTTTCTGGGGTCTACCTATGTAGGGGTCTACCCATGCATTTCTCTAGTCGTTTTGCCGCCTACCTGGGTCTCTATAGGCAGTCCGCGGTCGAATGGTTAGGGTATTGGGCTGCCGTGCTGCGGTAACAGGGTTCGACGCCAGCCATCGGAGCCAATTTGGGTCTGTGAGTGTGTGTCATTGGGCACATACATACCGCTGTTGAACGAACCTCTTTCACGCCGATATGGGTCACTGTAGATGCGGAACTACATACATACATACATACATACATACATACATACATACATACATACATACATACATACATACATACATACATACATGCATGCATGCATGCATGCATGCATACATACATACATACATACATACATACATACATACATACATACATACATACATACGTACGTACGTACATACATACATACATACATACATACATACATACATACATACATACATACATACATACATACATACATACATACATACATACATACATACATACATACATAGACGCATACATGGCCTCCGGAAAGTGCAACAAGTATATTAGGAATGATAAAGAAATTAAAACGTGCCTAAAGCATTGTGGTTAGAAAAGGTGCCACAGGATGGCTGCGTGATAATCCGTTAACAGTAAGAAGTCTGCGGTCAAGGTAAAACTCTAATTACTACTGCTTGTCGCTGTCGTGTGCGCTTCACCTGACCATAGCTCCAATTTCTGCTGCATGACAGCTTGGATTACGACGGCCAGGTACTCAAGGCCCTGTGCGCGCGCAGTGAAGCTCTCCGCAAACTGATTTCTGCAATGACGAACACCAAGGTGAGAAAAGTTGTTCCAAGATATCAGTAATAACTGGAAGGCAGGATAGAGTGCGGAGGAAGAGAAAATGGCGTGTCGCCCCATTTTACGGCCGGGCCGCCCCACCTACTTCACAAGCTATGTGTTGTTCTTATCGGCAATCGATTGCTCCGCACGAACATGCAAACCCTTCTCCACGTGATGCAGTGCCATAAATTAACCATAGAAATGTATCGAATGACATTGGCGAATTGATTATCGACGGGCCACCAAAATTAGGCGTACTATTAGCCGATTGTTTTAACAAGTTCTTCACCGAGCAAGTAACAGCAAAATATAACGCAGATGCGTGTTCTCTTGTCTGAAATAAAACAACAAGCTCAGGATTTCTTAGCCCAACAGATCCGTCAGAAGTATTTACCGTTCTAATGTCCTTAAGAAATAACTCCAGCTCTGATGTAGAAGGCCTTACAATTAAACCAGTAAAGTTTGTTGCTGACTTTCTTGTACTACCTCTGTGTCATATCATTAACCTTTCACTGAAATCGTGTGTTTTCCCTGCAAGAATAAAACTGGCCAAGGTTACAGTCATTTTCAAGTCAAGCTCGAAAAACGTCATGAGTAATTATCGCCCCATCTCTATTCTGCCTCTTTTATCGAAAGTGCTAGAAAAAATTCTGCTTAAACGTTTGCAGAACTTCTTTGATGCTAATCAGTATACATCGCACTCTCAATTCGGCTTCCGTAAAGGTTTTTCTACAGAATCAGCTTTATTAGTCCAAAAAGAAATTATTTTGCTGAATATGGAAAACAAACTCTTAACACTAGGAATCTTTGTGGATTTCAGTAAGGCCTTCGATTGTCTAGACCATAATATTATCTTAGATAAGTTAAGCAAGTACGGCGTTAGGGGAAGGACACTTGAAATTTTTAGTTCATATTTTAAAGACCGTGAACAAATAGTGAACATAGACGGTTTTTGTTCAACCAAACGTTATCTGAAATGCAGCGTCTCTCAGGGCAGCATATTAGGATCCTTTTTTTTCAATGCCTATACAAATGATGTGATAACAATTTCGACAGCAGCTGATTTTGTAATTTATACCGACGATGCTTCCCTATTTATGTCTGGTCTTTCGGCTACAGAAATAATTTCAAAAGCAAACAATACCCTAAACAGCCTTTTAAATTGGTCTAAATTAAACAATCTCAAAATAAATACAACTAAGTCAAAAGCTGTTATTTTCCGCCCTATGAATCGTCACATAGGGACTAACCTAACCATTAACCTAGACAATAATGTTATTAAGGTCGTTAGACACCATAAAACACTGGGTGTTGTATTTGATGAGCACCTTCGATGGACTGAGCACACTAACTACGTATTCCTAAGTTTATCAAAGGCTGTTGGAACACTTTGCCGGTGTCGTGGCATTCTTCCAGTGCACATTAAAAACAGATATAGGTTTCATTATTTCAATCACACATTGCATATTGTCATCTTGTTTGGGGCACGGCATCACCGACTAACATGAATTGAATTGTGAGCCTGCAAAAGAAAGCGATTCGTGTCATTGCAGACGCAGAGTGCTGCGCACACTCCAAACCCCTTTTTATTCGGTTAAAAATTCTGCCCATCAGTGTGATGCTACCGCAGATTATTTTTTCTTTATTCACCACTAAAACCACGTTTCATAGTAACTTCCTTATCAGAATATCAGCGCTCAAGGAACGCGTACCGACACCCAACACTCGACAATTAGAAAAGTGGTATCTTCCCCAAACTCTAACGAATTACGGTCAATAAATGTTATATAATACTTTACACCCTGAACGATAATACAAGCTTAATTGATGGCCCCGCAATAAATAAACGTGCTTTAATTGAATACTTTTTAAGCACAATTGCTTAATCAGCAACAAATTTATATCATGTAGTTTACATTCGGCGTTGTGCGTTCTTTTGTGCGAATTAGTTTGGAAGGATTTTGCAGGCATTGTCTAATTTCATTTTTTTTTTGCTCGCTCTCCGTTTTTGTAAAAGTTCAGGCTTCATAAAATATTTACTTGAAGTTATACATGTGTGCACTTAAATGGTGAGTGTACATATGGCATGTGCGTGTGTATATGTGAATGTATATGTAGGTGTACATTTATGTATATATAGGGGCTTATGCGCGCCACTTCTACGGGTGTTTGCGTGTGTACGTGTGAACATAACATGTAAGTGTACAAAATTGGTTTGCTATTGGTGTATGTATATGTAAATATTTTTTTTTTCGTACTTCACAGCTTGGTGCCAACAGTTTCTTTCTTTGTTTCTTTCTCTTTTTTTTTCTCGAGTTGCTTATTTTTTTTTTCTTGTACGGGTGTACGACATACACTGCTGTTTTGCCGCTGTTGCCACTGCCTGTATAGGCCCCAGCCCTCGTCAAGCTGCTCAATGAGCAGCGTTTTGTCTGGGGTCCATTTTTTCTTGAGGAAAATAAAACTAATTCTGATTCTGAAAAATGCAACGCTTAGCACTCATTAAATTGCGCCGCCACCGATACTACCCAAGAAAGATCACATGCTTGCATAGCGATGATTCGCGCACGCGCAGTGATTGGCCAACGCTTATAGGCTGATCCGTGAAGCAACATCGAGCTGAAAGAATTTAAAGAAAGCCAGTGGTACAAAGCGAAAGGCAGGATAGGAAACAAAAGAAAGAAAAATACCTGTCTCATCACTTCAACACTGCAAACGTTATACGCATCAAGCAGCGGTATGACATCGGTAGCTTAGAGGCTAAGAAAAATTTGCACCCTTTGGCGCTTATCCTTTGTCCAAACAGAAATGGTTATCTACCTTGCGTGCCTTCTTTTGCTTTGCCGACCCATTTCATGGCTCTACACTACACCCCCGTGAACGCCGTACACATAAGACAACAAGATGAGATCCTTAGCCTATAGTGTGGCCATATGAGCGGCTAAAAAAATGACTCGAAAACGCAAGCTCACACAGCTTTTCACTTGCTTTTAATGTAGAAGTGTCACAGCAACCGTAAGTACGAAGGTGTATCTTTTTCGCATAACCACCTATGAGCACCTAGAAAATAATAAAAGGGCGCACCAAGGGTACTCTGCCAACTCGTGCGCCCATTTTCGAAAATCGTGGTACGAGTAAGGCGAAGAAATGATCTTTCGATTACCAATCCATCCAGGGGGTTGCAAAGAAAGCCCGCGAAACACAAATATGCGCCGCGTGGGACTTTTCGAGGCCTTTCACGGGATTCTTTCATGCTTAGAAAAGCTTTAGGTTGCACGTATTGAGCAACAGAAAGCTCGATCGGCAATTTCTCATGATGGTCTTCAATTTTCTCATTTACATTTTTGCTTTGAATATAATATTTAATGAAGTTCAAGTAATAGCTGATTATATAGCTAAGCGACATACAATAAAGTAGTTTGACTTGCTCCAAGCGACGCAAACAACATTAATTCGGTTTTGTCCAGCTACGCGGTAGTTGCGTACCCATAAATTTTGGCCCAAGATACGTGCGACACATGATATACGTATTGCTGCAATCATATTTGCAGATAAATGTCACCGCAGAGAGAAAAACACGGGCGCTACAAAAGGACGATCAAAAAAGTAAGAAAGAAAACGCAGAGCATATAAATACGACAATGACACTCATAAGAAGTTGGATTAGTCTACACTAAAAGAAAATGAGAAGGGTGGTGACGGTACACATACACCTATCCTGGCATGGTCATGGCCGGGACACTTCGCTCGCTGTCAGTTTCGAGAATCTTCAAACGATCACACCGTCGTATCTACTGCTCGTCATATTGAGAACAATGCATGGTAATATGTCTAAAGGTTATAATATTGGAGTCAAATTAACACAGGTGATACTGTGTGATCGCCCACAGTCTCTAAAATTGCCTTGGTTCACCACGTTCAACCCTTAGTAGAGTCGCGATTGCAAAAGCACAAGGGCCGCCCAGGAGTCCTTTGAATCGAGCAATTTCTGCGTCACATGGTGAACGCGGTGAATTGCAAACTTTTACGCCTAAATCAAGACGACAAAATAACACTGGATAAAAACGAACCATTATTGAATGACTGGGGATTACTGATCACCTGCGTTCGCTCAATAATTCGCGCGGATTCGCGCCACTGCCGGCTCTTTTGCGGCAGAATCATTTGCAACAATGCGGACATGCACCGCATTTCTCCCGATACACCAGCGACTGCCGGCGTCACTCGTATTCGTAACGAACACTTGACGCCTTGGAATAGCAAATTCAGGAATCAAATACGAATTGAAGAGGGTCATGTATCGTATGCCCACGCGCTCCTGTAGTTACAAACCATGTTATTTACTGCGAGGACGCACACTGTCGCCACTCGTGATCTACACTGGCCCATCGTTGTAATCATTTAGCAGTTTCCTCTATACCTCCGGTATTACAGCGATGAAGGTCGTATGGGGCGATACGTGGCTTTCGCTGACGTGCCGAACGCGGAACTTCAGCGGCTTATCTTTCGATAACAGAAGCAGAACATGAAAAACGCGAATCTCCACGACAAATAAAGGCGGGGAAAAAAAGATAAGCTCCGTTTCCGGTGAGGCGTATACTTTGGTAAGCGAATGAGCGTCTCCCGATTATTCTCAGAAACTTGTCACTTCCGTGACCCTATACTACGCGCACATGTGAAATAGGACTTGGAGGCATTGGAGGCCGCCACCACTGAGACAGGGGGCAAGAAAGAGTTTCCGGGCTGCCGATAACAGGCGGCGCTTTGCGTCTCGCTGTCTTTATTCCTCCCTCGACGGCCATTTCGCGCCGTTTGTTCGGTGTTCGTGGGTCAAATGTTTTAAAACGTCGTGCTGTACGGCGATGGACGAAGAAACCGTTTCGAAGGTTACGTGGTGGGAGAAGTTATTTGCCGTCTCCTGTGTAGTTCTTTCTGTCGGTGGACTGGTGACAGGTAAGTGGACCTGTAAAAAATATACAGACGCTCTGTTCCGCTGCGAGATGTGCACTTCCCCTTGTTTATGACCGCTGTTCACCTATTAATACTAATGGAGTAATATCACCTACGTCGACCTTCTGCGGACTTAACTTCACTCCATGCGACATTTTCATCTTCATCCACCCGAGCGCTTTTTATCCCCTTCGTCTTTCATCTTATTCAACCTCCGTGCTTTTTATCCCCTTCTTCTGTGGAAGCTGATGAAATAATGAAACTCGAGATGAGGTAACACCATGTGCCAAGTTCGAAGCGATACCCGATTTGATCGTTTATAATTTCTAGGCAACTATTTCCTCTCACGCAAGTTTTTTCTTTTTTAATTTTAAGTATAGAAGTATAGGAAGAGTTAGGCATTTGCTTGGCCTGTAATCCCGAAATTCGAAATGGACTGCGGGGGCAGCAATAACAAAAAAAAAGAATGCTATGAACAAAAACAAATCGACAATCATTGGACACAAACATAAAAATAGGAACCCTGGAACTTGCTTAGTGCTTATAGCTGTGAACATTAAGAAATTACGCCGCTGCTTGTTCAAATTACTCTCTCAATTGAAGTGTCTCTGTTTTGCACTTAGACAAACAGCGAAGGAATGGGTGTTACATGAACACTTTACGACATAAACGCATATAAAAAAAAACAATGGTTTCGCACGGCAACATCTCGAAATTCAAATTCTTGATGTGCCAGCACGCGAAGTCACAATGTAGAAGATTATAAACCTAGGGTACTCGTAACGATGGCCAACGCAAGATGCTTCACTCTAAAAAGTTCATTCTATATATAACGCTCAAAATAATTATGCCAGCTGACATTTTTTTAAAATCAAAGAGTTCTTCTACATTTGTTTTTTTTTTCAGCTTCAGTTGCTCTACATTGCTGGAAATGCAGCTAAATATTATACAAAAGCTGAAAGCATAACAATAGCGCACCGTGGTTTCTCTACTCATTATGGAAATAAGTCGAGCATTTCAAACATATTTCGGCTAACTCATTCATGAGTAGACTCTCTCGCTGAAAGTCAAATCTACGCGTGAGTGTCGGTCCAAGTGAGCACTGAGCTAAAAATATATTTTGTCGGCGAGTCTCAGAAGGACCCATTCATTTTGTCGACCTATGATTTCAAATACAAAGTCACATGTTCGGGGCTTGTACGTATAACCACATGATTTTTTTTTTTTTTTTGAAGAAAGGTTGGTGGATTTAGCCGCTGCGATTCTGCTTCCGCCCGAACCCATTTCCTGAATGCGCCGAGTGCTAAAAGAGACTTGTAGCTGTCACCATCCGCTAAGAAATCAAAATTGTTGAAGTAACCTATTCTTTGCTGATATTTAGACACATTTCGCAATGACAACATCGCACCGGTACGCTGCCGGAGGCTACATCATATAAGCGATCCTAAAAGCGTCATGCACAGTTGAGATATTAGTCAACGAAAATTTCCTTCCTTCCGCTGCAAAGTTGCAGCTTATCTGAAACTGCAACGTTTCCGACCATAGTGAAAATTTACTCTCCTGCGTTCAACTAATGGCTTACCTTTTCATGGAATTTTGGGAGAAATCAGTTCACTCAGCGAAGCTATGAGTTTAACGCGTGGCCGCTGCTGACATTTCCTTCCAATTATCCTACTTCAGCGCCATGGCATCGCAAATCTGACGACGTAATGTCTTCCTCTGACTTACTACTGGTGCTGTGATAAAAAGAAGATTGGCGGAGCATCCATACTTTAGAGTTGGTCGGCTACATAGATACTGTTATCAGTAGAGGTGATGGTTAGTGCGTAATTGATGATATGTTTTCTAGAATATTTATTATGAAAGGCGGCACATACCCCGTGATACATTCCGCGTGACCCTAGCTGCCATCAAAAGAGCGGCACAAACCCATTAACAAATACCCGGCGACCCATGCTAGCGTCAGAAGTTCATTGAAGAGTGGCACATACCCAAGGGCACATGCCTACTGAACAGGAAATACCCAGTGTAACGTATTAAGTTACCGAATTTTGAGTGAAAGAGGATCTTTGAAGATTGGCATGTAACCAGGTTTGCATACCCTATTACCGAAGTTAGTCCAATGGTTAGTTTGGAACCCGGTTCGCTCAGTACAGCAGCCCGACACTCTGCACAATTGACTATGGGCTACCCACTGACCCAAATTGGCAGGAAAGAGGTTAGGCATAGCGCACATACATACATACATACATACATACATACATACATACATACATACATACATACATACATACATACATACATACATACATACATACATACATACATACATACATACACTCATACATACGTATATACCGGAAAGAAACAATGATAATGGTATCAAAATTCAATCTTGATGCGACGTATTCATAATCCGCACAGATTCTGTTTTTGTTACGTTTTTCATTGATAGGAAATCGCCAGAAATTTTTCTTTCGCAGCTGAAGCCAAAGAGAAACTTGTTCCTGAAGCCCTTTTTCTCCTACGTACTGGTTAGGGGAATGCGTCTGAGAAAAGATTTCAACGTTCCGAAATCCTTCGCATTTCGCGGTTGTGGGATCGTTCCCCACGTGCGGCAAGTTGTTACTTCATCCACTTTCATTTCCATTATTTTTCGTTTCTTTATTTCATTTATTAAGCATAATAAACCATCCTATGTTGTCCTTGGCGTCCGTAATTGTAGGCTTCTTATGACATGACCGATAAAAATTGGGCCCCTCAGTTAACTCCAGATCTTACTGTTCTATATGCATATCACACCTTGTAACAGCCGTCCTAGCTTGCAGTATTCTAACTTAAATAAAAATAAACAATACAGTATAGTTACAAACAACCTCAAATTCTCATAATAAGGATGTGAAAATTGTTTGATTATCATTGTTTGAGAAGGCGGCACCTTATTCTCAAGGAATTCACAAATTATAATATATTCCATTCAATCGCTTCTCGCAGTATTCGATTTGAGCTCAGTGTTGCCTAGAAAAATGCCATTTCCGTACCATATGAATTAAACGGTAATTAAAAACTAGACTTCAATTAATTCTAGAATGAATTATACAATTAGAATACGAACCAGGAACTTGGTCTAGCTTGTATCATGTACTCTTCCTGCGTCAAACTGTGGCCACTTACAATATTCTTTTTTCAAATTATTGCCGTTATAAACGGGACATACGACGATAATTTTAGTGTGCGAAATTTGAAAAAGAATGTTGGGCTGTAATTTTTAGCAGCAAGAATCAATCCGCTTCCTGCGCAAGTGTAAATTACTATTTCATCGAATTTTCATATAATATTGTACTTACCTGATTTAGCATCACCCGTTATCTCTTTTGTGGTTCCCCCGAATTTCGCTTGATTGTTCTCTTTTGCAGATGTTTACACGCTGTATACCTACTATGTGAATGGATTGTGGGTGTACTTCAGTTTAATGCTTGCCTTGGCGGTACTGCCCAACATCATGGTACAAGCGTTCAGCGTAAGCTGGCAGATCGCTGATGAGTGCCCTTCGAGACTGGTTTGGCTTACAAACCTTCTGCTCTTCGGTACAATTCACAGGTAAGACAGTTCGACATTGTGCGCAGTGTAGCCGAAATAGGAGGAACAGGTAGACATTACTCTTCGAGTTAAAACGCTGACTCGTTCGCACTAAAATTTCTCACGGAAGTAGCTTATCGATGGGGGTTCAACATAAGAATATATTTCTGCATTAATTGCCTGTTTCTACAACAATAACTGGGATCTGCACATCACGTTAACTGTGGGTTCACCAATAAAATAAATATGTTGATGCCACTGCACATGATGGTCATTGTAATGGCATTTCTTTGGTATAGCGGCTACATATTGTCGCCTAAAGTTTGCTTGATGTTTTTAGCTTTTACGCGTACATGTATATTATTTTCTTTCTTTCTCTGCTTTGTATACATTCGCTTGAATAACTCTTTATCTCTAAATTGTAATGCTACCTATGCTTCGAACGACTCCAGCTCCATCTTCTCCATGCTTCTGCTTTTTTTTTTTTAGCAGTACGACCGCTGACCTCTTGATGCTCATTTCCATTTTGAACCCCTGCATCGCTTCAGGAGGGGGTGGAAGGTGCGGGAAGTAGGTATTCACTTGCCGGTCCTGCTGGGTGAATCGCTTGGCATTCTGTTACCATGTGCACTCCATTCTGGTCCTTTATACTTATCACTTGTGCAATATTGAGCACCTCGATTTGTCATATCTCGATACCATTATGTATACCGTTTGAGACCTTGACGGTTAGTTTCTCTGTCTTAAGCTCACATACCACGTGATGCCTGCTTTTGAAGTGATATTTCACATCCGTTGTCTTGGTGCCGAATGACGCTCGCTAACACATAAAGGGTTTATCTCGCAATGACGCGCAAATACCGATAATGTGGAGGGGACAAGCCCGCCGTTGCAGTTTAATTGGGGGAGCGCCTTCACGCGTACTCTGGAAAATTTCACTCTGTCTGAACTCTAGAGCCAAGTTATATTTTCCCTCATCTTTTATTTCATTTGCCTTACTATTTCCATAGTTCAATTAAGCATAGCAGTTCATTTTTCTTGTGATCTTTCGTGTTACATTGTCCATTTCCTCGTATTTTAGAGACACTTTGGCACTCCCGGTCAATTCTCGCCCCTCCCTCCTCCTTTCTTACTCGTCTTCTCTTGCCATAGTTTTGCTTCCTTATGCCTGTACCATTCTAGAGCAACCATATGAGAAGCCTCTCCATCAGTCAGCCTTTATTCCTCTCCCATTTCCCATCACGCTTCCCTGAATGCGGTGTGAAATACAACCACTCTATTTAGGCCGCCAAATGTTCCCTTGGCACGCAGCCACTTGGTTAAACATGCGAAGAGAGAGTAATTTATTATGATTGAAATGCTGAGAGATCCACATTCTATTCGGCACTGAGTAAGTACAAAGACACTAAAAAAGAGAAAGAGAAAAATGCTCACGGTGGTTAATGAGCATGAAAGGCGGGCTAAAACTCTTCAAATTCTAAATACAGACCATTCTAGTAGGAGGACTTGATGATAGCATTTGGGATTTCACGCCTACAAATCAGCTAAGTGTTTGTTTGCATTGTTTTTTTTTCAGGCAGTGGCTCACCCTGCGGGCTTGCTGTTACGCGGACAAGACGAGGGAGCTAAAGGACTACAACGCATACACGCAGTACAAGAGCGACCAGTGCTTGCTGGACCTCTACAAATCTTTTCTGAAGTCAACGCCTCAGCTTGTGCTTCAGATGTACATCGGGTACGACACTAATGACTGGAGACCGCAGACAGGTATTGCACTTCCATGCAAAAGGGACCTTAGAACGAACGCCCGATATGTGTCTAAGGTTGCCTTGTGCGTTCCAGAAACGCCGCAATGTTTATTATATATATATATATATATATATATATATATATATATATATATATATACACCCAGCACTTCGACCACTTGCGAGACAGCTATTAAACCGTGACGGTTTATTTAGCAGGCCGCGCGCTGAAGGCGATGACGCTGGTCATGATGATGAATATATACAGTTGAGTAGGTAAAAGAGAGTACACAGTACTGCTTTTCCGTGATTCAAATTTCCGGTGGCGTAAAGCTTAGGTTATGTGTTTGGCTCCCACGGGCGGCAACTTGGTTTCTCGTCCACTTTAATTTATCATTTTACACATCAATTAAAGCTGCAAATAGCTTCCTGTATGCCTTCCTTGGCTTCATATGGTTATGATGAACCAGAGTCAGGCCCCACAGCTACTCTTTCTCTTGTTAATTTAGTAACGAATGATGTGATTTAGACACGTATATCATATCAATCTACAATCTCAGATGTATCTATTAATTATTTTATTTGTTTGTTTAACTAATTGCTCATTTATTTTCTTCATATTGACACGTCTATTTATATTTATCGGGCGACCAGGTTTTGCCGCCTAACAAATCTTACCGCACAGCGCGGGACGCGCTTGCATGTATCCGAAGTTTCTGGAAAGTTATCGATGCTTCTATCCGCAGTCTGTTGTCGCGGAACCTTGTGTTATCTGATTTATTCGCCTGACGCGAATGATGTAGAACTTTATGGAAGGCACGCGGGTCCCAACGATTAGTCTGGAACATTCGACGACTCTGTATAAAAGCCGACGCACTTGACCCGCTGGTCAAATTTTCGACGATCGCCAACTGTGTTCGCCGCTATCGTTGCGCTTTACGTGTAGCCTGTTTTGTGGGCACAGGTTCGCCCAATAAAAGCTAGTTTTGTCTTTCACAGTACTGCTACTGTGTTCTTTAACGTCACTACCACGTGACAATATATACTAACCACATGCGGTCCTACATGGTCAACCAGAGTCTGTGTACAAGATATTTTCCCCTCTCAGCCGCAATTAGCACAATAAAGAGTTGAACCTTCGACCTAATGCTCAGCATGACAAAGCTATGGCCACTGTTACCGTTGCTTTATTTGAGGAACATTCGCCTCACGAAGCCTGAAATGTCCCCATGTTTTTCAAGCTATCGTTCGCATTAAAGTACACACGATGGCTTCGAGAAATTGAGATGCCCTGGTATACCACATCTCGAGCGGTTCAAACTACCGGAAGTGCCATCCTAACAGTGAGCGTAAAGCTAACAAACGCGCCCGCTCGCATAGACGTCTGTGCATGTCCCAGTGCGACACCTTCTCGCCTTGTTTGACTCAGGGCGAGCAAGCATGGAATAAGCTACCGCACCTTGCCATGAGAACGGACAGCTGATAGCTTTCACTTCCAAGTAAACGCATAAGCGTTTGCGGAACACTGGCTGCGAAGTTATCGGAGAGGTGCAAGGAAGACGATGACTATTATTTTTATTGGAATCCGCTTCGAAACAGGGCGACGCCAATTGCCGAACTGGCCTGCTCGACCTAATCGGATATTATATACATGCATAGTCCTACAGCATTTTTCTCTATCTTGCCTTGATATTTTCGAACCTAATTGAGGCATATAGCTAAATATTATGCCGGTGCTGTAATGACTCCGGCTCTACAAATCTCTTCACTCCTTCTGTACACCAAAGCTTTAAACATATTTTGCATAGGTTGACTGTTTATCAACTAAGGCTTTCATCATTTGAACACGAGTGGTTCTGGAAGGGGGACGTTACCTTCAGCGAGTGTTGGTATGTGCCCTTGTCGGTAAGTTACAAAGCTCTGAACCTACGTGTCTCGCTGGCTGAATAACTTCGCATTCCATAAAAAATTCGCTGAGTTGTCTCCACATTTATGGCGCAGCATACTCATGCCTCATCACGCTCCGAGTATTTGCTCCGGTATATTTTCGTCCTTAGACTACCTGCTCTGGCCTCGAACAGCGAGGCACTGCCCTTGTGTTACCGTACAGCTCTGTCTTTCTAATTTCTTTCTTGCGCTGCTGTAGATTTCTATTACTCATTTTTTTTTCTTCATTTTTTGCATCCAATTTACTGTGACTGTCTCTCACACTTTCTTTTTATGACTCCTGGCTGTCCGTTTACATTTCCAATCGCCCAGTACTTGGCAGCCAACTCTTTATGACCACTTTCTTCATCTTCCTTCGACCATCTTGAGGTACAAATATTCTCGAGCTCCATGAGATAATTTATTTTCGCCCTTTTTCAGGGCCTTTCGGCAAAAATATTTTTTATATGTGCTCCTCATACTCCCAAAGAGTCTGAACCCATGGTACGCTGTACTGTCTCATTTGTGTTTATACCGTGGGCCCACAGTGATAATCGGCCCACCGAACACTGTTTAACTTGGAACCGCGAAAAGATATCTCATTTTAGGCACAGAATAGCATTTGGGATTGTTAGCAACAGTGCCATTGCAGCTTCTCCTATTTACAGCACCAACCCATGTTTATTGTTCTCCCAAAGTTGTTTCATTATTGATGCATTCCGCGTCGGTTTTGTCTTCAGAATATCTTTATCGATTTTTCGCTTTGATCTTTGCTTCATTCATGCGCACATCAATATATTTATATTGCTCGACTATGTCTATGGGTTTACTGTTGAATTGATGCTACGTCATGATCAGTCTCTCCAGTTAAGATCATTATTCCTGATTTCACCCATAGGCGTTGTATGGCAGCACTTGGCCGGCAGCTAAAGCCACGCAGGGTACACATGTGCGTATTTCACTGCTTCAAGCAGCAAAATAAAACAGACTTGAAAGTAACGTGTCAAACTTAACAAAATAACGTCAACTTTGGAAACACGATTCCTGTTCGTGTTTTTTCCTTTTCCTGTTCGTGTTTTTCGTAACTTGTATGACAATACTATTTCTGCATTCATGTCAATTTTTTCGCCGCAGTGTGAAGTAACTTTGTATAAATAGTCCCATTTATCCACATATTGTTTATATTTTTTATTGTTCATCTTGTACTTGTGCACGCATTGCTACGTTATGCCAAAGAAACCAATAATGGACACAGACCTAGTCAAGCCGATTTTATGGCTTTTTGTTTGTGCCCCTGCTATCTGTACGTTGTATAGATACAAATAAAGTTCAAAGTTCAAGTTCAGATAGAAGCTGAAGAAAAACGCGTGAACGTAAGAAAACGTCAATAAAAATACGCTGAAACATTCACGTACATGAGTGAAACAAGATACGTGTGATCACAAAACAGATCTTTTTGGCTTGTACAATAAGGACACAAGCTAGTGGAACGTGTTGCCTATAAAGAAAATAACAGTAGAAATAAAGGTAGATGGAAAATTGCAGAGAGTGATAAACCAATTTTCTTTTAGGCGTTGCATTATTAAAAATAGCTGAAGCAAAGCGTCATAAACTGAATTGAATCAATGATACGCAACGACTTTTTCAAATAGTTTTTTATTTGTGTAAGAAGTGCACTTGTCGGAAATTTGTTAATGTATGCTGCCAAATAGTATCTGTGCGTTTTCAGGCTTTATTTGGCATAAAAACATTGTGTGCCAAAGCATTGTTTCGGTCTGAGAGATTGCGATGGGCATATACAACATGGTATTGCTCAGACCAAACATACTTCGATGATGCCGCTTTTGTCAAGAGTGAAATATAGTTAGGCCACCTTAATGCATTCATGATATCTAAATTGAAACGGTAGACATAAAGCATAAACCATAATGAATGGTGGTAAACAGAGAACGCGACGGATGAAATCTTCAATTTTATGTGTTAAAAATACTCAGCGTTGATGACTTTAACGGGTCTGTGGCAGTGATTACGATACCGAATGCTTAGGGGAAAGTAAGGAAATGCACGTAAATTTTGGACTGACATATGTGTCAATAAAATACAATATAAAAAATTCTTGGCATGCAGTTGGCACTGCCATTCACTCCCTGATCCTGTTACCATGGTGCATGACGGCTTACGACATGGACCAGCGACGTCGCCATCCAAAATTAGCGCCAATCTCCTGGTGCGGCATCATTTTGCACATGGCATGGAGGCTTGGCATAGTAACGTCACGCATCGGCGCTGTGGTACTGATGGCGGTGGCGGACGATTACTGGGCATTCGGATACTACGGTAAGTGCCCTAACAAGCCCATAGCGAGTACGTATGCACAAAAATACCGAGAACGTCGAGCTTCATGCCCCATTTGAATTTCAGCGACCATTTTTGAAGATAGCCAAAACAAAGTATATAAAATACCTAAATCAGTCACTTTCTGTACCTGCAGGCTCGAATTTGTAGGCGAACGCTCACAAGAAAAAAAATGTCCATTATCTGAACACTGTAGTATGGGGCTACAGAAGAAACTCAAGTTATCAGTATTGTTAAGAATGGCCATACGGGGTGGCAACGTGCCAACTTTCAGCCCGCTGCACGTGTTCCAAGCCCACCAGACAGGGAGCCCTTCCGAGAACTGCGGATGACCGGCAGCCACGTGGCGCGCGGTCAGCTCAGGAATGTGATACTCCGCCGCGCCACCCGAGACGGAGCACAGTTCTACGAAGCCCTCGGTCGTCGACTCCGGAGCCTTTGTGTGTATGGGCTCGAACTTGCGTGCATTAGTGTGTGTGAGCCATACTGCGGGGCGGCGGCAAGTTTACAATGCTTGGACGAACCTTCCCGACCATTCCTGCTCCGTCCACGCCGAACGGTGACGTCGAACTATGACGTCAAGCGGAGAGTTTATAAGCAGCGTTTGCCGGCTGCTAGAGTGTGCTCGTGTCGTGCTCGTTGTCGGGAGCTGAGTGCTCCTTGTCATGCTAGAAATGAACTAGTGAGCGGTGTGCTCGTAAACTGTTTGCTGTATGTTAGTTTTGCGGGCTCCATATGGGAGTCGCGCTGGACTGCCAATGTATCTTGCTTAAACTGTTAATATGTAAATAAATCCTGTTCACCGAGTTCCTGTCTACGAACTTCATCTCCTTCAAATGGTGGCAGCGGCGAGTTAGTCCGATGACTCCTACATCTGGTCGACAGCGGTAGGATCGTCCGACAAATCTGACAGTATCACTGAACCTATACGGCCTTTACTTCTGCCGTGAAGAAGCTGCACATCACCAGTCAGCGGGGACGAAACACGGAAGAAATTAATATGAAGACAGTATAGTCCAAAAATAGCCGGAAAGTGGACTTTCAAAACCTGCTACAAGAGGTCTCGTAGACAGGTGGCGACGCCGGTACATGCATTTAGGCTGCCTCAAGGAGACTGGGAGGCGGAATGTATAGAAATATCCTGAGCGGTCTGTCAATTGAAATTTTAATACATGATTAGGATAGATTAAACCCATAGCCAAAATGCCGGGTGACCAGTCCGATACAGTGACTGCGAATGGTGTACAAACTACTATTAATAATAAACGAAAACAATTACAATGCGTAAGAACTAATCGACAGCCATTTCTCCAACACGAATTGGAACATAACCGGCAAAAGAAATTCAAGTAGGAAGATGTGCTCAAATTAAGTGATAAAGGAAAGCGTAACAAGATAATGTCAAGCCCATGGTGGCAGATTGGGCAAGTTGGTATGGCATGGTCTTGTGTTTAGCACACCTCATGTTGGGTGTTATCAAAGAGAGAAGAAGACAAGCAAAAAAAAGATGACAGGATGAGCGGCAACTTCCGATTGGTTTATTGATGCAAAAGAATCAAATGATCTATTGAGCAAAAAAGCCGGCGTCTGCAGCGGCACAAGGCACCTAAATTCCTGTTGGCTACGACGCCATGCCACTTGCGTGCCTCAATGGAGCGGAGCGGGCGAAAGAGACCACATGTAGCGATGGCGAGCCAGGTGTTGCGTGCGGGGAGAGGGCATCGCCGTGGCGCCACGTCAAACTCCTTGCTCTCCGGAGCCTGTGTTACCCGCGGGTTTCCTGTGCGCGCAAGCGCTCTTGCGCTCTAATTTCACCTCGGCAATCAATATAAAAAATTATGTATAAGATGTCGCAGTTCAGCCGGAAAGTTGAAGCACTGATTGCAATAGAAAGTTAGTAGATAGCTGTACGAAGTAGCTTGATTGGCTTGATATTTCGTAGCTTGATCGGCCACGTAAACAAGTAAACATTCGCTTACTAATTAAATTAACAGTGGTAGAATGCGCAAGCGTGACTCAACGAGGACGTAGAAAGAAACGGACACACGGAGAGAGCGCTGTCTTTGTCTGTCAGCTTCTTTGTACGTCCTCGTTTCATCGTGCTTCCACATTCTATCATGGATGCAAACTAAGTAGCCCGTTAAGGTGTTTTAGATAATTTAACCAGCAGGGTGTCGCGTGCACAGGTAAACATGAACACACATCGCTAGATGACAGCGGAAACTGTCTGTGAAAACGCTGGAGTTAGAATGGCGGCAGCAGCCGCGAGCCAATCTATCTCCGTGCATGCGTTGCTTCAACGTGTACGATATGTCGAAAGCACAGCGCATACGAAGCTGCCAGCACTATGCGCACTTTGCAAAGATCGAAGATCGCTTTGAATTTGGGGCACGCAGGGGCGCGCACTTAAGGGCCGTTTATAGTCCGACGTAACGCACGCGCGCGCGCACGCTACGTCACGTCGGTGAAAACGACCCCTCTATAGTCGGGCGCACCGGCGCAGCCAACGTAACCGGCGGCTTCCGACGCGCCCCGACGGGCCCGGCGCCGATATGGCTCCTGAGCCATTTGCGCGTCGGAGTCGGCGGAACTCTCGCACCACAATGCATTGCGTGCGAAGAAAAAGGCGCCAACACAACTCCGCAGACGGCTTTTGCGGACGGCGCGCGACTTGCCGAACGTTCTGCGCATGCTCCGAAGATAGCAGCCGACGCCGCGCGCGTTGAAGTATAGAGGGGATGGCATCTCGGCTGGCGCAGCGCAACCGACGCAGCGTGACTGACCGCGGACGACGCTCGCCCGCGCGCCGATAACGTCGGACTATAAACGAGCCTTTAGCCATGTCGCAGACCGCTTTCAAGACACACGAGCGCCAGCAACGCGTCCCTGCGGCGTCCGCCAAAGGCATCTACTACAGCGTCCGCGATTCGCGTGGCTAATGCCGTAGTAGACGCCGCGGTTGGGCCCACTGCGTAGAGAGCGGGAGGCGAGGAGGGCATCGAGGCACCGTAGCAGCCGCCGGAGAAGAACGCCTCTTCTCCCTCCCTGATGCAAAACCTCGCGGGGACGGCGATGGCAGAAATCCGCCTGGAGTATCGATATAATTGATAAAAAGAATAACTTCGAAATGAAAAACATTGACGGTAGTCAGTTTCGGATCTACTACCTAACTTTTGGAAACCGATCGTCTTACCCACTGCGCTAAAACAGCGTCTCCGTGTTAGCAGGCCTGTGCACACTGCTTTACGACATCATGCTACTTGGACCGAAATTTCCATTGCCAAGCCCGGCGTGACGAAAGCAGTGGTGTCGAAATCGCCACGGCTTACGCGGGAGCGTTCCCATTAGATTCTATGTCAGTCGGGCAAGGTGGCATGGCGTCACGGATCGAAGTGCACTGGCCTTTTTCTATCTAGGAGGCCCTGGCCAAGCGTATCAACGCGCTCGCTGGCCCGCGATGAGTTCATAACCCGAAGCACCGCTCAGCGGTGTTCAGTTGAACCTGAGTGCTTTCGCATTCACAAGTCATAGAAAGTGCTCAGTTGTCCCCTATTCTTTTTCGTGACAGCTGCGAATAAATTTTGTGACACTTACCTTAAGCTGCACTAAGAACAAAACATCAAGAGAACACTTGGTTAAAAATGAAGTGTGACTTTCATTTTACGTCGAAGTGTTTTACAAGTTTTTCTTCGAAAGTGATGTGATACCGTAAGAGGGAAATTCAATTGATCGCTCGCAGTATGCACTTAGGCACACAGGAAGATTGGGATTGCCGCTGCTTGGTGTCGATGACTATGTTGTGTTTAGCCATGGGAAAATGAATATCTTATGAGGGAGACATCTGTGATTGCTTAATATCTTGCCCACTGGGCAGGTGATCAAGTAACTCCGTAAGGTGGCAAGTGACAGCACGCATAGTCCTTCAAAAAAGTGTACAATTGGCCGTGAAAGCTATGGACCACGGCATCTAGCAAAACGTTGAACTTCCGGCCTGTAAAAAGAGGCAGTAAAACAGTACATAATATTATTTTTCCCGTGTGGTACTAGATGCTAAAAATGCGAATTCCAGGCTGCGTTGTGAGCCTGACGATACATTCAGCTTCTCTTTTGTCAGATCCCGCGATCCGTAAAATTTTCTGGTCGACTTCAGAGATTGTGCACGATGGAAAAACAGTATGTTCAATTTACCCCCGTAAGCAGCGGCATATGTGCGCATTGGAATTCAACACCTAGACGGAAAAATCACCTCGAAGATAGGCCCCTAAAAAACGGTTTCATCGCTGCCCATCTTCTCGTGGCGCTTTGTCCGCAATCCGCATGTTCCAAGTGTGAATACCTGCGCTAATTGGTTCCAAGAGTCTTGTTCGAACACTTGGCCTCTGCGAAAAGTACTTTCAGCGGCATAATGTCTCCTACACTGTTATACAACAAACGCCACTCTGAACTCATGTTTTTCGAACTCCGTCGCAGACCTCCGACGCGGATGCACGGAAAATGTTCACGCCTCGAAGTGGTCAGATAGGCCACTCCTGTAACGGGGAGGAGTCAACGCGAGCACTTATGCATGCACACCATTGTTCTTGTATGTACGTACAATTGAGTTCAAAAGTCTGGAGACCACGGCATCAGCAAAAAACACTTCTTCTAGCGCAGCTGTGCAATGGGAAATTGTAATGACCCACGACGCTGGCCAAATATTCGCACGTAGGCAGTGTGGCTGAACTTCACTGTTTATGCCGCTAAGGACGAAAAATTTCGCGGTACTTCCGGACCTTTTCCTTTTGCATTCGACTGTACCTGCTATTATTTCTGATGTTCTTCGTGGATTGCGTTGGAGCATTGCTTCGAATGAACTACTCGTAGCCTGTTTGTCATGCTTGACACAGTGCAATAGCATATTTTCAAAGCAAAGAATAATAATAATAATAATAATAATAAAATAATGGTAAAAATATAATAATAGTCTGGTTCGTTCTCACTGCAGGAGCGTTCTTCATTTTTGTCAGCGCCATGTGCTGCATGGTGACGCCACAGTATTTGGGGAATATAACTTGTCACTTGCCGAATATGTCTCATACATTTTTCGAAGTCTGCATGAGGACGGACTTCTGCAGAAACACTTGTGAGTGAAATCTTGGCACTTAATGTGGAAGAAAAAAAAGTGAGTCCTAAAGTTTTATCATTTCTTCCAATCAGGTACCCACTTTGTGATGACAACGATCTTCGCCATCCTGTTCACAGAGCATGTGGTGCGAAAGGGAGACGCACCAAACATGCCGTTCTGGCAGAAGTTGACGCACGGCATCGCCATGGGTGGGGCCCTCACATTTTCCTTCTTCAACGTAGCCGACTCTTCGTCACGCCATTGGATGGTCCTCATGTACACGTACGCCGGCATGCAAAACCTCGAGGCGCTCATAGAGTTCTCTAGGGAGTGGACTATCACTGGGAAACCTTACCAGGGCATGACTGCGATAATCATCGTGGTCGTGTCATTCTTGGGAGGTGAGTACACAAACCTGTGGTCGGACGTTCCAGATAACTTTGCAGGCGAGTAGGCCTGGCAGGCGAACTTTATATCGGCGTTCTAATTTAAAGCTCAATTTTGGAGCTAGCACTGCCTTATATTGCATGAAATACAGCACCAAGATTGCATTTTACAGCTAAACTGCACATGACTCGAATCCCAGGATTTATTGGTCTCTCTCGACAGACCAGGCGATAAAAACCATTCCCCGAATTGAAGCTCGAAGTGCCTATCTCCATTGCAATTACGCATGCAAGACCACCCCGGTATTTGTTTCGATAAAGAAAAGCACAAAACAACTGTTAATACCACGTGATAGATGATTAGGCGCCTTCGAACAATGCGAAGCACGTTCGAAGGCACTTCTTGAACCTGCTTCTCGAACCTTTCCTCCTCTTTTTCTGCCTTGCACAGCAGGAGACACTAGCACAACCAAGCATTACCATCGTATAAAAATCATATTAATTTTTTAGGCGCTCTATTTTTATGAATAGTCAGGCATTGAAATTAATTAACAAACAAGCAAATTTTACAACTTCCTTCATTGAAGTATGCGTTGAGCTGACTGATGTGACTGTTCTATGCTTATGATGTTTTGTTTTGCTTTCGTCTAACTTTATGAATTATATTTTTTACACATTGCTGATGTTGAAGTCCTTTTTATCTCGGGAAATTTCAAGTTTTTTTCCTTCTGTTCTCGTTTGTCAAATATGTTAAGGGTCTGAACATTTCTTGCATGTATTTTCTAGGTCAATTTCAAGTATAGTTCACGTACCCGTGACTCATTCCCACCTTACTAAAACCTCAAATAAAGATTTTATCTCTGAGTAAGTAAAATAACTTGGAAAATTATTTCGGCTATTGATTATAGACCGTTTCATCGGGCGAGGAGGATAGGGCGCGCGGAGAGCCTTTCCTCCTCTCTGGCTTGGGCGATCCGGCGCGGCGCTGCTTGAAAGTATTGCTGTCGCGTGCTGCGGAACGATTTGGAGATGTTTTAGATCTTAATTTGTGAAATTTACGCCATGTTCGTTCATATAAGGTCGTCAGGGAAGCCTCTCGGTGCATCGGTAACTATTGTAGGCAGAAATATTTTTTGGGGGCGTAAAAATGTGACGTGCATAATCAGCCGCGGTGTACGCACATTATCAGTCGCAGTGCGTGTATGTGTTGTGAAATATTTTGCTTATATCGGTTTTAATTCAACAAAGGAAACCGGTGTCTCTGTATTAGCAGCATGAAATGGTAAATCTGCTCACTATCTGATCGCTTGGCGTAGGGAGTAAAACATAAAGCATAAGAGCGCATGCTCGTGCACGGACAACCTAAGGCAAACACGAAACATCCAAGCCGCAGGCGCTACCAAATATTTGTGATGCACCGGCATCGTTCTTGCGCATTTCAAGTCTAGTAGGCTTCAAATTACCTTATGTCTACGCTAGCCTTCCTGCATGAGGCTGATGGCGCTGCTCAACACAGCGATCACTGCGTTTGGTGAACCAGCACGATACATATGTACGCTGTGCGCTTCGGCATTGCCTTTTTGGCCTCCATACAGCCATAATATATGACATGGATAACATAAAAAGAATGCAATGCCCATTTTTGAGGACAAGATTTCTGTAATACGTGTGAGTGCGTCGTAGAGAACGGAACGAACACAACCGAAAAAAAATTCGGTTATCATCCTCTTTCTCTAAAAAGCAAGAGAAAACGGGCTAACGCCGCACAACGTTTATAAATATATAACCGCTGATGCTGTATGCTTGGACCATGCGCTATACAGAACAAAGATATCTGTAATCCAGCACCTGCTACTGCTTAGGACGCTCGCGCAGTTCGTAAACGGTCGCTTTGCTGGACAAGCTTAAATCAGATTGTAAGGTGTGCTGCTATTACTAGCCAAAACTATTTTACTCATGGGTGTAAACCTCATCCATCCAACCAAGTAGTCACGCAATGTAACCTGCAGTGAACAGTTTGAACGCTTGTCAAACAGCACAGATCCTATCGTAGCAGAACAGTACCCATGCTGTTACGATCGTCGCGTATGTTTCATGGCTCCTAAACCGCATCTTAGAAATAGAGGGTAATACTGCAATAAGGTCACATTAGTGAATAGAACATTCAGAAATACATAACTACTCTCGGAAGCTGATTGTATACGCAGAAATATGCGCGCACACATCGGGCTGCGTATTCCGTTCACCTCAACGCCAGCAGAAATTCCGGCCATGACGCCTTTAACCACTTCAGCACGTCTCATAGAACCGTTTACCACGTAGAAGACGCACGTCATACCAAACAGACCGCACGACCGCGAAAACAAGCGCCAGAACCTACCGCCGAGCGTATACATGCCATGCAAAAGACCGCTTTCACCCAAGCCAGTATGGCGCTGCTCATAGGCGGCGCCACTGCGTTCACAATATGGCGGCGCCTACGAAAAAACGGTCTATAGAGTGGAGCGCGTGGCTTTTGCACAGTTTGCATCATCTATATTCTCACCCAGACGACGGTCACTAGCGCGGGGGCTGTGACCATCCAAAGGGCTCTTTGAATCACATTCGTTCAATGATCTGGCCATATGATTAAGACACGCCTGGTGTACAGCTTCAGGGCACAACAACTCGCAGCTCACCTTTATCCCCGCCGGGTTAAGTACGCACCTCCCCTCTAGCCCAGCCGTGCGTTACCGCGCAGTAATTTAGAGGATAACATAAACGTGATGAGCCACCTAGCCGTTTGAACGAGTATTCTCATTATCTCCATCCATCCATTGACCAACCAGCTTCGCTGTTCGCTTTTCATTAAATACTAATCGTTCATTGAAGCGATTGTTTCAGTTAGGAACTTTAGAACTGAGCAGCGAGACGTCGCTGTACACAGGGGCCTGTACCTTACTTCTTGTTGTATCACTATTGCGGACGTGGAATGATCACGCAAGGTGTGGATGGTGAAGCTCTGGTCAGAAAGGCTACGCTGATAACCTTCCCTACTCAGAGTAACTGTATGGCTGACGCATGCAGATTCAGACAATAATATTTCGCAGAATATGTGTAATTAAGTATATCAACGTACATATGCCCCAGTACCAAGCATTGTGAACTTTTTGCAATGCATGGAGATTCCAAGCAGGATAGGGATCTGCCCTTCTGAAAGGGTAAGCATTTCCGAGGCCCCCTATCTCTAGACACATTAGTGGTCTGAAACATGTGGCAAGCTTCATGCCTCGTGCGATAGACCTCCCTTTTTTGACATCAATCTCATATAAGTCAGTGGGCATGAGGAGACTGGTGAGCAGTGGCGTAGCAACAGGGGGGGGCCGGGGGCCGTGGGCCCCGGGTGCAAGGGGCCAGTGAGGGGGGGGGTGGGGTGTCATGCATCTGAAGACACCCCTCTTCCCGCCGGCTACACCCGGGGAGGGGGGCGGCAGAAGACTTATGGGCCCCGGGCGCCAGACAACCTAGCTGCGCCACTGCTGGTGAGTGTTGACAGTCTGAGTGCCGTTAATAATTTTGACCTTAACTTTATATGTGAGGTTCATTAACGATGAATGCCCGATGGTGACCAGCTTCGTAGTCAAAGTCTTCTGCAGCCGCGTAGGCGTATATGTGGCATCCTTCAAAGGGTTTGAGTACGCTGTATCTATTACACTTTCTGCTGTTGTGAAATTTTACATGCTTTGAAATATATCTGAATTTCTCTATAGTTTACCTGTGCAGCTACACATCCAAACACAGCATGTTCTTTCTTCAGCCGCAACCTCCTACGGATGAGACGTTTTCATGAAATGCTTCCTTTTCCGCCGTATCATCGCTTTTAACATGCTATATCGGAGACGACCGTACAAGTTTACAGTATTAAGAACAACGACTCAGTATATAGCTACACTTGACATTAGGAACCAACCTCGAATTCACGAAACAAGTTCGAGCAGAACGTCCAACATCAACTTCATGGGATATTGGTCAGGTCGAGCTCTGTGAAGCTTTTTGCCCATCTTCACTTCTGATTTGATAATCAGGATGCTTAGACAAATCTAGAGTGATTGTGACAATCGTGACGATCGTCGAGCGGCAAGCTTGTTGACGAGACATGTTGTAACGTTCAAGGGAAATACAAAACTCTTCCGTCACCTCGGCGTTGTGGAGAGGAGGGCAAGTGTGCTCTTCGTAAGAGCGCCGATGGAGTGAAGACCAATGGAGAGGGTGTTGGAGCTTCTCCTGTTGGTCGGAGGAGGAGGATGTGCGAGTAGGTTTGACAGTCCATTAGTAGAAGTGTAGGAATATCCGAAACTCTCGAATAAATCACAGGATATTGTGCTGTTTGGTTTAGCCTTTCAATCGAATAGTCGCTATTCGTGAATAAGAATCTCTTTCAAATGATTCAGAATCAACTCCGCTCCATCAATCATGAAATAAAAATTATTCCCCACTGGATTCGGTTCACTTCTGCCACTATTCGATTCATTCGGTCTCTGAAAATTTGTAGGACGCTTAGCCTTTAAGCTTAGCCTTTAAGAGTAGCACGCGATAGCATTCAAGGGTCTCTGACTGCTTCTCGCGCTTCCCGGCAACTGCAGGATATGCAACCGCAATCTCTGCTGGGAAGCGCTGGCGGCGAACGCCATGCACGAAGGCGAGCTTTCTCTTTTTTATTCTTTCTCTTACATCACGCCTCACATGGACTCCGCCGCCGCTGCCTTGGATGGATGGATGGATGGATGGATGTTCTGAGCGTCCCCTTTGGAACGGGGCGGTGGCTTGCGCCACCAAGCTCTTGCTACTATGCTGCTTAATATCCTACCTAGGTTAACCAATGAAAAAAACAAAAAAACCCCACTATGAACTACCACGTCCAAATTTTCTGATACCCTATTGCGAACTGTGCTTTTGTACGTCCCCGTCTTTTGTCGTTTCCCTACTTTTCTTCCACCAATCCTCCAATCGCCTCTTACTGATGTCTATTGCGGACCTGTTTGCTTTACCACTGCTCCCACTGAACCCAAGGGCTTCAAGGAGGCCAGTGCCTAAATCGACCGCTGGATAGACGTCTTCAAATTCTAATAAAATATGCTCCGTCGTTTCCCTAGCTTTACCGCAGCAAGCACATGCTTCTTCTTCCTTCTTATATCTCGCTTTATAGGTGCGTGTTCTAAGGCATCCCGATCTCGCTTCGAAAAGTAATGAGCTTCCCTTTGAGTTATCATAAATGGTTTCTTTCCCAATTTCGTTTTTTCCCCTTAAGTAGTTACTCATGGCAGGTTTCTTTTCCATTGCCGCCACCCATGAGATTAATTCAGCCTCTCTGACTTTCCGCTTGACCTTTGTTGCTGTGTTGCCCACCCCACAGGCCACATACTTGCTGGTAAGCTTCCTAGTTCTTTTCCTCCACTGTGAATCAATGTTTTGCCTGTACAGACACCTGAACACTCTCCCAGCCCATTCACTTTCCTCCATATTCCTCAGCCGTTCTTCATACTCAATTGTACTGCGAGCTTCCCTCACTTCAAAACTAGTCCAGCCCATATCCCCTTGCACAGCTTCATTTGTAGTCTTCCCGTGCGCGCCCAATGCGAGGCGACCCACTGACCTTTGGTTCCCGTCGAGTCCTGATTGCACCCCTGATTTAAAGCAAACAACCGCATTTCCAAAAGTAAGTCCTGGAACCATTACCCCTTTCCACCTACCTCGGATGACCTCGTACCTATTGTATCCCCATAGCGTTCTGTGCTTCATTATGGCTGCATTTCTCTTCCCCTTGACTGTTATGGTTTTTTCCTGTGTTTCCATATATCCGTTGCCTTCGTTTATCCATATACCAAGGCATTTATATTATGTTACCCGAGGCATTTCTTGGCCCTGTATCGCCACTGTCTGTTCACTGTTTTCATTGAATACAATAACACCTGATTTTCTAACACTAAATTTCAAACCTAAATTGTTGCCTTCCTGTCCACAGATATTAGCCAGACGTTGCAAATCACTTTGCTTGTTTGCGAGCAACACAATGTCGTCCGCATAAAATAAACCTGGGAGTTGCTGCTCTATTACTGTACGTGCCTGTTTGTATGAGAGATTAAACCCGATATTACTTCCTTCTAGCGCCCTCTCCATCCTCACCATGTACAACATAAACAGCAGCGGGGATAAAGGGCACCCCTGCCTCAGTCCCTTGTTGATATGAACTTTCTCCGCGCTCCTCATCCCTTCCCATTCAACGCAAACAGTATTTTCTAGGTAAATCTCTCTCAAAAGCTGTATACAATCGTTACCTAAGCCTTCCCCTTCCAGAATATCCCACAAAATGCTGCGGTCTACGTTGTCGTATGCTCCTGTAATGTCCAAAAAGGCCACATACAACGGTCTGCTTTCTGCTTTTGACATTTCAATACACTGTGTAAGAACAAACAAGTTATCATCCAAACGCCTACCTATTCTAAAGGCATTCTGAAGCTCTCCCAAAATGCCATTATTTTCTGCCCATGCTTGAAGCTTTAATTTGATTGCCTGCATTGCTAGCCTGTATATTACCGATGTAATGGCCAACGGTCTATATGAGTGAATTCTGTCTTTCTCCCCCTTACCTTTATAAATTAAATTCATTCTACTTTGTCGCCAACTGTCTGGTATTCGTCTATCTTTTAAAGTTTTTTCAACTGCTTTCACGAGAGCTTCCTTACTTTTTGGTCCCAGTTCATTTATCATCCTAACGGGAACCTTGTCTAGCCCTGTGGCTGTGCGCTTAGGAATTTTCTCTTCCGCTTTCTTCCAGTTTAAATTTGTAAGCACTAGGTCCTTTCCCCTTTGGGTCTCTTTCATGCTCTTTTTTTCTTCAAATACAACCTTGTCCTTGCCTTGGAAAGATTCGGCTGTTACTTTTTGGATGTAATTTATTTCTGCTTCTCCTTCCAGTCTGTTTTCATCTTCGTCTAGGATATGTTGTTATATTGTTGTTGCCTTCCTGCCTAATAATTTTATGTGATTCCAAAATATTCTAGGTGCGGCCTTCTTTTTCTCACGTATTTCTGACAACCAACGTTCACTTTCACCTTTTAATTTTGCTTGCACCAGTATTTGAACCATAGACTTTTTCTCCCGGTATATTTCCCATTTACTGGTTACTTCATCCTGTGGCAACTGCGCCTTCTTTGCCTGCCTTTGCTCTCGAGATGCTTTCTGTCGTTCGGCGATGGCTTCTCGTATCTCCTTGTTCCACCAGCTTTTCGGTTTCTTTTTTCCTTTCTAATGAACATGTTGTTTCTCTTTCCGTATTTCTGTCGTTACTACACTTAGAAGCTCACCATATTCCCACCCCTTACTTGGCGACTTGCCAATTTCTTCCTCCACTCTAGTGACTATATTTGCTATTTGTTCAGCGTTCAAATTTGGACTGGCCATTTTGCTTTCGTTGCTCTCTTTCCCAACTACATATCCCATTCTCAAAATGATGCGTTTATGGTCACTCCCTATGCTGCTAAACCCTTCCTCATCGATGACCATTTCTCTCAACTTATCATGAATTCCTTCTGTCATCAGACAGTAATCAATGGTCGATTGCCGGTTTCCCACTTCCCACGTGATCTGTCCTTCACACTTAGGCCCTGTATTCACGATCACGAGGTTATGTTGCTCGCAAAGGTCTAGCATTGACTTCCCGTTATTGTCGGTATAGCCATCTAAATCCTGTATGTGGGCATTCATGTCACCTAATACGACTATCTCAGCACCATTCCCGAAACCCCTAATATCAGCGCTTATGCATTCCACTAACTCTTTATTCTTCTCTGTGCAATTTATTCCGGTCCACAAATACGTAACTCTAAGCCAAGTTTCTTTCCCACTCATTGTACCTGATAACCAAAGATGCTCTTGACATTGTGAATTTACTCTTTTCCATTTGGCTCCCTGATGGATGAGCATTCCGACTCCCCCTCCCTTTCTTTCCGACTTAGTTCTGTTGCACCCTTCCCATACATAATTCTCAACAACTGGCGGCTCTTCTGAGTCTCTAAGGTGCGTTTCTGTAACCGCATACACCCCTATTTGTTCTCTATGTAACTGCTCCTCAATCTCTGCCCACTTTTCCTTTCTTCTGCCGCCCTGCATGTTTATGTAGCCTATTGCATGGCGAGCTCTTGTTCTTGCTTTCCTCCTTTTTCTGTTATGGATGCACGGAAGCGAGCGCCATCTGGTGGCGCTGCAAGTAACCGAGCGTCCCGCGCTACGTTTTGATTGGTAGAAATACGGCTCGCGCAAAGCTGTGATTGGTACTTTTTTTTTTTTGCTCACGGTTAACGCAGTGTCAAAGCCGTATTTTCTGCGCAGCGGGGCTCTTAAAGCTTCCCCTTTAAAAATACTCCTGCAAAACTATGGCGACCTGTCTTCGCGGCCTGTGGCAGAACCCGCGAGGCCAGTTTTTGTGTCAACTTTTTGTGTAGGTGTGTCGGCGATACATCTATCGTATTATATTCCGCAGAAATGTGCTTTAGCCAATGTATGTTATCATGACCATGTTGTTCTGTCACACCTTGGCTATCTGCGCATGAGCGGAAGTTGTGTTTTCTTCTATACGTTTTTCTTTCAGGCTGTCATTAAACAGGTGGTAGTTTGGCGCTTCAATGTCTTCCTGTCTTCTGTCCCTTTTCAAGAAGTGTATTTTGCGCCACAAAGTATACCTAAGAAATGTAAGCGCCAACTTGCCCAAGAAGAAGTCCTTTTGGACGCCAACTAACTTTCCTAAGTGCGTCCTGCACTCACCCGCACGTCTACCCTTGCCTATGACGGGGGAATTCCAATTTTAACACAACATTGCCTGCATTATGCAAGAAGCCTATAATCACGTATGGAAGGGAAATGACTAAAATGTTATAAGGAGGACTCTATGATTATGAACTACGGGGACGCTGTCATTAGTCCATGAAATGGCAAGAACCTATACTCAGATAGAGTGGGAACTGTTTCAAAGGTTTCTCTATTACCGCTAAAAAAAGAAAGCGATTGTGTTTTAAATTCAGAAGCGGTACTTATACTATAATGACCTAACTGTAACTGGCCGTGGTGAGCAGGCAACTGAAATATCCCGTTGGCTCACTCCCGCCAGTAGACAAATTCATACGTTCTGCGACACAAATTTTTTCTCGTCGCAAGCAACCTATGACGTTCATTATCAATAAGACATTAGGTGCCGTGAATGTAGGAATACCTCTCAGTATATTTATTTTCTTCCTTTTTGCGTTTTGTTTTATGGTTTGATGTTCCGCCTCAAATATCGGAAAATATGCGCTTGATATAAATGTCGAAAGAACAGTATTTGTATGGATAGAGCGTAGGGTCTGGGAGCGATGTGCTTGCACATAGCCACCCTGAAGGCGCTGAAGTTTGGTTTCCTGCAGTATCGATGAATCCGTATTTATTACGACGCTTCTTTCCACGGTGGCAGGGCTGATCGCCATGGGCTTGTACAACCGGCGGTACAATCCGGTCTGCACAGTATTCCTGTTCCCCTACAGAGTTTCCCAGAAGGAAGTAGCAGCACCATCGCAGGTAAGCCAGCCTGTACTTAAGTGTTCAATCCCCTTTCACAGTATGGAAGGCAGTCTTGGTTACCTAGCAAGAATGTCGCTAAATTTAATGAGTTTTAGTCACCTTAACAACCTTCTACTATTTAAGTCTTGGTGACTTTTTATCGACGCGTCTAGCCAACGAACTACCTTCGAAAATTTTCCTCAGGGGACATTGGCTATGTTTATTGCGTAGAGACCACCATATTCTCGGAGAAATAAGCACCCACCATAAATTTCTGCGTCTAAACACACAGTCATTAGCGAGCCGTCTGGGTGCATCAAAACTGCTGTTTTAGGCAAAGCAAAGTAATGAAAGTCGAAACCGTGTTAGAAAATCCGAGGTCCCTTTTTGTTTTCACAACCCGACTGCTGAATCTCCACCGCGAGATGTAATTGAAAGGTTTAGTCTGAAATAGAATAATGAAGAGGAACATCTAAAAGAAATGAAACGTAAAACAGACAAGGTTCCCCTGTCAAGTGGTCATTATCAATTTCTGAGTTTTCTCTGAACATGGATTGTTTTCGGCAGCCACCCTTCGACTCTGACAAAAAAGGAAGGAACCATAAGCTGCCAGCAAGAAGTAATCGCGACATATATTTACTTTCTAGCAAAAAAAGTTGACATCGAAAACCTTCTTGTGAACTCTAAATTATAAGACGTTCTGCACTTTAGTCACAAAACCAGATTCAAGTCGTAAATCGTTTGTTTAGCGCAGAAAAATGTACGCTTCAACTTTCGTACCTACTGCGTACTGCACTTGATCTTATCTGTTTCAATGGATGCATACTTTAGGCCTTATATGCATCTGCTTAGTTTTCTTTAGTTTGAAATATTATTTGCTTGTGTAAGATAACGTTGTATGGTGCTTTTATATCTACCTCTCAATTAAATGTTTACCTTCCTCAAAAATTGCAACACCCGCGCTACTATTAAAAAGGTGCGCTAAATTACTAATAATCTGACTTTTTGACATTTGCATTTTGCAAAATTTAGGAGGAAGCTTTAGTTCGGGAACTAAATCAAGTTCCTCGGCAATGATTACACCGAATTTCATGAGATTTGTAACACATAAAAGAGAAAGTTATAATCCAGTCACACCAACACGGGTATTTTTAATTGTGGCAGATTTTAATAAACATTGTTGAATATAGCTAAACTTCGAGAAATGAAGCTATCAAGTTTGCAACTCTGCAACGAAAAAGGTCTAAAAGTTCTGCAAAACATTTCAAGCAGAGCATTCAAACGGACAAAAGTTGTATAATATACAGCCCTGTGAAATATATATTGCTAATTCATCAGTATGAACAAGATTAGAACAAAGTGAAAGCCGGAAAAGGGGCGATGGGCTCTGGCTTCTGCCTTGTTCTCTTTTTGCTCGTCGCCTTAAATTGCTATGTGCCGCCTTTTCCATGCTTTCTCTAATTTGTCAGTATGTTATTTGTAATCCCACGTAAATATTTTAACGAATCTACATAAACTCCAACTTACTATAACAAATTTATCTGCCTTGTATGCTATAACGAATGCAGGTTACAGATTTTTGTGCAGAGTCACAGATTTGTAAAATTACTGCTTTTATTTTTTTCACACTTACCAATTTCAGGCAATTATTGTCAAAAAATTCAAGCCCCAAATCAAGATTACGCTTCTTACAGTCACTAAAGTAAACTTTCTCTCTCAAATGCAACATACTTCAATTAAATCAGTTGAGGGGTTAGTTATTATTATTATCTACCTGAAAGACATTGGAATTCACCATGCGAGTACTGTCGGCATTTTCAGGCAATTCATATGAACGCAGCATGCATTTCTATGCAGTTTGAAAAGAAAACTATCTGTAATGAAGAAAACCATAGCTCCTTGTATATCGCCAAGGGTATAACGGTACCAAGAATAGCTGTTTATGAGCCTCCTGTTAGGCGTGTTGGTACGTGGTGATCGTGCATTGCACATGGTACGACGTGGTCCATAGTACACCGCACATGCTCCTTTGTCACTGTGCTCCTTATGGGTTTTATCAGTTTTCTTCCTCTTTGCTGACACTTCACTGCTTGAATAAACGTTACCTGCCCCTGAGCCATTCTTCTGCTGAACTTGGAGGACACTGTTGTTTGGCCACTATGGGGATATACTTATTATAGCCAACTAAACCTTGGCCGTTTGCCCTTTTCTTCTACTGTACCCAAACGCAATGTAGCAATCTCACTTTACAATGTGCATATCTCATGTCATCAACCAAGCAAAGCTGCCTTCGTATGCTGCACGTTATCTCACTTACCGCACAGGCGACACTTGAGGCGTAAGAAACAAACGGGGCTAAATACGCAAGATATGTGGTATTGCAGCCTGAAACATAGCACGTCGCAGCAGTGAGCTGCCTGCAACTATTGCTTTCCTTTCGATGCTGCTCGCCGCATTACCGCCTGGAAGAAAGATCACGCCCTCCTCGATTATTTCCAACAGAAAAAGAATAATCATCTCATTACGACCATAAAACTAAATAAAAAAACTTTTATTTGTATCGATCACATCTGTAAGCGTATAGTGAGGTATGTGTCAGAAAGCTATTGTTTCTTTGATAAGCATGTCTTTGTCCTCGACAAATTGTGCTGCAAAAAACTTGTCAATACGCCATTTTTTGGTGTGACCTCAGTAAATAAATGAACGGCACGTCCATTCTTCGCATTTCGCAGCGAAATGGACACATAAAATGGAGAGAGAGAGAGAGAAAGGACAGGAAAGGCAGGGAGGACAACCAGACGAGCATCCGGTTTGCTACCCTACAACGGGGGTGGTGGAAAGGGGAATAGAAAGAGGAAACAATCAAAATAAAATGGAGATGTGTAGAATAACCCACACAGGGCGAATATACTTACTTTGCATTCCTTGTGGATGTAATCTGGTTTCCTTATACGTGAGCGAAATTAACAGCAAATGTCGCATTGGACAAGGCACGCAACAACACTGTTGGCTGGGTATGTACTAAAACAGATACCGCAGATTTGTGCACTGTTTTTAGAACATTGATATGGGACAGATATGATACGTATTAGTTTAGTGGTTACGTAGAGTTCATCCAACGTCACCGAGGCTTTTGCCAGATTAGCCTGTAGATATTGTTCTATTTCACAGCGGTGTGTAATACATTGAACTTGCTCGCCTTAAATTTCTGAATAGGTGCAGCTTGTTGAGATATCATATTGTCAGAATGTAAGTTTGGATTTCTGATTAGTTATGTAGCTGCAAGCGTGATGCATCGCATTGTTCTATTTAAGTTTTGCTACTATCTACAATTTGTAAACAAATATATGGTCTAAATCCACATTTCCTTCGCTACACTTCGTACACTTTGTACATTTAAACTTTTGGATTTTAAATGCAACATACCTTATCAGATCCGACGCATTGTATGCACGCCTATGAATATTATTTTATTGTTCCCATGCATTTAGTGAAGAGCTTCTATAATAAGCATCCTCTTAAACGTTACTGGCATTTAGCCAGTGAGGCAAAGGTGCCACCATTATTTACCACTTGCCCAAGTATGTTCCAAACTCAGAATCTGCTCAGAGCTGTATCATGAATACACTATCATCAACTTAAAAAAATGCCATCAACACATCCCTTGTCATGTATTGGGCATGGTAGAGTGCAATGGTTGTTTCTTGGTGCAATTGTGCACGTGCACAGCGACGCACTCGAAAGGGTGCAAAATGGCGCACGTTATACCAAGGACTGCGCGCGGAAGCGAAGTACTGCATTTGACAAAAAAAAATATTCTCTTTACTGCAGGGCGAAAACCTCCTCGAAAGCGTTGATATCGCAAACCACAAGTATCATAGCTTAAGCGAGGAAAGCACCCAGGTCAGTCCAAGGCTCTGTCAAGAAGACGTTCCAGACGGCGGCAACACAAAATCGAGAACGTCCACTAGAGTCATGTGTGTTGTATAATGAAGTAGCCTATAATATAATTTTTATTTGTGAATTTGTGCTCGTGTGTTTGTGTATTTGTTGCTTGCACGCATTGCACATTAATTTTTCAGGCTTACCAGAGGGACTTGCTCTCACAAGACATTAGATTTGACAATTAGTATATAAGCGAAAATATGTGTGCGGTTTGGGGCAATCGTATTCCACACATTTATAGTTGACGCACACGTGGTGTATGTATTCAGGAGCTTGTATACCTCTGCAAAGGCTACTTTTATATTCTAAAGAGAAGCATTCACCACTGGTAAAACTTTCAATAAATCATGAATCAGGAACGTCTAGGTCTTTTAACTCAACGCCTGTATAAAATCTAGAAGGAATGGTGGACTTAAATCTTCGATCTCGTTCCAGTAGGCACTTAATAAAGTATTCGGGAAACTCATATTAGTAGCACACACCAACGACATGCCGCATCAGATATTTTACCGGCTCGTGATAAAAACAGGAAGTAAAAGCGTAGCGTTCGTGGCTAGGCTAGCTCGAAGTATTGCCCCAGATACCACTGACGTCGCAGAAGGTGGTAGTATCTGGATAAGACAGTACATACTTGATTATTGCCTAGAACGATTTCAACACAACCAAAAATAAGGGGTCGAAAATTACACTTCGTAACCTTTCTATGGAGTCTGCGCTGAAAAGTATCTTGCTCGTGAGTAGAGCACAGGCGTTAAGGCGCTGCGTGCAGTATTATGTCCCTATACGTGTACATAGTTACCTTCTGTCATGTTTGCTTCTCTCAATGGTATGAAAGATTTTCCTGAACCTTCCTCGACCTTACGAGATTACTCGGAAATAATTCACGACTCTCAACGATCTGCTCTGAGTGGTTAGTCTCAGCCGATTAAATGACATAATTTTCTCGAAAAGCGAAGTCCCAGGGACCTCGTCCGAAAAGTGGTAGCAGCACAAGGTCACCAAACGCTAAAGCGTGTCGTCAAAGCAAGTGGACTAGACGAGCACTTGTGACTGTACACACGAGTGAACATTCCATTGCCGATGGGCGCACACTAACTACCCCCCTCCCCCCGCTTGCTTCCTTCCTAATTCCTCTCCCCGTTTCCCATTCCCCACAATTAGGGCAGCCGAGTATTATTGATCTCCCGACGTTTCCCCCTATTGCGCTCTCCTAAGTCTCGCTGTCGGTCTCTTTACATATATATTTATACATATTTCTTTAGAAAAAGGCGGTCCACGGGCGGAAACTGTTCGGTAAATCAACCAACCATAATCGCGAAGTTCTGCATCTTATCTTTTTAAATACGCTCGGCCCATTGAAAAATCAAGTTACTTTCTCTCTCTCTCTCTCTCTCTATATATATATATATATATACATATATATATATTATGCGTGTGTGTGTGTGCTTGCCAAGTTGCTCCCGCGCACATCTCTTTTGATTGCCTATAACACATAAAGGTAGCAACATTTCCGTTCCTTCTGCCTATTCGTCATCCTACATTGCTGCGCAATCGCATAGCATTTGAAGTGTAGTTCGCAGGCGTTTTCTACTCATTGGTGTGGACAAAATAGTGTCAGGAAGAGTAGTATTATTCAATGCAAACAAACGAATAAAAAATGGCCAGGCTTAGCTTGGTTAAGCCAAGAATGCGTTGCATATTGTGTTGGGGCCTAGCTTTCCCTCCTGCTGTCGTGACGTCACGTCACGTGGTTGCGCTAAAGGTCAATGGTGGCTGCCCGGCGTGTAAAACACGCAAGGGCACTCGACCTGAACTGCCGCAGTATCTGCTCCTCCTGGGATCCCGCTGCAACATGGCTGGCCGGTCTAAATATACCGTGGCTACGGCGGCTATGAGTCGCCTCCCTAAATACCACGTAAACCAGGCTTCAAGTTCAAGTTGAATGTTTTCGATAATCTCTTCTGGCCCTGTATTGTAAAATACACGCTAATGTCCGCGTCGGCGAACATGGACTCTAAATTAACAAAACTGTTTTATATATTTACTATATCTTCGTGTCCTAACAGAAAAATTCAGAGAAACTCATCTGGGAGTTGCCCATGCATGCGTAAGCATTGTGCCATTTCTTCATCGCCCTGCAGCAAGGTGTCATTATTAATATGATGAAACTTCATCCGACAAGTATAAACATTTTTCAACCCATATCGGTGGTTATCAACTTTATCGGTCTAGATGCGAGCCCTGTCAGCCTTATCGGTTGTTGTCAACCTTATCGGACTCGATCCGAGCTTTATTGACCATTATTGGTCGATATCCCCTTATCATGATCCACCAGGTTCTGATCAACGTTTTAGGACATGATCAACTTTTACAACACAACGTTGCCGTCATCCCATACATACACGGGTTCTCCCATAAAATAAAGAAGATTGCTGGAAGGAGCGGCATCAACGTTGTGTTTTCGGCACCTAACAAATTGGTCAGCCTCTGTAAAAACACAAGGCCAGAAAGAATGCCATGTAGCGTTTGCGAAAAAGAACATAAAAACAAATTCGTTAATTGCTTAGCCGGTGTAGGATACCGTACTCCTCTCGCGTTTGGACAATCCTACATCGGTCAAACAGGAAGATGCAAAATTACAGGCTACGAGAACACAGTAACAAAGTTAACAACGTTGCCGCTGACGGCTTTCTTGCCATCCATTGCCAGAGATGCAAGTGCAAGCTAAGATTTAAAGAAACAGTCATCATGAGTAGAAGCAGGTGTGAAATGACGCGCTTGATAATAGAAGCCCGACACATATCAAAATTCGGCGACGCATGCGTCAGTAAACCTTCCACTTCATTATCTTCAAAAGAGCTGAATTATCTTTGTTCGCGTTGAACGTGTACATGTCTGTGAATATGTGAGTCAAGAAACTGCCTACGTGTTGTTCCCAGTTTATATTTTTTTGTTTATTTTTCCAAAAATGTTACACCTGCTGTATGACGGATCGAGGGTGTATATATAGCGACGAGAACGAGAAATAAATCTGTTGTTGAAAGTAGCGCCGTGTGTGTCAGATGTGCCTTTTGTTGTCCGTGTCAAGCTTGCGCTATAAGAAAATATGATATGTTTTCATGGCATCATTTATTGCAATTGCAATGTTTCAAAAGTAGATAACCTTTTGGCACGCGGCATTTAACCAACAAATATGGATAGTAGAGAGTGGTCATTTTGTAGCGTTACAAATTTTTTATGTTGCCTGTGCCAGATTCAACAACTGTGGTTCTTGAGCTGGATTACTATATGGTGGACATTGCTAGCACAAGAAATTGAAAGATATTATACTGATTCTTACAAATGTTCTAGTTCACTTATAACATTGCGGCACATATTGCAGTTTAAAAATCGTACCCAGTGAGTTTGAAAAACATATTCACTTTGAAATAATTTCCAGGATGACACCGGTTTCATGACTTTTTCTTAAATAGGACGTCAAATGCATGGGAATTCCAGTTACTTTTGTGCTTCAATGCATAACATTGCGTTTTGTTAAAAAGAAGTATCTGGAACAACAGTGCAATTTTGCGGCCAGTTTGATGGCACGTGTCTCATCACTGGTGTAATTCTGGAAATTCATTCTAAGTGCATATACCTTGTAAATTACCGGCTACAATTCGTAAAAAAATTAATTATGAAGTAACTTTTGTGAATTAGCTGAATATGTATTGATTTCTCATGCAAGTAATGTCTGTCACTGTGTATCTGTAATTCTGTTAGCTGCAACTGCCACTCTCGGAACAATGCTCTTTGGAATGATCTTCACGACATTCCTCTATACGCTGAACGTACATTATGAACTTTTTTAATAGAGCCCATAGGCTCAGTTTCGTACGACCTGTTTGATACATAGGACCGCTATCAAAACTATATTACGAGTCTAGTCATGAACTGGAGGTCATGCGTCATCAGAATTTCCATTTCGACACAATAAGGAGGCGAAAACATCCTAATTTTTCTAGTATACTCGTTTCTTGCACAGCATCCTTTCTTTGCATAAGATTGTTCGTGGCTTTGCCCGAAGGGAGCCCTTCCTCCGCGCACACATTTGACATAATAATTAAATCATGAAGTCAAGAGTGTCGAGCAACATTGCTGCTTGCCCATATTCATCGAGGTAAGCTGAAGAACATTTTAGCATTCCAAGATGCGTGTATCATACCTATGCAATTATGTTGCATAAGGAGGGTACAAGGGTGACATTGAAAAATACTTAAATAAGGGGGTTTCACGCGTGAAAATCATGACCTGATCATGAGGCACGCCACAGTGGAGGGCCCCGGAAAATTTCTACCACCTGGGGTGTGTTAACGTGGCAAGATTGGGAGCAATGAGATTGGGAGCAATGAGCAAGATTGGGAGCAACAATGTCCTTCTGCGAAAAATCATAAGATGCTACCCCATGTTTACGCAACTATCGTAATGTGCCGAAATATTTTGTAAAGATGGGCTAACAAAGAATGAACGAAGAATGAACGAAGAATGAACGCAATTGCAAAATGGATAAAATATCAGTAAGGAAATGTTTCATTTTCAAGATTCTGGAGCTCTCTTTCTGCAGCGGACTTTCTCTGACGCTGTTTTTTTAGATCCAGATTGATGCTATTTATGTGCACCATAAGCCATTGCTGCAGTAGGTCTATGCTACCCTTATTAGAGCTAAAGAGTTCTCAGAGTAGTCTGCTGTTAGGCTTATATTTCAGCGCCGTGGTCACAACACATAAATGCGCGATTACGCGAGCTTGCTCTATAAAACATTTATCCATGTCCTTCTCTCCCTCTTCTGCTAATGTAGTGCACCTGGCTCCTCATTAGTGTGCAGACCACTGGGCTCTCATAATACCTCAATTTCTGTAGCGCTTCCCCTGTGGTTCGGCAGCTCTTTCACTTCGCTGACTTGCGATACGTTTGTGTTTCATTCCTCAGTCGTTTCATGACGCCTCCAGTCTATGGCGCGTATAATTCACTATTTTTGGCCTCCCTACGGCGGTGTAGAACCTGTACAGGCAGATATATCCCTATGACATGTTGTTGGGCTAGTTGGCAAATTTTCGCCAACTAGCCAATGTTGGAGGCTGTGTGCACAGGACACACGCAGTTTCCTGTCTGTCCACAACTGTCATGTTCCATTCTAAAACTGAATTCAATTGGCGACAAATGCGTGCCATATGACGTAGCTTGACATTTATGCATACGCGATATGAAAAGCCCGTTCACTGTAAATTACGAGTGCACGTAACAAAAACACTCTCAATATGCTGTTCAGTTACCTCTTAGAAGTTAACGCTTAATTAGATGCATGTATCTGCGCTTGATATAGCCAAAACTTCATGCTATGGCCCTGTTTATCCAAAGTAACGTGACACGTTCAGTGTTGGCATACCGAATATTTTCACTCATTGGTTACACGTTACATTTCCACATATGTGTAAGCTATTCCACACAGTACGTGTGATGTCGCTGGGTGACCTTCTTGTGTAAATAATAACCTAATATTTTTCATAGGAAAGAAGAGCGTAGTCTCTGTTTTTTCATAGAAACAAGAAATATCTAACAGAATGAACACATCCACGAAACACCATCAACGAAACTAGTGTGCTTACGTGGTCTTTCTTAGCAGAATGCTTCCGGAAACGCCAAACGCACTTCCTGATGTTACCTTGTCCAGCGCCAGTGTGTGTCGTGTCTTTCTTTTTGTGGATCGTCTTAGATGTTTGCGCGGTAACGTTAAGTCCACACTGCCGTGTGCAGCACAGCCAGATATTTGAGGCAACGGGGAAGCACGGCGAACTGGTTTTCGACTGAATTATATAAAAAGACAGAAGTTAGAGCGCAAGGTGTTCGCATTTGCTCACATGAGCTGCAATGGTTCGGGGCAACAGCATTAACATGCATACAAATAACCAGTGTAAATGTCTTTTTTTTTCAATAACTGCAGATTACGTGAGTTGACTGCGGACCCAGCTCTTATTTGAAATGCACAGAAAGTATTAAAAATGTTCCTTTCTGGAAACAAACGCTTCTTAAGACTTCTTTCTGCATTGAACCCCTATGCTCGTTGCTTTTTCTTCAAGAATTAAAGAGCTCAAATGTTGCGACTTTTTGCTTTATTCATAACGCTACCCCCCCCCCCCCCCCCGTTCCAAAAAGAAGTAGCACTCCATGCATGCGCATTGAAGGCCTTGGAGCAGCGAAAACAAAGCAATACTCGTCACAAGCAACGTGAGGGCCGGGTCGCTTTCATGGCTTGATGGGCTTGGCAGCTCCATGCCCATCTTCAAACATCTTTGTTGATTCTTGACCAGGCGAAGTGGTCTATGATAAACCTCTGTGTCTCTCTGATGCCACAATGCCTTAGTCCATGCAGGGAATCGAATATTGGCCGCTGAAACTGATATGGCACGAACGAGTGAGGTCTGCGATGTGTCGCACGTGGCCAATGTTGTTGTGTAGAGAAGCGGCACCCCCGCAAGCTTGAGCGGCGAGCCTTCTTCCCGCATTTGGCACAGCTCAGGGCCACTTTGCCTGCCTGACTTTCAGACCCATAAATGTGGCGGATGTCCGTAGAAAATTTGGAGATAGAAGAAAGTTGCCGAAGCTTACGTTCTCAGTACGAGGAACTGTTGTTCTTGAAAATGAAGGTTAACGGCTAGCGGTCGGTCACGATGCAAAAGCTATAGCATTCAAGAAAAAAAAATGCTTGACAGCGCAGTAGATAGCCAACCTCGCCCTCCCGAAGGTGCTGTAGCGAGCTTCGGCGGGTTTGAGGCACTTTGAGAAGAAACCCAGGGGCCTCCACCTTGTACCTTCGTGCTGCGGTAGTACTGCACCCGCTGCCGTGGTCGACGCGTCTACCATAAGGCGAGTTGGGGCGTCGGGCAGCGGATGAATTGGCAACACTACAGTAGCCAACCGCGCTTTGGCTTTTTGGAAGGAGTGTTCGTGCTCCAAGGACCAGTGCAAAGTAGGCGGTTTTTTTTGAGTCACGACGCAGCAGGTCGGTCGCGGCTGAACAATTTACGCACGGCATGGCATGAAGTGCGTGAGAAAATTTACGATACACAGGAACTTGCTTAACTTTCTGAAAGAGGTTGGAAAGGGGAAGGCCTAGATTGCCCGCACCCATGATTCCAGTAGCTTGATCCCATGGGGCGAAATGCAATGGCCGAGAATACCCGGGGCTTCAACTCCAAAAATGCATTTCTGGGGCTTTAGGACTAGGGCGTGTTCATCCAGTCGCTCAAATAGAAGGCGAACGTGCTCTTTGTGCTCATCATCTGGGCGACTTGCAACGAGGATTGTTGTCAAGGTACACGAAAATAAAAGGGAGTCCGGATGTTACCTCGTCCATGAACCATTGAAAAGCTTCCGCCGCGTTCTTGAAACTATAAAGCACACAGAGACTCAACAGTCCGAAAGGAGTAGTGATTGGTATCTTCAGATTTCTCGCTCGATTCGATAGGAATTTGGGGGTATGTGTCTCGTCCTTGTTACTTTTGGGTTGCATGTGTTTGCGCTGTTACAATTTTTATGTTGTTGGTATGAGCTAATTAAATCGATCTCGCTCTATATTTTAGTTCCTGCGAGACGAGCATTGAAGTCACGTATGTGGGAAAGGGGATATATATCCGAAGTATTGATGGGGTATTCAAAACTCTGTAGTCACTGCAAGGCTGCCAGTCGCCACTGTCCTGCTTTGGAACCAGATGGAGAGGAGAAGACCAATTGCTGGAGGAAGGATAGTTAATGCGGAGCTGAAGCATGTGTTCTAACGCACACCGGGCTACTTCCAACCTCCGTCCATGTGAGCCTCCGTAGCTGCGCTGCAACAGGTGCGCCAGAGGTGGCGGTATAACGCGCCACCTTGTGTTCCACGGGCAGCGCATCGCTTCGGGGCTTCGTCAGTTGCCGGTACTCAGCAAGCGCCTTGTCGTACGTCGTACTTGTGGATGCCATATGAGGTGAGGTTGGACTGAAGGCCAAGTACGTCGAGGGATGTGACATTATCTTTCGGGCACCGATCGCGGACACTCACATCTACGTTGAAATGGCTGAGGAAGTCCGCTTTCAGTATGTCCAAGCGGACATCGGCGATCACGAGCACCCATCTGTGCAAGCGCCGGAGTCCGATGTCTATATTTATTGACCGGAGCTCATACGACGCGGTGGCGATCACCGCGTGGGGCATGGGCGTGAACTTGCCGCGGCCGCAATCTGCAGCAGTGGCGGGAACTATGGACAGCACGGCTCTCGGGTCGACGAGTAGGTGGGTGCCGGGGGTGCCGTGGACTACAAAGTACAGGCGGCTTGCGCGAGGGCCTATGTCGCATGCCGTTTTTAGCAACTGGCCAATTCATTTCCCGTCCGCCAACAGGGCTGGATGCAGCGACTTGCTTGTTCGCGAAAGCGACGGTTGCACCAGCACAACTGCCGCGGCGAATCTCTAGGTACGCTCCGAAACTGTGAACGCGAATGGTTGCGCCGAAGTTCGTTGCCAACCTTGCCACCCGTAGCCAGCTTCTCCAGTCCACTGGTAAGGCGATCGACTGTTTCCTCCAGGCGCGAGAGTCGGTCTCCTGGCTTTGAGACTCTCGCAGCGTTGATAGGTAGCTGTGACGCAGACGAACAGTCGCATATGCGGTGTTGCGACGCATGGTACTCGAACCTCGACCGGCGTTACTACTGGGTAGCGCGGCGTTGTCGGCAGGCTGCAGGCGTCCGGTAGACCATGGCGATCAGGCAGGGGCGAGACTATTTCGAGTGTGAAACTTGCACTATTGATTCCATGGTAGGAGAAGGATATAAAGAAGATAATGAATGAAAAAAAAATACATTGCGGGGCCGTTTAAATACGCCAGCTAAAGTCGTAGGCGGGATTTTGCTCACGACAACGTCACGTAACATGTACTCATTCTCGTCGGTGCTTGGCGGCTGCTCCCTCTCCCCTAGGTGACGTTGCATGTGCTTGCCTCCTCTCGCGGCAAGGGTCTCCGCCTCAGTGGCTCAGTTTGCGGAAAGGGTTCTCCCCTTGGTCGCACAGTTTGTGGAAAGGGTCTCCCCTTGAATCGCACCCACATAAGGGGGCCTCAAATCACTTCGGTGTGCCCGCCAGGCCGGTAACCACTCGAGACAACCATAGAAAATTAGGGGTCCATCCTCCGTTTCGATTAGGTAGGGTAATTTAACGCGACAGCGTTAGGGAGCTCGTGTCGCAGAAAAGCCGGTGTCGTCGGCGTCGGCGGCATTGGCCGTGAGAGAAAAATCCTGGATGGTCATTTTTGTACGGGGTGTTACACGGCAGTCGTAACAGCGGTCAGCAAGTGCACCTAGCCTATCGAGACTCGTCTAATCGGAACCCGCGAGCACCATGCGTGCGGACTGTGGGAGACGCTGCAAGAACAGCTCGCGCAAAATTCAAAGCTGGCTATCGTTTGCGGAGCAGCCACCCAGCAGCTTACGCAACCGGTGCAGGAGCTGTGGCGGTCATTGGTTGCCGAGTTCCTCGGAGCTATTGCAGCCTAATCACGTCAGGGTCACCAGTTGTTGGGAGCTCGGTTTAGCGGAGGCAAGTTATACACGTTTTGACAGGTTGACAAGGACGATTAGACTTGCTTTATTCTACAGTAAAACTGATGTGCCGAGCAGTAGTGGTGGCACCCGTGTCGGGTAGCCAGCTCAGGTCCAAAGAACAGGGGCAATGACACCTACGTGGAGGCCAGGCGACGTAACTGAAATTTATAGAAGAAAAGGTAAATCACAATGACAGATGGTCAGTACACCCTTACTTTTCTTTCAGCAATCTTCTAATCGCCTCTTAATTATCTCTATAGCAGACGTGTTCACTTTCCCTCCGCTCTCGCTGAACCCAAGGGATTCAAGGAGGCCAGTGATTCCTAAATGGACCGCTGCCCAGTTATCTTCCCATTCTAGTAGAAAATGCTCCGTCGTTCCCATATTTTTACCGCACCGAGCACTTGCTTCTTCTTCCATCTTATACCTCGCTTTTAAGTGCGCGTTCTAAGCCACCCTGATCTCGCTTCGAAAAGTAATGAGCCTCCCTCTGAGTTATCATAAATTGTTTCTTTCCTGATTTTGGTTTTTCCTCTTTAGTAGTTACTCATGGCCGATTTCTTTTCCATCGCCACCTCCTGTGAGATTATCTCAGCCTCTCTAACTTTCCGCTTGACGTTCTTTGTTCCTGTGTTACCTTACATGCCGCATACTTGCTGGTAAGCTTCCTAGTTCATTTGATCCAGTGTGCATCAATGTTCTTCCTCTACAAATACCTGAACACTCTCCCAACCCCTTTAATTTTTACCATATTCCTCAGTCGCTCTTCATAATCAATTTCACTATGATCTTCCCTCACATCAAAATTCGTCCAGCCCATACCACCTTGCACACATTCATTTATAGCCTTCCCGTGAGCGCCCAATACGAGGCCTCCCAGCGACCTTAGGTTGCCATCGAGTCCTGATTGTACCCGTGATTTCAAGCAAACAACCGCATTTCTAAATGTAAGTCCTGCAACCATTACACCTTTCCAAATACCCCGGAGCACCTCCTACCTATTGTGTCCCCATAGTGCTGTCTGTTTCATTATGGCCGCATTTTTCTTCGTCATTACTGTTATTGTTTTTTCCTGTGTTTCCGTATATCTATTGCCTTAGTTTATCCACATACCGAGGTATTTATATTATTTTAGGCGCGATATTTCCTGGCACTGTGTTGTCACTTTCAATTCGCCGGTTTCACTGAGCCCTATAACACCTGATCTTCTAGCGCTAAATTTCAGACCTAACTTATCGCCTTCCTGTCCACAGATATTAGCCAGCCTTGCATATCACTTTACTTGCTAGCGAGCAACACAATGTCGTCCGCATAAAGCAAACCTGAAAACTGCTTCTATATTACTGTACCCACCCGTTTGTAATAAAGATCAAACCCGATATTACTTCCTCCTAGCGCCCTTTCGATCCTCACTATGCAGTGGGGATAAAAGGCACCCCTGCCTCATACCCATCTTGATTACGATTTTCTCCTCCCTCCACATCCCTTCCTATTTAACGCAAACGGTATTTTCTAGGCAAATCTCGCTCAAAAGCTGTTGAAAATTTTCGCCTAAACCTTCCTTTCCAGAATATCCAACATAACATAGGCGCCAACTACGGGGCGGGGGAGGAGGGGGGGGGGGGTGCTGAGCCTCAGCCCTTTTCGGAGTATTCCGGGCGGGGGGTGGCTGAGCTCCCCCCCCCCCCCCCCCCATCGTAACGTACCATTGCCAGAGTTTCGTCACCCACATCATTGGCGGTTTCTTTTCACGTGCCTCTACCTTCTCACTTAAAACTTTATTGTGCCTAATAGCTTACTGCATCAGTGTTGGTGGCGCGGACGTGCATGGCTTTTAATTCTTACTTTCGCTTCACTTCTGCAAATCGTCACATTAGGAGGCCAAGCGCACATGCATTGTTTTACATTTCCACTGGAAACACTATACACATACAAAGTATATCTAAATACATACACAGGACAAAAGTTTATTATATTTTTTTGAAACAGAAGGAGGTAGCAAATGAAACATTCTTTCTAAAGGTGTGGATAGCCTATGCTTAAAGAATGAATATGTTGCTGTATGTTCAGCTCGTTTCAAATTATTTTGCCTGTTTTTTTTGACCCTGAAAAAAACCTGCAGACTTCAGTGACCCTTACGGCAGTCTTTTCTCGACGGCATGTGAAATTTACGTAAGTGATATGTGTCTGAGTATCACTTCTCTTTCCATTAAGCAATGCTAACGACTGACGGAAAAAGAACTATTCTCATAATTTACAACATTTATTAGCAGTATTGTAGCTAGGTCACCTTGCATCCGGGGCCCATAGGTATTCTGTCCCCCACCTCCCCCCGCCCCGCCCTCCGGGTGTAGTAGGGAGGGGTCTAGTCACCAGCAGAGCAGCCTTGTATGCGGCACATGATCCACCCCCCCCCCCCCCCCCCTTTTCGCTTTCGTTTTCAGAGATCTCAAATGTAACAGGTATACGCGACGTTTCTTTTTTTTTTTTTTTTGACGAGGGTAGCAATATGGGCTTGTTGGTCGGTCGTCACTGAAAGGAGCGCTTGTCTTCGTCTTCGCTTCTTCTTGTGTACTGGTATTGTTGCGCTACACAGGTACCTTTCAATGCTGTTTTCTTGTGTGTACCAATTAACACAGGTGCAAGTAACACAGGATGTGCGAACGTACACAGTGCGTTCGCACACCTGCTGTCAGACTGTAAGGCTTGGAAGCCAATATAAATGCAGCATAGTAGAGATATGGCTCGCAAGTAACAAAAATATTTTCATAAAGTTTTAATTAACGATTTTAGAGGCAATACTGCAGTTTAGAAATTGAAGCTGGACAATCGTGCGTTGCCCAACAACAACTTCAGAAAAATTGGCGTAGGCACTATGGCGTTCAGTATTTTGGCTGTGGGCAGCCCTGAACCAAACGAAAATGAAATAGTATGTCGGTGACGCTGATCTCCCCGCCCTATTAGAATATGCCACCTGCTTCCCTGCTGCGCGGGCACCAATGCTATGACAATTACGAGTTCTCTTCATTTTGAGTCATAAAGCCTTTCTTTATCTGCTGCTAATGGCAAACTTGATTATCTGAGCTGCGGCATCGCCACAACGTTGCGAACGGAATAGAGCACGCTTCGCGTCGATTCACGGCGTCATCATGAAAAAAGAAAAAGAGAGAATGCCGCGATGAAGTCCGCACCACCCAAAGCTTGCGCTGCTGCTCGTCTCCACTCGCTGTGGAGAAGATAGAGAGATCGATGTCACTGGTGCAGTATTTCATATTTCTTTCGGTAGCGCCATGCTGGGACGCCCGCAATGCCAAAGTACTGCAGGCTCTTCCACCCAATAAGATTTTGTTTAGAGAAGAAGTTCTTGCTGAACTAATAATATTACTTTCGGTCCTCAATTACGGAATCACAGTGTTTCCTCCGTAATTGCAAATTAAGCAGTTATTTAATATATCCTGTTTTAGATAGCGCGGACTCAACGGAAGAGGGACCCTGTACAGTAGAGTAGCTGCCAGTAATTTTTCCATTTCTGAGATTTATTTAGGTAATTGTAAATAATTTTCTAACTCAGGACGTGATATCCTAGTATTCAAAGTGTCAGTGAGGCATCTGTAGGCACAGCGAAGAGACATTGCGGCATCTTCAGGGATGTACTAATTACGTGCGAATTTTTTCCCGACGATAAATAAACTTCGAAAAATATTAAAAAAACACGTTACCGTACTCCCACACGCATCATAAAGCAGCGCCCTCGAATAAGCTCCCACTGATTTAGCCAGTACGAACTAAAGGAAATAAAAAAAAAAAAACATCGTGATCCAGCTAGTGCCTGATCTGCCGCTCCCCGGCTGAACTAACACGTGGGGAAACAAGCTGGGATAGCTGTTGTCTTAATGTAGATAAAGTGGACGAAGGCTTCTTCTTTTTTTTTCTTGCCATAAAACCTACCCCCACAAAAGCGAATTCACGACGTCAGTGCAAATGTTAAAAGGTGTGTTTTGTTTCGTCCCAGTCGCCACGTCTTTCTCCAATGAGCAGAAGGTAAAACTGACCCTTGCCTTGGGAGCAGCAAATGACAACAAGAGGAAGACTGCAGCTATATATCAGTCATGGGAAGTCTAGCGGTAGACCAAACGCGTCGACTGCCATCAGAAATGATAAAAACTTGAAGCATACCGGCAGCCTCAAGAAACCGCAGTCTAGGACTCCATCTTTGAGTGCTAGCCTAAGCACGGATGTTCTAGCACACATGGCCTCAAACCCCAATGCCAGCATGTGGGACGAGGCCGCCCTGGTACCAATTTCCAAGTCATCAATTTGGGGGATTCTAAACGACGATCTTTCACCCGTACCACCTTAACCCGCACCAAACCGGCACCTGTAGAATCGCCCAGATTTCTCGAATTGGGTCCTCCCAAAAGCCGATGAGTCACCGGACATGTTGAGCGACACCATGTGCACACATGAATGTAACTTTAGATAAACGCCCCGGTAGATTTGCATAATGCAATATTAGAGTTACTACAGTGCACACTGGGTAAAGCACAATCGGCACTAGTACCAGTGATCATTCAATGTGGGGTGCGGAAGTTACGCCGGTGCTGTAATCAGTCCCATCTTCTTGGATCACACACTGACCGGACAGCGTTACGCGGACAAAAGTCTTGAAGGAGTGATGGATGAGTTTCTCAGCGAATTCCCGCTGTCACGTCTTCCACGTCTGTGGTATCAGCAAGATGGGGCACCACCACACAGCCGTAATCGAGCATGAAACTGCTTGGATGCGACTTCTCATGCGCAATAAATTGAAAGGCGCGGCCTGTAAATTGGCCGGCTAGGTCCCCTGACCTCCCTCCACTCGATTTCTGTCTTTGGGGTTATGTGAAAGGTCGTGCTTACATGATCGAAGATGGACATCAGATTAGCTCAAGACTAGGATAATAGATGTCTGCAGTAGAATTCGAGCGTCGGTCATCAAGAAAGCCATTGAATATGTGATCAAGCGCACTCAGTACTGCGTTGCTGCAGACGGACACCTATTCGAACACGTCCTCCAGGCAGCAGCTGGTGTGCGACGGCGCTCACGAATTCATAGTTAATAAAGTCACACTGAAATATGATGTTCATTTTTTGTGCAGGCGTCCCTATTGACAATTCGGCTCATTTAGATGGGGCTTTGAAGGCGTCGGTTTTGCCTTTACTCAACACGTTGGTCGCTTCTCGGTCTGTTTATTTCGCTTTTATTTTTTGCCGTGAGCTTGTTTTTGCAGCACGCATACACTCTCATGAAAACTAAAGCCGTCACTTTAATTTGGCTTTGGTCCGAAGCAAGCTTATGGCGCGAAATATAGCTTCGCGCGCACTCTTTCATTTAGGTGCGAGCGAAGCCGGAATTGCCGAAACATTCCGTGCCTATTACATTGCGTTTCGCATGTCGTGCGTGGTAAGACGGGCGCTTCGGCCACATTATCAAGGGTTTTTTTGTTATTAATGTGATCGGTCGGCCTTGAGAGACGGATAAAAGTGTGACGTAGACAGGGAGGAATGGCTGCAAAGCCGCGAAACCTGCTGTTGGTGCTCCTTCCATACCATTATCAAGGCGACGCGCTGTCTCTTCGGGTTTGCGAAAGGCAGTTCAGTTGCTTTCAACCAGCTTACTTAAGGGCGCTGCTTTCTGATGCGGGTTTGAGCACATTCATGTGGTATTTATCACATATCGTGAAGTTTATTTGCCAGTCGAAAAAAAATGCATGCAATTCGTGCGTCGCTGAAAGCACAGCAGTTAGATGGAATTTAGGAGTGCCTGGATGGTGCCTCCAAATGGCTCATTGACACTTTGATAATTAGGACAGTACTTCTCGAATTACACAATTGCAATTGTCGAACTAAATTTCAGGAACGAAGGAATTACTGGCGTCTATTACACTGCTTTGTAAACAATATGCACTAGGTTATCTTCGAGCAACGCAACTGCTCCTTCTATAAGCCTTGGTGCACGATAGTTCGGGCACGCTGTATAATTTACTCAGTAACCGAAATGAAGCCGAGTCGGATACACTCGAAGTTAGAATCAACAGCAGTCATGCGCAGGAGCACTTGACAGAGAAAAAAAAAGACAGAGAGAGGCGGCAGTTTCGCCGAAATAGCGAAGCAGCCTCAGTGAAAGTGAAGTATAGGGCAATTACGCCAAGGTAGATTACCCCACCGAGAGACGCCAGATTCTTGGTGGTGGGAGAGGACTAAGGCTGTGAAATTGAACTTTCTACGACTGAGATGTCTTGTAAATTGTCATATACGGCCGTCGTTCAGTGAACCATTCTTCGAGATCCCACTTTGTTTCTTCAAGTCCAAGAAATGTATATATGAAATGATATATATAATAAATGAAATGAAATATGTGTGTGTGTATATATATATATATATATATATATATATATATATATATATATATATATATATATATATATATATATATATATATATATATTGCCTCGTGCCTTTCGGGCTTTGCATCTGTGCCGGTGGCGTCCGAATGACGGATGTTAACGCGTGTGAGCACTCGCACGAACCTACCGCGATAGCCTCGTATCTACGATGGGCCCATCGTATCAGGCACGACAACTCGAGCTATCTCTCGCGATAGTTCTACGCACGTTACTTCACAGCCTTTAAATACTGCCCGCAGATAGAGGATGCTCGTTCTTTGTCGATTGCTGTCCATGCTTGCACATGTTGCTGCTATTGTGCTAGTTGCTTTTGGTTATGTGGGGCACTAGTTCGCCTCAATAAATGGTTGTCTTGCTGTGCGCTCGTCTTCTCTAATTACCGGTGTGTAGCACCGCTCGCGACAATATATATATATATATATGGGGTTCGGAAAGCTCGTCGGGCCCCATACCACCCCCCCCCTCCCCCCCTCTGCGGAAAAGTGAAAACTTTCCGCCTGTGCCACAAAATGTTGAGGTCTTCTTTGACTCATGCTCCTGTAATGTCTAAGAGGCCACATATAACGGTCTCCTTTCCACTCTTGATATTTTAAGACACTGAGTAAGGACAAATAAGTTATAATCCAAACGCCTAACTCTTCTGAATCCATTCTGAAGTTCTCCCAAAATATCGTTATTCTCTGCACATGCTTACCGCTTGAAGTTAAGTGCCTGCATTGCTAACCTGTATAATACCGATCTAATGGTCAACGATCTATGCGAGTGAATTCTTTCTCCCCATTACCTTTATAAATTCAATTCATTCTGCTTTGTCGCAAACTGTCTGGTATTCGCCTTTATTTTAGACTTCTTTCTACTGCTTTCAACGCAGTGTCCTTACTTTTTGGTCTTAGTTCAATATTCAGCCTAACGAGAATCTCGTCTAGCCTTGCGGCTGTGCGCTCCGGAATTTTCTCTTCGGCTTTCTTCCGTTTGAAATGTGTCAGCACCAGCTCCTTTTCCAATCAGGTTGTCTTTCATGCTCCTTTCTTCAACTGCACCCTCGTCATTGCCGGGGAAAGACTCAACTGGTATTTTTCAAATGTAATTTATTGCCTCGTCCCCTTCCAGTTTGTTTCCATCTTCCTCTAGGAGGGGGCGCGAGCGCGCTTTCCTCCTCGCCCTCCAGACCGCTGCCATCTGGCTCGCCGCGCTCAAGCACCGCCCCCGCGCGGGGCTGCTTCGCGCATCTGCCAATACTGCGGTGCGTTCGTGACGTCAGAAAGTTTTGCTCCACGAGTGCCCCGCTATCTCGACCGCGTACGCGCAATCCTCGCGGAAGTCTACTGCGCGGAAAACCATCATTGCGCAACGGTGGCCAACTTCCTGCCCCCGTCTGGCTGCAACTCTTCACGCAGGGTGCCTTTCCGCGCGCTCCTGGGCTTCGCCGAAGGCGTCGGCCTCGCCGATCGCCTATAACCGCAACTCTCCCCACGCCTACAGACTTGCGGCTGCTGTTGCTGCTCAGCTTTCTCTCTTTTCTCCTTCCAATCTCCATCGTCTTGCGCAGAGCTTTTGAGGTGCGCTGTATTGGGAGACAGTTGCACACCTGTTTCACAACCTTTACCTAACAACCCATAGCAAAAGCAGGTGTTGCGGAAAGAGCGGTGTCAACCGGCGAACGTGACTCACAGGCGCCGCACGCTGAGATGGTGGAGATAGAAAACGTATCGGCAGGAAACAGTTGAGTGGGCGCCCTAAACATGACGGGTAGACGAGTCGACCGCGTCGTTCATTGTGGCCACGTAAGGAAGTCAAAAGAGTTAGAAATAAGGAGTTCCGCCGGAGTTTAGCGAAGATGTGGTTTATGTGACTCAGTAGAACCTGTGAGGATGCCAAAGCCACTAACACGTAAATTAACCTCGATGAAATTAACTTTGTATTGTTTTTCTTCCTGACCAAGGTTTCTGAACTCTTGACTTAATATTACTGCATTCACTGAGAAAGTGTTTTACAGTGCGACTAATTCATGAGTGCTAGTTTAGGGCTGCTGCTTCATTTTGCTAGATTAGCGTCGTACATAAATAGGAAAATAAGCTTCGTGAAGTTTAGTGAGGATATGTCGCGAGCTTGCCGGCTGAGTGGTTGCGCTTACGGTGTGTTGCAACTGACGCTTGCTGTGAGCCAGAAATTGCAGCTCAAGCTCACTAGGCATTTAGCGGTGCTTACGACGTGGAATGAAGCAGCTATCGGAGTTCGTCGACCACCTAGCGGAAGAAACTTGTAGGACAACCGCCTGCGGCTATCGAATACCAGTGCAATGCCTCCGGACAGTAGATGCAGTCCCCTGCCCATTAGGATGTCCCTTCCCCGGCGCGGCAGTCGATTGCCACTGTATTAGGGGGTGAACAATTCGTCTCACGCCGCCCAAGCCCCAGCGAAAGCCCGGACGTTTGAAATACGCTGTTCCGCCCAGAATCATCGCAACAAAAAGTCATGAGCCGTTCCAGTCTGTGAAGCAGTATGACCAGCGAAGCTGTTTAGCACATGCATGACACAGAGGTTACACAGAATTTTGTAGAAAGGTACGAACTCACCTTTTGTCTTGATGTCAGGGCATGGCGACGAAAGGTACTCACACAAATTTATTGTCTTGAACGGTGGTCATGAGTTGTCTTGATCGTGGCGTCACTGTTTGTTGGGTGTGGTGGTGGTGACGATGACCTCGCGGTCGCTATGGTACACGCTGATCTGCTTGGATACATGGAAGGATGGGACGTTCGTCGTCTTGCATAGCTTGCTTTGCGGTCCGCTTCTCCATCGCGATCTTCTGTCGTGTTTGCCAGCCGCCACCGTCGATGACATTCCCGGAAAGGAAACTTGCTGTAAAGACTTCATTGTCCGTTGGTATCGACGGTCTCAATGACTTTGTGGTCGCTGTCGTATACGTTGGTCGGCGTGCTCGCAGCTGCAACCACATTCTTTGATAATGACAAATCGACTCACGTGCGCCGCGGGGTGGTCGGTTGGACAGTATTGGTGACGCATCGCAAGCGATACGTCTGCAACAGGAAACTCCCTTTTCGGTCCCGACACGTCCACATTGAAATCCCCGACAACGAAAACAGTAGCAGTGTTTTTGGGCGCTGTTTAATATGAATCATGCATACGAACTAGCTCACGCCCAAACCCTTCTAAGTCATCGCAAACCACCCACGCAGAGTGGGTAGCCATGAGCCTTACGGGACAATGAGTCATTGCATTTTTTGCTTGATTACAACGGTACCATCCGTTGCCCACGGGGGTATGAGCCATTGATGATGACAGTTTTCGACGTGCTGTTCTGTATGTTGTGTGCATTATTAGAAAGAATTTAAGCAATGTTCGCTTCACTTTGCTGAACGCTTGTAGCCTCTGCATTACGATACTATGAGCCATTGCATTTTCGCTTGCTTACTGGGATATGAGTGCTTACGCAGGCATGAGCCATCGATGATGACAATCTTTGTTGACGGAGAACAAAAAAGGACGGAACCCTAGCCATATACATCTTCCCTGTAACCTTGGCAAGTTTCATTCCCTGTAAATCGCCTTGGAGGCCGCAACGGCAAAAAAAAAAAAAAAAAAAAAACGCGTTAGCTTTTGTGCGCGCATTTTCGCCTCTTTCCGCACGGCCGCCACGATGCCGTTATGTCTGTGGGGGCTCACTAGTACGGTCTATATAAATACTTCATAACGCGTATTGAAATTTACAAATTGTAGCCGGCAGCTTAGCAAGGGCATTCACTTGAAATTAATTTTTAGGATGATACCAGTTTGCAGATCATAGATCCAAAAATGTGGGACGGAATACATGGGCATTCTAGTTACTCTTGTCTTGAATGCATGAAAGAACGTTTTGTAAAAAAAGTAAGTGAAACAACAGTGCATTTTCGCAGCCCGTTTGATGGGGTATATCTCAAAACTGGTGTCAAGGAAATTCATTCCAATTGCATACGCCTTGCGACTCACCGGCTACAATTCCTAAATGGAAATAGGTGTCGTAAACTAATGAATTAAAAATATAATTAGTTTTGTTTTGTCAATTAGTAGAATATTTGTTTTGATGTTGCGTGCAAGCAACGCGTGCCTCTGAATTGTTCAGGTCAAAAACTGGAATTATTTTATATGCAACAGCCGATCTTAAAAAAAACTTCGTGAAACATCAGATTTACCACCCCACACATCACTGCCGTGGGCTCATGTGAATAGTACCGTAGTCACTCCCTGCATAATAAACAAAGCCAGTGCCTTTTTTGAGTGTTCTTGTTTACTGTCATGCCAGTCTGCTTGTATATTCATTCGTGTCTATACTTACTCAATTTTTCGGTGTTTATTTCTATTGTAAAATGTGCTTTACTTTACGTCTACAAACACCTTACATTTGTCACCATCCAACTTTGTTATGGTGGCAAGCTGCAGGCAGCTTGTGATTTGCAACACTTTCTTTGGCTGTGGTTGCTTAGTGGTTTTGGTTCTGCACTGCTAAACGCGAGATAGTAGAATGAAATTCCGGCCATGGCGGCCGCATATTGAAGGAGGTGATATGCAAGACCCGTGTACTTAATTTATGTGCACACTAAATATCAGGGGCGTAGCCAGGGGGGGGGGGGGGGGCTTATGGGGCTTCAGCCCCCCCCGAAATTTTTTCGTGCTGTTCATTCACCACCGACCAAAGCAAGCCCCGGCACCGGAAATCATTCTGGATTTTGTCTAGAACGTCTTTTTCACGCTCAAAAAGCCATTTCACCGCGAAAATTGCCAACTCGGGCTGGATTTCGCGGCAACGCCCATGCACCGGGAGTCACATAACGCTAGCAGCCCCATCCGAGCACAAAATTTCAAGGACCTTTTGATGGCGAACGGGCTGGCGCGGCATCTCGTGGAGGCCGCGGAATCTACACTCTATCATGGAATCTACGGAGCGCGTGGATGTCAATTCCGAAACTTTATGGTATAAAGTTCTCATAAACTTTTGATGTGAAAGGTGCATTGATATTTCAAAACATGTGCTTTAGATTTTCAATTGCGGAACTTTGTAAGTTTAATGTTCCCATAAATATTTGACGCCAAAGGTGCATTAACTTTTCCAAAGTAACACATCGGGCCATACAACGAGACAAGCCAAATCAACACACTATCCGACAAGTTGTACAAAGCCCGCAGCGAGGCCCGATGGGACGAAGCGTTGTGGTGGTTCTTTCCTGCCGTCATGTCACATAAAAAGATATCAACATATTTTTCACCTGCGCCAAAGCATCCAGTGAAGACAATAAAGCCAGCCAAGGTAACTACGTTCTTATTTATTTTTTCTACTTTGACTTTTAATCGCGAGGACACATTGATCCCCTTCATTTTTTTTGTTCTCGCTCCCCTGCCCGCGGGCTGCGAGAGCCAGCCAGAGCGCATGCGTTTTTCTCGTGTTGCCCCGACCACCGCGCGGCGCACTTCGGTGCACGTTCGGTTTTCTCTGGCCGAGTGCATTTTCGTCTGGCAGTTTTAGACGCTTTCTGGCTAGCAGACGAGAAAAAGAAACAATGGTTGCTCGCCGCCATCACTGTGGGGACGACGGATTGCACCGCGTTCGCTTGAGCGCAACCTCTCCAGAATGTCTTGCCTCGCCTGTGTAGGATACCGAGCAGTATGCGCATGGTTCTTGGTGGACCAAGCGTCTCGTGTTTTCTTCGATATTCCTTTAATAGCCACATTAGTTTCCCAAAGTAGGCATCCGATTGTGACCAACATACTTTCCTTTGCGTTTTTTTTTTTCATTATGGTGCCCCTGGGGCCCCACAAAAGGAAAAAAAAAACGTTGAGGCGCAGCGAATTGTCGCGTGGTGAAAGTTCTATTTTGTTACTTATTTTGCGGAAAGTAATGGGCCATGGGACGCTTCAGCTGCGGATACTCTTATTATATTATTGCAATAGCAATTATATGGAGACTCTAGGCGCATTCCTGCCGTCGCCCTCATGTTCCTCATAAATTCTAAGGGCGATAACATCGTGACCATGCACCGCATGCTGTATGTGCGAGTGAAAGCATGTGGGGGTGAGGGGGAATGGGTGAGCCGACGATGGTGGCTCAGTCTTGCGTGCGCAAGGGAGAAAAGTGAGGAGCAAGCGCGCCGCCTTCGGTCGCGCGAAATACATCGGGGGGAGTGGATGGAATGGGGGCGGGATCTAGGATTCTGTGAATCTGTGATTGCGTAACATGTTTATTTGCCTTGTTTGACCCATTATATAGCGTGACTCTTTGTTAGATACGTAGATTTATTGGAGACTTATACGTATGTTTTGTGTATACGTGCAGTGAACTATGTTTCCAGTGGCACTTTTTTGCCCGTTATCAAGCTGTGTCTTCGCATTTGTATATTCCATTGTATCTTCGCATTTCTAATGTACGAGGGCAATCAAATGAAAGTGAGCCTACCCACCCCGCGCAATTATGGTTCTGTTCATTATCTGCAAGGCCTGCCCGTAGCACACAGGCTTCTGTGATTTACAAAAGGGACACGCAGGTTTGAGGATAAATGTTCTTTAACGCTCTTATACACTGGGATGAACATGGTTGCGTGACGTAATGGACGCTCCAGAAGTGGAGCAGCGTAGTGCCGTGAGGTTTTTGACAGCTGAAGGTGTTTCCCAAAAAGAAATTAAGTCACCGTATGGCTGCCATGTACGTCGAACATTGCATTTCATTGGCCACTGTGAAGCGTTAAAACAAACGGTTCAAAGAAGGACGTGCAAGTTGCAAAGACGATCCCAGACCGGGCCAAAGCCATCGTGCAATCACACCTAACAAACTTGCAAAGGTTCGTGAGCTGATGACACAAGAACGGAGGATAAGCATCGATGAACTGCCAGAGCGTGTGAACATAGCTCACGGTTCGGTTCACCGTCACCGTTCACGCCGTAATTCATGAACATCTCGGATATCGGCTCTTGTATGCGCAATGGATGCCCAAGATTTTGGACCACCGCCAGAATACGGAGATGTTCGGCGCTGCCTTCACTCATCTGACCCGGTATGACAATAAGGGTGACGATTTCTTGTCTGCAATTGTGATCGGAGACGAACCATCATGCCGCTACTACGAGCCTGAATCACGACAGCAAATGTTATAATGGAAACATTTGAATTCACCACCCCCAAAGAAAGCAAAGGCCGTCAGTTCCGCCGGACAGGTATTGTTGACTTTTATTTTTCGATTCTCAGGGGCCATTACTGATAGAATTTGCTAAATGTTCAGAGACTATCAATTGTTTCCGATATTGCTAAACGCCGGATCGGCTGCGTGTCGCAATCAAGAACAAACTACATGACAAATTGACGAATGGGGTCATCTTGTTCCACGACAATGCCCGTCCCTACGTCGCTGATGTGGTTAATACAAAACTGGCAAAGTTCAGGCGGGGAACGCTGCAACATCCGCCAGACAGCTCAGACCTGTCGCCTTGCGACTTCCCCATTTTTGGGCAACCGAAAAAACAGCTCAAGGGAACCAGATTCGTCTCGGACGATGACGTGAATGTCAGTTGCAGACGTTTTGAAGCAGCAACCCAAGCAACTCTATGAGACGGGAATTACGCGACTCGTTTGTCAATGGGACAAATGTCTGAATGCAAAAGAAGGCTACTTTTAAACAAAGTACCCCATTTTTCATATATTCGCACTGGCTCACTTTCATTTGACTTACCCTCGTATATTCTGCAAAACCCCTGCTTTTTATACGGGCTCTCTGTTGCGACTATAATTTCGGTGCAATTACTCACGATACACGACCGGTGACAGCTGCTCCTGCGTAATACATTGGAACAAATGACAGCGTCATTGAGATTTTTCACTGGCCGTTGCATATGTACAAGAATGTAAACAAGGATCTTGAATGACAAAGTTTCATTAACATATTTGTCCTCAACTTGTTCATTTCATGGCCTTTACATTTTTCATATCAGCGGCATGGAATGCTTTGGTGGTTTCGAACTGATGTAGTTCTAAAGTTCGTGTGATATTTTCTTTACTTATTAAATAGACGAAAAACATGGAAGCATTGACACCAGTTATGTTGGGCACAATTTTCGGCACTTACGAGTATACTATTTTATGAAAAGAATACATATTTTACTTGTATTGACAGTGCGTAGCGTTCAAGAATTCGTTTGCAGCATCTTTGGCAATGATAATGCAGTATTCATGATAATTCATGTATTTGATCCATAGGCAAATTGTTTAAGAGGAAGCTTTAGCTCGGGCCGAACTCCGACGTGGCCTATTCAGATACATGTAAAACGTAGAAACGCTTTTCTGAGAACTCCTGAATCGCTTTTAATGAAATTTGTCGCATTTCAGAGAGTAAGTTAAATTCTAGTGTCTGTTGGAAGCGGAATTTCGATTTAGGGCCTGAACTTTGTTTAAAATATTTAGAAAAATTCGAAACTTCGAAAAAAATAGAAACACAAAGTTTACAAATTAAGAGCTCTGCATCAAGAACAGATATCCCGCTTCTGTAAACAGCATCCATTGCACCATTCAAAGCGGACAAATTCGATATGTCTATTTGTATCTTACGTGAATTGGTTATATTATGTACAAGGGTTCTGCAAAAGCCGTATTTCCATAAGACTTCATTTTTTTAGACTCATGTGTAACATATCAACTTTATCCGCTGTAGATGTCCTGTTATGTGCAAATCACAGAATTGTGATATGAATTTTCATTGCTGATATACAGAGTTGTAGACTGCATTGTTTCGTTTCCTGAAAATTTTCGATTTTGCCCCTTTTCAATAAAATATTGACTACTGAAATCGAAAATTCGAAACGACCAGTCACTAGAATTTAAGTTTTTCTTTTAAATGCAACAAACCTCATCAAATTTGGTGCAGTCGTTGCCGAGAAAAACCAATTCTCCTTCTACATGTATTTAGATAAGAGCATCCGACGTAATGTTTCCTTTTAGGAGGAGGCCGAGCTGCAACGTTAGCCCCCCCCGAACGAAATTTCTGGCTACGCCACTGCTAAATATCCCCAGGCGGTCAAAATTGACCCGGAGTCCTCCAGTGCGGCGTGCCTGATACTAAAATCAGGTTCTGGCACGAAAAGCCCCACAATTTATTTTGAACCTTTTTAAAGGAGTTTGTGATGTTCTGAAGCTACAAATAGTTGTGCATGCACAAGAAAAGTTTCGTTCCAGCTCACTCAAACATGCAGCTTTTGTCTTTACTGCACAGCGTTGCGGCAGAGTTCGCCCATCTGTTCTCGGGACAATTGGGACTTGTAAAAGACTTCATACAGGACGTTCGTCTTCGAGCTTCACTGCAAGCAGTCTCAGCGAAGCTGCGTCCTCTACCTTCGGTTCTCCGTGATCAAGTTTCCGCCGAACTGCGTCGGTTGGAATCAGCTGATATCACCAAAGGAGTGTCAGCGTCCGAGTGTATTTTTCCGCTCGTCGTGGATCAGAAGAAAGACAATTCCTTTCGAATTTGCGTCGCTCTCAGGGGACCCATCAAGACTTTCGTGATCAACGCCTTTCCACTTCAGAGGGCTGACGAAATGTTGCGCTGACTCGCTGATGCACTGTCTTCAGTAAGTTAGACCTACAAGCCACTTATCATCAGGTTTTATCGTTTGAGAAAAACCGTGAGCTTACTACGTTCATCACTCACGACGGCCTCTTTCCCTTCAAGCGAGTGTGTTTCGGTTTCGCAGCTGAGCCACCCGCTTTCCAGCAGATCATGTCATCGGTTTTAAAGACTGTCCAGGTACCTTGTGCTATCTAGATAATGTTTTGATTTGGGCTCTGCACAAGCTGAGCATGATAAAACTCTGCAGGCTGCGCTTTCCAGAATGTCAGCTGCTGGCATGGAGCTAAATGCAAAGACTGTATACCGTGTCCCAGAGCTCAGTTTTCTTGGACATAGGGTCAGTGCAAACAACATTTCGCCGCTGGAAAACAGTCAAGTCAATTGTTGAGGCACCACAGCCAAATGACAAAGACGCTCTGCGTTCATTCTGGGCCTCACGGCATATGCAAAATTTATCCCGCAGTACGTTCAATTAGTAGAACCGCTTAGAAAACTTCTAAAGCAAGGACAATCTTTTGTTTGGGATCAGAATACCGTACACAGCTTTCAGACTAATAAGGAAATGGTTGCATGCCACTTCGGCTCTTACGCCAAAAAAGTTAAGACGTACGTGGACCGTCGTGGCGCAACAAAATGCCCTTAGTTTCGTCCAGGAGATCTTGTCCGAGTACGCAACTGCAGAAAGTCTGCTCCTAAATACTCAGGTTCATTTGAGATTCGCCGTAGGGTAAGTCGCAGTACTTTAAAGCTTGAATATGGCAAACGTTGCAATGCGCCCAAACTTATGAAATGCCCCGCAGTACAGGATTTTCTTAAAAACTTAACTGAAAGAAGTAATTCCAGTGACTACCCATCCCATGATGATGGTCTCCCACCTTTTCTTCCAGCTCCTACTTGTATAGGGGACACTTTACATTTCTTACAGCGTAAACGTGCAGTACGCACAACGTCAAGTTCGCTACGGTAATTACCGTCATACCAATTCGTCTTTTTATTCCTTAAAGGATTTTGCATGTTACTTAGGTCCTATAGTATCATCACCGGGGCGATTCCCCACATCGTTGCAGTGTAGAGAGAGAGAGAGACTCTTTATTAGAAAAACAGAGAATTTTGCCGGCGCGTATACAACCGCTGCCATGCTACTCTGTATAGGGATGGGGAATGAGATTAAAAGATTCCAAAGAAGAGTAGGAGAAAAAGACAATAAAATTGAATATGAAATGTGCAAGTGGACCTGACGGTAATATTTACAGGTGTCATGGCGGGCAAATTTAGGCTTTTCTATATGAAATATTCAATCTGTAATGCTTTCCTATTAGACCAATTTCTGATAGGTATTTGAACAATACATCCAAAACCCGCTGCTGTTATGAAGGGCCGGCTTTCGTAAAAAAATGTTCTTTGAAATTGCGGTATTGGAATTCATTTCGGGCAGCGTCATCCGCTTTTTCATCTCCGAAATACCGGCATGGCCAGGTATCCACTGGAACTTGTTGCAATGCCTAGCAATCTTAGCCTTGTGGTGAAGATAAGCAATGTCAAATGCTGCAGGTTGATTGAGGAAATTATGACAGGTCAAAAGAGAACCGACTGTTTCGTTTGAGGTTAACAAAACAACTAAACTTTATTTCGATAGCGATGCCTGTTGCCGAGCGAGTTCGGAGAAGTACAGGGTTGCCCGTTGTCGAAAAGAATGAGGCAAAAGTTGGCAGTTTCTTCAGGGAGCGCTTAATGCCTGCTTCACCTCCACCGCCGGTCGGCCCGGCATATTACTATCGTCTGGATCGGCCCACGTATGGGGAGTGCTTAACGCCTGCTTCACCTCCACCGCGGGTCGGCCCTGCATTGCACTATCTTCGGGATCGGTCCACGTATGGGGAGTGCTTAACGCCTGCTTCACCTCCACTGCGGGTTTGCCCAGCATTGCACTATCTTCGGTATCGGCCCACGTATGGGGAGTGCTTAACGCCTGCTTCACTTCCACTGCGGGTTTGCCCAGCATTGCACTATCTTCGGGATCGGTCCACGTATGGGGAGTGCTTAACGCCTGCTTCACCTCCACTGCGGGTTTGCCCAGCATTACACTATCTTCGGTATCGGCCCACGTATGGGGAGTGCTTAACGCCTGCTTCACTTCCACTGCGGGTTTGCCCAGCATTGCACTATCTTCGGGATCGGTCCACGTATGGGGAGTGCTTAACGCCTGCTTCACCTCCACTGCGGGTTTGCCCAGCATTACACTATCTTCGGTATCGGCCCACGTATGGGGAGTGCTTAACGCCTGCTTCACTTCCACTGCGGGTTTGCCCAGCATTGCACTATCTTCGGGATCGGTCCACGTATGGGGAGTGCTTAACGCCTGCTTCACCTCCACTGCGGGTTTGCCCAGCATTACACTATCTTCGGTATCGGCCCACGTATGGGGAGTGCTTAACGCCTGCTTCACTTCCACTGCGGGTTTGCCCAGCATTGCACTATCTTCGGGATCGGTCCACGTATGGGGAGTGCTTAACGCCTGCTTCACTTCCACTGCGGGTTTGCCCAGCATTGCACTATCTTCGGAATCGGCCCCCGTATGGGGAGTGCTTAACGCCTGCTTCGCCTCCGCTGCGGGTTTGCCCAGCATTGCGCTAGCTTCGGTATCGGCCCCCGTATGGGGAGTGCTTAACGCCTGCTTCACCTCCACTGAGGGTTTGCCCAGCATTGCACTATCTTCGGTATCGGCCCCGTATGGGGAGCGCTTAACGTTTACTTCACCTCCACCGCCGGTTGGCCCTGCATTGCACTATCTTCGGGATCAGTCCCCGTATGGGGAGCGCTTAACACCTGCTTCACCTCCACCGCCGGCCGGCCCGACATTTTACTATCGTCGGGATCGGCCCACGTATGGGGAGGGCTTAACGCCTGCTTCACCTCCACCGCGGGTCGTCCCGGCATTTTACTATCATCTGGATCGGCCCACGTATGGGGAGTGCTTAACGCCTGCTTCACCTCCACTGCGGGTTTGCCCAGCATTACACTATCTTCGGTATCGGCCCACGTATGGGGAGTGCTTAACGCCTGCTTCACCTCCACTGCGGGTTTGCCCAGCATTACACTATCTTCGGAATCGGCCCACGTATGGGGAGTGCTTAACGCCTGCTTCACTTCCACTGCGGGTTTGCCCAGCATTGCGCTAGCTTCGGTATCGGCCCCCGTATGGGGAGTGCTTAACGCCTGCTTCACCTCCACTGCGGGTTTGCCCAGCATTGCACCATCTTCGGTATCGGCCCCGTATGGGGAGCGCTTAACGTTTACTTCACCTCCACTGCGGGTTTGCCCAGCATTGCACTATCTTCGGTATCGGCCCCGTATGGGGAGCGCTTAACGTTTACTTCACCTCCACCGCCGGTTGGCCCTGCATTGCACTATCTTCGGGATCAGCCCCCGTATGGGGAGCGCTTAACACCTGCTTCACCTCCACCGCCGGCCGGCCCGACATTTTACTATCGTCGGGATCAGCCCACGTATGGGGAGGGCTTAACGCCTGCTTCACCTCCACCGCGGGTCGTCCCGGCATTTTACTATCTTCGGTATCGGCCCCCGTATGGGGAGTGCTTAACGCCTGCTTCACCTCCACTGCGGGTTTGCCCAGCATTGCGCTATCTTCGGTATCGGCCCCCGTATGGGGAGTGCTTAACGCCTGCTTCACCTCCACTGCGGGTTTGCCCAGCATTGCGCTATCTTCGGTATCGGCCCCCGTATGGCGAGTGCTTAACGCCTGCTTCACCTCCACTGCGGGTTTGCCCAGCATTGCACTATCTTCGGAATCGGCCCCCGTATGGGGAGTGCTTAACGCCTACTTCGCCTCCGCTGAGGGTTTGCCCAGCATTGCGCTATCTTGGGTATCGGCCCACGTATGGGGAGTTTTTCTCTTACTACACCAACGACGCGAAAATTTCCTTGGACGGTACAGGTATTCAGCTTCGCTCCAAAAAGATTTGTCCTAAAAAGCATCCGTAAGAATAGTTTGGACCCTTTGGGTCTTATGTTGTGTCCAAACAAAAATAATCTACCTTGCGTACCTTCTTTTCCTTTACCGGCCCATTTCATGGCTCTACGCTGCAGCCCAGCCTGCGCCATGCACATAACACAGCAGGACGACATCCGTAGCCTATACTGCGGCCATATGAGCGGCTCAAAAAATTACTCGAAAAGAGAAGCTCATACGACTTTTCATTCCTTGTAAAGGCCACCGCACACATGGGTAATAATGTATATATTTTGCACATAACGACCTATCAGCACCTTGAAAATAATAAATGGGTGCCCTAACGGCATTCTGCTAACGCGTGCACCCATTTTCAAAAATTGTGTTAACGTAAGGGTGCAGAATGGATATTTCGATAACCAATCCATCCGCGAGGTATCAGAGAAAGCCTGCGGAATACAAAAATGTGCCGGTGACACTTTTCGAGGGTACATTCCGCACGCTTCTTTCGGGCTTGGAAAAAGAAAAACATCTATGAAGCACATATGAGCAACAGGAAGCTGTTTCGTGAATTTTTCAATATGGTCTACAATTATTTTCAATGATATTTCTGTCCTGCCTGAATATAACATTTAATGTAGTTAGATAAATAATAAAAACTAGTACATTTAGGCGAAATTCAATAAAGTAATCTGACTACCTTTTGGGCGACGGCAAAGAATAATAATTCGGTTCTCTCCGTGCTAGGTGGCGCTTGTCTACGTTTAAATATTTTGCACCGCATACATGGGACACAAAGTATACGCATTGCTCCACTCACATTTGCAGCAAAACATCACCGAATAGAGAAAAACAAGGCCGCGTTTCGAGGTCGTTAACAAAAAGAAAAAAGAAAGAAAAAGCAGAATATACAAATATGGCAATTACACTTATAAGAAGGAGTAGCCTGCGCTAAAAAATGTGTTAGGTGGATGGCTTTACACATACACCTATATGGTCATGACCCGAACACTTTGCTCACGATCAGTTTAAAGAATTTTCAAACGGTCATGATGTTGAACTCACTGCTCGTCATATTGAGGACAACGTATGGTAACGTACCTAAAGACAATATTATTGAAGTCAAATTAACGCAGGAAATATACGAGGATTGCCCGCACTCTCCATATTTGCTTTGGTTCACCACGTTCAGCGCTCAGCAGCAGGGCGATTGGAAAAACGTAAGAGCCACCTATGGCAAGTCGATCGAACTCAAGAATTTTGCCGTCACAGGGTGCATGTGACGAATCGCGAGCTCTTACGCCTAAATTAAAGCAACCTAGTACTCTGGCTGAGAACGAAGCATTATTATTGAATGACTTGGGATTACAGAGCACAAGGTATCTACTACCGCTTGCGTTCGCTTAATGAATGAATAAAGGAAGGAAAAACATTATTTATCCCTCAATAAAGAGAAGGGGGAAACGGAATAGAGGGTGAGGGGAGGAAATACTTGAAGTAGGCCTCCTCTATCTTCTCAGCCCACTCCAGGATGGCCTCCTGAAAATCGAGCCTCGAGCTGCGCAAGGCAGCCTCCCACTGCTCCTCACAAGATATTAGTTGCTTGAAGAAAGGGGGAAGAGGGTGCTTAGGGCACCCCTACATGATGGGGGCGTGCCCACATCTGTGGGGGTGCCCAATAATCTGCTTTGGAGAGACGCAGAGTTTACAAGAGGGAGAAAGGAAAATGAAGTGATGAATGCGGTGGAGGAGGTAAGGGGAGGTAAATGTGCCAGTCTGCAGCTGTCGCCACAGAACTTCACACCTGCGCGGGGATTTGCCTATGAGTGGCGGAAAGGTTAGACGGACTAATCTGTAGTGTGTGCAGATATCGTGGTAGGTAACAAGCCGATCCCGAGCTGTAAACGGTGCCTCCTCCTTGGCGAGGTCCGACACATCAGATGCCTGAGCCCGGACTGTAAATCCTTGGGCACTGGCATGAGCCACCTCCTTTCTGGCAAGGCCCACATGCGCAGGAGTCCAGATGAATGCCACAGTTTGATGGAAAGGATGGGCCAAGAGGAAGGAAACGGCTGGCTTAGAGACCCTGCCCGCTCCGAAGTTATGTATGGCTGCTTTGGAGTCGCTCACGATAACTGATGACTTTGGGATTGTGAGAGCCAGGGCTATGGCCGCCTCCTCCGCCTCCTCCGAGGAAGAGCTACGAATGGAGGCAGCCACAGCGACCTGTAAATGCGCACGAATGGCGGCTCCGCGACAGCAGAATAATTTGAAACAATCCACACATCCAATCCAAAGACTCCACTCGGGAGAGTCTTGGTATTTCCTTATATTCGAACGAAAGCGAATATCTGACAATTTCGAAACGCGAGTTCACGACTTGAATACGAATTGAAGGTGGCAACGTTTTAAACTCTCATACACCCCTGTATTTGCAACTCCTTTTTACTGAAAGGACGGACACTGTTTCCATGCGTGAAGTACACTGGCCGAATGATTGAATTGATTTCCCAGTGGCCTCTGTATACTGCTGGTATCACGGCGATCGAGGTCATACGTCTCAACACGAAACATCCACTCACGTGCAGATGCGAAACTTCAGCGGCTTATTCTTCTAGAACAGAATAGAAAAACGCCAATCTTCGCGAAAGATAAAGGAGCCGAAAAAAATATGCTTCATTCTCGTTGAGGCGCGTTCACTCGGTAGCTAATAAGCTCATACAAATGAGCCCCAGCCTCGGCGACCAACTATTGGCTGTCCAGCAGGCCCGCGATGTAACACCTCGGCGTCCCCACGTGGGAGACCTTAGACCCCGTCGGCGAAAGCTCTCCAAGACTACAAATAATGCTGTTACCAAACAATGTAACCTTCGTGGCCCTATGTTACGCGCACATGTCAAACAGCACTTGGGGCATTGAACGGCTGCCACCACGGAGACGGGGGAGAGTGAGAGATGAGAGGGAGTTTGCGGGCGTCTGGTAGCCGGCGCTGCGTTCCGTCTGGCGTTTTCATTCCTCCTTGGAAGGTGATGCCGGGCCGCCTGTTCTGAGCTCACTCGTCGCTTTACAGCGATGAACGAAGAAGTCGTTCCCAAGGTGACGCTTTGGGACAAGTTGTTTTCCGTCACCCGTTTGGTTTTTTTCGGCTTTGGACTGGCGACAGGTACGTACGTAGATTTGTAAAATATAATACGGCCGTTTTTGCCTGGCGCGACATAAAGAAGGAGGGAGCTCCTTGTTTGTGATTTCGGTTAGAATATCCGTAATAATGCAATAAAATCACCAAGTTTGACTTTTTGTGGACGTAACTTCATTGCATGCGCATACGCCAACTACCGGCGGGGGCGGGGCAAATGAAATATTTTGTCCTGCCCCCACTTTTGAAAGGGGCCACTTCCGACTGCGTGCTGGAAAGTACAACAAAAATACAGCTGAAGCTAAATTTTCTTTGTTAATAGAAAGGCAGTGAGAGAGAGAAGCCATAACGAAAATGCAGAGTCACCACATAAGTAATGCTGTTCATTACTCCGCATCCTCTGCTTGGACAGCGAGAATTGTCTTTTGTGCCTTCTCGGTATGCCCTGTAGCGGACGGCACGTGGGATTGACCGTACATGTTCGCATTGCGGAGAGCGCGTGGCACTGGGCAGTTCCCGCCGTAACAAATGTCAGCTTGGGCAACTTGCGTCATGCCCAGTTTTTTGGAACCGCTATATCTGTATTTGAATCAGCTTGCTACATTTAACCTGCGGGAGAGGGGGTGGTTCGAAGAAAGCGCTATAATTAGCCGCGCCCAGTGATAGTGAGCCTTACGGTCTGAAATCATAGAATTATCAAATGCAATAACGATTTATCTCTGCCCAGAGATAGCTTACAAAGCGTTGCAGTGTCAGTATGTCATCACCATGAAAAGTCTAATCAATCTCTTACAGGTATAACTGTCGGATTTAATTTTGTGTTGAACACTTATCGTAGATAGGCTCGTCAAAATGACCCTTATGTACGTGCAAAGCCGTTTCAGTACCAATGTTTTCTGAAGGCCAGTGCTGATTTGACGATTTATTTTGACAATTTTGACTTGGACGATTTCGTTTTCAGGCTGTTTGTAAATAAAACTTACGCTATTACATGTTACGCTATTACATGGCTACTGACGTGCTCTCAAAACAGTTACTGATTTTTCAGTAACTCTTTTATGCGTTATATGCGTTGATTTTATGCGTTATACTTCTCATATAGTTTTCTCTCCGGTATTTTAGGTAAGTTATACGGAACACTGTGTATTCGATGTATGAAGCAATCTTCTGATAGACCAACGAGATCTGTTTGTTCTGTGTAGATTCATTACTGCCTTTGTAGAAAGTTACTCTCTGAAGCGTTTCAGGGTGTCGTACTGCCGCTAATAGAAATGTTTCGCAGACTCCTAAAGCAACAGCACGAACGGTGGTTGAATTCCCGTCAAAAGAGAAAATTTCAAGCGCAATGCATTGCGAAACTTTCACTTTCCTGCTTTAAATGCAAGTGTTACAGATAATTACTAATCCTTCATTTTTTCATGTATTTTACGAGATTTGTAGTTTGTTTCACTGTTGTCCTCGGTGAACTAAACGAGGCATCTAGTTTATATCTCGGGAAAATGAGGGGTATGGTATAGCGAATGAGTGGGCAATGTTCCAAATGGTTGGGTTAAATGCGCATTTTCTAAAAGAATATGTATGCAAGCGGTCCATAGCGTTATTAGACTGTTTTACGAAAGCTGTAAAACATAGACGACCGTGATGCATAATTACAACTACATCTTAGGGGACATTTCGCGAACATGTCTTTCACGAGGTACTTGAAGATTACTGCGTTATTAATGATGATGTTCATTGCCTAGCACTGCAAATTGAAAAAAAAAACAATTACCGCAGCCATGTATACACCACCTATAGCAAGAAAAAATTACTTTATATGTTTCTTGGAGAATCTACTCTCGAGTTTTTCACCGAGCTATACGCTTTTAATTATGGCTGACATCAACACAGACATGATGTCCCGTGATCCGTGTGCTAGAGAAATGGTGATTTTATTGTCTGCTTATGATTGCACAAATCACACCAACTCGCCCACTAGAATAACTACAACTACCGCTACACAGCTCGACATTTGCGCCTCAAATAAAAACGAAAATGATTTAAAGAGCGGGTTTTTACTTGCCATATAAGCGACGGTTTACTAATATTTTGCGTCACCTGTTCGAATACCGGCCCACTCAACAAACAAGTACGTTTTAAACGACGTATGGATGACACCGCAAGAAAAAGATTGTTTGAAATTGCACAAAGAATTGATTGGAAAGATGTTTATAACGTAAAAAGTGCTGATAAATCTTGCGAGTTACTTTCACAAGTGTTAAAGGAAAAATATGACGAAGCTTTCCCATTTCAGCAGATAGATAACCGTAAGACCAAACAGTACCGAAAGCCTAGGTGAATTCCGCACTTCGTAAGCGAATCAAAGAAAAGAACTCGCTGTATGATACATTAGTTCAGACACGAAATACACGCTTATTTGTCAAATATAAAAACTGCAGAAATACTCTCAATTTCGATCTGAAGAGAGCAAAAAGGGAATATTTCCAAAACACTTTTGAAAGAATACTGGACAATCGTAAAAAGGTCTGGGAGGTTGTCAACACCCTGACCGACAACAGCAAACAAATATGTAGTGAACTCACCATCGCTATTTCAGATGGCTCCATTCTAAGCGGTTAGAATTTCGCGAATGGCATGAACGACTTCTTCATCAGCTCGTGCGCATATCCAGTTGGCAATGAAGATATGTGTATCAATTCTCCAGTGCGTATTCTTCCGATATAATCTCTTTTCTTAAAACGAACTGGCCCCGCAGGAATCGCACAAACTATTGAGAAATTAAAGAACAACGTGGCATATGGTATTGATGGCATAGGTCCCGTATAAATTAAATGTATATCACCATTAATATGTAATGTTCTGGTACACTATATTAACCTTACCGTCAGTACGGGTATCTTTCCACAAGCTTTAGAGATAGCAAGAGTGACACCCATCTATAAGAACGGTAGAAGGGATATGCTTACAAAATATCCACCAGTGTCAGTCCTACCCACTATATCCAAGGTTTTTGAAAGCAACATACACAGTAGACTAATATCATTCATAATTAAGCGCAGCATACTAAGAGTCAGTATGCCTTTCAGAAGAGTAAATCAGGAGCAAGCCTTGAAGTTCATTAAAGACAAACTAATAACAACTATTTAAAACAGAAAATATATGCTTGGTCTGTTCCTAGATTTTAAAAAAGGCTTTTGACTGCATTTATCGTGAAATATTGCTTAATAAATTGTTAAGGTATGGTACAATGGGGATGACATTAAGACTAGTAGCGATTTACTTAAAATATCGTTTTCATGTAGCCAAGGTTAATAATATACTTTCTTCCAAACAAATGTTAGCACAAGGTGTACCACTGGGATCAATTCTAGGGCCACTTTTCTTTTTGATTTATGTAATTTATCAAGTAAATATTCCTGATTCCCCTGAAATAATCATGTATGCAGACGACACAAACGTGTTCTTCGCATCAAAATAGCTACAAAGACTAAAAACAAGTGTAACCCACTATCTGTCAGTTCTTTCATGCTGGGTAAGGGTCAATCGAATGCAATTAAATACAAAAAAGACGACATACATCATATTTCATGCAGTTCATAAAATGATAAACAAAGAGTTGAAAACTACATTTGGCGGAGAGTCTATTAATGTAGACCAAACACAAAAATTTATTTCTGTAATATTTCAAGGATACAAATCCTGGAATGCTCATATCAATAGTCTAGCACTAAAACTCGCAAAGTGTGTCAGGTGTTTATACAAAGCGGCCGCTTTCGGTTCTGCGTGGATACTGAAATCTATATATTACTCACTGTTTTGCTGCAAACTATGTTATGGAAATTTAGTATGGGGTACAACAACACGTGGTAATTACGATCAATAACTCGTATTACAAAAACGAGCACTACGAGGCTACCAACGTTGTAAAGGGAGCACACGGGATCTCAGAACCCCACCTGTATTTTTAAAACATGATTTGTTATAGGCTGACCAAATATTTCATTACAAGCTACTACAATTTCCGCATCATTAAAAATTATACATAAATGGCAACATTGACAAATCATCTTACTACTTTAGAGAACAAAAGCGACGCATGCCAATAACACGTACTAACTATGGAAAAGAATCCATGATATATCAAATAACATCGCTTCTTAATAAACTGGAAAGAGATTTGGACTTCAAAGTTAGTCGAAACCTTTTAAGGAAGACCCAAAGAAGGTATTATTTACCAATGCATCCAGTTTTAATTTATCCAATTACACAAAGAATTTCCTTGTATTTTAGGTGTTTTTCTTTATATTGTCTGCAACACATATTGTTAAGTTGATTATAACACTCTGCCCACAAAGCTCTCGTAGTTATATCGTTAAGTAGCGTACACATTTTTAGGAGTGAATTGCGAATATACAATTTTTTTTTGTCGTATAAAAGAAAATTTACACATGCTGCGAACTTTTTTACTATGTATGTATTATGTTTGTGTATAACCGGTACATAGGCCTCTGTCAGGGATGGCCATACATTTAGCTTCTGTACATTTCTTGAAGAAACAAATTCAAGAAAAATAAAATATCTGAATCTGAATTTGAACATAAGTGGAACAATACGCCTACTTTATTTGCGATGTTGATCAACTACACGGTAAAAACAATTGTAAGCAAAGGTTCAAAAGTATCTCGTTGCTGTTATTAGGGAGGTTTCGCAATGTCTCAGGGGAACTCCGCGTTTCAGATATTCATATTTTGAAGGAATAGCCAGCATTTTAAGTGTAATGTGTCGAGTTGTTTTATCGTTCCTGCTCATTTAGAGGTGATAGGAATAACTATTGAACCTTCCTCTTTTTTTCTTTTACTTTTCCTTCATGATGAATTAGTTTCGTCTGACGTCCTCCCTAAACAAAAGGAGGCCGCTTCGTTATGTTTGGTGACTAAGAACAAGTTAAAGGGTGATGCGCAGGTGAAGCTCAAAATAGATAATGAATTAGAGCTTTCGCAAAAAAAATGACCTATGCCAGCACTCTAGGGTGTTATGAGCGTGTCTAACGAGCCGGGAAGCGTTGAGCCCACTGCCCTCGTAGAACTATAAAAACTACGAACATAAAATTTGGGAAAAGTTGTGGTATGCTATGGAAAGTCTGCGCGAAGATAAATGCGGTTGGATCAAATACAACCTTTGTAAAATATTCTTATTGCAGTGTTAGAATGTGTGATATGACCACTATCAGCCATGCGGCCTAATGTCCCGCCAAAGCTATTTGGTACAACAGGTTCATATATTCTGCAAAAGGGATGGGGGGGGGGGGGTATGGTAACTGCAACATGTGACAAAATTTTTACGTTCCTGGACCTTTTAGAATCGTTGCATGTAATTACTGAGCCATTGTTTTTCTTTCCCTATTTTCAGGAGTCAAAATATTTTTCGTCTAGGTTTGAGCGACGTCGTCGTTGAAGTGAACAAGAAATTTTGCTTATATTTGGCGAAACTAAAGGGCGTGTTATGAACAACATGCATGTAAACATCAAACACAAGGGTCTAATTATGACATTTGCTTTAAAGGACATTTGCATCCGATGTCATTTGCTTGCAAGCGCTGTTGCAATTTAAGAACCTGGTTGGGGAACATATATATATATCTATATATATATATATGTATATATATATATATATATATATATATATATATATATATATATGTACATACAAGACGATGGCTTTCGCGTCTGACCGGCAGGAATATCATTCAGAAAAGAAGAAAAAAGGCGAAAGTTATGGCATGTGGTTGTGAATGAATGCTCGCGCCGCTGGGCTGACTCTAATTGCTGTCGCTCTTGAACGACTCCGCTAACTTTTGCTGTGGGTTAACTAAGCTGGACGGCGTCGGTCGTGCACGCAGGAGTCTCAAAGCAAAGAACTTCACTCGATGGGATCCGCTTCGAGACTGGTTTATTTACAAAATACACTTTGAGGAAAAGAGAAAGGAAAGAGAGAAGAAACACAAAGTTCACGTTCTCTGTTGGCTGCACCAACGCTTTCGTCCCTGTCGGAGGCGCCGGCGCCTCGCACCCAGCAGGCAGTCCACCGAAAAGCCGGTGGAACCGATCAGGTGGCGGGTAGACGAGCCGGCCGGGACGCTAGCACAGCGGGGCGCCCCTCCTCTGTTCGCCGGCTCCTCTCTCTCGTCGCGTCGCCAGGCCCTCAACCACGGGTGCAACAACGGTTTCACTGACGTTTCGTCCGGCCGAGACGTCTGTGAAAACATATGCCATAGCGTTTGTCCTTCTTTTTTTCTTTGTGAAAGATTTATATATACACATATGTGTGTGTGTGTATATATATATATATATATATATATATATATAGATATATATAAGGCGTACGTTGAATAAGCCCAGTATATTGCACTGAGGTTCGTGGTTTCGGCTGGTGCACCAGCCTTTGTCAAAGTGGAGTTCTTTGACAAAGGCTGGTCCACCAGCAGTACCGTCAGTGCAATATAATATGCAACATACGTCGTACTCTTTTTTCTTCATTTTACTACTGGGGCCAGCGTGTTTTCCTCAAGCCATGTATATATATATATATTTATATATATATATATATATATATATATATATATATATATATATATGTGTGTGTGTGTGTGTGTGTGTGTGTGTGTGTGTGTGTGTGTGTGTGTGTGTGTGTAGTTGCGCGTGTGTTCGTTTGTGAGAGGTCAGATTGTTTTCGGTTTGCCCCCTCCCCCAACTCGAGAAATAGTTGCTGCGCCACACTGAAAGCAACACTTCCAATTTCTTCAAATCGAGCGCCTCGCAGTCAGTCCGAAACTTTTCTCCGGTTCACCGCCATGTATTTTCGCCCGTTCCTCTGTGGAAGCCGATCAAGGAATAAAATTGGAGATGAGATAATCTCATGTGTCAAGTTCCAAGCGATACCCGATTCGATCATCTGTACTCTTTGGCTATTCTTCCCTCTCAGGCATTTCTTTTTCTTTCTAACTTTATATAGGAAAACGGGGACATGTAGGGCACTGCATGGCCGGTTATTGAGAAATCTCAAATGGACTGCTGGGGCAAGAATAATACAAAAAGCACCCCATGAAGGAAACAACTTTAAGAATTAGTGGGCACATACACACAATTCACAATCTTGGCACTTGTTTTGTGCTGATGGCTTATTGTTTTGTGCCTGTCGATTTATAGCACGCTGTGATCAAATAGATATGCATACCCAACTGGCCCACCAGTTCGTCCGGAAGCAAGCCCGACTGGTGTGACCTCGGAACGCTGCGTGTGCTGCTTAATTTCGCACCACTCGTTCGCATCTTCAGGTCCACTCAATGTGAGTTTCCGGAAGTTGAAGGCTGTTGCTACATTTTCGGAGGATCTTGAGTGCCTTTGCGGATAATCGACCGGTTTGAAAGCTTCTACAGGCTGTGTGTATGACTCGGAGAGTATGATGGCTGCGTTTTTGTTGTTGTTGCATCAAAACATGACTCGCACTCACAGGGGGGGATCGGCCGCACTAGGTTGATTGAAAAGTGCATCGAATAAAATACCAAAAGGGGGTGAAGGCATACATTCAAAACAAAGCATTAGAAAACTAAATGCTAATAGAAATTTCTGGAGTGTCTATACATAAATTTAGAATGAGATGAAAATAAAGTAAAGCTTCCCAAAGTGGGTATACTAGCAGCGATACCTTCCTGACGTTTCATTGAACTTGTGCATAGCAGTAATCATTCAGCCATGTCTTGTGCCTAATTGATAGGCGTCAAATGACAAGATGTTTGATTTAGTAAGCGCTAAACCCATTATACCAGTCAGAAATAAAAGGAACATTCTGCGGGAGGAGGAGAAGCGGTGGAAAGATAGAACGAAATGGCCCATAGTATCTGGTTCATCGCAAAACGAGCAGCGGTTAGTTAGGGATAAACCTGATCTGAGAAGGTAAAAATTTAGGCGGGGAATTCAACAACAGAAGTTTTTTAAAGTCAGCATGAAATACCGCTAAAGGCATATGCCTATGTTTGACCAGAAATTTAGATGTGGAATATCATCATCGGAAGGTAGGGATGAATCATTACAATTCAAAAATTCATGGCTTTAAATCTAGCTCCTAATATAAATGCGAAATCAAGAAGAATATTTAAGACTGGGCCATTTAGTGGCAATGATGCGAGCGAGTGAGCGGATTCATTTAAAAAGATTACACTATGACCTGGGACCCAGACAAAATGGACTTCCGATATATTGTTCGAGACAAGCGTCAAAAATGTGAATATATAAAAATAAAAAATATATAAAAATATAGCTAAATATCTATATCTATAGCTAAATAAAGCTAAATATGTTAATACCGAAAGCGCAACGGTAACAACTATTACTTTAAAATTCTTTGGACCCTATTTTCTCGTGGCTAGAATATTTGCCCGAAATCCTACAAGAAATATTCGGGTATAATGAGTGACACGGGCAGCAAACGACCAGTTAAGCTGATTTGAAAAGGTGCCAACTCCGGCCTTCTCGAAATTTTGTGTTGCATCTGTTGAAGTAACCCAAGCGAGATGGAAATTTGCTAGGATGACCTTGAAGGAGACCCTCAAGTATGGGCGGCGAAAGTTTTGCGTGTACTGGAAAAATGTCAACTGGAATCAGTGTCGCCTTTAACGAATTATTTAAAAAAAAAAAAATCAGGCATGGTAGCCGAAGTTGGAGTTTTGATAACAGCGTCTGCACAAAAACAATGCGCGGTTCTTGATAACGCCGCCAATGTGTTCTGAAAAAATGAATCGGGAGAATCGATGAAGAAGGATTGCCGTGTTCATGCTTCGTTTTGGTTTGGATAAATTTGGTTTCGCTCGGTGCCCATTGCATACGGACATGGCTCAATCCACTACGGGGAATCGGCCATGAATCGGGCTGCAGTAGGCACGAAGGGAAGAATACTGAAAGATAATTTTGTAATTTTAGAATGATATTGAATGAATACTAGTCCCTAATATCAATTTTCAGGCTATATTATTTTTGAATGTTTGTGTTCATATTGAGTAAAATAAAACAATAAAATTAACATGGCAGTATGTTTCTCTTCCAAATTAAATATGGCATGACATACGTTCCTATTGAAGTGTACTAGTGCTGACACAAGCGGTAATTTCTATAGCCATGTGTCCTGTTTCGCGATTCTTGGAATGAATTGTGGCTCCAGCACGCTCTTTTTTCTTAATTTTCTGTGACGCCTGAATGGATGAACGAACGAATGAATGAATGAATGAATGAATGAATGAATGAATGAATGAATGAATGTCTGGTGTTTAGTGGAGCAAGGGCCAGGCATAGCCAAAGAGCGCCATGCTAGTGTTTATGAGTTCGCAGTGGACTGATGAGTTCTGTGAAACTGATGTGACGTGGCCGTAAAGGGGCCTAAAATAGTTGCTGTAAATTGCGTAAAATCTACTCGTAATAAGGGTATGGCAATGAATATCGGTGACGCTTGGACTACGGGCTTGGCGGCTGGGGTAGTGCGCGGCGTCGGTGCATCGAGTGCTGGGCTCCTTTGAGAACTCCTTGCTGAGAGTCCTTGCTCGTGCCTGGCGTAGTTCTTTGTGGTGCGTTGGGGACAGATTCCGCGGGATAGGCGCTATGGATATATGGTATTCGAGTTGGGGTAGGATGCGTGCTTTCAGGTTGGTATCCGCGAAGTAGCTCGGACTATAGGGAGGATTGCGGAGTACCGCGCAGCCTGTTGGGGTGAGTTTGAGCCGTTATAGCTGGCAGGCCTTGTGGTATTCAGCGATATGTTCCCATTTGTTATGCAATGCAAGTTGCAGCAACTTCTCTGTGGCTGTCATGAAGGGACCCCAGTGTGGTTTTCACGGCTTTTCAGATCAGTATGTGCTTTTTAATTTCGGTGAGTGGGTAGCGCACGCGATACGGCTTGTTACGAGCGCCTGTACTCTTTGTAGAGTATCGTGTTCTTTTTGTCCGCTTCTTTAGGTAGGCACTCGCTTGAGTAGGTGGGTAATCTGCGTTAGCGTGCATAGGAGTTTCAGAAGCAAGGTCGCGTCGGAGCCATCTTTTTGGTTAGTGAGCCAAGGACACAAAGAAATTTGAGCACTGACACAAAAAGCCACTGAGCATGAGGTGGGGGTCAGTGTCGATATAAATTAGTAGCTGTCCCCAAGTTCTTGGCTTGAGAGCCAGTAGCTGTGCCTTTTGTGGTAGCCATTGCAGAACACAGAATCGAAGATACCATTCAATCATGTTGTCGACCTCTTGTAGGGCGTCTTGTTGTCATCTTGTGGTCGCTCGCATCCAGAGTGTCGGGTCGCCTGCATACATCGCGTGTTGAGGTCTTTGATTTGGGTTAGCTCTGCCGGGATCTTGAAGATAGTGATGACGAAAAGTAAGGCTTGGAGGATGGAACCCTGTGATGATCCTTCTTTGGGCATTTGGAATTCATTGCTGCGCAGGTCACAGAACTTCACAGCAGCCGTGTGATCGGTCTGGAAGCTTTTGTTGCGTCGGTAGGTTGGGTGTCCACAGTTTTTATCCTTCAGATTTGAAGAATTGCTTCTTGTGTTACGATCTCAAAAGCTCCTTTAGCATCGATTGCGACCATGAAAAATATTCTGTGGTGTTTTGTGTTGTCGAGGAGGTCTGGGATTCGAAATAATATGTCCTTGATAGAGGTGTGCTACGGAATACCGAACATGTTGTCTGACATTTATCCGCATTCCTCAAGATGCAGTGTGTAGCGGTCGTAAATGGGTCGGAAATTGTCAATTTGGAGTGGCTTCTTTGGTTTCGCGATCATGATAATTTGGAAGTGCTTCCATGCTGCTATAAGGTTGCCTGATTATTAGTTCGGCGATGGCTACAACAGGCAAGTTCGAAGTAGTTTATTCGTAATTTTGTTTTTTCCTAGAGGAGTAGTGCAGGTCATGTTTGCGAGGGCTGCTCGTTTCTCCGCTTGGGCAAAAAGACGATCGAACGTAGGGTACGAACTCTGATGGTACGACTCTGAGTACAAATATTCCAAGTTCTTTTCTTCAATGAGTCTTGGCTTACCGTTAGGTTTCCGGATGCAAGTCTATGACTTTTTTGAAGGTCCCGTTTTTTGCGGCGTCTTGGTCAGACTTGTTCCCAATAGGGCCCGTAGGATGTTCGTTTTAAAGAGCGCCATAAAGAACAAGGACAAGGAAAAGCACGAGACTAGCGCTGGTCCTGTGCTCTCCGTTGCCCGTGTGTTTTTGGCGGTGTTTAAAATGAAGAAACCGCATCCGATATCTCGCCCTCAAACCCTTCCTTGGGATGTGCCATGTCTTCTTACAAGTGAGGATGCCCTGCGGCTGATCGCACATGTTGTGCCATATTCGTATCCCGAGGTTTTCTCCGTATTATTCGGCTTCCTTCCTTTAGATCGCTATCCGTTTTTGCAGTTAACGGTTCTATTGTTTTATCGCTATTGGTATCGTAAGCACATATTTGCTCTTTTTTTTTTTTGCTGAGCTGTCGATTTGCATTTCATGGATGCCAGGAGTTCGACGCACGCTTTGCGTAGCCAGGGTGTTGTCATCTGTTTGCTCCGGGGCCTTCGTCATCGTCGGCCGCTGTCTTACCATCGTGGTGAAGGAGGTTGAAAGCGCTATAGCGGGAGCGCTAGGCGTTATCATTCTGCCCATTTCGACCCTACTGCGCATGCGCAGTTGGCTTTACTCCGGCCGGCGCCTGCTCTCTCTTCTCGACTATAGGCTAAGCATGGATGCCGGCTGAACGCGCTGGGTTTCCGGGCCAGTTGATGCGCATAGTCGACCTCGCAGGGGAAACTTTTCTGCATAACTTTACGTGCCAGTTCCATAAATGTCTTTCGTCAGAGAGCCAGTGGCCTTTTCCGCAAAGAAGTGGGCAAAATTCAAGAGCCCATCTGGAGCACGTCCGCATTTGAAGTCCCTCTAGTGGCTTTTTCAAGCAGCGGTTGAAGACTTGTAAAACACGGTTTCTGCACAAGAACGATCACCCAATTAACTAAGCCACAAGTATTAGGAGGTTACGTTTTCGAGTACTTGTGGACCAAATATGAAATAGAAGCAAAAATGCGTTAACATGAATTTTCTTAATTCTGCGCCCTTTAGCAAGCCAGAACTTTTCAGCTAAATACAGTTACTAGAAAAAAATATTCAGTTTCACTTGCTTGAACCAGGCTCTATACGCCCGTAGATGTTACTTGTGTATTTCGTAGATAAGTTTGCAGTGTGTTGGCATAAGTGGGTCATTTCCTGTATCACCAATCTCATCTCAGCTAGCATGCCAGGGGTATGGCCACGAAAACATATTCTGCGTTCAGTAAACAATATCTCTCTCTTTCTCCTCTAGAATCCAGAATGAATCCGTTCATTGCAAGATACTTTACAAAAAGTGGCACCGTTCGCCACAACCGTTCCAGCTACAGAGAAAGCGTTCTTTTTCGTTCTCTCATCCCGGAAGAGAGCACCTATGCATATATGGTCGTCAAGGGCTGCACGAAATATAATTAGACGAAATGTCAGCCTATCTTTAACTTGGTATTGAAATGCATGACGTCGTATACTCCGTAGAGCCCAATGCTTACAAAAAGCACCTTAGGTAACTGTTCCAAACATTATCCTTGTGCTTTCAATGTGCAAACTTAAACTATCAAGACCAATTATAAACAATCCAGTGAAAAATAATGACGACGCGAAAAGTGTTTGATAACCATGATGGGAAGGTCACAAATTATTCTCAGATAGAGAAATATAATAATTTCGGTTCGCTACTCGCACTATTTATTTCTTGCACAATTTGGTACGAAAACTTAATGTATACACACTAAAAGTTAACTGGTAATTACAAACTAGATTTCAATTCAATCTGTAGCACCACGAAACTCAAAATTGTGTCGTGAATTTCAATGAAAACAAATATCTTTTTATTTCCTGCCACCACAGGGACATATGGCGATGATCTTACTTTGCAAAATTTCAAAAACAATGTTCGGTTTTAATTTTAAGCATTCAGAATTACCCATAGTCCTCCACAAAATCAATTATTTCAACTCTTCTTAGAGTAATTTATTTAGCTTATTTAATGTCGCCCTTTTGTGCTTTCGCTTTAATTTGCTTGATTGTTCTCTTCTGCAGATGTCTACACGCTGTACATCTACGCTCGGAATGGTCTGTGGGTGTACTACGGCATCATGGTGACCTTAGTGCTACTGCCCCAAATCACGGTACAAGCGTTAAGCCTAAGCTGGCAGATCGCTGATAAGTGCCCTTCGAGGCCAGTTTGGTGGGCGAACCTACTGCTTATCGGTACAGCTCACACGTAAGTATGATGGTGATGTGTGGTGTTTCATGGCGCAAGGGCCAGGTTTGGGACACACACGTAAGTTCAATGTTATGATCAGTGTTGCCTAAATAGGAACAACACGTGAATATTACTATGAGGGAAACCTTTCACTAGTTCACACTAAAGTTTTGCACGCAGGTAGCATATTGCGGTAACTTCAGGCTAACGCTCAATTTGCGCAGTCAGTGGGCTTCAACCGCAATAGCTTGGAAGTTCACTTCGCGTTGATTGTGGCTGCGCCAATAAAATAAAGATTTGGGTTGAACCGTCGGTGATGGTAATTTTAGTCGCATCCCTTTCAAAAGGGCCACGACATACGATCACCCATATATAGCCTGCATGAGATAATTAGGCCCTACACATATTGTAATTTTCCATTCTGCGTATCTCTACATTATGGTGTTTCGCTTCCATAAACGTTTATTTCTATATTATAAACTTACCTATCCTTGTAACGATTCCGGCAACATCTCATCCATGCATTTATCATCCCGAATACTCTAAACCTTTCGTAATCTCGACTACTGACCCTTTTAACGCTTGCATAATTTTTGAGCCACTGCAGCGCTTCTGGAAGTGGATTTTTCTTGCGGGTCTTGCAGGGTAAATATATTGTCATTCCATTACGATGTGCATTCGAATACAATCCCTTATGCTTAATAAAAAAGTGTAAAAGTAGACATTAACCCATAAAGAAAGGGGTGAGGCAAGGCGATGTGGTATCTCCAATGCTATTCACTGCATGCTTAAAGAAATATTGAAGCCATTGCAGCAGCACAGCTTAGCAGTGAGAATCAGTGGTGAATATCTCAACAACCTTCAGTTTGCAGATGATATTCTCCTGTTCAACAATAGTCGCGATCAATTGCAACAAATGATTGAGGACGTTAACCGAGAAACTGCCAAAGTGGGCTTGAAGTTCATTATGTAAACGACAAAGGTTGTGCTCGATAGCCCGGCAAGAAAACAAGAATTCATGATGGCCAGTCAGCCTCTGGAGTATGTAGAAGGATACGTTTATCTAGGTCAATTATTCATAGGGGATCCTGGTCATTAGAGGAATTATTGCCAAGGGGCGAATATGCGCGCCGGCGGCCGCCATCATCGGCAAGCTCCAATTTCAAGACCGCGGCAGCACCGTCCGTATCAAGTGGTTCCCGGCGCACGCCGGCGAGTGTGCATCCTCACCGAACCACAACGAGACGGCCCATTCGGCGGCGCGAGCGCTTACCTTCCGCGCCCCCGAGAGTGACCGTTCCGTGTGGTGGTTCGAAACCAAGGACAGATTGACTAGTTATGCCGAAGTAACCAAGTGTTACCGCTTAGCTCGACGGACAATGCCGCCTCCCCACCCGGCACTCAGTCGGGAGGAGGCCGTAATCCTAAGACAAATACAGACCGCGTCACTCCTCGCCCCCGCAATGCTGCACGTGCTTCACCCAGAGCTCTATCCGAGTGGGCTGTGCGGTGTTTGTGCAGCGGGTCCGGCGGACCAATGGCACATCATGTGGGACTGTGCCAGGTTCCCGACGGCAGCTAACTCCAGGACTTACCCGCCAGAACTTCAATGTGCACTGCAGTCTACAGACAAGGACCCACAACTGTGGGCCGTCCAGCAGGCCCGGGGTGCGCTCGAAAAGCACAAGCCTCGTGACCCACTACAAACGGGCCCAACGGGGCTAGTGCAGAGTAGAGTATAATCCCGGGTCGACGCTTGGCCAGCGTCACGACTCGTTAAATCGTCGTTTGCCGGCCCTTTATTAAAGTTATTCCTATCCTATACCGAAGAAGGAAAATGGGTTGGAGTGCATACGCAGGCACTAACACATCTTGACCGGGAGTCTACCGCTGCCGTCGAAAAGAAAAGCGTACAATCATTGCGTTCTACAGGTTATAACATATGGGGCAAAAACTTGGAGGGTAACAAAGAAGCTTGAGAACAAGTTAAGGGCCACGCGAAGAGCGATGGAACAAAACATGTTAGGAGTAACGTTAAGAGACCGGACGAGCGTGGTGAGTATCAGAGAGCAAATGGTGATAGCCAATGTTCTAGTTGGCATTAAGAGAAAGAAATGGAGCTTGGGAGGCCATGTAATGGATAAGGTAGATAACCGGCAGACCATTAGAGGTACAAAAAAAGTGACAAGGGAAGGGAAGCGCAGTCGAGGACAGCAGAAAATTAGGTGGTGTGATGAAATTCGCAAATTTCCAAGCGCAAGTTGGAATTAGGAAGCGCAAGAAAGGGGTATTTTCGCATCGCTGGGACAAAGGACATAAAGGTAGACAAAGGACATAAAGGTAGGTAGGTAGGACATAAAGGTAGGCTGGTGATGACGCTTATCGATTATGGAATATTGACCGCCTCGAGTGGTCAGTCTCTATGCCATAAGGTACATCTTTCGATGCTTTGATGATGAGTTGCCCTTTGTTGAGCGCGCACACTGTGGACGCCTACGTTTCAAGCGATGATGAAAGTCCTCCATTTTGGCCAAGAGCACCACTGGCTAACACTTCATGGGTTAATCTTGCATAGACACGCAAATACCAAGAAAGTGGACGGGACCACGCTGCCGTTGCAGCTTCATTGGCAAAACGCTGCACGTGTAATCCCGAAAATGTAAGTTTGGTTCTCACCTAGGGCCATGTTATTCTTTTCTATATTTTAATTAAGGATAACAATAATTTCTCGTATTCTTTATTTTTGGCTTCATTCTCAATTTCAACGTATCAACATATTATTATGGGGAGACATTATCACTCTCGGTTATTCATCGCCCCTCCGTCCTTTCATTCTCCTTTATTCGTGCCATGATTTTGCTTCCTTGCGCCTGTCCCATTGTAGAGCAACTATAGCAGGTCTCTTTACGGTTAGCCTTCATTCCTTTCCCATCTTATTTATCTTTCTCAAAATATCATGACGCGCAACCACTCTACTTCGGCCGCCAATGGTTCAATTTCCGTGCTGCCATATAAAAGAGAAAGACACAGAAGTATTGATAGCGAGCCCGAAAATTACTGTGAACGAACATGAAAGTGAGGCCAAGACACTTCAAAGTCCATCCTCGTGGACTATCACCACGCTATCGCCATTCACTTGGTGATAGGTTTTAGAATACCATGTTTACAAACCATGGGAATGTTTTTACACTGTTTTTCAGGCAATGGTTAACGCTGCGCGCCTGCTTCAAGGCGGCCAAGACGAAACGACGGGAGGACTATGACGCATACACGAAGCACAGAACTGACTTCTATTTGCTGGCGGTCTACAAGTCGTTGCTGAAGTCAGCGCCTCAGGTCGTGCTTCAGATGTACATCATTTTCGACACTAAAGACTGGAGACCTCAGACAGGTTTGCATTCGTATTGCACTTCGATCTGAAAGGACCGTCTAAAACGAATGTCATATATGCTTATAATGTTGCCTTGTGCCTTCCAGAAACCCCTAGATATTTATTTTACATCAATATAATACCCAGTTGCAAAGAAAATCAGGCCCACAAAGTCGTTCGCGGTTTAAATCACCCGCGCCTTAATGCTTAGGTTGTGGGTTCGGCTCCCACCGGCGACAAGTTGCTTTTTCCGTCCATTTTCAGTTTCCTTTAACTTTTCATTCCCACACTTCAATCTAAACTACAAATAACATTCCCCTGTGCTTTTGTTGGCTTCATATGACTGGGATGGAAAATCGGGTCCCACGGTCCCCTTTTCTTTTATTCATTCCACGGCGAATAGGTTCACTTTCACGCCTATATTATTTCAGCCTAAAAACTTAGAGGTATTTATTTAGTTATTTATTTATCCAGTTTCCTAATAAATGCGAACTACCTATAGTTCTGCATTGTGAACCAGAGTGATGTGCACGAGTTCTTGCTCTCCGCCTCTACTAGAGCGGTAATGAATCGAACCCGCGACCTTGTGCTTAGCATAACCACGCTATAGCCACTGTTACGGCTCGACTCATGGGCGACAGTTGGTTTCACAAGGCCAGAAATGACCAGTTCTTCATGTTATCGTTCGTACTATAGCACGAGCAGTAGATAGCTTGACGAACTTGAAATGCGCACGTATGCCGCGACATCTTGAATGGTTGAAACCGGAGGAAGTCTCGTACTTCCCGCGAGCGTAGAGCGAACAAAGGCGCCTGCTCACATACGAGCCTGGACGATTCGGCCGCACAAAGCCACGAGAAGGGACAGTTGAGAGTTTTGTCTTACACGTGAACACATAGCCATTTGCGCAATAGTAACTATCGAGTAATCGGTTAGGTGCTCGCAGACGATGGTCATTACTTCCATTGGCGTTCACGTGGAAGCGGGGCGGCGACAAATAACTAATCTAGCCCGCTTGAGCTAATCAGGTATTCTACAGGGTGACTCAACTATCAAGCACTAAGATTTAAAAATACGCAAATGCCGCGTAGCTGCAACCAATAAGGGTGATGTTGTTTCCCGTCCCTTGAAGATACTGAGATTATTTTTTGCATGCCACCCTGCTTGCACACTCCCTCTTAATTTAATGATGAACTTCTCAAATATGAACACATGAAAAGTAACATATGAGAAAATTGTAGAGCAACATAAATACATGAATAACTCCCGATACAGCTTTATGGTGCTCAATGCGTGCTACATAAAAGCTTTTGCCGAGCGTAAAGGAAGCCCGCGAATACACGCGAAATTGCCGTGTGATTGGCCGTTCGAGGCGCTTTGCGAGCTTTCGTGGGATTCTTTCAGGCTCGGACAAACACTTTTGTCAAGCACGTATTGAGCAACAGAAAGCTGTATACGGCAGTGTTCATGTAGCTCTGCAATTTTTGAATCAAAATTTTCTTGTAATTTTAATACTTGAGAAGCTGATAATTTATTATGACTAATTATGCAGTTAGGCGGAATGCAAAAAATAATCTGAGTATCTCCAAGCGACGGCAAACTACATTATCTAGGTTCTGTCCATCTGCGTGGCATTTGCATTTATATAAATCTTGGTGCATGATAATTGGGGCATCCCGTGTCCAACATTTTGGCGTAGCGTCCAACATTTTGCCTATCTCTCCTTCATATTTTCTCTCTTATTAGCGGCATGAGGGCCCAGAGGCACTCTTGTTTCTTGTGCAGCACATCCGGTTCACCGCCTGAGACGACGGGGGACGAAATTCAATATAACTTATAAGAAACAGAAAAAATAGTACAGCACAATGTTCATAGGTTTCATTATAGATACATCAGAGCACAAGTTTAGTTAAAAGTTGAGTTACTGAAGTGTCTGGAAGAATAAAAATTAATTAGAAATAAATGTGTTCTAGATGTCAGCCACTCCTGGTTATAGTGCAGAAAGGCTACAAGCTCAATCGCACATACCCCTATCGGCACCGCACAGAATCTTAGACCTGCTACGTGACCACGACCTTGGCGAAATCGTGGAAATCCGGAAGTAGAAAGCCGTAGTAATGACGTCACCAACGACGTCACAAACAAAAAGGTGGCATGATATTTAACCGGATAATCAATGGAAAACAGTTGCCTGGTATAAACTGAAAATCTGCCTAGCAGAACGGATGTGACGTCACTTCCTCCTCTCTCGCTTCTCCTCTCCCGGCGCGCACCTCCTCGATCGCTCGCTAACCGCCATGGTTGCTCAGAGGCTGAGGTGTAGCGCATTTAAGCACGAGGTTGCGGGATCGAATCCGCGCCATGGCCGCCCTATTTCGATGGGGCGAAATGCGAAAAAAAAAAAACCGCGTACTTTATACAAAAAAGAGGTGAGGCGTGCAGACAGGACACAAGAGTAGAGAAGTGGACAACACTAAGGTTGTGAGTTTTTAGGTGAGCGTCAAAGAACCCCAGGTGATCCAAATTTGCGGAGTCCCTCACTACGGCCTGCCTCATAATCAAATCGTGGTTTCGGCACGTAAAATCCCATCATTTATCTTTTTTCCCGCCCACTCGTAACAGCTTCGCGCGCTCGCTCGTGACATGCCATGACGTCAGCACCTTTGAAACGTAAGGTGCGCTTCGTGCGGCGCTCACCTGGGGGCTACGCCACACCATATTATACAGCTGTACATATTATACAGCTACCTCTGCCTGTAAGGACTCCGGTTCTACAATTCTCTTCCCTGCTTTCTTTCTCACCCATACGCGAAGCGTACCTTGCTTATGTCGACTGATGACCAAATAATGATTCCCTGCTTTCAACCCCAGCGCTTCTGGAAAGTGCACTTTACTTATGGGGAATGCTGATATTTTGGCTCGCTGCTGCATCGTAAAGATCTTAACCTACGTGTCTCACTGGATGAATACGTTGACATTCCAATAAGATATGCTGAGTTGTCCCAGATGTATGCTGCATAACACAGATGCTTCACCTTCTCAAACATATTTGCTCTAGTATGCTTTCCTCTATAGGCGACCTACTCGGTCCTCAGACAGCAAGGCACGGCTCGTCGTGTTATTGCACAGATGCTCCATTTGTAGTTTATTTCTTGCAATTGTTGTAGAACGTAGTTTCTTTTTCGCTTTCATTCTTTGCATTTATTTTGCTGGCTCGGTTTCTCTCACTTTCTTTTAATGGCTTCGGGTTGTTTTATATTTTCATTTATCCAGTACTTAGTTGCCGATTTTCGTTACCGCTTCCTTCATTCTGTGTCCCCGTTTTCGGGTCAGAAATACCTGGGAGCTTTAGACACCCATCTATTTTTATAAATTTTTAGAGTCTGTTTTGAAAATTAATTTCGCTATGCAGTTCTATTACTCCAAAAGAGGTCCAGCCCATATGACCCTGTACTGCTTTATTTGTGGTTTTAACATGGGCACTCAGTGGCCGTAGACCCGCCGACCATTGTTTAACTGTCAACCGAGATAGGGGCTGTGTTCCAATATTCGCTGTTGACGGCTAAGTAGACGGCTAAGTGGACAGCGGCAATCTTAAGTCTAATCCCAATTCTCACGAAGACGTCAAAGCAGACAGCTTCCCGAAGACAGGATCTAAGTAAAAAACTATGCAGGTTACTTTTATGTCCAAACAAGATGGCAGCTGAGTAGGACGCTTGGAAGGCGGAGAGGAAGGTTGTCTGCATACAAGAAAACGTAGGCACGCTATACTACAGCCTTTAGATAAGCTACATCGCATTTTTCAGAAGTTTGCAGGCGCAAATACCTAAAATGCAGAAATAATGTGTGCTTTTTTCACAACTTTTTTTTGTCAGCGTGAGGTGGCATCACGTTCCAGAAGCCTCTTTTCCGTGCGTCTTCCAGACGGCTAGAAACGTGCCCCATTAATTGACCTCGAGGCTGCTTCGGCTGTCTCCTTAGCTGTCTACGTAGACTGTCTTTGATGTTGGCAGGAATCGGACCACACCCAAGGTCTCTGACCTTAACCGCATATTGGCGTTTGCGAATGTTAACTATGGCGGCATTAGCCCTAATATTTCTAGCACCACGCCATATTTATTGTAGGCCCAAAGTGCTGCATTATTGATGTTCTCGCTGTGGTGCTGGGCTGCTAAGCATGAGGTCGCAGGATCGAATCCCGGCCATGGCGGCCACATTTCGATGCGGGCGAAATGTAATAACGCCGGTGTACTTAGATTTAGGTGCACGCTAAAGAAGCCCAGGTGGTCTAAATTTCCGGAGTCCCCACTACGGCGTGCCTCATAATGAGAAAGCGGTTTTGGCACGTAAAACCCAATAATTTAATTTTTTATTGATGCATTCCGTCTGCCCTTCATCTCAGATTATTTGGTAGATATTTCAGGCAGGAATTTGCTTCGTTTATGTATGCTTCAAAATATTTATATTGCTCGACTATGTGCATAAGCTTACCGTCGAATTAATGCTGCGTCATTATTAGTCTCTTCTTCATTTTGCTCAATTTCATTGCACGGGCGCGTGGATGAAACCTAAGTCGTGCAAGGTACACAAGTGCATATTTCTCTGATTCAAGCAGCAAAATAAAACAGGCTTGACTTTAGATTTGTTAAATTTAACAGAATACCGTAAAAAGTATGGAAAAAGATCAGGTTGAAGCCGCGGTGACGCGCGTGAATATAAACCATGGACAATGTAAAACGTGCTGAAATATTCTGGTACATGAGTGAAACAAGATACCTGAGTACCCCTCTCCTTCATAAAACAAGGAAAAAGCTAATTGTACGTGTTGGATCTAGAGCAAAATAGCACCATCAATTATTGTAGACAGAAAATTGGGGAATATCATTGAACAATCAATGCACCGTACAGCAAGACGAGCGTCATTGCTACGTCGCGTGAATAAATATAAGCGAAACCAAGCGTTGTTATTGTACTGGATCAATGATCCGAAGAGCTGTTTCATCGCATTTTAACGCGATAGCATTAAGGAGCCCGCGTCCTGCGGACAGCGTCGGCGTCGAACGTCGTTCCGGGAACAAGATTTTCGAGCCACGCATACCCATGACGTCCATAAGACTCAAGGAATTCACTGAAGTAATTGAGTTTCGCAAGCTACAATCCATAGAAAAACCGTAAACTACGACTTGTACACAACCCACAGACATGACAGCTTTCGGACTGTAATTTGAATATACGAGAAGACATAATTCCGTTACGCGAGAACTGACACGAACCCTTTTTCCAGCGGTGCCACAATGCACAAACCGGAACTGCGTCCACCATCTGCGCACATCGGCGCGTAAATATCTGAGTCCTCGGAGTGGCGCGCCCGCTTCCTTGAAATACTTCCGGACGGCGCTTGCCTCCGCCGCATCAACCGCCGCAGTAAGAGGCGATTGGAGGATTAGTGGAAGATAAGTAGGGAAACGTCAAAAAAAGAGAGACGTACAAAAGCACAGTTCGCAATCAGGGATCAGAAAGTTTGGTTGTGGGAGTTCATCGTGTTTTTTTTTTTTTTTTATCGTTTAACCTAGGTAGGACATTAGGCAGTACAATAGCAAGAGCTCGGTGGCACAATCCACTGCCCCGTTCCCAAGGGGACGCTCATAACATCCATCCATCCATCCATCAATCCTTCGCGGTCCACGCAAGAGGTCGCGTTTCCACCAGAAAGCTCCCCTTCGTGCACTGCATTCACCGCGAGCGTTTCCCTGTAAACGTCGTGGTTACATACGCGGCAGTTGCCGGGAAGCGTGAGACGCAGTCAGGGATCTTCGAAAGCTATCGCGTTCCCCTCTCGAAGCCTAAGCGTCCTCCATTTTTTTACGTATGTAAGAAAGACACTTGGCGGAAGTTTCTTGATGTGTCCAGCCATATAATTTATGTGTGCTTTTTAGCCTTATCTGGTATGAAAACGATATATAGAACCGGCGTATAGAAAACCTTTGTTTTGGTCTATGAAATCACGATGGCCATATACAACTTGGTATACATCGGACCAAAAATATGTTATTATAACTGTTTCTATCAACAATGAAATAATGTTAGGCAACCTTAATACCACAGTGACGTATAAATTAGACGGTCGACATAAAGCATAATAAAGAGTTTTCGACAGGGAACGCAACGAATTATATTTTCAATTTCGTCCGTTGAAGTTGCTTAGCGTTGATCACTTGAACGAGGATGTCAGTGGCGGTGATTGTGATACCTAATGTTTATGAGGAAGTTAGCAAATACACGTGAACTTTACAGTAATATTTATGTCAGAAAAACACAGTATAGAAAATTTCTTGATACGCAGTCGGCACTGCCATTCACTCCCTCATCATTTTGCCATGGTACATTATCGCCTACGACTTTGATCAGCGGAGCCGACGGCCAGACAAGAAGACAGCTACCTTCTGCGACATCATTTTGCACTTGATATGGAGGATTGGAACAGTATCGTCACGCATCGTTGCCATGGTACTGATGGCGATAGCGGACGATTCCTGGACATTCGGATACTTCGGTAAGTGCCCTAACGTGCCCTTAGCGAGTACAGAGTACGTATGTGCCAAAGCGCGGATATCGTCGAGCTTCACGCTCCATTTCAATTCCAGAGATCATCTTTGAAGCCAGTGTACACTTGAACTGTATAGAGAAGAAATAAGTCTCCTTGTTTCTTCTCTTTTTCTTTTTGTTTTCGCAGACTCTGAGAGTGTAGGCGGACTCCAGTAAGAAAAGCGAATGAATATGCGAACAGTAACATGCAGCTACAAAAAAAAAAAAAAAAAACAAGTTATCAGTCTGACTCAACACACGCGGATTTTACTCTTGCAGTGCATACGCTGCACGTCACCATTCGGAAAGAAGAGAGGGCGAATAAAGCAATATAAAGGCAGTAGTGTTCCAATATAGCCAGAAACAAACAACCCCAAAATTGGTTCAAGTGGTTTTGCAGAGAGGCGGTGACTCCGGTACATGTACTCACCTACCTGGTAGAAAAATGGAGGCTTACGAAAAGGGTTCTACTTAAATTGAGGACGGCGCAACGAGGTATGGAAAGAAGAATGATGAGTGTAACGTTAAGGGACAAGAAGAGAGCAGATTGGGTGAGGGAAAAACGTGAGTTAATGACATCTCAGTTAAAATCAAGAAAACGAAATGGGCATGCGCAGGGCATGTAATGAGGAGGGAAGATAACCGATGGTCATTATGTGTTAAGGACTGGATTTCAAGAGAGGGGAAGCGTAGCAAGGGGCGGCAGAAAGTTAGGTCAGCGGATAAGATTAACAAGTTTGCAGGGACAACATGGCCACAATTAGCACATGACCGGGGTAGTTGGAGTAGTATAGGAGAGACCTTTGCCCTGCAGTGGGCGTAGCCAGCTGATGGTGATGGTGATGAGAATGATGACGCTGACTAGGCTGCCACGACACGCCCTCTCTAGGGAGTCGGGAAGACGGAATGACTAGAAGCATTCTTATCGGTCTGTCAATGGAAGTATTATTACATGATTAAGAAAAACTGGACCGATACCCAAAACGCCTAGTGACTGGCCAGATACAGTTATGTTTTTATCGGTGTGCCAATTGTTATTAGCACTGAATAAAAACAACTGCTATACATAAAAACTACTGAGTGAACAGTCATTCGTCTACCACGAATTAGAACATAATATTTGGCAAAAATACATCTCGCGTTATGAGGTGCTTTTATTCTGTGATAAAGTATATTAGGAAACACCAAGATAGTGGGGAAATGTGCGAGGCGGCATGGCACGATCTTGTCTCGTTTTTAGGGTCACTTAGGTTCAGTGTAAAGGAAAAGAGAAGAATACTAGCAAAAAAGATGAAAGGATGGGCGTTAACTTCAAACTGGTTTATTTCGTGACATGTTCGAACATTCTTTCAACACTCCAACTGAGTAGCGCTAAAAGCAACACAATATCAAAAGAATGCTTGATAAGAGAAGAAGTGTTGCTGACATATCATGTCGAAGTCTTTTGCAAGTCCTAATTTGAAGGGTAAGTGATTTAACATTTAGCACAGAAACATTTGATTGACCTCTCACTGTATGCACTTAGGCACACAGGAAGATTGAGTTTGTCTCTCCTTGTGTGGTTACTTGTCTTGTGTTTAGCAATGCCAAAAGAGATATTTTAAGAGGCAGATGTATGTGAGTGCCTAATATTTCTCTCACTATCCAGGAGATCATGTAGTTCCGTGAAGTCGTAAGTTACAGTAGGCATAGTCCCTCAGAAGAGGGCACAGTCGGTCACAAATTTTTAGGGAGCACGTGATCTCAAAAAACGCTGAATATCCAAGCAGGTTTCACAATAGGCCGTAAAAAAGCACATCACACTATTGTTCGCGTATGCAATCAGAGGCTGCAAATTCGAATTCCAGGCTGCGTTGTCAGGCTGTAGAGATGAGTTTTTCCAAAATGCCATGGTCCATGAAATTTTGTGGCCAACTGTACTTCAGCGATATTGCCCCAATGCAAACGACATCAAAGAAAGGCAAGCAAAAATTCACGCAGAAACTCCTCTGGGAGTTAAGTATGAGTTAGTATTGTGCCACTTCCTCATCTCCATGCAGCCCGGTGTAATTATTAGCGTTATGAAGCATGATCTCAACAGTATAAGCCCTTATCAACCCTTATTGGTTGTTGTCAACCTACCGGACTTTATCCGAACCTTATCAACCTTTATGGTCGGCGTCAACCTTATCTCAATGGATCCGACCATTATCAACTCCTATAGGCCCTTATCAACCTTTATCGATGATTATTAATCTGATCAGAATTTCTGCGACCATTATAGTTCTTCTCGCTTTCTAACACCGTACCCATCCATATTGAGCCATTATAACAGTGATGCGACTCATATAACCCTTCATCACGCATTATCATTCCTATCAATATATTGACTGCTCATCTGTCTGTGTTGCGTGACGTGAAATTTATGAGGCCTCAGAGGTCGGCGGCATTTCGATCGGTAAAGGGACGCCCCAACAGAAGGCACATCCTGCCATTGCCGAAACGCATCGGGCATGTGTTGTGTTCGGCATTGCATTTTCACAAAAAAAATCTGAGTGCCCTTCCACTCTGTGAACAAGGATGATCAGCGAAGCTCTGTATGTGGACCCCTAATGGCGAAGTTCACCTCCGCCGCTGGTCGGCCCGGCATCGCACTATCTTCGGGATCGGCCCACGTATGGGGGGTGCTCAACACCTGCTTATCGTAGCGTAATCTTCTGCGAATGTTTATTCCACCATCGCCAAATCTGTCAACAGAGTCCTCGTAGAAGTTGCACTCCTCTAACATTTGTTTTGTACCGCCAAGAGAACGCATTCATGTGGTTCAGATCTATCTACCTTCTGCATTTGTCGGTGTTTGGCCCATGAGCACTGTTCTCGTATTTGTCAGCTACGAAGCAGCGCCACGTGTGGCAGAGTGACACTACGGTACTCAAGGAAAAAACTTGCCACTTTCCGAATATATTTGAAATTTTTTTTCAATGGCTGCAGGAGGCAGAATTCTGCCGATATATTTTTGTGAGTAGAGCCTCTACATATCGTGCGGAAGAAAAAAAGTGAATTTAAAAATTTATGATTTCTTCCCACCAGGCAGCTACTTTGTCATGACAGCGATCGTCGCCGTCATGTTGATGGAGCTTCAAGGCCGAAATCAAGTTGCGCCAGACGTTCCGTTCTGGCAGAAGCTGGCACACAGCACTGCGATGGGCACATCCCTCACATTCTGCTTCTTCAACGTAGCCGACTCTTCCTCCCGCGGTTGGCTTACCCTCATGTACACGTACGCCTTCACGCTGAACGCTTTCGCACTTCTGGAATACTTCAGGGTGTGGTCTATCACTGGCGAGCCGCACCACGGCACGATTGCGATGAGCATTGTGCTCGGGGCATTCCTCCTAGGTGAGTTCCCAATACTGTCGACGGACTTTCCAGCTAACACGGCACGACGAGTGAGCCTGGCAGGCGGACTTTATTGTGGCTCTTTAATTCTAAAGCTACATTTCGCTCTATCTCACTCTCACTGCCTTATATGTAGTGAGACACTGCAGCAAGTTTGCAGTTTTCGCACACGCAGTTCCATAAAGCATGTGGAACCGGACAAATGCACCATCAATGTGTAATGAAGCTGATACTTTTACTGCTAACAATCGCTATGAAAAGGATGAGTTCAAGCGCTTCAACTAGAAGAAATTTTTATTCCCGTTTAATTAAACTTCTTCTAGCAGGCTTGAGCAGGTGTTTTCTTTTTCAATTTTTATTTGAAAAAATACATTTGGTAATGACAGCATTCAATCGATTGGTCTAAGTACATTGCACTAGTCGACCAACCAGGCAGTATATAGAGCATCGAAATGTATTTAACAAACGTGTGCCACAGATTTATTGTATCAACTTCACATGCTATCCATTATTTGTCCAAATTGAACAATTTAAAATGATATTCCGGGTGTATATAACAGCATCTTATAGAAACCGTGTTTTATACACAGAGATCAATGATGTGTTTAAGAAAGTGTAAGAAAATATGAAAGTATATTCGATGTCAAATCAATGCAGTACATGTAAGAACCTTTGCGTTACATTATGTATTGGCCCCCACAGACACACACCTTGCATTTTCTAATTTCGTTATAGATTTTTTGCTTTGTTTCTGAGGCAATTCCGAACAGGACACCATCAATTTGATTAAAAACACTTTTAACATAATATTGCAGTCTCTTGCTACCATAATTAGTATGACTACGTCATTTAACAAAGCGCTCTCTTGAACGTAATGTTACATTTTTGCGAGCTATATTGAAATCACCAGAAAAATAATACTGCGAAAGCACCACAAAATAAAGAGTTGCTGTATTTGTTGTACAGCAGGAAGAACGCATGTTTTTTTTTATGTCGGCTGATTGCAATAGAGAACGTAAGCCACTGTATTTACAGTTCGTTTAATTCTGTTGTTCAAGGTTTGCGAGTGTAAGCAACTGCTATATAATGTTATCGCATACACTAATATGGATCCAACTAATGTTTTGTATATGTTTATCCGCAAATTCAGTGGGGTTTTCCCTCGCAAACTGCAGATGATTGCCGCAGTGGTAATGGCAAGCGCAGAGCGTACAATTCGTGCTAACGACCGTGTCCGCTAAATATTACTTCACTACGCGCCGCGGAAACATCTGAAATTTCAAACCGAAGGCCGTTTTCCCTTCCCCTGGTGGCCGCCGTGCTCCACGATGAACAGTGACGTACTCGTGCTAGTGCGCCTACGTACACGTGTTTGTGTTGTGACGTCGCTCGTAGTGACTAGTGACGTCGAGAATTATTCAAGGCAACATCTGTTATTTCTGTAATCTGTTGCTTGAATTGATGAATTAATGTTGAGTGAAATAATAAAACAGACGAACACATGGTCTGCGTGTTTTCGTTTTACTTCGCACCGCTGCGAGAAAGATGTACTTCCGTTTCTTCTGCTTGTTTCGACGTAGTGCTGCGGCGCACACAAACACCGAAGATACGTCATTTTCCATCGTTTTCCTGCGCGCGATCGTGCTCTATGCTCTGCTTTTGTCTGCCTCAGTGTTCGTGTAGCGCTGACTTACACCGCTAGTCGGATGTTCTCGTGCACAGCGCGCAAAATTGTGCACTGCGCAAAACGAGACCACTCGCGCGCGACGCCGAAAGTAAAAGTCCGCCGCGCCGCAAAAAAAAAAAAGAAAGAAGGTTTGCACTCCACCAGCAACTGCGTATTCTACGGCCGCGCGCGCATTATTTTGAAAGCGATATGCGCAGTACAGGTGTATCGACGGCACCGACGGCTCATAGCTTCAAGGCCGCTGTGTTAGCGTTGAAGCGATGGACAGCACGAAGGTCACTTCGCTCGCTGCTTCTGCCACGCTTCCTCGTGGCAGCGTTTTGACAGCGAGTCTCCGCGGTCCTCGAGTGTGACGTGTTCATGTTTACTTGCGCGCACTAACGCCGTGCTTGCTGATATAATTATTAAGCGAATGTTTGGAAGATTGCGCGTCAGGTAAAACTACTTTCTTAGTTCGTATGGCTGCCTACTAATTTGCTGTCGCAACTGATACGTTCTATTCGGTGTTGTGCTTCCGGAATTCGCGCAAGGCACTGCGCTGGGCTTCGAAACGAGCTTCACGCTGTAGAGGAGTTCCTAATCTACGGCGTCTCGCCTGATACACCCGCATTGTTGCAAGCCGCCTAGCACGTTTCTCGGGAGCCTCCTGGGCACGCGAAGCCCACACTTTTTTCCCGGACTTCCTCAGCTTGCGCCCGGCGATTGGCGATTACTTCAGTGTCAGTTGGCTCGCGCTCGGCCTGCCGCTGTTTGCGTTGCTGCTCCACCCGTCTCGGTCGGCGCTCGGCTACTCGATCACGAGATGAACCCGGCACCTCCATAGCGCTCACACAACCGGTAGCAACTGCCAGAGGAGGTTAACCCAGCGCGCCTCCACCTACCTTCCCTCTTCGCGGCGCTTCGCCTGGTTTCTCCATGCCTCCTTCGCTCAACGTTAACTAAACTTTCCTCTAGATGGTGTTAGCTTGCCGCGCGCTATAGCGCTTGCACGTACTTTCTCGGCACATGATTCTCTTCTCCTCCAGGCGCCTTCCTACTTCGCGGCTTCAACCTCACATTCACTGATTACACTATGCGGCCAGTTACGCTTGCGCGTAAAATGTGCATCCGAGGAAAATGGTAATACAATGTTGTCCGGTCGTGGGCAGTACTTGGGCTTACTGAGCTCGTACAAGTGGCACGACCAAAGATTGTTGTCTGTATCTCTCTTTATATTCGTCCACGTGAACCTATGCAGGTGCTTATTATAGTTTCACCAGAAACCGTCAGGAAAACCAGAGTCGGGACTCAGAACTGTCATGGTAGATGCGGAGCAATTCCATAACGAGGGTCTCCACAACAGCGAACCTTCCATTGGTAAACTTTGAATGTGCGCATCGTTCTCGTGGTTTCGTCACCTTTAACACTTCATGGGAAACTTCGACCGATGAGGTCGAATGGTCAGGCTATTTGTCATCTTTGCAAAATCATTAATGAAAACCCTGACGCTCCCTGCTGGTCCAAAGAAAACGCGCAGCGGATGAAGTCGTAAGTGTGGAGATGCGCTGTAGAAACTACTGATTGCCACTTATGGCAGCACCGTTAGACACTCTATATATAAAAAAGATAACCTTCGGCTGAAACAACTCCCTCATTTTTTTCATTTATCGCCCAATCAGTGCTACTAAGAGCTTCTGAGGGATTTGGCAAGTTTTCGGAGTTCTTCTCATGTGTCGAATACACCATGATTTTATCGATGTAAAGATTTCAAATTATTACCGCGTATATGGCTTTAGAACACTGTTTATCATTTTCTGGAACCATGTGGGTGAGTTATTGCAGCCAAAGCTGGTTCGTTATATTTATGTATATTTAGCTGTGTAGTTGTTTCTATTTTACGGTGACCGCTTTTCTGCGGCTAAGATATGTTAAACTTATCGTTCAGTGCAAGAAGCGCGTGCATGACTTGGAATTTACGCAAATGTTATCGTTCATTCGATCTGTTGTGTATGTCCACGCCGAACCATGCATTATATGATCGCATGCATGAGAAGAATTGCGCTGTAGTTTCTGGAAACCACACGGGCACCAGCGATTGCACTCGATCCTTCGACGAGTGATGCGTAAAAGCCGACGCGTTTGAGCCGCTGATCAGATTCTGACGATCGCCGACTGTGTTCGCCACTATCGTTGTGCTTGAAGTGTAACTTCCCTTTTCGAGCACAGGTTCGCCCAATAAAAGTCAGTTTCCTTGTTCACTGTTTTGCGGCTGTGTTCTTGAAGGTCACTACCACTTGACAGTATCGAATGGCGTTACCAAGGCGTAAAACGTTTTAGCCTCCTTTGACAGAGAGACTTGCCAGAAGCCTTTACACAAGCCTCAGCCAGAAGAGATGTTACAGGCCCCGGTTTTGTTGATAATTTCGTGGACATGTGCCATTAGCAATGGAATAAGTCAGTCTGCTTTTTGGCCTACCTGTGATCGGTGCAGGGAATTAAGAGCAAGAGTGATTGACACTGGCGCTGAACGTCTTCGCATTTTTTTTCCTTCAACCAATGCTTCTCTCGCGACACATTGCGGGCTTTGCATTGCACTATAGTTTTGCCCCGTAGTTCAAATGGTATATTAAACTTCGATGTAGCCTTAAAATGGCCACCGACGCAATTATATAGCACTAGACACAGTTTGATAACCTCTGCCGCTGTAGTGGGCTTACTTTCATGTTCAGCAAGAGAAACCTAAGACATGTGGCGGCCACCTGAGTGGTGACTGTCCCATGTTAGTTGAGGCTAAGTCTCAGTTTACATGGCTGGGCGAGACAAGACCAAATCACATTTTACTACATCGAGTGCTAGAGCTTTTTTCAAGGCGTTTTTCCGTTTGCAGGTGATCAATCCATCCGCCCACGTTATTTACGATTGTTTCCTGTCGTCGTAACCAAACACCGTAACAGAACAATCTTCGACGATGCTTAAGCCCGAAATTTCGCTGTACTCGTAGTTTACTCAAGTCATGGGTGCTTCACTATCTGCTAAGCCCTTGAGGCCGCTCCCATTGGCTTCCACTGAATGTACGCAAGCTTAGCACTAACGGCAAAGAATATGGTTAAATGATAGTGTGCTGGTCTGCCAACTTTTCAACTTGGTCACGTTCTTACACTTTGGTCTGCTATCTCCACTAGATGAAGTTCGGCCACCATTAGAAATGCTCTCGTGATGTTGACGGGAGCAGAAATATGTCATACTTTTAAGCCTGCCATCCATGGTATGCGGCGTTCATAGTTGAAGGTCGTGCTCCATGCTCTCAACCAGTCCCATTATAAAGAGAGAGTTGAGCGACTAGTTCAACAACCTGGAGTCAACAACATGTAGCAGCATTATCTTAAAAAAAAAAGTTGTGTGCCAGAGGGCCGGTATTGCATGTGAAGACTATAGCACTGTCCCAGCTCTCGAGCTTTATTCCGTGAGGTGTCCTTAAGTTTTGCAACTTACATATGCCATGAGAACTGTGACCGTTTGCAACGTATGGGGGTTCCAAGCTCTATATTAATGGGCCCTTCCTACAAGCTAAAAATTTTTCGAGTACCTGTATCTCCCAATGTATTGCCGATTTCGACACGATTATTGACACAATTTTGACACAATATTGACACGAGGCTAGCCCAAGAGAACTCAGGTTCCCGGGGTATGCCTCCTTAATTTGGCATCAATTTCACTGAGGCTACTGCGCCCGCGGAGACTGGCGAGGGATGAAATTTTGTGAGTGACGTTAACAACTTCGACACAAGCCGCGGTGGCTCAGCGGCTATGGTGTTTTACTGCTAAGCACGAAGTCGCGGGGTGACATCCCCGCCGTGGTGGCCGCATTTCGCAGGGGGTGAAATGCAAAAATGCCCGTGTCCCGTGCAATGGGGGCACGTTAAAGACCTTCTGGTGGTAAAAATATTCCGAAGTCCCCCACTATGGCGCACCTCATAATCAAACTGTGGTTTTGGCACGTAAAACCCCAGAGTTCAATTCAGCGATTTCGACCTTAACTTCATATGTGAGGCTGAGCAACGTTGAATGCTCGATGGGGGCTGTTACATGGGCTTGTTGGTATGGCATCTTCTATTTTGACGTAGCGCAAGCTTAACGACAGCGACACAGAAATCCACATTTGACAAACACATATAACGCTTTGTGTTACTCAAATTGGCATTTCTATTTCCCGGTTGTTCAGCCTACTTTACAACAAAGTAGTTGAATGCTTTATGAGGACCAGCTTTGGATTCAAAGTTTGAGTTATTTGACTTTTTTGAGTTGACTGTTTTTGACTCCTACAGAGCGATTTAGTCCGCTGTATTTATTACACTGTAATCTGTTGTAAAATTCTACTTGTTTTTTAATATTGTCTGAATATTGGTATAGATAATCAAATAAATTAGACAAACAAACAGCATGTTCTTCAGGAAAAAAAAAATACTCCTATTGAAAAGATCATTCTAAAAAAATGCTACCTTTTGTGTCTGTATCATCGCTTATCAGCTCCCGTATCAGAGACGACAGGACGCGTTTACAATTCTAAGCAAAGGGTACCTAAATAATAGCTGCGCTTGACTCTAGAAGCCAACATCGAACTCACGAAACAAGTTTGAGCTGAAAGCCCATTATCAACTTCATGGAATGTAGGGTAAGTCGAGCCCTGTGAGGTTTTTTTCCCGCCTTCAGTACTGTGCTTCTAGTCATGGGGCATAGAGAAAGCAAGAGTTATTCTACAAGAATAAGACAACCGGTTAGCTGCTACCTTGTTGATGAGACATGTTTGAACGTTCAAGCTAAAAAAAAAAAAAAAAGAACTCTCTAACGACGCTCTGGCAACCGGTCATCACGGCATGTGGGAGTGCCCGTTCGTCTAACAATCTTGCCTAAGCGCATCCAGCGCTCAGCATCACGTCTACACTTTCAGATGATGGCAAAATGCCAATGTTGGTACAGTGTTGCTTGCATTATGCAAGTCTTGGTCACGTATGAAAGGGAAATAGAATATACTAACTATCAGGAAGTCTATATTGTCACATGGTAGTGACGGTGAAGAAACCGAAACGGTGAATGGTGAAACCAGCATTTAATTGGGCGAACTTGTGCCCAGAAAACCAAGGTACACTCAAAGGACCGCAATAGGGGCGAACTCGATCGGCGGTCGTCGAAATCGGATCAGCAGGTCAAGCGCATCGGTTATTATACATGCATCAGTCGTCTAATGTTCCAGAGTAATCGCTGGGACCCCCGTGTCTTCTACAAAGTTCTGCAGTATTCCTGTCGCGTATACATGCAATCAGATTACACACGGTTCAGTGACAGTGGATGGAACCCTCGATAACATCCCAGAAACTTCCGATATATGCAAGGGCGTCCTGCGATGTGCGATATCATTTGTTAGGCGGGGACACGTGGTCGCCCGATAAAGATAAAGAAGTACACGTGCCAATATACTTACAAACTAAGGTGACACTAACGTTCAGTATTCTACGAAAGTACATAAACCTACACTTAGATGGAGTGAGAGATGTTTCAAAGTTTCTCTACTGCAAATAAAGACTGAAAGCGATTCCATTTAAAGTCCGAAGCTTCGCTTCTATTAACATTTGGACTGTCATTTATTTACATTGTACGGCCTAATTGTCACTCGTCAGAGTAAGCAGGCCACCGAAACATCCCGTTGGCTTGCTCCCACTAGTTGGCAACTTCATATGTACTGCGCAATCTTACAAATGAAATGAAAAATCTTTCCTATAGTGCACATTTGTCCACATCTCCTGTATGCAGCACGCAACGCAAAACATTTTCCGTGCTAAGCAACTTAGGAATAGAAGGCATAAGTCACATGATTGTACAAATACCTATCAGTACATTTCCTTTGCTTCTTTCTTTGGTTTGTATCAGTGTTTGATGCTGCGGCACGAATACTGAAAAATGTGCGTCTTAGACAAATGTAGAGAGGACATTGTTTGTAATAAATATAGCGTAGCGTAATTGAGTGGTGCGCTTACCCATAGTCACCAAAGGGCGCGGAACTTTGGCCTCCTCTAGCATCGATTAATCTGTATTTATTACTGCGCCTCGTTCTATGACAATAGGGGTGAGCGCCATGGCCTGGTACAACAAGAGGCATAAGGACGATCCGGTCTGCACACTACCCCTTTTCCCATGGAGAGTTCCCCACTCGACAAGCACAACGCCATGGCAGGTAAGTCAGCCTGTGCTGAAGCGTTGGATTGCCTTTGACATCATGGAAGGAAGTGTTTGTAACTCAGCAATAAAGTCGCTAAATTTAATCAGTTTTAATATATTTCCATCTTTGTCTTTTTAAGTCCTAGTGACCCTTTTATCGATGCATCTAGCCAGTAAATCATCTTGATAAATTGTCCTCAGAAGGCTTTGGCTATGTTTAGTGCGTAGCGCCCACCATAGTCTACGTATGATACGCAGCCACTATTAATTCCTGCTTTAAACAGAAGGTCAATAGCGAGCCGTCCTGGTGCATCAAATATGCTGTTCTAGGCAAAGCACATTAATGAGAGCTGGAACTGTTACGGGAAATTAAGGATTGCCTTGTTTCCAAAATCAGACTACAATTGCCACCACGAGATGTAATTAAATGTTTATTTTAAAATATTGTAAGACGGAAGGAGCTCTAGGAAGAAATGAAATGTCAGACAAGCAAAATTTCCAGCATGTCTTCACTACCAATTTGTGAATTTTCGTTAAACATGGAGTGCTTGGGGCAGCCACCTTGCGACTTTATCAAAAAGACAAATAAAAGAAAAGTAGGTTGGCAGCAAGAAATAAGCATCACTTTGTATAAGAAAAATTCTGGATGAAACATATTTCATGCGACATCTGATTAATCGTAAGATATGCACATCAGTCTCAAATCTCGAATAAGATGTTAAAAGGTTGTTCATTTAAAGAAAAATAATCGCTTAAATTCTCACAGCTCTTGCGTGATGCACGTAATCTTAGCTGAGCTGTATAATTGCACGCTTGCTTTGCGTCTCATATGCATCTGCTTATTTCTTTAGTTCGATTTTTTTGTTGCTTGTGAAAGATTACGTTCTACAACGCTTTCATATGTGCTTCTCAATCAAATATTAACCATTATCGAAAATTGTAATGTCCCCGCAGCTATTAAAAATATGCACTAAGTTACTAATAGTGGCTTTCTGACATTTCCATTTGCGAAATTTCAGAGGAAGCCTCAGCTCGGGTGCTCCTATCTAAATATAAGTTAAAGGTGAAATCGTGTTTCTCAGCGATCAATACACCGGATTTTATGAGGTTTGTTACAGTTTAAAGAGAAAGCTAGGATCTAGAAACTGCAGGAAAGGGACTCCTCTTCGGGAAGATATTAAAAAAAGTTGATAATAGCAAAACATTGAAAAACTAAGCTATCAAGTTAGCCCGACAATGTAATATGGCATTATTATTCGGTAAGAGGCTCTAATTATGAATTTAAATCCGACAAAATGGATACTATATACGGCCCTTCCAAATGGACTACTGATTTTGAGTAAGCTATTTGCAAAATTCATGTAAACGTTCTAACAAACCCACCTTAGCTGCAGCTTATTAGACCAAACATGTCGGCTTTAGATGTTCTAACGGACGCAGTTTACAGGAATGCGACAATGTTTTTTTGCATAGTCACTGATATGTACTTGGTGCTTTTATTTGTTACACTTACTAATTTTAGGCAATTCTTGTAAAAAATTCAGGCGCTATATTAACATTCCGCTTCTTGCAGTCCCTACAGTTCGTCTTTTTTGCCCCAATGCGACAGAATTCAGAAGAAAAAGTTTGAGGGTTTATCTCATCAAGCATTTATGCGTTTTACATACATTTGAATTGGTAGCATTGCAGATGTGGCCCCAAGCTATAGCTTCTCTTAATCCGAACAGTAATAATGCCATATCTGCTTAGCAGAAACCCTGTGACTCCATTAGTGCTGGATGTCAATTTCGCAATTGTAACATATTCGCGGAGTTAATAATTAGGCAGTTAATTGGTAATATTTTATTTATCTACATGGATGGCATTACGTTTTGCTGGGCAAGTAATGGCGGCATTTTCAAGCAGTTCATCTGAACCGGCCATGCGATGTCCTTGCGGCTTATCAAAACTGTTCGGAATAAAAACAAACATCAGGTATGTCACCAAGCATATGCGCTACCAACATTAGCTGTTCATGAGAGTGTCCTGGGCGAGTCGGTACATGGATATGGTGCATTGCACGTGGTAAATGGTGGTACTTACTTCATGGCGCCAGTAGCTTTGACACTGTCCATATTAAGGGTTTTTCGGTTTATTATTAATCCACTGTCATTTCTCTGCTCAAATAAACGTTACCTGCCCTTGAGCCGTTCTTCTGCAGAACTTCAAGGACGCTGCCGTTTGACCACTATCGAGATGTACTTTGTCGTTCCAAATAAACTGTGGCAATATGCACTTTATTACACTGCACAAAAAACGACGTAACTACCTCACTTTACAACGTGCATATGTGATGTCGTCAACCAAGTAAAGCTGCCTTCGCGTACCACACGTTATCTCGCTCACCGCACGCGTTGCAAATGAGGCATAAGAAACAAACAGAAGTTCATACGCAACATACATCATACACCAATGTGAACGTACTACGTCGTAGCAGTGAGTTAGTTACCTGGGACAATTACTTTCCTTTTCCTGCTACATACCGCGTCACTGGCTGAATGAATGGTCACGATTTATTCGATTATTTTCAGAAATGAAAGAATGGTAGGTTCATTTTGATCACAAAATTATTTAGTAAAACTTTTTAATATATACTCATCACGCATATAAGCAAACATTCAGGCATGTGTCAGAGAGCTATTGTTGGTGTTACAAAACATCTCTTCGTTCTCTTCAAATTTGGCACCAGGAAACCTGACAACCGCGTGACGACGCCATTGATCAGAGCGATATTAGTAAATAAATGACCAGGATGTCGGTTCTTTGCATTTTGCAGCGAAATGAAACCTAAAATGTACATGTGTAGAGTAAAATATATAATGCGAAGTAACTTTCTTTTCGCTTTGGTCGTCTCATGGCTTGCTAATACGTAAGCGACATTAACAGAAAAGTTCGCCATTGATTACGATAGTCCCTAAAGCTAAATTTTACCGTAGCTCTGCACGGGTTTTCATTTCACGATATATGGGTTAGCGCGGACAATGCATGTCGCAGGACACGCTGGAAGTGCCGCGAAGTGTGGCGCGACTGCCTCGTTAAACTGGAGATCGCGAGATCCAGCGCGTGGGTGACGCGTGGGCGCGATTCACAGCAATAACCGACGACAGACCTCCCAGACGACGCGCCTTACTGTGCTGCCACCTCGTAGCCATCGGCGCAGCACTACGCTTTTAACACGACAGCGTTAAGGAGCTCGTGTCGCAGAAAAGCCGGTGTTGTCGGCGTCGGTGGCGTTGGCCGTGAGCGAGAAATGGCGGAAGGCAATTCATAAATAAAAACAACTTGCAAGATGGGAATCGAACCAGGGTCTCCGGAGTGTGAAATGGAAACGCTACCATACAGCCATGAGTTAAATGCTTCAATGCGGGACAAAAGAGCCGCTAGTGAAGGCGGTGTTGCTTTAGAAACGTGCCGTAGAAAGTTATACTGAGGTGTATATCGGTAATTATGAGCATGTTAATTACAGAAGTCGAAGTTGAACGCGTAGCGAAGTACGTTTCCGCTACATTCCTTCTGCGCTTGGGGCCCACGCAGAGCCATCTTGCGGCAAACACAGAAACCCCCCTCCTCGCAATATACGGCGCTGCCCGGGCAGGTGGCGCGCCACTCGCCCGCTTCTCCCCTTCGTCTTGTTTAAGCGCATTGGGGCCGTGCGGGGACCGGTGCGAGGATGTCCCAATACCCTTGCGTTTAATAAGTTTTCTCGATCTTTCCCCTTCCAACTTCCAGCGTGCGTCACTCAAACCCTGTGTTTAGGCGTCGAGGCTCCTCTTTCCGCTCACAGCGCGATTCCTAGTTGCAGCGTTCGATACGGGACGCTTCTGACGTGATCGCTGCGCCGTAGCGCGTCTGGTGGGAAAGCGTCCCCTGCGATGTGTGCCATGCTGCTGGCGAGGAGTCATGCGTCTGTGTGGTGCTCCCAAGCGAGATAGAGGACGGTCCCCTCAAGGCGTCAGCCCCATGATCGCGTCCGCTTTCATGGCGCGTCGCGGCCCGGTTGTCCGTGCCGATCACGACGTTTGGCTCGCGTAGATCGTTTCTCCCTCCGGGACACCAAGTTCTTTGGTTAGTTCCGATTGCTCAGGCGTACGTTTCATCTTTGCGTGACTCAAGAGCATGCCGAGCGAAGAGTGGGCGGTGCGAACGGGGTGCGATAACGCTGTCGCGTTCCACTCTTGAAGGCGAAGCTTAAGCGTCCTCCAATTTTTCTTCTCGCGCTTTCGCCATACACTCCTCCGCTTTCCGTCTCATAGTTCCGCCGTACCCTCCTCTACCGCTGTCCTCCTTACACCTTTTCGCTCTTGCCGCCTTTTTCATACCCCGCTGCGCGTCGCGCACGCTCTCGCCTTTCGCTGTGCTCGTTCGCTCGGTGGCGCCACAATCGCCGTCGCTTGCCGCAGGAACCGGCGACTAAGAAAAGCGCTCTAAAATATCGTATTAAAGAAGTGGCGCGACAGAACTGTTTTCATACAGATCTGGGAGTTCTGTGCGCATTTGTTAGAACATATGTAGGGCGCAGATATGATAGGTATGAGCTTAGAGCTTACGTACAGTTCTTCCGATGTACACGAGGGTTCTGCCAAATTCTCGTGTGGATATTATGGATATATTTTATCGTGGCTCTTAATACATCCTACTTATCACTTTCATGTTTCTGACAGCTTGCAGAGCTATGATACTGTTATTATTAACTTTTTTTCTAGCTACTTGGTTCAAGTGTGATGCTCCAGATTTTTTTTTACGACTGCCTGGAATTTCTGAAGAAAGGATGGCCTAAATTCATTTTCAGTTTGCTACATTCCGCATATTCAATTTTGACTTGAAGTGCAAGAAATGTAGCAGAATTCGACGCAGGCTGCGCACGCCGAACAAAATGATTTTTTAAATCTCATTCACTTAGAGAACAGTTTCTGTTAAGCTTTCTCTTAAATGTTACTGGCCCATAGCCACTGAAACAAAGGTACCGCCATTGGTTACCACTAACGGAAACATGTTCTAAGCTCAAGTAAGCGCAATACGATTACCAGCAAGTGAAATAACTAGGTTGATAATGTCATTTGATCACGAGTGCACTGCGTGCAGCTCAAACTAACTACGTCTGCACATTCCTTGGGATGTATTGTGAATGGCTGAGCACAATGGCGATTACTCGGTACATTTGTGCACGTGTACACAGACGCACATAAACCGATGCAAAATATTGCCGATTAAACCCATGACTGCGCCTGAAGTGCAGTACTGCATGTGACAAACATTATTCTCTTTACTGCAGGTCGAACACCTCCTCGAAAGCGTTTTCATCGCAAACCACGCCGCCGATAGCTTCAGCGAGCGAACTACCCTGTTCAGTTCAAGGTAGTGACAAGAAGACGCTCCAGACAGCGGCGACAGAAAATTGAGAGCGTCCAGTAGAGCCTTAGTGTTGCAGAGTGAAGGAACCTATAAATTTACTTTTTATTTGTGAATTTGTGTTCGTCTGCTCGGGGCTTCCATATATTTTATATACTTTTTATAATTTCAGCCTCGTTAGAGGGACCTGCTGTCATGAACTCTAAATTTGGCAATTAGTATATAAGCGAAGATATTTCTACGGTATGGGGTCATGGTGTTCCACGGGTTTGAAGAGGTACACGTGACTCTTGTATTGGTGAGTTCGCCGTTGACCTGTGTACATGCTACTGTTGTATTATAAGATACGCATTCAGAGCACGCAAAGTTTTCAACACATGTCTTCAAATCACAAGATCTTATAGCACTGCGCAGGCGTAAATCCTAGAATGGCAGGTGAACTTAAAAACACGATCTTGCTTCAATAGACAATGAAGCATTATAAAACTTAGATTAGTAGCATACACCAATGACATGAAAGATAAGAATTTATTTCACCAGCTCGTGATAAACACAGGAGGTAAAAGCGCAGGACGCATGTTCAGGCCAGATTAAAATTTTGCACCAGATCCCACTGACGTCCCATGAGGGGGTAACTTCTGGCCCAGACTATATATACTTGGTTATCACCTAGAACGGTTTCAACACAACCTAAGTAAGTGGAGCCTTCCACATAACGACTTTTGTAGAGACTCTTCGTTAAAAAAATATCTTGCTCCTAAGTAGTGTACAGCAATTATTGGAGTTGTGTACAGTATCATGTACTTATACGTAAAGTGACCTCTCGTATTTGCTTACCTCAAGGATGTCAAAATTTTCATCAACCTTCCTTCCCCATACGGGCTTCCTTGGAAGTGATTCACCACTCTCAGTGATATTCTCGCGTGCTTAGTCTCAGCCGCTTAGACGACAGACGTTTCTCGAAAGCGAAAATCCTTGGACGAAAACCGTAGCAGGCGCACTAAACACTAATGCGCATCTCGAAAGAAAATGGATCAGATGAGCCCTTGCGATTATATACACAAGTGGGGGCCGGCTCTGGAAACTGCCTAACGGGCGTAGGGCATGACGTCATAAAGTGTTCGAAACAATTTGTCCAAGGGACATGATGAGTGTTCTATGACCAATGTATCTCTCCACATGGTGCGCCGAGGAAGTAGGCACATATCGGTGGTCGGATGCAGCCTCACGTGCACAAGGTAAGGCATTTGGAAAGGTTTATCGCGACAGGGCAGAGCCGACGGCGCTACGGGAAGGCATCGGTTTAATCTGGAGTGACGAACACAGGACCGGATGCGGCCACTACGCATATTGTGTGCAGTGCAAGGAGATTGTGGTCGCTTGGCAAACTTCCTGAGATCGTTCAAGAAAGAGACACGGGGCTGTCTTTGCCGTCAGGGTTGCGCCTGACGTGTTCATCGAGCACGCGGAGTTGGGTGATGCTTATAGAAGACCCAAGGAATGCGTCGAAAGCAGAGGCGCCGGCGACACTTTCGACAGAAAAGCAGAAGCTTCGGAGTGCTCCAGCATCGCCGGAAGGACGGGTTTGTAGGTAGGCAGCGTGACAGAAACGCCGAAGGGGACGACGTACTTTCGTTACAAAATGCATAGAGCGCGCGTGCGGTGGGTGACAAGTGGGCACGAATAGTACTAGCGATGTCACCAATATCGTGGGTGAAAGGAGGAGACGTTGCCACGTCGACATACAAGAACGAATGGGTTTTTCCTGCTCATATGCTGCGTCCACTCGCACTAACTTGGTGCACTTGGCAGTTGTCGGCGCGCCGACACATCGGCGCCGCCAGAAGGGGCTGAACGGAAGCTGCAGTACCGGCTTTTTTATGTGGGAGAAAATGTCCAGCACGAATAGTTTGAAAGAATAGGCAGTGCCAAACAAAGAAACGGTAAGACATTCGGCACTACATGCACGAAACTCAGCCGTCGCCCTCTTTGTTAAAACAGTTCAAAAGCGTTACGTTTTGGGCGAGTTGGTTGTACATGGTTCTTATTGGACATTTGCGCGCACAAAGACCGGACGTCGAACAAAGAAGGGACACACAACATGCGTGTGTCCCTTCTTCGTTAGACATCCTTTCTTTGTGCGCGCAAAAGTTTAATAAGAACCTTGTTAAAAGAGCTTCACTATGTTCTTGGCTGCTGAAAATTTTCGTTGTTAACCAGCAAACGATGATCATCTACGTGTCCGAACAGTTTTTTATAATTCTTCCAATTGTTTTTCTATAACCCCATTCAAATAGCTCGAAAAATCTCTAAGAGCAGCAGCTACCCGGGCACCAATTCATATGTCAGATTTCTGAGTGGAAATCTTCCCTCCTCCTCCTCCCATCCCAAACAGCAAGGATGCACTTCAGGTAGAAAGTAGCTCCATAAAGCTTTCCAAAGGCATAATAGATTTGTTAATAGGAGAAACATCATTGTATTTTGAAGCAATACAGCATTACCTTGTAACGTGCCATGGTATGATAGGGGACACGGAGTGAATTTTAGGGATTAACGCGTCCCGTATTTTCGATTTTCATCCTCAGGTAATACATGCGCGTGCCTAATCTTTAAGGACAACGCCTTTCTTGGTGAGTTATCCCCATTATTGGTATGCAGTATGTTTCTAGCCTCTTTCGTGGGTCAATGACGGAGATTGTATAGCCGAGATATGCGCGCTGATCGCGAAGATAGATCTGGTACAGGTGTTCCAGATAGTATCCTTAGTAGTAGTACTGCTGGTAAGGCGGGCGTTCTCGCATTCTTCATTTTTAACATCTAGCGTATTGAGACGCATATGTTATAACCCAGGAGTTGAAAACCATTCTGGAGTCACCCACTATGGTGTGCCTGATAATCAGGTCGTTATTCCTGCATGTGAAGCCCCACACGTTATTTACAATAAATATAGAAACCTGGTTGGTTGGTTGCTGCTAGAAGGCAAGACCTCCTGGCCGACACTAAAACGGCAGCCCCGTCCACAAACACGCCGGATACGAAATTAAGTCTGTCTGTCTGTCTGTCTGTCTGTCTGTCTGTCTGTCTGTCTGTCTGTCTGTCTGTCTGTCTGTCTGTCTGTCTGTCTGTCTGTCTGTCTGTCTGTCTGTCTGTCGGTCTGTCGGTCGGTCGGTCGGTCGGTCGGTCGGTCGGTCGGTCGGTCGGTCGGTCGGTCGGTCGGTCAGCTGGTTGGTTTCCGGACACAATGCAGGTACTGGTTGCCATGTTTGCGCTGGAAAATGGCTACTCACGCTTCATGACGACGACCCTTATCATCGACGTACGCCACCATTGCAACCGTGTTTCACATCTAAACTAGTACAGTATCCCGGGTGATCACATTTTTTGCAGTTTTACAGAATTCTTAAAGGTCATCAGTCACAGATTACCTAAGTCCAGTCCTTGAGTTCGATTATTCATAGAGGTGGACTTTACTTGCCCAACAGAAAATGACAACGCATGTTCAACTAATTACTTTCATAATTATTTACTTTACGCCGCGTATATCAATTTACATAGTGTAGCCGGTGAGTTCGCAAGTCGTATCCATACTTGGAATGAATTCCCAGAATGAAACCAGTTCTTAAATATGCGCCGTCAAAGTCACCATATTGCATTGATGTTGCACTTACTTTTTTCAAACGCTCATTTATGCATTAGATACAAAAGTAACTGGAGCGGCCACGTATTTAGTCCTACGCTTTCAGAAATAATTTCCCGAAACTGGTGTAATCCAGGAAATTAATTTCGAGTGTATATGTCTTGCAAAAAAACGAGCTCGAATTTGTAAATTGCACTAGGTACTCTAAAGTAATAATTTAAGAGTTTAATAGGTGGATTTCCTATTTGAATATGTGTTCCGATTTCTCGTGCCGTTGATTTCCGCCGCTTTTTAAGGGAATTTTAGAAAAATTCCGTAAAATTTAAATACCATCACCCTGTATCTAAACTAAGGTGGCAGCGCAGGCGCTACCCGAATTACCGGAAGTCCTCTTCACCAATCGCTCCCTCCCTTCTGACTGCTCCAAAAAGAAGTCCGCTATATTTGGTTGGCGCAAGACATCTCTTACTTCGACACAGCGTGCCGCCGGAAACAGTCCGGCTGGTTTCGCAGGATGTCAACGACAATTCCAATATTCCATCAGTTATGCACGTGTTGCTTAAGTGCTTACACATTTTGCATTGGTACAATATTATCTCTGCAGTTCATTGGTTTGGGTTCCGCAACAACGAAATCAATACGGCTCTGTGAAGAACGCTGTACATACCACATACAATCAGTCATCCAAACTCATATATATATATATAGTCTATCTCCCAGCTTCTCTCATTACCTTACTTAAATTTTGAGGTTTTACTTGTGAGAACAACGGCATAAATATGAGGCATGCCGTACAATGATGCAAGCATATCCCATGGCTTTACGCCAATCGGCAGCGCTTTGTTAGCAGACACGTCCTCAGTTCTTACGTTGGGCTTGATGCAGAGTCAACAATCAAAACTGATCAAAATATTGTGCCGTGCGCTAACATCCGCGCGTGGCTATCACCTATACATGTGGTGTCGTGGCTGCAGTCACGTGGTCACTAATACTGGTATCGCTACGTGCGCTCAAATAAAAAAGATAATGACGTCAGAAACGAAGCTAACAGCGCTGGATCAAGCACTTTTAGCCACTGTCGCCACCGCCAACAAGCAGGATTCCCGACAGCGGCAATTTGCTCTCGGTCTGTACCGACAGCGCCGGCCTACACAACATACGTCTTCGAAAGCTACGTCACCGCCCTACTAGCGATTCTTAGCGGCAAAGGTAAGCCTTCATGCCCTTCGGGGCACGCTAAATTTTTTTTTCACATAAATGGTGTACACTTGTCTAGCTTTAGGTACTGGTCGAGGACAAAAGTAATTGGAACACTGGAGCTCACGCCCAACTAGAGTCACTAGAAAAACTAGTTTTTCAGGTTATCGCAAAGGTGCTCCTTCAGCTAGCAATGGGAGTGGCTGTCATATTCCTTCCAAGCCACCGCTCTCGCAGCGTTGAGAAAGAGCGTCGAGTTCCGCGTTCGGTTAAGCTTGTGGTATGGTTTCTGAGTGCATTATTCTAGCGCGGTTTGCAGTAGTATGTCATGGTAGCAACTAGCCTGGCTAGCAACTGTTTTGAATTTTCTTTCGCAATTTCATTGGTGAGGCCCGGTCCTAGTGCTGAAAAATCACGAGCGCACCAAGGGAACAATCAGTACTGTGCTGCGTTGCTGCATCGCACAAGTGACTTCACGAGTAGTTGCGAGAATGTGCGCGCCTCACGTTTTGAACTTGGCTATATTGTCTTACTGACTCTTTTCCCGACCTAATTACCAAGAGCCTACCACGCAACGCTATAGTAAATACGAATGAATATAAATAAACACTTTAAATTTCTACTACGTCTGAATTCGCTTATAAGCACGTGAAGACATGGCTGCCGTAAGTGTACTTGAAACCAGCCATGGTCGAGCAATACTACTAAATTTGTTCGCGAAGTTTCACTACTGAACGAGGGCAATGCTGCTTGTTTGACTCCCAGACCTCGCGGGTGTCCAATTGCACTGCTGGCGACCCCATGGGATAACGCCCGTGCGCTGCATAGTATATCACAGCGTACCTGCCAACCTGATCACATTATAATGCTTCAACATCATCTGGACACAAGGTTTCGTATCGGGGAATAGCTTGCACTTACCTGTATTTTGGCTTCTTGCAAGCTTTGCGACAATTATTTACTGTTACGCGCTTCAACACTAGCAGCACTAACCTTGGAATAGCAGAAATTGAGATTGTCTTCACATAAGTTTATTTAGCGCTTTTGCTGCTGCCGTTTAAGGTTGCTTCAGGAACGAGGTCGCGGGATCGAATCCCGGCCACGGCGGCCGCATTTCGATGGGGGCGAAATGCGAAAACACCCGTGTGCTTAGATTTAGGTGCACGTTAAAGAACCCCAGGTGGTCGAAATTTCCGGAGTCCCCCACTACAGCGTGCCTCATAATCAGAAAGTGGTTTTGGCACGTAAAACCCCATAATTAATTTTTTTTTTACTCTCTAAGTATGTGCCCTCCTGCTTCCTGGCTTTTTCCGCATCCCAATTTTTCTTTTTGGGATATATCGGTGCCCCATTTTTCAACATGCTTTAAAGATATTCACGAACAGAATTTATTTTTCGCTCGACTTGGTACAACACTTGGAAAATTCTAGAATGAGTACAAATCTGTACATTCGAAATAAATTGAAGTACCACGTCACTTCTCCCATTTTCCTTGCGCAGACTCGTGATATACGCCTATCGCACGGCAAACTTGTCAAGTTCGAGCGAGTCATCTTCCCCGCTAGTGCCATTCGCTGGCTGCCACACGGGAACGCTTGACACTTACTGTAAAGCACACTGGTCGGCGAGTGTTTGATGAACGCACTTCGCGGCGAAGTGTGTAGCCTCGTTAGCAAATGAGCGAAAATTAAGTAATATTGAAAGCAGTGTCGGGAGTAATTTTTAACATTTGTTTTTCAATTGCTAACGCTACACGGTAATGTACCACACTGCACAAAAATAAAAACACGGAAATACTCTCGCTGTGGGGCTGCTTACGCCCACCCCAGGTACTAACCGTGCAGTAGCATGGCGGAACGCGTTGTTTGGACTGGTAGTCAAGTCGCCATCGGTGCCATCGCTTGTTTGCAAATGCTCTTTCTAACAATGACAAACTGTTTTCGTACACGTATTTCTTAAGTTAACAAATATACGCTTCGCCTTCTCACTCCCGATTACCATCATCATTAGTCTGAAAGAACAGTTTTCTTTCTCGCATAGCAGTCCACCACGAAACTGACACACGGCGCACTGAAGTGTACTTGCTCAAAGTGCACTTTACTTTGCCCGTGTGACAGGGGTATTAGATAACGTGATTTCTTCGAAACCGTTCAACGGGTTTGGCTTTGCCGGTTAGTCTGTTGCTGCGCCTCCACTTTTCGAAATTTCAGTACTGCTGTCATGCAGCCCGTTCCTTGTGGTTCCTTCGAGTGCATGAAAACCACGCTTTCCCGAGTAGATATGCGAATTCCAGCACGCCTCTTCGAGCGTGGGCACCACGAGAACTTTGGCCGCTGCCCATTAAAAGTGCGTGACGCAAACATCACCTAAGTAGTTCAGGCTAAATCTTGCTAAAGCAGGAACTAGCAAGAATCATTCACCTCGCACGTTTAGCTGTTTCGAGATGGGAGCGAATTTCTGCTGCCGAATTCGTATCCTAAGCTGTATCCGGTAATCTGCGGTAATCGGTAAGTTACTGAAGACGCATGCGCAGCCCCTGGGCATGAAGACAGCGTGGTGTGAATAGTGGGAGTTCCAGTCAACGCACGAGTAAGCTCGCCAAGAAACAACGAACACGGCATTCGCGTAGCCGCAGCACGCAATGCATTGTTGGCGGGCCGGCGCTTGGAAGCCCAATGCCGGCAACAAAACCACGTGATCAGCAGGAGCCATTCGGAGGGCAGGTGTCGCGGGGAAAGGGATTGCGATATTTCGAAACTTGTTTTTTCTAGCGGCTCTAGGCCGAAAGTGCCATCCCAATGATCAATATATGTCTAAAGGAGAAGCAAGAATTTGGATTACTCATGCACACAGGCCAACGTGCAGAGAAGATCCATCCGAGGGCCCACCGGAAAATTTGAGGCTACTCATTGAGGCTATTGGGTTAAAGCTTGTTCACAGCTGTCGCACTGCGATTACTTTTGTCCGCACATGTACGTCAACGCTAGCGGAAAAAACGCGCGTAGAAGCTCAAGATGTCGCATGCCGCAAAGTTCACGAAAGCAGCGGGAATGCGCGGCAACCGCTCCAATGCGCCCGAGTCCGATTTAATGCCGTAGCCGCAGAACTAACACCCAGGTAAAGGCGAGTCACGTGTGAGGTGATGCGCACATGATGACTTTGGTTTAGGGCTTCTGAGGCAAACTGTGCAACACCGCATGCTTTCTCGAAAAGTCTCGAACGAAATTCGGGACGTCCGCAGGTGTCGCATGGGTGTTGCGTACCACATAACGCGCATCACTGACGTGTGCGGTATAGGCGTGACGTTTGGTCGCTGCGTGAGCAATGTGTTACGTGCATGTCTTGCAAAAAAATGCCTTTATTGTGATTAAAAACACCCAAACACATGAGTTCCTACTGTGTCGCAAAAACATATCATGACTTTATATTTATGCGAAGTGTCGACTAATTTAGGGATGAAGTGTAGGCAAATCTTGAAGTGCCTAGTTACATTAGCGGTTAGATGTGAAAAATTGTAAATTTTAATGCATTAATAAAATTCAGTTTCTGCCAACTATGTGCTTCACAAATACTTACTGAACCCTCATATTTTTCCTATTTTCGTGTTTTACGGGGCACAAGCGATGGGCTCGATGACGTGAACACCTGCTTAATATTCAGTCAATACAAGTGCCACATTACAGGTTCCCTACTTGCAAACTTCAAACTGTGTTTATTATGTCATTATGAGTGATTTGCTTGTATATATTAAGAGTGGCTGAGGTGCCACCATAGGTAAAGATTTCTTAAACGCTCGAAAGCTTTATATGTAGGCAACGTTTCAAACTTAATGGAAAACTGACTAGCACTTGGAGTGTGGATTAATTGCAGGGATATTGAAGTCCTTAATACAACAGCTCGAAAGAAACAGCTTCTCTGTAAATACGACTTTCTGCCGTCGTGGTATAGCGACTTCTGGCATTGAGCTAAGCCCGACGGCTCGGTATCGAATCCCAGCCGAGGTGGCCGCATTTCAATGGGGGAGAAATGCAAAAAAAAAAAAAAAATCTCGTGTGCGTACATTTGGTGCACGTTAAAGAAGCCCAGGTGGCGAAAATAAAAGCAGAGCCTCCCCACTACGACGTGCATAATATCTTCTTTCGGCAACTAAAGCCCCAGAATTCGATATGTTGAAAATTAGGCCTGGATACTTAAAGATCGTACAAATGTGCTCTCTATTTTATCTCCCACCCGCGGAAGGCGAAGGAAGCATCCGGCAATATCAGATTATTTCTAATTCGTATTACTTCGTTGATAGCCTTGATAGTACACGTATTAGGTGAAATATGTACTGATCGACTAATTATAGCCATACCACGTTAAAGCGAAGTTTTCTTGCCTTTGTTCCCCCTATTTTGGCTATTTTTCTTACCGCTGTTGACTTACTGCGAGCGCACCTCATTCGGACCACAGATCTGTACCACCCGCCGTGGTTGCTCAATGGCTATGGTGTTAGGCTGCTGAGCACGATGTCGCGGGATCGAATCCCGGCCACGGCGGCAGCATTTCGGTGGGGGCGAAATGCGAAAACACCCGTGTACTTAGATTTAGGTGCACGTTAAAGCACCCCAGATGGTCAAAATTTCCGAAGTCCTCCACAACGGCGTGCCTCATAATCAGGAAGTGCTTTTGGCACGTGAGGCCCCAAAATTTAATTTTTAACATCTCTACGCTTTCTGTACACTTGACACTCCTGATTATTTGATCGGGCCAGGTCATCTATGGAGCTTCACTACAGGCTGTGCTTTTCAGTGCATTCATCTCAAGAACATCTAAGCTTCACATAGATCGGTATGAGGGACGTGGTTTGCCTAATTTTTTATTCTCCTTTGGAGAGCAAAAGCATCTGGCTCTGGCACAACATGGCACCATCGTGTAGACGGAAAGCGCGAAAGCTTCTAGCGTTTAGCGAGAGAATAACGTTCATTGTGTTGATTCGTGTCCATATAGCCCGCGCGCAGATTTTTTTTTTGCTGACACGGTCCTCATGTTCTTTCATTCTCGCCACAGGCATGGCATCACCACCAAAGAGGGACGCCGGCATTGGTGTCCTGACTCCGGACTACTTCTCCCTACTCCACGGCATGTGCTGCATCAGCGAGCCGAGCATTAACGATATCATCGCCATCTTCAAGGAATTCCGCCGTTCTTTGGATGGCGAAAAACCCAAGCCTTCTGTCTCGGCACCCTCGAGCTCGCCGTCTTCCTCCGGTGTTCCCAAAAAACGGGGCTCCAAGTCCAGTAAAAAAGGTGAACATGCGAAGCCTCAAAGCGGCAGCCGCATTTCGCTGTGGTCGCACGAAGTTTTGACCACACCTGTTCTCGGCCCGGTGTCGACCTGCTTAAGCGCGCTCACTTCGCACGATTAACGTAATAAGCAGTCTTTAATCAAGGCAGTCATGCGTGTCACTGCTAGCTGCTGACAATCGGTAACTGCTAACTGCTTGGTAAACTAATTTCTATCGGAATTCAAAGCCCCCGTAATTGTGACCCTGCTGAGGAACGCGTGCAGTTGCGCCTGTTTGCACCAAAAATAATTTTAGGTGGAAAAAAGAATTCACCGATGAAAACGATACGCCCGGACGCGTAATTTGAGCTCAGCTCTATACATGTTTTGATTTCGCGATGTTATTGGCTGGCACGGACAATCTTTCTCGTGTAATTTATGTTACAGTTACTAGCGCGAACATGACTAACGAAATAAAGAAAGGTGGGGCGGGAGAGAGCACTCTGTCCTTTCCCACCTTTATTTTTCCTTGTGTGTTGTTCGCGCTAGTAACTGTCACAGCAACTGCGTCAACATTAACTAGCCCAGCTTTAGGCATTAATTTCTCGTGCGACACATGGCAAACGAAGGGAAGTGTGGCGCGACTGCCGGACCGACCGCGGCAGCACGTGGTTGACACGTGGCACGATTCACAGAAGCCGCCATGGACAGACATCTACTCATACAGCGCTTTGTTTCCATATATGGCATTGATGGACGCGCTCGCCGCATGCCGTCGGTAAACAGACGACGACGCGCTACTTTGGTGCCATACCTTAGCGGTCGTTGCCGTAGAAACCGTTAAGAGCGAAACACATGGTGCGAGTTTCCGTGCGATCGGTCGTACCGCGCGTCGCGTCGAATGAGCGAGCGGCGCGTAGCTCCGCCCACAACCGACGTCCCTGCGTGGAAGCTCGGAATGCTGCGGAACTTGGAACAGGAAGTGAAAGCAAACGTATTTCTACAGCTCTCTTTATCGCTTGCAGTTCGTATGACGAAGCGCCTATGTTAGTCGGCGCGACGTGGGCTCTGTTATGTCACGCTTAAATTGCAGTACATTGGATTTTATAGGCGCCGACCTAAAGGAACGAGCATGCTAGGCGAGCTTGAAATCGCTGGGAGATGGCGTGGGCCAAGCTCGCCGGCCGTCTATCCGGGGCCTAGAGCTCTCGCGATGCGTCTGCAGCTCGTAAAGCGCCGAAATTCGTCAGCACAATTAATGTCCGAACATTTATGTTGCTCTTAAGTGAAAATACGATGTTTTTTCGACGCAATTAGTGGCGATGAGTAAACAAGCCAGTCAGGCGAGCCGCTTCGTATAGACCATTGCTGCGTGTCTGCGCTGACCGCTTCTGAGTAGAAATCACGCCAAAGATTTACTATTTCGCACAACATTTTATAACACGCACTCTCTCGAGGTCGCTTTATTCTATGCGTTATTTCGTGTTAGAAACACATTGTAGCCGATTTATGTGCCGCCATCAGCGGCGTGAGGGCAGCGTTTCGACCAGGGAGAAAAAGCAAAAAACAGGCATGAACGGAGAGCCGAGGCGCTTGCTTGGCGGCCTCTCCCCGCCGGGTTTACCACGTGGCCATGGCGTTCACGCTACCGGCGCTGTCATTGGCTGCGGCCGTCCGACCTACACGGCAATCACACGATATTCAGCAAGTTGGTCGCATGCGGCGCGTGCGATTCGGTGCCGCATGCGGCAGATTTTTTTGTGCAGCTGTTGAGTGCGGCTGCCGATGCGAATGGTCGTACGACGGATCGCACCCAAAATCGTACCATGTGCCTCGGACGCGGCACCACGGTTTTCTCCTCACGCTTTCTCCATACCCTCCTCCTCCGCTTTTCGTCTCATGGTTCCACTGCACCCTCCTTCTCCGCTGTCCTCTTCCCGCTTTCTTCGCTATCGCCGTATTTCATACCCGGCTGTGCTCTACGTTTGCTTTTTATCCTTCGCTCTGCTCGTTCGCTCGGTTTGGCCAAAGGAGGATGCCGAGGGACGACGCCGACACGAGACGCAGGAACGGGCCCCTTAGAGCTGGGCTCTAAAATGTCTTAACGTACCGAGGGCATGTGGATAACGCGGTGATAAATTGAGCATTCACTCTTCATATTCCCCTAGGGTAACACCGTAAAATAATACTGAACTGCCAGCTGTGGTTAAAGAGCTTTTGTACATGGTCGCAGTTCCATATTTGCAAGATTCTTTTCACTTTGCAAATTTCCTCGCTTGGTAATTTACTGACACGACGTCATGCCTTCGTTATCGCCGGTGTCGTCCACTGGCGGCGATGCTAAGAAAATCGAAAAACAAGCTTAGAAATTTTTACATATCTTACCTCGCAGAACGTACTGTTCAATCGGCGCACGTCGTTTTAAATATTTTATGAAGAAACGGGGAGTACGAATCAGTGTGAATGACAGTTAATCTTTCCCGACCTGCTAAGAAGCAGCCCACCAGATTTTCGCCAGTGATCTGTTACACTCGCAGCGGTTCATAACCAAAAGCAGACTAACCTCGTTTTAGCAACAGCACATGAGGCTTAATGCGCTGTTCGTGTATGCACGGCGTGTTTGAGTTGACTGTTATCGTAGCGCAAAAACGTGCCTGTCACGTCCTTTTTTTAATACGAGAGTGCTTTTTGCCGGCCGCCACCGAACATATTTTACATACTTGCGTCATGCAATCACGCAATTTCCCGAGACAATACTTAATCGTCTACCTACCTACCTAATCGTCTGGAATATAGGCAGAAGATGATTATAAAAGTTTGCCCTGTTATACAAATTGCGCTCTTGTCGCATATTTTTGCAATGAAGTTTAGGTAGCGTTTACTTTGGTCACTGAATAATAATGTAGAAGATATGGACGCCAGCCTGGACATGTACAGGGTAGGAGGATCGTAGTGCGCGCTGGTGCGCAGCGTATTCTGTACCGGAGTAAGGGCTGCGAGACTGCGTCCCTCGTACAATTATCCACACAAGCCTACTGTTCCGCACCTGCGGCAGCAAATTCAAAAAGGTCAACACACGCCCTTAACATTCTAGAGATTTCCAGGCAGGTAGTGCAATAAAGAGAGAGGACATGCGTACACCACTGGTGTTGTTGGCATGGTCGATTAAGTTGCGCTGGTTGGCTTTCGCATAACAAAATTTATTTCCATTTCGCCAGTCAGTCGAAAGGATTCTCCCATACAGCCGGGGCCCATTATTAGAGGAACGATGGGGCTCGTAGGCTCAGCTGGGCGCCGGCATACGTGGCGTCTTCATGCAAGTATAGCGAGTACAGCGCTACGATGAGATATCACTGCAGTTAAAAAAGAAAAACAGAGGCAAATGATTTGTCAGACCAAAAAAGCACCAAGAAATTTGACTGGAAAGCCAACTCGCAAGTATCAAGAGAAACTCGTTAGAATATTGTCACGTGGCCCACCTACAGTGACGTTCCTGAGCTCCCGAAACCCATGACGATTACACAAGCACTTTGTATGTCGATTGAGATCAACCGGGATTGAGTGCTTCGAGACGCGCATTTTCAATCACGATGTACGATCCGAAACCAGTCGGTCGTGATTGTACGCTGTCGTCTGCACTGTAATACTCAATGAGCTCAACCAAGCCTTTTCATATTGTTGTACTCTGCAGCAGCAACCATTGCAGACCCCGATAAAAATAATGCTCAGGGCCGCTAATGATCACGGTTGAAAATGCTTCCACGGCACGGATATTAAAGGACGATCCAAAGCCAGCGATTGAACCCACCGCTGCTCTCCTCACGCAACACTACTCGTGCAATCAAGATTTTACACTGTATGGTTTGCATTCTTCTCACAAATGGGCCATCTAATCAAACACTTCTGCTTAAAGCGCCCAACTGCTTGCAAGTTGCTACAGCAGAAATATTACCGATCAAGACACATGTCCAAGCAGTTCGCGCACACGAGTAAAAACGAGAAAGCACAATGTTCGTCGCACGCGCCAATCAACCAGGACTCAGTGCGTCAGTTAACGCAAATCAAAGCTCCCGCAATATTGTCGTCATCACATGCAGACTGCCATGACTAAGCTACAAAAGGGAAGCAGCTACGCTACTGCGAACAATAGCAAGCGCTCAGGATAATAAGCTTTGACTTCGCAACTGACTTGATTCTGCCGATGGTGGTTAACCGTGCCTGCCTGTATTCCTTTTCATACCATTTGCCCGAGAAACTGTAGAACCTTACAGGCGGCTAGAGACCCAGTGTTCATTTATGTCAGTTCACCGCGCAACCCTACCGCGCTCCTCGGCTATTCAAACGTCGAGCAATGGCGAAACAATAACGAGAAGAGGACTGCGGTTACAAAAGCTTTATCGTGAGCGCCTGGCGGCGTCGATCCACTGCTAGCCACTGGCGTGGCCGTCCGCTAGGGAAATGAGCGGCTCTGGAGTCTGACGCCAAAGTTGAGATTGGGAACCCTAGGTGGTCGTCCCTCGAAGGGAGGAAGGTATTGTAACGTGGTGGTGACGTTAGAGAACACAGTAGCAATACTGTGAAAGACAAAACTAGCTTTTATTTGGCGAAGCTGTGCCCACAAAACAGGCTACACTTAAAGCACGAGAGCGGTGAACACAGTCGGCGATCGGCGAAAATTTGATCAGCGGGTCAAGCACGTCGGTTTTTATAGATCAGTTGTCGAATGTTCCAGAGTAAGCACTGGGACCCTCATGCCTTCCACAAAGTTCTACGCCATTCGCGTTGCGCATACATGCAATCAGATTACACAAGGTTCGGCGATAACATAGAGCGGATAGAAGCATCGATAACTTTCTAGAAACTTCCGATACATTTAGACGCGACCTGCACTGAGCGATAACATTTCGTGGACGGTAAAAGCGCTCACCCGTAAAAGATAAACGAGTTCACGTGTCAGTATGGTCACTAGAGTGGGGACCATAACCTAAGTGTTTGTGTGTGTGCAATACCGCCATAGGTTTAGCGATAGCTTCGCCACATACAAACTCACCGTGGCGTGGGTTATACCGATGAGGTTTCGTTGCCTCCGGGGTTCCGTTACACTGTGCAGCAGCTGAGACCTTACGCGCTAGCTATCGCCGCGAGTGCTTTGACCTTCGACCAACGCTTTACGAAATAACGTCCTGTGCATAATTATGTACTTGAGTTTCTGAATGTGTAATAAAGCTACCAGCGTTCCTTAGAATCCCAGTTCCAGTTTCATGTTATAACCTATTTCTCTGCAAGAGCGATTAGCAATTTCTTTTTTTCCTATTTCGTGGGCTGTCGGAAGGACTCAGAATAAAAAGTTAACACACGTAAAGTGGCAGATTTCTTAAATAATGTTCTTAGAACACTCTCCAAATTTCTACTTACAAGCTTCGGCTTTAACATATGAATTGCGTCTAATAGTTATTTTTATCACGTACAAAATTACGTAATACAGACGACTCAGTCTATATAATAGTTATTATGCATTTTCTCGCGTAGTCTTCCAGTGACTTGGACATAATCTTTAACTATGTATGTGGATAAAGTTAGGAAGAAGGGCATATCGAAATCGCAGACTACGTTAACCCAACTTTTCATTGCCGCTGGCGTGACGCTTCCAGCTTCCCGTGCGAGTGCATCGAGTGCTGCGAGCGACGAAGCCGCAGCTGGTGGCAGTGGAGCTAGTATCAGCAATGTCGGATTCGAGCGTCCCTGCACGTGGGAGCCCGACAAGACGCCCTGTTGGATCATATCTGACCTAGACCTGTGGAACCGCATTCTCTGTCGGGGCTGCATCGAGCTGCGTGAACACCAGTGGGGTGAGCTTACACTCCAGGGGTACCCGTGGCCTGAGACCAAGCCGGAAGTTCGCGACATCCTTCGCGCCTCGCTGCTGATTCATCTACTGTTGCGTCAACACAGGTAAACCGCATTTTCGGGCTCGTAATGCTTTTCACATCGTGTATGTTATGTCCTGTCATTATGGTTCATTCTTAAGGGCAATGTAAAGTGACAACCAATTCTAGCGCGTGCCAGTAGGCCAAGTGCCGCGTGAGTCGAGCCCCGGTAACCACTCGCCTTATACGTAATGGTTCGATATTATAGTGTACAGGTGGCGAGCTTGTGTCCCTGTATAGGGCACCAAAGGGAGCAGAGTTGTGCGTTCCTGTTGCCTGCACCGCTCGCTCCGTGACTCGCCGAACACCATCACATGGTCTAAAATGATGTCAACTGTTGAAGCCACGCTTCGGAGAAACCGAAATCACTGACGTGGCTGCGACATTGTTACCTTCAGTGATACCAGCATCGCAACCCGCCTTTTCCATATTATGTATGACATCCCCGATAAGATGGCATATCGTGACATGTTTGACATGACAAGAATTTCATGCACATCACGAACACATACCTAATGATCCAAGCTCATTTTTGCCTTGAAAGAATAACACGACAAAAAAAAAGCGCAGCAGCGTCTATACGCTTCTCCCACTGGGCTAAGCTTGGCTCCTGCGCGCACGGCAAGTGGCTTTACGAATCGGTTTTGGAACAAAATGGCGGGCCTTTCACACCTTTTTTTCCCTTTTCGAGTATATACTGGGACACAAGGCCGAGCTGCACTCCAGTGTCCTCTGGAAGACTCGGAAAGTAGGTACAAATTATATCAGGCATGCGCGCAATCCGGTGCCTATAGCCATGTCTCGTACCTCAATCTGTTTACCTGTGTAACGTAGCGTAGTTAGCTGGTTTCCCGGCTGGACGCTAACTAGCGTTGCGCATCTGATAGCATAACTACACTTGACTGTGTCACGGGTTCGTGTCTAAATTGCGAGAACTGCAGATAAATCGTATCAGGTTTGCGTGTGCTCGGCCGCAGAGGCGCCAAACGACGCTCCGACCTACGGCTAAAGACAGATTGAAAAATGGGAACAGTATTTCAATGCCTGTCGCTTCAGACGTCGTTTTGGCTATGTTTGCTATCTAGTTGTGGCTCTTGGTTATCCGCCGTCATTAGCCTGAATTTAGCTAAATGCAGAAAGATGTTTAATAACTACCTCATTGTGGCACTCGAAACGCAATAGTTCGAAGAAAGTGAGACGTTTTCAGTGACAAAGCGGCTTGAAGCCATATTGACGAAGTTTAGGCGAATTCATGTTGACAAATTATGCTTAATGATACTTTTGTGTTAGGGTGAAGTATATAGAACGGCAGAAAATGAAATGGGGAAGGCAGGGAGGCTAACCAAAAGTTCGCAGTAGGAGCAATAGTGTTACTTGGACTGGGAAACTCTCCTTGTCGCATCGTCGCGAAAAGACGTAGACGGAATACATAGCTTGAGTGCTTACCCACAAGTCAACATCTTATAGAAATTGAAACGTTTATATATGTTACAGTAAACATAAGAGGAATCCATTATCGGCAGCCCTAAAGAACAAGAAAATAACGTAAAAAAATTAAGCATGAGATAAAGAACATTCACATACTGTTGGCTGAGCTTTCGGGCTAAGCAAATTGTCACATTTTTGTTCCATAATAAACCGAAGCCTGGATGCTGCATGCGTCACTTGCGCGTCAAATGATAAAGCGTTCTTTTGCGAGTTGAATGGCTACCTTGTGCAGAAACAAGCTCTGTATCTGCAAACAAGTACGAACAACCACTTGGGCGTCAGTGGGAAGCGGCATGGGATGCAATAGATTTATTTAGTGCCTAGTTCCTTCAATATAACGTTACGTCACCTGTCGATTTTTCTCGGGTGTGTTTTGCCACACGTAAGTAGTGTCTGATACACAATGCCAGACTTGCTGCGTACACAAGTTCACAAGTTCTCCGCATCAAGATCACGATGTCTATTGTGACACCACTCGAGTTTCCTTGAAATGATTGGACGAAGTGCTGAGTCTTGCTGCATGCCCAGTGCACAGACCTAAGAATTTTAGCTTATCTTATTGGCAAATTACTCCTATGAAAGCTTGCAAAGTGGAGGAAATTGTATGAAGCGGAAGAATTGTCATCTACCCGACTGTAGCGCGAAGCTACGAAGAAAACCCATACGAACTTCTCAAAAACTTCCGCACAGTAGAACTCATCCTTGCATGAAACCTGCAAGGGTGAATTTTCCTCCAACTCGGAACATTTTTTTTTGAAACTCCTAAGGTTTCTTCTTCTAGCTTCGGGCCACAGTCAAGTGGATAAGCTTGCCCTCTCATGTTATCTTTTTAGCGATCTTTAGCAACAGGTGCTTCAACGTTAGAATAAAGGAGACTAATAACACATTAAAGAGATCAACTGCACTGAACTGTCTTACATTCAAAAGAAAGGCGAGACGTATGTATCGGCCTCGTTTCGACAACATTATTGGACAAAAACTTAGTTTCACACATGCTCTCACGCTTCATGGTATGAAAGTTCCTTGACACGCATATCTCCCTGATAATGAAGGCTATAATGCCGTAGCCCGAGATCTCCCTTACCGGATGTGATTGGAAAAGCTGTCCAACCCACACGATGCACCGACGGAACCACAATGCAACTCTAGAACATTAGAGATAGCAGGAGACACTTCTCCTACCACAATATTCCCTTAACCGAGTAGGTGCCATCGCGTCAGACAGCTACGAACTAATTAATTTCCCTGTCTCTTTTATCTTCACCTCTTCCATTCCGCACAATATCCCTCATACTGCCCCTACTATGGAGCAAAACCTACAGTATATCCTCCCACCTGGGAGAATGCCCCCCATCCTCCGAGTCAATCTTCTATTCCTTCACTTTCCTCCTGGGAAGAGTGCACTGACCAGCTTAGACCCCCCAAGAGCAGCGACGACTGATCCGGCGGGCACTCGGAGTGGTGTGAGCCCATGAGGCCGTGAACTTAGGGCTCCACCCTACGAGAAAGTCTTCGCACTTCATTAGAAATGGGCATGGACAGGACATGTAATGAGTAGGGAAGATAACCAATGGTCATTAAGGGTTACGTACTGTATTCCAAGGGAAGGGATGTGTAGCAGGGGGCGGCAGAAAATTAGGTGGGCGGATGAGATTAAGACGTTTGCAGGGACAACATGGCCACAATTAGTACATGACTGGGGTAGTTGGAGAAGTATGGGAGAGGCCTTTGCCCTGCAGTGGGCGTAACCAGGTTGATAATGATGGCTCTCTGTATCTCTCTCTCCCCCCTCTTTGTACATTGTCATCATCAGCCTGGCGACGCCCGCTGCAGGGCAAAGACCTCTCCCGTGCTTCTCCAACTACCCCCGTCATGTGCTAATTGGGGCCATGTTGTGCCTGCAAACTTCATAATCTTATCCACCCACCTAACTTTATGCCGCCCCCCTGCTACACTTCCTTTGCCTTGGAATCCAGTCCGTAACCCTTAATGAGCATTGGTTATCTTCCCTCCTCATTACATGTCCTGCCCATGCCCTTTTCTGCCTGTTTGTTAGTTATGCTTTATTTTCACTTTTTTATTCCAGTAGTGTGGCTCATCGTGGGCGCCTTTTATAATGACCGTTTTGTGTTGCATATATATATATATATATATATATATATATATATATACAATACAGTCCGTATCAAGATAAAAGGAAGCATAATTTTTTGGACGACGATAACTAGAGATGCATGGCATCAAATGTAGAAACGTGATACATAACGGCATGTCCTGTTGAACTTTTAGTATCATTGAACGCTTTTATGGAAGGCATGCGAGTTTAGCCTTTACGGGCGTTACAAAAAATTACGTGTTTCTTTTCATATTGATGACTGCTGCACGTTCTTAATAGAACCTGCGGTTTTGAGTCAGCGCACGCGTTGTGTGTCCCATCTGTCTTTTCGCGTTTCAACAAAGCATGTAACCGGAACCAAGGTCTTTTCTTTCTTGCCCTGAATTGCACAAGTGGCTGAGAGCGAAAGAACGCAGGAAATATAGCAAGGAAAGAAAAAATAACTTGCTTGGTCCACAATTAGCGCACAATTCACGGAGTAAGCGTAAACACACACACAGACGTGACAAAAGAAAGCGAACAGCGCACGCTGAGCTGTGCAAAAAGTTTGTCGCCTCATTTCCCTCCCTTTTTCATAGAATTCGTCTGTTCGGTTGACATTTATGGTGCAGGTGCTTGACTTCCATCTTCTTAGACTTGTCTGAAACCATGCTCGAAAGGTACATCATGTGGCACGCCCTACTCACTGGCACCGGAGGTATCAAGAATTTTGAGTTCAAGCCCTACTCCGTCGATACACTCGGCGAGGTGAGTACTCCGAGAAGCGATCAAGCGGTTTTTTTTTTCTTCGCCTGTGCTGTCACAGAATGTCGGTGTTGCTGCTGCTCCGATTGAGCACCGTGGTTGAGAATCCGAGGTTCTCACCCCTGCACGGCATAAAAGGGGATTGGCATCGTGGGTCATTTCATCTGGGCCTCTTTGTGCTCCAGTGCAGAGATATTTGGGAAATTTCAGGGATGAGCATTTCTTCCTGCATATGCACATCTAGGATGATGAAAAGGCCGCAGTGCTAGACGGTACAAAACTAGCACGCCGACGCGATCATATTTTCGTCCCGTGCGCCAGCGCTGTTTTCATCTAATGAACCCACTCGCCCAACAGTCGATAATGTTCGTTAAAAGCTACATTGTTCCCTCAAGAACTTTGAATATTCAGAAAGTAGGTGTCGCGCTTTCGCGCATTTTCCTCTTAAAACTCAAGCCTCAAGGTAATTCTTTAAGTTCACCAACATGACCAGACAAGCTGCTACCCAGTTTTTTTTTTTTTGCTGCTTTTTTGTAAATGATGACAGTGCCTTGAAAAATATTTGGCGGCGCCTTAGCTCAGCTAATTCGGGATATGCGAAGCGTAAGCTTCGTTTAGCCTGATTAAGTCTCGGTTTCATTTGGTTAACCTTTCATTTAGCTGTAATCATTATACTTCGATATACAATCATCATTAAGCCAAGTCTGACAGCTGTGCCTAGGTCGGTGGCTAGACATGACTGTGACTTGGCTTGGGTAGACGCGCATCTTTCGGCGTTGCGACACCTGTTGTGCCGCATGGAAAGCGCAAGAGCTAGGCATGCAAAGAGACGCCAAGAACATGCGCAGCGTCGAAGCACAAACTGACAGGGCGCGAACGCGGTCGCCACATTGATCTCGACGGTGCGACGCCCGTTGCATTCCGGAGCCTCTCCAGTGAAGCAGTTCAACGGGCGATATCCGCGGGGTGATCAGACGCCGCTTGGCGACGACGGCTCAAAGCCTCCTCCTCCCTAGCAACGCTCAGTGGAGACGGCCCGGCCTCGCTCTCTTCCATGGCCAAGCTCGCACAGACTACGCGAGCACGGTGCTCCCTTTAGCCTGATGCGCGGCGAGTCACGTGTGAGATGGCGGGTCCACTGCGAAGAGCGCATGCGCTAAGCGGGCGGCTGCGGTGCTCGGCGGGGCGAGTTGCGTGGTGCGTTGCCAAGGCTACGGCGCAGCTGCGGTCAAATGAAGGTCAAATTGCCGGCGACGGCAAAACTCGGCTCAAGTAGGATTGGATTGGAAAAACTTTAATAGAAGTCCTGCAGGACGCACGTCAGCGCGCAGTGGGCGTCTCCCACGCAGGGACCGACAGGGAGTACCTGGCGGCCGCTGCGCGAGCCTGCTGGACGGCCCATTGCTGATCTTCTAGGAGCGGACTTCGTATCGTCCTCTCCCACTTGTCGGAGGTAGAGTCGGGCGGAGCGTTTCTGCACTCCCAGAGCACGTGTGCGAGTGTCGCCGTGACCCCGCACGAGGGGCACGCATTGTCTGGGTAGACGTCCGGGTAGATGATGTGTAAGGTGGCGGGGTTCGGATAGGTATCTGTCTGTAATAAGCGTAGCGTAAGCGCCTATGGCCTGTTTAGTTTGGGGTGCGGGGGCGGAAAGAGACGTCGTCCCAAGTAAAAGTGTTTGGTTATTTCATTGTAGGTTACTGGGGCGTCCCTGTTCGCCTCCAACTCATCGAGACGTGGTTGCCCGGGGGTGACGGCGCGGTCGGTAAGCGCGCGCGCAGCGTCGTGGGCTGTCTCGTTGAGGTTGGGCGGGGCGCCCGGGATCCGACCCAGGTGGGCGGGAAACCAGACGACGGTGTGGTGTTTGAGGGTGCTTGGATCAGCGCCGCGGAGAATGCGTAACGCCTTGACGGAGACGACTCCTCTCTCGAACGCTTTGATGGCCGGTCTCGAGTCGCTGAATATTGTTGTTCGCTTATCGTCGAGCATTGCTAGGGCTATGGCCACTTGCTCCGCCACCTCGGGATCACGTGTGCGTACCGTTGCGGCGTTTAAAGTCCGTTGCGAGGACGAGACGGCTACCGCGGCGTAGGCTCGGTTGCACCGGTAGGCGGCGGCGTCCACGAAAGCGACGTCGTCGGCTTTCTCGTTTATTCGTTTGAGGAACGCGGTGGCCCGGGCTAGGCGCCTGCCTCGATTGTGTTCCGGATGGACGTTTCGCGGAATGGGTGCGATTGTGATCAGGTCGCGGAGCTCGCGGGGAACCGGCGTAAGCTCCGGGGGATCCTGGGTGTTCGCTGGAAAGTACCCCAGTTCGCGCAAGATGTGACGGCCAGTCTTCGTCATCGTCAGACGTATCATCTGCGCTCTCTCCTGAGCCTCAGCGATCTCTTCGAGGGTATTGTGCACACCGAGCTCGAGGAGTCGAAACGTCGGCGTCGTGATCGGGAGCCCAAGGGCCCGCTTCACTGCCTTTCGTATGAGTACATTGAGCTTGTCACGCTCCGATTGTTTCCACTTATGCATTGCTGCGACGTAGGTGAAGTGGCATAGGACGAACGCGTGTACGAGACGCAGCAGATTGTCTTCTTTGAGGCCGTGGTGACGGTTGGCCACCCTGCGTACAAGTCGTATTGCGTTGTCCGTCTTTGTCGTCAGCTTGTGGACCGTTTGGATGTTTGATCCGCCCGCCTCGATAATCATTCCCAGTACTCGGATGGAATCGACCCTGGGGATTGGGCGACCGTCTCTGGTGCGGATAGTGATGTTGCGCTCGGTCGGTGGTTTCCATCCCTTAGGCCTTTTGCCTTGTCGTTTTGGGCTGTACAACAACAGCTCCGATTTGGCGGAGGAGCACTTGAGGCCCGTGTGGTCGAGGTAGGATTCGGCAGTTTCGATTGCCTCCTGCAGAGCGGATTCGATGAAGCCGTCCGACCCCGCGGAGCACCAGATGGTGATATCGTCCGCGTATACCGTATGGTTGAGGCCTTGTATCTTCGACAGGCGTTCGGAGAGCCCAATCATCACCAGGTTGAACAGCGTCGGCGAAAGGACAGAGCCCTGGGGGGTGCCACGCTGTCCGAGCTCGACTTCTTCCGACGTGAGGTCTCCGGCACGGAGCACGGCCTTGCGACGGGTTAGGAAGGAGCGGACGAACTCGTAGAACCGGCGCCCAAGCCCTAAGATCGTGATCGCCTTTAGTATTGCCGAGTGCTGGATGTTATCGAAAGCCTTCTCCAGGTCAAGTCCGAGTATGGCGCGGGTGCCCCAAGTAGCCCCGGCGTCTATGATCTGGTGTTTCAGGAGAAGCATCGTATCCTGAGTAGAGAGCCCGGGTCGGAAGCCGATCATGTGGTGTGTGTAACAGTCCTGGTCTTCGAGATACCGGCCGACTCTGTTGAGTACGACATGCTCGGCCACCTTACCCACGCACGACGTGAGCGAGATGGGGCGAAGGTTATCGAGGCCAGGCGCCTTGCCCGGTTTCGGAATGAGGATCGTCTGGGCGAGTTTCCAGGCATCAGGTAACTCGCCCCGCCTCCACACCTCATTGATGGCGCCCGTGAGGTACACGACCGAGGGCTCGTCTAAGTTCCGCAGGAGCTTGTTGGTTATGCCATCGGGGCCCGGGGCGGAACGGCCGTTTAGTTCGTGGAGAGCCCGGCGTATCTCTTCGATGGAAAATTCGGCGTCTAGGAGGCTGTTGTCAGTACCTGTGTAATCAGGATGTAGGGTCGGCGGGCCTGTGGGTATCGGCAGGTACTTATGCACAAGCGTCTTGACGATGTCATCCGGCGAAGCGGTGCCTTTGGCCTGGTGAAGGACTTTGGTGAGCGAGTGGCGCTGGTTCGTGCGGGTGTTGGTGTCGTCGAGCAGGTGTTTTAGGAGGTTCCACGTCTTCCGGTTGCGGACCTGTCCGTCGACGGAGTTACACACCTCGTCCCATTGCTGTTTGGATAGGGTGCTGCAATGTTCAATTATGGTCTGGTTCAGTTCTGCAATGCGTTTGCGGAGCTTGCGGTTGAGACGCTGGCTCTTCCATCGTGTCAGTAGAGACTGTTTGGCTTCGAGCAAATGGGCGAGGCGGCTGTCCATCTTCTCGGTTGGCATATCCGTGCTAAATGTTTTCGTGGCCTTAACGACGTCGGCCTTGAGCTGAGCCGTCCACGTCTCGAGGTTCGGGGCAGTGTCTGGAGGGAGTCGTGAGGCGCGGGTCTTGCGAAAGAGGTCCCAGTCAACCCACGTGTACGACTTGGGCTTCCTGACGATGCTGGGTAAGTGCACGGCTAGTATGAGATGGTCGCTGCCAAGATCCTCCGCAAGATTGGACCAGCGGGCATCGGCTGTGTTCTTCACGAAGCAGAGATCTGGAGTGGTGTCTCTGTGCGTAGATGTGCCGATACGAGTAGGGAACGTCTTGTCTGTCACTAGGGTGAGATCGAGCTCGTTCGCATGCTGCCACAGCGCGGTGCCCTTGGGGGTGTCATATACGTAACCCCAGGTGCGATGCGCAGCGTTGAAGTCGCCAGCTATCACGAGCGGGTTTGAGCCTGCAAGACGGATGGCTCTCTGGAAAAGGCGTCGGAAACGGTGACTCGTTTGTCTGGGGCTGCTGTACACGTTGAGTATGTACACACTTTGTCGGGACGCGTCGCTTGGGAGAATCTCCGTCATGACATTGTCCACCTCCGACGTGCCGAGGTCATGCGCGAGGCAGGTGAGCTTTTTAGAGACCAGCGTGGCGGTACCACGTCCTCCCGCGAGGCCTGGTAACCACTGGTAACCGGTGAACGTGGCGGTGTGTGTTAGAGTTTCTTGCAGTAGGATTACGTGGGGCTTGGCGTCGTGGCTGCGTAGGTATTGCTGCAGGGAGGCTTTCCGCGCAGTGAAACTCCTGCAGTTCCACTGCCAGATGCGGAACGCTTCATCTCGCCTGGCCATCTTGATGCTTTTGGGTGTCGGCCCGGGCGCTTGACGGGTGGAAGGGGGCCGCGTGTGTGGGTGGATTGGGCGCGGGGTGTTGTGGCGAGACTGGCTTAGCAGCGGCAATGGCGGGGGCTACGACGTTTTCGAGATAATGTTCTACTGTCCCCAACCGATTACCGTGGGCCGCGAGGGTTGACTGTACGCGGGCCATATTCTCTCCGAGAAAGCGGAGGCTCTCTTTAATTGCCGACAACGTACTTTTAATCTCTTCTAACTCGGGTTTCAGTTCTGGTAGGGCGCGAGCGACGGCGCGTTTCTTGGGCGCGCTCTCGCCGTCGGCGCTATCAGCGCTAACAGGTTGTGGCGGTGGTGACGGGGCTAGTGCCTTGGCTGCGTTTTCGGCGGCGGGCATAATGGCTGCGCGCGCGCTCCTGTCGTTCTGTAGTTCGGCAATCGCGGCCGTAAGTTTGAGAATTGTCTCTTTCATAGCGGCGTTTTCGCGTTTGAGTAACGCTATCTCGGATGTGTTAGTGTCTGTAACGTGCTCTGGGAGTGAGCCCGACCCTACCTGTGATGTGGTGTCGTTTCTTCTTCCCCGGACGACATCTGTCCAGGTGAGGGTGCCTCGTTTCTTGTTGCTTGTTGGTGGTGCCGGCGAGCTTGGCAGTCGTTGACAAGAGGGCCCGGAGTGGGCTCCAGAACGGGAGCCGGAACGGGACCCGGGCCCGGACTTGGAACGAGAAATGGAGCGGTCCCGAGATGCGCCGCGCGGCGCACCACGGGAGCGGGCCCGTGGTCGGCTCCGGGATGTCGATGCCCGCCTGGAGTGGCTCCGAGATCGGCCCCTGGATCTAGACTGGGATCGGTTGCTGTCAGCGGCCCAGGCACCTCCAGGGAGTTGCTGGTAGTCGTCTTCGGTGGTAGCGATGGCGGACTTGGGCATTGTAGTGCAGTCATCGCCGTTCCTCGTCGAGCGTGCTCTCTCCCATCGCCGTCGACGGACCACGTATGGCATGTGGTAGCGTTCCTTGCAGGCTTTGTCGGCGGTGAGATGGGGGCCACCGCATAGCTTACATTTGGGTGCACAGTGGTGCTCCCGAGTGGGGTTTGGGGCACCACAGCCTCGGCAAATAACGTCCCCGGGGTTTGGGCACACGTCCGCACGGTGGCCGAGCCGACCACAGGCGTAACATATGTCAACCTACCTGCGGTACAGCGTGCAGTGCATGAGAACCGAGCCATAGCGCACAAAATTGGGCACTCGATGGCCGTCGAACGCCACGATTACTGCTGTGGTAGTGCCTATGCGCTTGGCGGCCAATGCCAGTGGATTTCTGTCATTGACGATTTTCGAGTCAATGTCCGTCGGCCCGTCTTCCACAGGGACCCCGCGGATGACTCCCTTGCAAGTGGACTGTGGTGCCGCTTCGTAGGCGCTGACCTCGTGGGTGACGCCTTGGATGCAAATTTGCTTTACTCGCACATAGCGGTTAGCATTTTCTCTGAGCGGAGTGCTTGCCACTAAGATATTCTGTTTGTTGTTGTTGGGGCAAAGCGTGTCCGAGTGTTGTTGTGCCGGACCGAGGCCAGCCGAGGCGGCAATGGCGTCGGCAACCACCGCAGGGCCAACCTTTGCTATGTTAAGTCCCCCACGAGGCCTTATAATAATACGGATGTCATCTTTTGGCAATGGCGGCATTCTGCTCGCGCGGATGATGGTGTTTTTAACGCTTTCGCGGCCGCGGGTCGCAGTTCCTCCACGTTTCAACACGCCATATGGCGGAGTAGGGTTAACGCTCTCACGTTTGGTTGCGGCGCGGCGAGACGTGGCAGTCTGCCAGCCTTGATCCGGGGTGATTTCCTCCACGGCAATGTCCTCCCCAGCCACTTGGTATTCCTTGTCTGAGCACAAGAATTCTAGCCCATGCAGCGGCGGCGACGACGTGGAAGAGAGAGCAACGCGCCAGAAGCGGCGCCGCGCTCGACACGTCGGATTAGAAGCTCACCTCGTTAGGGCTAGCGAGGCGGCGGTTGGGTGACGATGGCAAAACCGCTGTAGACGGTAGAGATAAACACTCAGTGTCCAGGAAAGTGTCCACAGGGTCCGTGCAACTTCACAAAGCCGTCTTGCACAAGTATTTCCTTGAAATCGTGAAAAATCGCCGCGAAAACATTTGTAGAAACAAGAGCCGAATTGAATACGTCCGCACACTCCGGCGTCTTCTTCTTCCTCCGGCTCAAGTAGGTTTGTAAAGCTTTTACTTTAATGTGCACAGCAGCGGTATTCGTGACGTAGCTTTAGATTTATTCTTTCGTAAGATCAATGTTTTCATACACGAAAGAGAAACGGAGCAAGCGCTGATCGATGTGAAAATGTAGCCGGAGTATTGTGTGGGCCGACACAGGGCCAATGCTTTTCTTATTGCTTACATTAAGGGTGCTGGCCTGCGAACTATTTTATTGTTTGTGGTCGCTGCTGTTTGCTGCTTTATTTTTTCTGCACTGACATATATACATAGATTATAGGAGGTCGCCATTCAGTCTTTTACTATGGGACTTCCTTCTGTATACACAAATTTTGTCATTCATTTAATGCCTACATAAAACCACTTCTGATTCCCCTTAAAGCGAGCAAGTTCGAAATTCTATAAGTACGGTGCACATTCTTATATCTGGCGATTTCCTCAAACTTTCTGTTGCCGCTAAATCATAAAGATTGGTTGAGGTCGTAATGGCACAAGGAATTGTGTGGTCGGTTGGCCGTAATCTAGCTTTGTCGTGTTCTAACACGAGCGCCTGTTAGGCTGGTTGAAGTACAGTGATCGAAGCGTGTTCGGCTGGTTCCAAACATGCGATCGGTGCTCGGCAAGGTCTCGCAGCCACGCCGATGACAAACTTGTAGCGGCCCCAAAATCTCGCGGTGCTGCGATTACGTCACGTCCGCCACCTCCGTTTTTTGAGCGACGAAAGTAGAAGTCTCTATTCTTTTCGGGCTGGTGTTGCAGTCGCGTAATTGAGTTTCCCATGGATTCGGTTCCGTCGCCAGAGGCATGTTTGGCTGAGGTGCTCAGCCTCTGGCTCGGATAGGGAGCTGCTCCCACACTTGCTACTCAGAAGTAGACTTGGTATGAGCAGCTGCAATTAACATTATGAAGTTTTTGAGCTTTTTGACTGACAGTAGCCGGCCATTCATTATAACGCAAGACTTAATCATAACATTTTAAACATATACAAAGCGCTAACGATGCAATTTGGTTTAATGTAATAAATAGTGGCCAATTTTAGCCAGTGAATGCACTCTAAACTTCTAAATATCGCAAATGTGACGTATTTCGCAGGCGATGAGTGGCGTGGGTCTTTGCGGATTCCCGTCGGCGAAGCAACCAAGATCGCGGCTCGGCCAGATAAAGACGGCGGGGTCGAGCTTCCAGTTGATTGCGAGGATAGCGTTGGTTTGGGAATAATAAAACAAAGAGTGACGTCTATGAGAGTTCAAGAAAATGACAAATGGAATGAACTAAATCAAATGACGTGCATGGATTGGCGGTGATGACGACGGCATTAGCAGTTTGGAATTGCCGTCCCCCAGTGGCGCTTCACTCCAGTCATGTTCTTGAAACCAACGCTCAATTGACTGTATAACGAATAACTCTGTGGTAATAACCCGCCCCTTACCTTCACTGGGGACTATGAGCTATTGTAAATAAATAAATAAGCCAATAAATTAAATTATTGAATATGAAAACGAACCTGGAAATCATTCTGGATTAGTGAGAGCTGTTCAGGACTGGTCTTCCTAGACGGGGCTGTGCCTCCCGACATTTCGAACATCCAGGCAAACGGCCTCGATCTCCATACTCACTCTAAATAGCAATGCGAGACAGAATTTTCCAGTGTGTGGTCTGCTACGCAAAACAAAGTTATAGCTGAAGTACAGTTAATAATCGGTTGCTTTACTTAGTGTTCGCTATATACAGCCACCTAAAGCTGACTGTGGATTCTATTAACACACCAATGTGTTTCACCTCTTATAGATCAGCGTTTGCAGAGTTGCAGACAAATTGAGTGAAGCGAGAGTGCTAGTGCATGGTACTGAATGGCGTTACTGCGTCATTCAATCCGCTTTTTTAGCCACTCTGCCAGAGCTGCAAGGGATCATTGCGCCGGCTTCCACTTCTCCTTACTCTCTTGTCACCACAGATGACGTTTGTCGAGAGGATTGTTTGGGCGGAGTCGGTGGCTTCCCTGACGAACCTCAGTACCCTGCACCTCTCCGGCATTCATTTCCAAGTGGACGTCGCACGTATACTTGGTGCCTACGTGGAGCGATCCACTGCGCTCGGTACGCTCCAGTTGTATAATATCAAGGTGAGTATTTCATGGACTGCTATAGCGTGTTTACCAACCACTTGAAGGCTATAGCGTTCTGCGAAAGCTCGTCACCGAGGGTAGCACATGGACAACATGAAGCGAGCCCCCGTGTAAGGTTGAAAAACAATAAAACTCGCCATGGTTGCTCAGTGGCTGTGGTGTTAGACTGCTGAGCACGAGGTCGCGGGATCGAATTCCGACCACGGCGGCCGCATTTCGATGGGGGCGAAATGCGAGAACACCCGTGTACTTAGATTTCGGTGTACGTTAAAGAACCCCAGGTGGTCAAAATTTGCGGAGTCCTCTACTACGGCGTGCCTCATAATCAGAAAGTGGTTCTGGCACGTAAAACCCCATAATTTAATTTAAAAAAACAATAAATGTAGTTGGAGTTTCGGGGGGCGGGGAGGAGGGGGCATACAACTCTTGTTCCTATTCTGCACCAAGTTGACAGCGCACACGATAAACAGGCCTTTGAGTAAACTTCCCGGTCTCTGCAGCCGAACTCTGCGGCACCTAACGCACGTCTTGCTGTTTTGATGCTTTGCTGTGAACCTTCATGGTGAACAATAAGCAAGAGCTGACCGGGCACTGATTTTGCAGCAGAGCGTAATTCATGTGAAGACCGTAATTTTTTACCTATATACCATTTCATACAGGTCAAGACATGAGACCAGGGCCCGTATGTGCAGTCTTCAGGTAGAAGTCTTAAGACAATGGTCCAGGCAATGGAATGGTCCAAGAAATGGTCCAGGCCTACATAAAAAATACTAGACGTATTAAGGATGTCGGCTGACCAATGGTAAATAAAGCTTGCGAACGAAAAGCCAATTATACAATATTATTGTATAATTCAGCAGTGTCTACAATAGCACTCCAAAGCGGCGGAAAGCGGTTGCACTCTACTGTTTGGCGTAGGGTCAGTGGCTTGTCACCCAAGATTAGCTTTCTTTGGCGTGTTTCTGGCTCCGTACAGGATTCAAAGGCGGCCGCGTACTCAGGGTATGGTGGCGTGTTTGATTCTAGCTAATCCAGTTCGCCTTGCGCCTCCCCAGTAGCCGTACGCTATAGACATTTTGCTCAAAGTCGACAACCCTGTGTGCTTCCCGCCACCTCTGGATTTCTGCCTCTATCGTGAAAGTTCGACATGCTGGCGGCCGCGTGTAGAAAATTCTTCGCCCACGCGGTGCTCTACAGGTATCATCAGGCCTTCTGTGGTATTCTGGCCTACACATAAAGAGTTCGCCGAGTAACATGCCGCTGTGAACGCAAGCTAGATTCCTCGTAATGATATACGCCGGTTACCTGGGCATGCTCCCGTGCTTGTACCACGAGCAGGACGGTGACTAGAGGGCCGACAAGTTGACCGGAGCGCCCACAAACACTTTTGGTGTCTTACGCCATTTCGAATTCATTTAGAGTAAATGACTCAAAAAGGAGGTTAACTAAGAAGCATGCGCTTCAAACTTGGATATGATGGTTGGTGTAGCGATTTCGCGCGGTCATCTAGCGCGGTTGTAGTGTAGCCCATCTAACGCTTGAGAATTAGGCTATGATACCCTGTCAGCTTGTCGCAGTTACCATTGCATGGCATGTGACTCTTCGCCCAAGGAAACTGCAGGGGGTCTCCTACATGGACGTACTTCGACGCACTTCAAACATCCCATCAGCACTGTTGCTTATGAGTGTGAAAATATATACCTAGCCATTTCTGCGCTCTACACATGTCTTCCGCTATATTTGGTCACGTGAAATAAAGCTGCTGCACTAAACTGTGTGAAAGATTAGTGTGAAATGCAGGCAAATGGTCGGTACTGCCATACACGGCTAAGTTGGTAACCATATTGATATTTGCGTACTTTTGCGTCTTACGACAGGAACCGTACACAATGCTTGCACTGTATAGCAGCACACCACTCTACGCCGGTACGTCGAATTTCAATCAAGGGCTATTGGAAAATCTAGCTTAGAATCGCCGTGGTTCAACGCGGTTAAACCAAGTTTGTCAAGTGATAGCATGGTTTTGCTTACTTTGAGAAAACACGCAGGCGTTACTCGGAGCGATCAGCAACTACCGCATCTAGTTGCACCCCAAGACAGCACACACTCTGCTCGGTGCGGCAGAAGCAGCGAGCGAATTTACCTTCATGCTGCGTCTCGCTTCAACACGAACTAAGCGTCGAAAGCACAGCGCTTGCAAAGCTACCAGCACTCGGCGCACTTCGTACACACCGTAGATCGCTTTGAAGATGAGGCCCACGTGACCGCGCACTTTGTCCACATCGCAGATCGCTTTCAACATATTAGCGACCACGCGACATGCGCAGTAGCCACCGGTAGTGGCAGACTAAGTCACTTTGATCTTCGCTGAGCTTGGAGGTCAGGTTTGTACCTGGAGTAGTAGTTAGCGCTCCCAAAAATGTCAGAACTCGGTGTGGCAACTAAGAGGTTACTATATAGACGTTCAATGTCCATTTCTCCCATTGCTGGACGAAAACCAGCGCCGACAGTTCGCGGCAGAGGGCCGTCGGCCTTATGCAGGTTCCCTATACGTATAGGACTGCAGGACACTTCAGTAAGTCAGAGGCGCAAAGGCGCTCCTAATCCAAGAGCTAGTAAATAGGCATCAGTGTTCTAAGTAATTTTACTATCTAATCAACGATTTCCGTTCAGACAAGTGCATCGGCAGCGCTTCCTGTCGGGCATGCTTCGAATAAGTTGTAGAGCTCGGCTTCATAGTTCCAGAATGGGCAGCGTCGAGATCTGCACTTCCAATAGATATGTTATTTATGGTTGTAATGTAATGTAGCTGTAATGTTTGGAAGGCGTGTACGTAGCAACATTTCTGTATCGATATCTGCAGTTCAGCGGACTGAATATACTCGTGAAACAGATCAAGACCTTCCTGCAGTTGTTTACATTGTATTGCAAGGTTGCAGTGAGACCTTGAGATACCCCAGAGGTATGAAGGCAATAATAAATAATGGTGCCAGAACGGAGCCTTGTGGTACCCCACGGCTTAATGTAAAACAACCGATTTCCTGCCCGTCTACTTGGATAGAAAAGGTCCGGCGTGTTAGGGAGTGTGCTAATTTCTTCACCTGAGACGGCAAGCCAAGCAAGTCTGTGGTTCTTGTAATTTGACTCGTGATTTACATTATCGTACGCTTCGGCTGTGTCAGTAGCCACCACAGTGCGCACCAAATGACTGTAATGTGAAATGTGCAGGACTTATCTGCCAGTATAACTAGGCAGTCTTCCGTACCTAAGTACGGCCTGAATCCGATCGGCGCTTCTCTATTTCTAGAACTTTAATGCACTCGGAAACAATTACACTATTCATTGGGACGCGAATTTCAATGCCCGTTTCATGTATGCGGGAAACTTAGCCGATCACTTGGCCAGAAAGCTCTGAACTCAATTTGCAGGCAGATGACACAGAGGCTTGCGTGTTCCTGGATGCCTTGGCTCGCAACCGGACTGTAAAGTGCCTCTGTGTGCAAGAATCCTTCCTGATTGCCCTTCGGGGCGAGGCTCTGGCACAAGTCATCCGGAACCACGTGGCCGTTGAGAAACTTCAAGTAAGGCGCACCGCACGATTATTTTACAAATCTTGACGCTGGGCAAGCGCTCGTTTCCGAACTGCTCCCCCAGTTCAAATTTAGTTTTATTCCGCCATCGAAAAATGGCCAGGAGCTCCAGGATTAAACACAACCGAGATTGTTTCATAGTACGTGGCACCCTGTTAGGCACGTAGCATCGTTCATAAAAGATCGATTGCATTTCCAGCATCGAAAGTGTTAGCTGAGACATGACACAGGTGAAGACAATGGTAGTAGTAACCATCCACATAACGACGAACGGCTAAGCACAATAGAGAATGATGTTCATGAGAATGTTTACCTGCATAGCGCTGGTACTAGTACAACTTTAATAAGCTTTTAAAACGTGCAGTTCAATTTATATCCAGTAAAGTGTGTGCAAAATGAAACTGAAGTGCTGCTGTGACATTCCTTCTGTAACATACGTCCTGTGAGATTATTCTACTTCTTGGAGTAATATATTCAAACAGCTTCTTTTCTAGGCATTACGGTTCACAAGTCTGCTGTACAGGTCAGAGCGAATTTTTCTTTATGTATTCATACCTCAATACCCCATTTAGGGTTTTGCATGAGGGGTTGGTATATCTAGGTCATAGTTTCAATAAATGCATTGAACGATGAATGACTGGAGTGGTGCAGGATAAATACGGGGAATGCGGGAGCTGGAAATTCAAGAGGATGAGCAAAACGAAAACAATGTGAAAACAGGCGCCAACGTTTCGACAAATGGAGTTGTCTTCAAGTCGACATATGCTTTTCTCGCCACAATATATATAGGTGGGGTTCTTCAAAAGGGGAGGGGGAGTAAGGCGGGTGGGTGCGGCAACGAGCGAAGGGTGTGTTAGCGGGTCGAATTGAGAATAAAGAAGTGCTGTGCACAAGCCCAGGGACCCGACCGTCTGTCAATCACGTGTCAACGCCCGCGTGTTAGTCGGCCTGTCAACGGCGTGCACAGTAGCCCTGTATTACCTGTTTCACTAGTGGTTGTAGGCTATTGTGTATGTGAAAGAGATAATACAAGGTACGGCAGAAACTGGTGCTCGTAAAAAAAGCAAGAAAAAGAAAATACTGAAATGGTATAAAGGGGGAAAACAGAAAGAACGAAAAAAAGAGAAAGAAAAGGAAACGCTAAGAAACCAAACTAAGTGTTGTTGTCTATAGCTTGAAATTTAACGTAGCGATTAGATTCTAAAGCTCTCTTCGAAACATTTATGCCTATTGGGTGCAATGTCTTGAACTTATGGATTAGCTACGACTCTCTGTATTTTCTTTCTCGTTCAGAACGGCAATTTGACTCTAAGATGCTCTGCTTCAACAGGTGGATGGTTCTAGTCTTCCGCTGTCTGAACGAACAGAGTTAAGATGACAGGTGGTGCCCGATTGAAGGGAATGAGGGACCTTTGAATGGCTGACGGGATGAAGTGCAATGCGCAGGCGCGATGTCATTCTGGGAATGCAGCGAGTGATAAAAGCTGTAAACGAGACAGTCTTGCTGTTTTGTGGCGGTGCTCTAGGATTAGAAATTTCAGAGATGACTTACGTTTAGTAACCCTAGTGTGGTAAGAGTAGTCAGTGTAAATGACCCTTGCGGCACGATTCTCTATGAATTCCAGTGCTGAAGCTCAGGTTAGATTGGTATGGGTCCCAGAATGAGCATGCTCATTCGAGTTTGGATCCAAGTGTTAAATATGCAAGTAGTTCTACTGAAGGGGGAACAAGGCGTAGATTGCGGCGCAGGTAGCATACCATACAATTGCCATCATTTCTAATGCTGCAAATGTGTGAGGACCAACTGAGGTTACTGGACAAGTTAATACATAAGTACTTATAAGAAGTCACAGCACATATTTAGCACATATTTCAGAACCGGCGATAACGTAATTAGCTAAAATAGATGTTTGGCGATGGTGGAAAGTATCAAATTTTTTTTGTCTAGAGGCAGACATTAGGACGAGAATTTGAGTTGTTAGTACGCAATAGGACGGTAGATAACGCAATCATCAGTAAATAAACGAACTTTCGAATAACCTTTCGGTAAGTATTTAATTTATATTAAAACGAGTGGTGGCCCCAGCACAGTTGCGGCACGCCGAAATGACTAGTGATAAATTGGACGAGCATTGGCTAGCGTAAACGATCTGCTGACGGTTAGTCGGAAAGTTGCGTATCCATTGGAGCACATGAGGGTTAAGATTAAGAAGCGATAGTTTTAGGAAGAGCCATTCATATTACTTGTATTTTCTTGGTATTTATCACGTTGACATTACATTGAAACATTCATGACAAAGTACCACCATTTTTTAAAATATGCTAATGTTCATTCATATCTTGGGAAAAAAAGGTTACCGGATCTGCTCGCTTTTTCTATGTGCAGAAAGCACGAAACTACCTTGTGAGCATTGCCACACGATAAGAATTCACTGAAGTTGTCATTCTACGGTGTTGTAGTTTTCTAAGCCACAGATTCAACAGACGTTTCTACTTGTTTTATGCGTAGTGATTTAGATTTGTATGCCTATTAGAAACCACTTGTCCACACTAGTGTTGGCGGACACCAAATATGACACCACAAATGTTTTGTAAGTTCAAGCGTAATTGGTTTGTTTTATACCGATAGCATCTGAGTCCGGCATATATTTTGCCGTGATAATATTGTACTTATCTTCGTAACATTCAGTTCGAATTTCAAGCCATAAATGGAGCGAGCTTGGTCTTGTACACAATAGCAACTCTTCGGAAGTTACACCTGTTACGACTTAGAGAAAACGTTAGTATCGTCTGCATAAGGTTGCCTCCGCTTAGGCGTCTGCCTAAGCTGACGTTTTGTGCGTTGCAACGCCATGTACCCGGGAACACGAGGGTTGGACCCTCCCGCGTCTAACCTTGCTCGGCTTAGCCGTGTCCGGAGAAAAGGGAATCCTGTGAGTTGAACTGATGCTGAGTGTTCGGAGTTTTCCTACCCCTTGGTGGAAGTAACACACCCTTCTGGCATGGACTTCTCGCAGATGGCAGCCCCGATATTGAACCACCCGAGGGAAACGTACAGTTGCCTTTTCCTGCACTCCTCTCCTATCTTCGTCTCTCTCTCTCACTTTCAAACTTTCCTGTCCTCCACTTATTCTTTTTTACTTCCCATTTTCCCAGCTGCAAGCGCTAACATTGTACGATACAGACACCTTTGGTTATTCATATGTAGGTGTAGCAGTGGCATACAGCTGGCCCTTGCGAGACCTGTCCTTCTCGTGTTGTGCACTGTCCCTCGTTGGGCTCGATGATGCTGGGCTGGCGCGGCTGCCGAAATTTTATCTACACCTATGGGAAGTTCTCTTCACTCCTCAACAACCCTCAAAAATGAGGGTGCACCGAAGAAGTCCAATTTTTTTTGGCCGCCACGTTGACAATTATCTAAGATATTATGTTGTGCATTCGGAAGGATCATCGTCAGCAAAAATGATCTCCTTTCCCGTTTGGGAAACCACTGACTGAAGCTTTCGGGCAAGGTTATAAAGCTTCTAAGTTCGCAAGCGGTGATCTCTCTCTGGAACTCTATGATAACGAGCAACACGAAAGCTACCTAATCTTGTCTTTCGGAGATGTACCAGTGAGTGTCACGTTGCATCGTACTGTGAACACCATTGGTGGCGTCCTTTCCGATGATGATATAATAGAGCTTACCGAGACTGAACTTGCCAGCACACGATGCAATGGTTCTGCGACGCAGGTAAAGTTGCTTAAGAACTTTGCGCAACATATTAGTATACCTAGATAAGCATTTAGCTCGGTTTGGCATGTGGGCCCAAACACTTCTGTGACCGACTTTATCTTTTATTCCTTGGAATAGATACGGTCAGCACACGCAGTGCGACCAATATAAGTCACGGTGCTCTGAAAAAAAAAAAAACAGGAAATCTACCGGTAAGCGGCGAAATTCGAAAAGCCCCATGCGCATATGGATAGTCAGCAGGCGTTGTGATTCGATAGAGGGATCTGCTGATAAGCGATTGAAAGTTCCAACGCGCAAAACTCTTTGCTATCCACTATTGCGGAGCACAAGTCTTCATGTCGAGGCAGTGGGAATGGATCGGTCTTTTAGCAAGAGATGAAATGTCACTTTGTAGCCTCCACACGAACTAAGCGTGCCAACTTTCTTCCGAGTCGCAACTACTGGACTTGCCCAATCACTTTGATTAACGGGGCGTATAACTCCGCATTTTCCCAGATTTTCCAGCTAGTTTTTCTACCTTATCTCGCAGCGCGTAGGAAACATTTCTGGTCTTGCCAAATACTGGCGTACAGTTCTGATTTTGAACGTTTTTGCTTTGTAGTTGTTTACTACTCCAGGTTGCTTAGAAAACCCCCCTTGAGAATTTTTGTTTAATTTTGGAGCACCTCGCACGTTCTTTGTGCTAGAACGCTCGAGAATACTGCCAGCTTCTTTTCCTATTTGATTTGAAGCGCACGTCAAGGGATCGAATCGCACCCACGGCGGCCGCATTTCAATCGGGGCGAAATGAGAAAACTCCCGCGTAGCTATATATTTAGGTGCACGGTAATGAACCCCAGGTGGTCCAACTTTCCGGATTCCCCACTACGGCGTGCCTCAGAATCAGATCGTCGTTTTGGCACGTAAAACCCTATATCTTCTTTCACTGTTACTGCCGCTGCTTTTACAATCACTGGCCTTACTGCTACAGCCATTACTGTAGTGTAGCTACCATTATTCTTCTTATTGAAGCACGAAAATTTATATCGTTTGCAGTGGCGAAATGCTCACCGCATTTTAAATAGAATTCCAAATTATCGTCCTTCTCGGCGCGCTCCTCTATCTTCCGTAGTCGCTCAATTTTCGAGCGAAGCTATAGCATACTTATCGGCTCGCTCTCCCGCTAACAGCGTTGACTCATTGTCAACGGTGGTGCTGTCGATTTCATCCGTTCCGTTCCATGATTACCGCCACTTTCCGTTCCGTGGCTGTCGGCCGCCCGTCGTCTGGGATGTTGCTTCCGTACTACGCTAGTACAAGGAGGTTGCCCGAGTCTCGTTGCCTGTCCATAACGTGGGAAGGCAGTATTTCTAGAAGCGAACGGAATGATCGTTTGTTTTGACGGTGCGCTTACATAGGCAAGAGATTACGCGATCTGTCACAAAAAGAATGCGCACCCTGGGTGCACAGTAGTACGCGACGTTCCGCTGCAACACTGTTATCAGAACAAGGTTCGTCATGGCTCCCTCCCCGCTGTGGCCATTCGAAGGAGATGAGGCACTCATTTTTAATTGAGGCGACTAACAATATTAGAATGCTAAGGCTAGCTCTGACAGGCTGATTGTCTTCACAAAAATGAGCCAATCCGGTACGCAGTGCAATCTAATCGCGTGGGCCGATCCCGAACATAATGCATTCTAAACATGTGGGTCGCATCCAAGTGCAGTGCACTCTAAAAGCTTGCGCCTAACGTCGCTGCCATCGCCTTTCAGTGAAAGAAATATGCTTTAACATTTCGCTGCTTCTGGGCAGAATCGAACCCGCAACACATAGGACCTCAAACACTGCAGGCCGACTAAAGTGCGCGACGCCACGTATGCTTACAGGGGGAAGCCGCAGATGACACTGGAGGTATTGGTTCGCAGGCACCTGTGCGGCACGAATCTTCAAGGCCACGCCCATAGTTAGCTACGGCGCCACTATATAGCGCGACGTATGCTCACAGGGGGAAGCCGCAGATGCCCTGTGGAGGTTTGGGTTCCCAGGCACCTGTGCGGCACGCATCTTCAAGGCCACGCCCATAGTTAGCTACGGCGCCACTATATAGTGCGACGTATGCTCACAGGGGGAAGCCGCAGATGCCCTGTGGAGGTTTGGGTTCGCAGGCACCTGTGCGGCACGCATCTTCAAGGCCACGCCCATAGTTAGCTACGACGCCACTATATAGCGCGACGTATGCTCACAGGGGGAAGCCGCAGATGCCCTGTGGAGGTTTGGGTTCGCAGGCACCTGTGCGGCACGCATCTTCAAGGCCACGCCCATAGTTAGCTACGGCGCCACTATATAGCGCGACGTATGCTCACAGGGGGAAGCCGCAGATGCCCTGTGGAGGTTTGGGTTCCCAGGCACCTGTGCGGCACGCATCTTCAAGGCCACGCCCAGAGTTAGCTACGGCGCCACTATATAGCGCGACATATGCTTACAGGGGGAAGCCGCAGATGCCCTGTGGGAGTATTGGTTCACAGGCACCTGTGCGGCACGCATCTTCAAGGCCACGCCCAGAGTTGGCTACGGTGCCACTATGTGACGTGACGTATGCTTACAGGGGGAAGCCGCAGATGCCCTGTGGGAGTATTGGTTCACAGGCACCTGTGCGGCACGCATCTTCAAGGCCACGCCCAGAGTTAACTTCGGCGTCACTACATGGGGCGACGTATTCAGTGGGAAGAACGAAAATATGCCCGCAGCAGTACACGCCACATACATGCTGCATTTAGGCTACTAGCGTGCTTTAATGACAATCGTCGAAGAGTTCTAACAATTCGTTTCTTTTGTGGTGGGAATGCACGTGCAACAGAAAAAACAAAGCATTTAATATAGGTCGTGTAAATTGGCACAATGCCAGTAATTATTAGTCTGGCATCCCTTTCAAGAACAGCCTCATTAAGGATGATTGCTCAACTACTAAAATTTATGATTGTTTCAGTGGGTTTTTAACCTTCCAGTACATTATTTCCTACTTCATGAACTCTTCATATGAAGGTATAGTTCGTTTACATCATCATCAGCCTAGTTACGCCCACTGCAGGGCAAAGGCCTCTCCCATACTTCTCCAACTACCCCGGTCATGTACTAATTGTGGCCATGTTGTCCCTGCAAACGTCTTAATGTCATCTGCCCACCTAACTTTCTGCCGCCCCCTGCTACGCTTCCCTTCTCTTGGAATCCAGTCCGTAGCTCTTAGTGACCATCGGTTATCTTCCCTCCTCATTACATGTCCGGCCCATGCCCATTTCTTTTTCTTAATTTCAACTAAGATGTCGTTTACCCGCGTTTGTTGCCTCACCCAATCTGCTCTTTTCTTATCCCTTAACGTTACACCCATCATTCTTCTTTCCATAGCTCGTTGCGTCGTTCTCAATTTCAGCAGAACCCTTTTCGTAAGCCTCCAGGTTTCTGCCCCATATGTGAGTACTGGTAACACACAGCTGTTGGATACTTTCCTTTTGAGGGATAGTGGCAACCTACTGTTCATGATTTGAGAATGCCTGCCAAACGCACCCCAACCCATTCTTATTCTTCTGGTTATTTCAGTCTCATGATCCGGATCCGTGGTCACTACCTGCCCTAAGTAGATGTATTCCCTTACCACTTCCAGTGTTTCGCTGCCTATCGTAAACTGCTGTTCTCTTCCGAGACTGTTAAACAGTACTTTAGTTTTCTGCAGATTAATTTTCAGACCCACCCTTCTGCTTTGCCTCTCCAGGTCAGTGAGCATGCATTGCAATTGGTCTCCTGAGTTACTAAGCAAGGCAATATCATCAGCGAATCGCAAGTTGCTAAGGTATTCTCCATCAACTTTTATCCCCAATTCTTCCCACTCCAGGCCTCTGAATACCTCCTGTAAACATGCTGTGAATAGCATTGGAGATATCGTATCTCCCTGTCTGACTCCTTTCTTTATAGGGATTTTGTTGCTTTCTTTGTGGAGGACTACGGTGGCTGTGGAGCCGCTATAGATATCTTCCAGTATTTTTACATATGGCTCATCTACACCCTGATTCCGTAATGCCTCCATGACTGCTGAGGTTTCGACTGAATCAAACGCTTTCTCGTAATCAATGAAAGCTATATATAAGGGTTGGTTATATTCTGCACATTTCTCTATCACTTGATTGATAGTGTGAATATGGTCTATTGTTGAGTAGCCTTTACGGAATCCTGCCTGGTCCTTTGGTTGACAGAAGTCTAAGGTGTTCCTGATTCTATTTGCGATTACCTTAGTAAATACTTTGTAGGGAACGGACAGTAAGCTGATCGGTCTATAATTTTTCAAGTCTTTGGCGTCCCCTTTCTTATGGATTAGGATTATGTTAGCGTTCTTCCAAGATTCCGGTACGCTCGAGGTTATGAGGCATTGCGTATACAGGGTGGCCAGTTTCTCTAGAACAATCTGACCACCATCCTTCAACAAATCTGCTGTTACCTGATCCTCCCCAGCTGCCTTCCCCCTTTGCATAGCTCCTAAGGCTTTCTTTACTTCTTCTGGCGTTACCTGTGGGATTTCGAATTCCTCTAGGCTATTCTCTCTTCCACTATCGTCGTGGGTGCCACTGGTACTGTATAAATCTCTATAGAACTCCTCAGCCACTTGAACTATCTCGTCCATATTAGTAACGATATTGCCGGCTTTGTCTCTTAACGCACACATCTGATTCTTGCCTATTCCTAGTTTCTTCTTCACTGTTTTTAGGCTTGCTCCGTTCCTGAGAGCCTGTTCAATTCTATCCATATTATAGTTCCTGATGTCCGCTGTCTTACGCTTGTTGATTAACTTAGAAAGTTCTGCCAGTTCTATTCACAGTGACTGCTAAATGCTTTCTCCTAATTACATCTCTATCTTGGCCAATTCCTCATAACACTGTTAAGGTTCGCTTTGTGTGGATTCCAAAAGCCTCAGACGCAACGTGCCTTAACGTCGCGCTTGTCAACATGGACTTGTTCACCGGGTGTGTGCGACGTGATTATGCGCGGAAGTTGCATATCCTACTCTCCTCTGCCTTATTTTCACCCCCTCCACGCGAAGCAGTGGTTTCTCTCCGAGTTCCTCTGTGTGGGTTCAGCCGACGTGTCCTTAGTGTCCTCTACCAGGGAGCAAGAGAGAATGAAGTTGTTCAAATTGTGGAGGGCATAACGTCAGCGAGCTACAGCGTGGAGAGACATCTTCTATATCCTTACGTGCAGGTGCACGTTCGCTACACATTACTGCATTTTTCGTGTGCAGCGCACCACTCATCCGTAATGATGTAAATAACTTGTGTTGTTTGCTTTTACAACAACTCGTCTTCCCTTCCGAGCCCTCTCTGTTGGTCAACCTGGTTTGAACTGCAAGCAGACGCTGTGGAAGTTCGCAAAACATCGTCGCCGTAACAGCTGGCGACAGCGTTAACTGGTACGAGCCATCAACAGACAGCCCACAAAACAATTCAGTGAACAAGAAAAAAATCCTCTCTTATCACCGATTACCCCATGTGTGCGGAATCCAGATTTTTTTTTCGAACCAGTGGGTCTCCGCAGATTGACCTCCAGGACAGTGATGTAGATGATTTCTTGTATATCCGTTTGATTCCACGATTCGCTCCATAAGAACGTTGCGCATTCCGACTGTTCTCCTGACCGCTGTAACCGTGTTTCTTGGATCTGCCCCTCTTCCTATTTATTACCTGGGTCTTCCACCCTGTTTCGTATTTTGTGTGCAGTTTTGTAGCCGAATTAGAATCAACTATAACATATTTCTAAACTTCTGATGACTATCGCAGCGTCACCTACTGCTGCCAATTTATTGAAGTGGCGCTCTGCTTTTTGGATCGATGCATGAATTGACGGATGCGTCGATGGATCCATTGATCAAGGATATATAGAACGATCGTTTGATGTGTGATAGTATGCTTTGAGGATTGATCAATGGATGCATCAATGATTTGGTGAAGGCATCGACTTTTTGATTGATGCAATTTTTTTTATGGATGCATGTGCTTCGAGTGCATAACCTTCCACAATAATTTTTACGGTAGTTGTGTCCTCTCTACCTGTTCCCAGAAGAGCTCATCGCATGCCCTTTCGTGCCCCTTTATAGGTGACTGGCTCCTCGGCTTGCAGTGCTTCTGCTCTGCTGTCAGCGGTGGTCCAGAGTCAAACTTTGAAGTCGCTTACGGTGGACACATGCTGGGTCCGCGCTGAGGACATCGAAGCTTTGGCCGCCGCTCTGACACTGCACCCGCCGTCCTTTACGCGCCATGGCGAGGAGGTGATGCCACTCCCGCCACGTGGCCGCCTCGAGAGGCTCGCTTTTATCAACTGCATAAGTGGCGACTTGCGTCTGGACCAAGCGTACGCAAATCTCATTGGAGGCAAGTACACCACACTCCTCAAGAAGGAAAAAGCAATATGTTGGCAGGTAAAGAACATCAGCGTAATGTCATTAGCAATTTCGGTTATATGGCAAAGGCACCAGACGACTTCGGTACTGACCTCCGGAGTACCCGGAAGTCAGTACCTTGATTGGGTGAGGTTATGAATAGCATGCAGAAACTCAGTCTGTAGAAAGGGGTGAGGTTCGAAGGACATCGCAAGACATGTCCCGGAGAAACGTGACAGAGGAAGATGGAATAAGAGTTCAAATAATCAGAAAGAAGAGATGCGATACTTAAAAACGTTGCTAGCCTTCACCTGTACTGTCTCACAATTTGAAGTGTGTCTGAGAGTTGGAAGAATGCCACCAGCTTACTAATCCGTAAAAATGAAGAATGTAAAGAACAGTAGAATCGTGGGCCCCTTGCAGCTTTCTTTGACCATTGTACGAAATATGCACGAAGTTATGCTGTAGAAGCAGGGCAGCACATTACTTCAGTCAACCAAAAGAAAAGGCTGGCTTCAGGACGCCGTTTCGCCCAATAGTTATCCAGATTATCAGTGAGGTAATGGAGAAATTGAAGAAATACAGCCCACCTCTCTGTATGGGTCCTACACTATGCACAGTCATTTGATTTAGTAGATAGCAGCGGTCATGAATTCACTGTGTAATCAAGGAGTACCGGACGCATAGGTGAATATCTTGGTGAATATCTATAGGGACTCCACAGCTACTTCAATTCACTACAAGAGGTGAAAATGCCATTAAAGGAAGGGGTCACGCAAGGAGACGCAACGTGTGCAATGATAGTCGCTTCATCATTAGAACTATATAGGTCAATAATTTCGAAAGGGTTAGGAGTGAGGATCAACGGCGAATATCTCGGTGGCCTTGTGTTTGCACATGACATTCCAGTGTTTCGCGATGCCGGAGATGAATTCCAACAAATGACTGGAGATCTCAGCAGAAGTTACAGAAGCGTTGATGAATAATACGCAGAAAACAAAGGTGATGATCAATGGTCTGGCATGAGCAAAATTTATTCTGTGCAGTCAGCCTCTATAATATGCTAAGAATACGTTTATCTAGGCCACTTGTTCACATGGAAGCTTGATCATAAGAAAAGATCAGGAAAAATAAAATAGACGCCGTTTCGCCCGGAAACTGAATCATAGATTGCGATAGCGAATTAGCAGACAGCCATACGAACTAAGGATTGTAGTTTTATCGGCCGTATCAACTTGTCAGCATTCGTTTACTAGCTAAATTAAGCATTGCGCCGGCACGCACATCAAACATGACCACATTGCACTCGATGACTGCTGACACTGTCTGCGAGAACGTTGGCGAGAGGAAACGCCGCAGCAGCAGCAGCGAGCGAAGTGGCATTCGTAGCGTCTATCGCTGCAACGCAAAGCGAGCCCCGAGGACGCAGGGAACGCACAAAGCTACGAGCCGCCGACGTGCGTAGGTTCTGCCCCAACGCAGACAGCTCTTAAGGTGCAGCCGCACGAGCGCGTAGACGCCACATGCGCAGTTGGAGCGGGAGAGAACGCCGCTCTCCCTCGCCTGCCCCCTGCGGCTCGCAACGTGAGGTACCTCGCGCGCGATAGAAGACGGCGCGCTTCCTATTATCATTCATCCCTTCTGCGCGGGCGAGATTCAGCAGCTATCGTTGGCTCCCCTCGCGCACTTTTACTCGCAAATATAGCGTAGAGCACGCGGCTAGTGTTATCGCCCTTGGATTCTATGCGAATCCTCACGCCGACGGCGTAAAGGCGCATTGCAGTGTCCATGTAATTGCTATCGCAAATAAATCGGAGCACGTACAACAGGCACTGCCTAATCATAATCGGCAGCTTGCCGCTATGCTGAAAAGAAACGTGCACAGTGATTGCATTCTGCTAATAATGCTAACAAAATTTCTGCTGAGCTATAAGGCAGAAATTTGTATGTTAACGAAGAAGCTTGAGAAGTTGATAATCACGCATGTAAACAATGGAACTAAAGCTCTGAACGTTTCGTTAAGATGTGAATTACAGGGCAAGCGGGTGGTAGCCGACAGTCGTGTTGACACTAAGAGGAAGAATTGGAGCTGGGCAAGCGATTTACTGCGTAGGACAGAGAAGCGGTGGTCTGTTAACAGAATGGATTCCAAGGGAACAAAAGTGCAGTTCAGGAGGCCGGAGAACGAAGTCGTGGGATGAAATGAAAACTTTTAAGGCATATTTTGGTATCATCTAGTGCATAATTGGGGTAGGTATAGATCTCTTGGACATGCCTTTATGCTGCAGTGGAATAAAGAAAAAATTGACTTGTAGTGTTGGGGATTATGTGGTCCAATGTCTCCCTTTCACGAATATCCCTGCAGTATGCATGGAATAACAGCGCATAGAAGACATAGAAGAGTAACAGCGCATTTTTAAAGACTTCGCTTATACTACAATTTTGCTTAACAGCTCTTTGGCGAATAGCAGAAGCCAGCTGAGGCCTGTGATTAAAAAAAAAACTATTAGCGTGTCACTTCGGGAACGCTGGTTATGCGCAAGCGTATGGGTGCTATTGACTTTTTGTGCATTGCGCGTAAAATGTTTTAAGTGATTTGATCGCGTGAAGTGTCGCGTTTTTTTTCTTTTTCAAAGCCTATTTTCTTATTTTGCATGTATTAAGACCGTTTTTGAATATTTATAAAGTTTGAAGTGCCATTAGGAAAGATGGTAAGGCACTGTAAGGAAATGCAGTCTTTCTTATCTCAAGCAATTTGCTGATGTACTATTCACTCTATTAATTTTCTTTTTCGCCTCCCTCTTCTGGGGTCTTCTGGGCACGCCCAGGCATCGCGCTTTGCCCGACTTGTTGAAGCCTCGTTCCCGGCGCTTGGCGACAACTTCATGGTTGATCGACTCGGGCGCGGCTTGCCGCCGCTTGCGTCGCTGCTCCGTCCTTTTTCGCTCGGCGTTTCGCCTCTCGCTCAGGAGACGAACGCGGCACGGCCATATTTCAGGCAGAACCCCTAGCAACTGCCAGGTGAAGTCATCCCAGCGCGCCTCCACCTACCCTCCTCCGCGATGTTTCGCCTCCTTTTTCCTTCCCCGCTTCGCTCAACGCCAGCTAGGCTTTTCTCTAGGTGGCGTTTTTTGCCGCGCGCTCGGCGCACTCCCTCGCACTTTCCCCGGCGTCCGACGTTCTTCACCACCCATTGCTCCGCTGGTGTTCGCTTCCCTCGCAGCGACACACATAATCTCACCAATTGCACAGACCAGGCTTGTACGACTGCGCGTAAAAGGTTGCTGTTTCACCCGAAAGGCGAAGCATTGATGACAATAGCAAGGTTGTCGTAAACCTACGCTTACTGATTAAACTAACAAGCGTGGTGTCATGCGTGCACAATCCAAGCAGTCACAACCAACTGGATGACAACAAATTGTCGATGTCACCACGACACCGTGATGAATATCTCCGACATCGTGCAGTCTGACACTTGAGATTACGCGAGGTATAATACTAGCCGAGCAGGAAACAGTGAACACCTGACGTGATTGCTTAGTGGTCATGGTATTGGGCTACTAAGCACGAGGTCGCGAGATTCAATCCCGGCCACGGCGGCCGCGTTTAGATGGAGGGCGTAATGCGAAAACAGCCATGTGCTTAGATTTAGGTGCGCGTTAAAGAACCACAGGTGTCCCAAATTTCTGGAGTCCCCCACTACGGTGTGACTTATAAGATCGTGGTTCTGACAGGTGAGACCCTATAATTTTTTTTCTCAGGCAACGGTGTATGTCAAACTACCAGCCATCTTGGCCTTCGCACCTTCTGCAAATTACCTCAGAGATGCGGCGCGTGATCAGCCGGGATAGAAAAGAAGCATGCTCTCCGGCTCCCCCCTCCCTCCCTAGCTGAACGCATGAGAAAACCATGCATCATGCCACCATCCTTCTCTGATCAACCTCGCACACTTTCCTTTGCACCCTCAGCAAATTGGACACGGGGTGCGACGTTATAATTTTCGACAGAACCTCATGGTGATGCCGACTGTGACGACAGCGAAAATTCGGCTGGCATATCTATATACATTCTTCAGCAAACAGTGCGAATAATGGGACACTGAAAAAAAACGACACAGGCGCTGACTTACATGTATGCTCATTGCGCGAGCGCAGGATATATAGGCGAACAAGTATTAGTAAAAACAAATGGCTTAAAAATACGAAAGGAATGATTTGTGATTGCAGGAGGGCAGAGATAAGTAAAATTTGCAGATACCAGATTTCCTTGTCTAATAACTGGATGGATGTTGAACTGATGTATGAAGGAGCACGTTGGGTGATGGCCAATGCTTCTATAATTTAGCGCGTGCGCTAGTCAGCCTGCTATTGGATGACAGCGACTTTTCTGAAATAGGGGATGTGTTTACACAAACTGCAGTGCAGAACAAGATTGCTGCCCTAATTTTGTTTTATGTTGGGGGCGCGCTCCCGGAGACGATCATTGAGGCAGCGTCCCGTTTGTCCTGCGTAGGAGCGCCGGCACTTCAACGGAATTTAATAAACAACTCCTGTGATGCAGCTGGTGAGGGGCTCCTGACGCTTCTTGTCCCAGCCTTTTCGCGAAAACACCCATGTAATTACATGTCGGTGCACGTTCAAGAACCCCATGTGGTCGAAATTTCTGGAGACCTCCACTATACGGCTTGCTTCATAATCGGGAAGTGGTATTGGCACGTAAAACCCCATGACTTAATTAATTTTAACTTTCTTCTCGTAGGTTCAACTCCTATTATTTGACGCGTATGCATAGATAGCCCGTATGCATAGAAGCTGCGAGGGCAGCGGGCGCCGGAGGTGGACGGCGCCTGGAAGTGAAAAGGAACGCCGCGTTCCCGACCTCTTCCTCTTCACATTCGCACTCTTTGCCGCTCTTTCTCTCCGTTTGTGCTTCGCCGCCGCGGTGTTCGCTGTGCGCGTTCGCGGCATCTCCTCCTTGCGTGTGTAGCGATATGCACTTTCCCTGTGGCACACCAGGCGTCGCACCGTCGAGATCAATGCTACTCAATGCAGCGTCCGCGACCGCGTTCGCGCCCTTTCTTTGTACTTTCACGCCGTAGTGCTCTCTGTGCATGTTCGCGGCGCCCATACGCTTGCACGTAAACCGCGTTCTCGAAGTCAAACGTGCCTAACTTTTGTTGCTTTCCTTTTATTTCGCGGGCCTCAAACTGCGGCCATTAGCAATTATTTGTGTATTCAATAGCCGCTTTCAAGACGCACTGCAGTCGCACGCTCGCTATCAATCACCATAGAAAGCAAAGGCGATTGAAGTGTGCTTCCTCAATTGGCTCCTTCCTGCAAGTTCCGCGGCAAGGGAGTGCTGAGCACGAGATCGCGGGATCGCATCCCGGCCACGGCGGCTGCATTCCGATGTGGACGTGATGCGAAAGCACCCGTGTGCTGAGCTTTAGGTGCACGTTAAAAAACCCCAGGTGTCGAAATTGCCGGAGTCCTCCACTACGGCGTGCCTCATAATCAGAGTGGTTTTCGCACGTTCAACCCCCATAATTTTCGCGGCAAGAGAAACAATCCGGCTCGCCTATTCCTACCTATCGTTGCAATAGCCATAGACAGCGAGTGCGTGATTGCGACGTCATTTTCGAAGTCAGCTGTACTACGTAAATGAATCTAAGTTAATGACGAACTCCCTTTCAACGTGAACGGGAGCACGCGCTAGATATCTTTCTAATTGCCATTTGCATCCCTTCGCCGTCTACCGGCGTAGGTGTTGTGGTTTTTCTCAGATTGTCGCAATGCTGCCTGGGAGATAGGTTTGCGGCGGCCGCTGGACTGAATCTACTTTGTGATAGGCGGCTGCAGGAACTCCACGTGGCGGACAACGACTTCTCCGTCCGCGCACTATCCAACATGGTAGGGATGCTGCAGGTAAGTTGTACTGCTTATGTAGGATTGCTTAGGCAAGAGAGCTTTGTCGAGTACATCATTCACGAAGGCCAAGCCTGGTAAAGGCCAGCTGCATTAAATTTCACTCCGGCCAAATAATTGCATATGAGTAACAGATAGGTTTTCTAAAAAACGCTGAATTTGTTAAAGTTCCCCGTCGCACTTAGCACACGCAAGGAGCCCTTAAGCCAGGTTACTCAAATGAGAAGTCACTAAATGAAGTACACATTTAAAACAATTAGTTACAGAATAACAGAAGTGAATCAATTGAACTGTTACCCAATTACTTCGCGGCGCAGCTTAAAAATTGAGTCGTATTCAGCGAGTCCGCACTAGCGATCTATAGTACTTGGAACAAACGAGCACGATGACACCAATGTGCCCCATCCGCCGGCGCTGGTTGGCATGCTGTATTGCCCTGTTAAAGCAGGGATCGCTAAATTGTTACATTGAGGTCTGACCAGGCTTGGCTTGGAAGCTGGTTTAAGGGCATCGGCCGTGCCACAGGGTTCACGGTTGCACGCAGCGTGACAAGTCATCAGCGTTGCAGCTCCCGCTAACGTGCCCTTGGTATTAGGGTGCTTTGCAAAACAGTAAACACTACTATGCGCAAATGGCACGTTGTGCAATTCGGCCTACTCCGTTTAGTACCAGCAAGAGAATTCCAATTTCCAAGAAGTCCTGACAGATTTTTTTCCTAGAATCAACAACATTGCACGTTGTCCCGACAAGGTGGTAAATGAAGGTCTAGAACCCTCCAAGCGTAGGGATCAGGACATCCGAAAGAAAGAGCGAGAAAGTTAAAGATGTATCTGCACCTCCCTTTAGTACCGCATTCTAATAATTTCTCGTACTTCAGTTCTAGGCACTCATCTTCCCCTTGTCCCTCGAAAAGGGAATAGGATGACCTCATCGTTGTCAATCAAATGTGTCGAGCTTTTCGCTGGACTCCACCCATGTTGTCACACTGTCGTTGCCGTAGCTGCCACCTACAGTAAAATCAGGAATCAGTCGAAGGAAAACAAAACGGTCGATGCCAATTTAACTGCAGTCGTCGTCTGTTGGCTTCTGGCTGCAATTAGTGGAAGCATGCCTTGCAGACTACCTCTTGCACGGAAAACAAGAGGCAATGACACCTTGAAGCGAGTTTTTCGCTGCCACTCGCCGCCGTTTATTTATATAAGTGGACGAAGGTGAAAGTCGATTGGCCCAGGCAGGCACACAAAGAATATCTTTGTCGTTTATGGACGCCCCGCAGAGGCGCCTGCGTCAGCAGGCGTTTGGGAAGTTGCGACACCACGTACCCGAACACATCAGTGTTGCACCCTCCCGCATGTAGCCGTGCGCGGCTTAGCCGTGTCTGGTGAAAGGGCGATCTTGGAGGTTGAGCCGATGCTTGGTATTTGGAACTTCAAAGCCCCCACGGCAGAGGGAACACACCTCTTCGGCCTCTGCTTCACATAGACGGCACCTCCAAACTGTCCCACCTAGAGGAAATCGGCAGTCGCCTTTTCCTGTCCTCCTCTCCAATTTTCGTCGTTCTCTCCCACTTTTCAATCTTTCCTGTCTTCTATACATTTCCTTTAACTTCCTATTTTCTGGGCGGCAAGAGTTAAGCTTCTGTAATGTATCCAGTCTTGGGTATATATATATGTTAGGTTATAGTGCTGTACGCAGAATAATTTTTCTAATCCTGTAACATCCCCAGCTTGGGCTTTGAGGTGGGCGGCAGGCATCCCCGCCGAATGCAGTAATATTAAATATGAATTCTATTCCCCCCTCCCTCCCTGGTCGCTCCCTGAAGAGGGGGCGTACCGATGAAACGTTCAACTTTCTCATGAAATCAAAAGGAATATTTCCTAAGTACCATGTAATACATAGTCAACATGAAACCAAGACAGTCAGCACATCTCCATTTGTCGCAAAATCTGACAGAAGCAATCGGCTCTGGTTACATAGTAACTGAGATGGGAAGCGGCGACCTTCTTCCGGAAGTGCGTGAAAAGCTTCAATACAGCAAACTGAAAAAAAACTTGTTGCGTTTGGTGACATTCCTTTCTCGGTGGGCCCCCACCGGTCAATGAACACTGTGCGTGCTCTCATTTCTGATGACGACCTGCTTGAACTCAGTGAAAGCGAGCTGTTGGATGGATGGCAAAATCAAAACGTGATAAAGGTGCAACGAATTAAGTTACGGCGCAATGACAAGGAAACTTCAACGAAGCATGTAATAATAACGTTTGGAACAAGTGAGCCGATTGATTCAATAGACTGGATATTGTAAGCTTAGCGTACGACCATACTTTTCCAATCCGCGCCGATGCGTCATGTGTGAGCGTTTTGGGCATGCGTCTCGGAGCTGCCCAGGATCTCCTACTTGTGCATCTAAAGACCACACCTCAGACAAGTGTTCTGCTGCAACCCACTTTGCTAACTGACGGAGACCACCCCACCTATTCGCGATCGTGCCCGTCATGGAAGAAAGAAAAAGAAATAATGGAACACAAGGTCAAACTAAACATTTCTTTCCCAGAAACGCGCAACCGCTTTTCTGCTCACAATCAACCTTAAGAACTTTATCAATGCTGAAGATAGGCGTTGCCTGAATTGCATTCATTGCAACCTTAGATCTGGAATAAATAAGCGAGATGTACTCGATTATCTCCTTACTGAAGCGCAAGTAGCCTTTGATGTTGCAATGTTCCATAAAACATTACAACATCAAAGGCAACATTACAATAGCCTTTGATGTTGTAATGTTTTATGGAACTTAGTTTGCCTCGGAAGAGGATGTGTATACATTTCAAACACGCAAATTGTATTGCATAAATTGTGGTGACAAAATGGGTGGCGGTGTAGCAATGTCTGTTTCAAATTCAGTGGACCCCCGCAGGGGCGTCTGCGTCAGCAGGCGTTTGGTGTGTTGCGACACCACGGACCCGAGCACACGAGGGTCGGACCCTCCCGCGTGTAGCCGTGCGCGGCTTAGCCGTGTCTGGGGAAAGGGGGATCCTGGGGGTTGAGCTGATGCTGGGTGTTTGGACCTTTAAGGCCCCCTGGTGGAGGCAACACACCCCTTTGGCATCTGCTTCACATAGACGGCACCCCTGGACTGACCCACCCGGGGGAAATCGGTAGTTGCCTTTTCCTGCTTCTCTTACTCCCTCCAATCTTCGTCTTTCTCTTACTTTTCATCTTTCCTGTCTTCTCCTTGCTTCCGTTTACTTCCAATTTTCCAGGCAGCAAGGGTTAACCTTGTGTGAATAACCAACCTAGGTTATCTCATATTTGGTTATAGTGATAACGTCCAGCTGGCGTTTGCAGGACCTGTTTTTACAGTCCCTGCAACGTCACCTTGTAGGGCTCCACGGTGGGTGGATGGCGTTATCGCCGAAAATTACTTTACTCTGAGGCTAGTTCCTTCCCTCCCCTCCAAGATCGCCCTCAGAAAAGAGGGTGCACCAAAGATGTATTTCAGTTGTTTGGACGACAAAGACTCAACTTCCCAAAATTTCACGTCATTCATTTGGAAAAGTCAGATAAACAAGTACGAACAATCTCCCAATTTCTAGTTTCGAAGTCGTTAACTGAGGCTCTTGGTCCAGGTTACAAGGCATCAAGGATGGCAAGTGGAGATCTCCTTTTGGAGCTCCGTGATCTGAAACAATACGAAACGTTACCCAATCTAGTGTCTTTTGGGGACTTTCAAGTGACAGTGACCCCGCACCGCACTATGAACACTACACGCCGCGTTGTCTCAGATGATGACCTGCTTCAGCTGACAGAGGCAGAGCTCCTAGAGGGCTTCAATGAGGAAAATGGTAATGTAAAAAGAATAAAGATGAGACGCTATCGTAAAGAAATTGCGACCAAGCACCTAATTCTCACCTTCAATTCAAGTGTCCTGCCCGAATAAATCGAGGCCGGGTACATAAAGCTCCGTGTCAGGCCTTACGTGCCCAATCCACCCCGATGTTTCAAATGCCAGCGCTTCGGCCACAGCTCGCAGAACTGCCGCGGCCGCCGAACTTGTGCTAAATGTAGTGCCAAAGAACACGCAACTGAAACTTGTGAGAACGCTCTCCACTGTGTAAACTGTGATGGGGAGCAGGCCACGTACTCGTGGTCGTGCCCATCCTGGAAGAAAGAAAAAGAAATCGTAACGATCGAAGTGAAAGAAAATATCTCATTCAAGGAGGCACGCAGGCGGGTAGCATACCTGCCAAAGAAAAGCTTTGCCGAAGTGGCACGTCAGGGGGCAGCGTCACAACGGCCTCCGGCGGCTTTCCGACTCACAAGCAGTGAATCGGCAACTACGCCAACTGCCCCCACGGTGGTTGCAGCTAGCGCTGCTCCGCCAACCGAGCAGAAGGGACCTTCGACCCCGAAGGTGCGCGCAGCCGAGGCTGCTGCAACCACCCCGGCCCCTTCCAGCGCTGGCAACAGCCGGCGCAGCCAAATCTCTCAGGGAGCCCCATCGACCTCTGGGCTGGTGGGCGCAGGGGTCTTGCCCTCCAAGGCGGGACTCCCTCTGAAAACTTCTCGCTCGGAAGTGCACGTGTCCGGAGCCTCACTACAGGCAGTGGACACAACACCTATCCTAAACGCGCACCAAGCGCCTAAGGAGCGGTGAGCCTCCCTCGAAGGCTCCAGAAAGGGCAAAACTCCCGTTACAGGGTCTCGAAAGGGCTCTGTAATTTAATCTCAGTAATTTCCATAATCACTAATTCTGTTTCTATACACACAGCACCTATCGACCTCCAATATGAATACACAAATAATTCAATGGAACGTCAGAGGTCTTCTTAGGAACCTTGATGATGTGCAAGAGCTTATCCAAAAACACAATTCAAAAGTGCTGTGTCTACAGGAAACACACCTTAAACCACAAAATACAAACTTTCTCCGACCGTATGTCAAGTTTCGCAAAGATCGCGATGGTGCTGTCGTATCGTCAGGCGGTGTTGCCATTTTTATTCATAAAAGTATTTCCTGTCAGCGTTTACAGCTACAAACGCCCCTTGAAGCAGTGGCGGTTCGAGTTGTTCTCCTAAATAAACTCGTCACGATTTGCTCGATTTGCATACCCCCACACTACAAATTAAACAAACATGAATTTCAGTCATTTATACACGAATTGCCAGAACCTTGCGTTGGTCTTGGCGATTTCAATGCGCACAGCTCCCTGTGGGGCGACTCGTCTAGATGCGCGAGGTTGTCTTGTTGAACAGTTCCTTTTTTCTTGTGGTGCGTGCCTTCTGAATAAGGAAGCCACATATTACTCTCTAGCAAACAGAACCTTTTCTTCAATCGATCTCAGGATAGTTTCTCCTTCTATTCTGCCTGAACTCGAATGGGAAGTTACAAAGAACCCTTACGGAAGCGATCACTTCCCCATACTACTACGAACACCTAAAGAAAACGAATATCCACCACAGGCACCTCGGTGGAAGATTGAGACAGCTGATTGGGATAAATTTCGAACTCTTACTGGTATCTCATGGCATGACATCTCCTCGTTAGAAATTGATGCTGCTGTGGATTATTTTACAGCCTTGATAATAGATGCCGCATCTAAATGCATATCACAAGTAAATCGCTTGGCATGTAAACGGCGCGTCTCGTGGTGGAACGACGATTGTAGGATCGCTCGTAAGAAACAAAACAAAGCGGTGGGGTTGCTACGCGCCTCCCCCACTGCGGAGAGTCTTATAAACTTTAAAAAAGTAAAATCCCAAGGCAGGCGAACCCGCCGACAGGCCAGAAGAGAGAGCTGGCAAAAGTTTCAGTCGGGTATCAACTCTTATACAGAGGAGGCGAAAGTCTGGAACAGGGTTAACAGGATAAAAGGACGAGAAATTTATTCACTCCCCCTTGTAAACACACAAGGCGAAACCCTGCAAGACCAGGCAGATTCACTTAGGGAGCACTTTGAGCGTGTGTCGAGCTCAATCAATTATTCTCAGTCCTTTCTTAAACAAAGAAATAATAGAACGTAAGCCAATGATACTAAAATCCAGGCAGAATGAACCGTATAACCGGCCTTTCAGCATTGCCGAGTTGAGAGCTGCCTTGAACACATGCAAAAGCACTGCACCGGGACCTGACAGTCATGTATGGCATGATCAGAAACCTACATACTGACACAAGTTACACTACTTACACTATTCAACACTATTTGGGCTTCCGGATACCTCCCATGCACATCGAAAGAAGCGAATGTGGTTCCTGTTCTGAAGCACGGAAAAGACGCCTCCTTGGCGGCAAGTTACCGTCCGATAGCTCTAACTAATTGTCTGTGTAAGCTTCTTGAAAAAATGATAAATCGCAGACTTATACATTTCTTTGAGCTCAACAATATGCTCGATCCTTATCATTGTGGATTCCGAGAAGGGCGGTCGACAACCGATCATCTTGTGCGCATTGAAGGAAATATCCGCGATGCATTTACACATAAACAGTTTTTCCTATCCATATTCCTCGATATGGAGAAGGCATATGATACGGCATGGCGTTACGGGATCTTGCGAGACCTGTCGGAAATTGGAATCCGTGGAAATATGCTGAACACAATTGAAAGCTATTTGTCAAATCGTACCTTCCGAGTAAAAGTCGGTAATGCACTCTCACGTGCTTTTACGCAGGAAACTGGTGTACTCCAGGGAGGAGTGCTCAGCTGCACTCTCTTTATCGTTAAGATGAACACGCTACGTGCTTCACTGCCACCGGCCATTTTTTATTCCGTATACGTAGACGATATACAAATAGGCTTCAAATCCTGCAACCTCACAGTATGTGAGAGACAGGTACAGCAGGGCTTTAACAAGGTTTCCAAGTGGGTAGACGAAAACGGATTTAAAGTGAACCCCAACAAAAGTTCTTGCGTGCTTTTCACAAGAAAGAGGACTCATTGCAGAACCCAGTATCGAAATGTATGCTCAGCGAATTCCTGTGAACAAAGAACACAAGTTCTTAGGCATCATACTTGATTCTAAATTAACTTTTATTGCACACATAAAGTACCTCAAGGTCATATGCTTAAAAACAACGAACTTAAATTAACCCACACAACATGGGGCAGCGACAGGAAATGTTTAATGAATCTTTACAAGAGCCTCATTCAATCACGGTTGGACTACGGTGCCGTGATCTATCATTCTGCAGCCCCGAGCACGCTAAAGATGCTAGATCCGGTCCACCATCTAGGAATCCGACTGGCCACTGGAGCTTTCAGAAAAAGTCCCATTGAAAGTTTATATGCAGAATCAAATGAGTGGTAACTTCATCTGCAGCGAACATACATCAGCCAAACATATTTTGTTAAAGTCCACTCTAATCCTCAACATACGTGTTTTAATGCCATTAACGATATGACATATGCTACACTCTTTCATAATCGTCCCTCCGTAAGACAGCCTTTCTCGCTGCGTGTGAGGGAGCTTAGTGATCAAATGCATGTCCCACTCCTCGAGCTCCGCCTAATGCATCCAGCCAAGCTGCTACCTCCTTGGGAGTGGCAGCTCATACAATGCGATATATATTTTGTGCAAGTCACAAAGCATGCTCCAGAGATTTAAATCCAAATGCATTTCCAAATCCAAAATGCAACTCCACTACAAATACTCCTGCACGGAGTTCTGCACAGACGCATCGAAGTCACACGACGGGGTGTCCTATGCAGCCGTCGGTCCATCCTTCTCGGAAGCCGATGTGCTGCATCCGGAAACCAGTATCTTTATGGCCGAGGCCTACGCACTGACAGCCGAGGCCTACGCACATCCTCCGGCGGCAGCCCGAGTCGCACAGAGTGTGACGGCGGTTACGCCATCAGCACCCCTGGAAGAAGCAGCCACAGCTGTTCCGCCCTTTGCCATGAAGGGCCAGCAGTCCTCCGGGCCTCCCGTTCCCAAGGCCACTGCTCGTGTAGACAGACCCGAAAAATTCCCGAACGTGCCCGCCGAGCGGGATTCATCCTGCGCCTCTGAAGAGGCGATGATTGCAACAAACACGAATCCGGCGTCTCCGTGAAACGGCGTAGCTCTGTGGCGCGCGCCAAGAAGAAATATCCCGGATCACGGGCCCTGGAAAGGCTTCGTGAGCTAACCGAATTTATTTCTCTAGACACACGCCACAAAACATTTGTAATATGGCCACATTGATAATGCATTGGAATGTGAGAGGTCTAATACACAATCTTGATGACATCAAGGAACTCCTTCAGAAGTTTATTCCAAGGGTGCTTTGTGTGCAGGAGGCACACCTCATCCCTTCACACACTCATACATTATGCCATTTACCGCAAAGATCGCAATGACGCTTTCGCCTCGTGAGGCGGTGTTGCTATAATAGTTGATAAGGGGTGACGCCTGCCAGCATTTACATCTGCAAACGCCCCTTGAGACAGTTGCGATCAGAGCCGCGCTGTTTAATAAGCTAGTCAGGTAGCTCTCTGTACATCCCTCCTAGCCATCAACTTTCCATAACAGAATTCCAGATCCTTATCGCCGAACTCCCCGAAGCTTACATTGTAGTAGGCGATTTAAATGCACAAAACACCCTCTAGGAAGATTCTCGTTGCCATACAAGAGGTGCCCTCTTGTATGCACTTCCTTTCATCCACAATTACATGCTTACTAAACAAGAAAGAGCCCACATTCTACAGCTTGGCAAAAAAACATTCTCATATATAGATTCAAATATCACATCAAGTACGCTCTTGCCATACCTGGTATGGAACGTGATCAAAAGTCCATATGGGAGTGACCACTTCCCAATTGTCTTAAAATTAACAAAGGCGATAAGCGTTCTCCACATCTGCCCCGTTGGAAGGCAGACTGTGCTGACTCGAAACGATACTCAGGGCTGACATATTTGCGCTGGGATGACGATCCAATCCCTGAAAAGAATGGATCGCCCTCTAAACGACGTAAGCCTTGCGGGAATGAGCAGTGTAAGGAGGCTCGCAAAAATAAAAAAAACTTGGAGTCGCCTTCGCCACTGTCCAACAAGCGAAAAGTTGTTCAACTTCAAAAAAATTAAGTCGGAAGGTCGAAGAACGCGCCGCCGTGCCACAAGGGGAAGCTGGCCAAAATACATCTCTAGTATTAATTCATGTACAGACGAAAGAAAGCTTTGACTAGGGTAAAGAAAATAAGCGGCGAAACTCATCCTCTACCATTCGTAAGTACACTTATTGACCAAGCTGATTCTCTAGGGGCACATTTTCAAGATTTCTAGTTCATTAAAGTGCTGAGATACATTTCTTAGATACCGGCAACAAGTGGAGCAACTGCCCCTGGGTGGGAAAGGGAACAGTAATCAACCTTACAACCGTCCATCTAACATGGCGTAATTTCAGGCTGCATTAAATGGCTGTAACAAGTCCGCTCCAGGAAGGAACAGAATACCGTATGATATAGTCAAACCCCTACACCCTGAAACCCACAAAAGACTTGTCACTCTTCAGCTCCGTGTTCCCTGCCGGCTGCATTCCATCCGCCTGGAAGGAAGCACTAATCATTCCGATACTAAAAGCCGGCAAAAACAACTTCGGTCAACAGCTACAGGCCTGTATCCTTGACATGTTGCCTATGTAAACTGTTTGAGAAAATGGTTAACCGGCGTCTCCTTCATTTTCTTGTAACAAACCACTCGATCCCCTACAGTGTGGTTTCAGGGAAGGTAGATCCAAAACTGATCACCTTGTCCTTATCGAGACGAATATTCGCGATGGTTTTGTGCATAAGCAGTTCTTTTTCTCAGTATTTACTGACATGGAGAAGGCATATGGCACCACCTGGCGTTTCGGAATTCTCCGTCACCTGGCTTAAATGGGAGTCCGAGGCAATTCACTGAATGTCATCCAAGGTTATGTCTAACCGCTCGTTCCGTGTTAGAGTTGGTAATGTGCTATTTCGTCTATTTACACAGGAAACTGGTGTACCACAAGGTGGTGTGCTTAGCTGCACTCAATTCGTTGTAAAAATGAACTCGATTTATACTATCGTAAAGCGTACAATGTTTTATTCGATATATGTGTATGCCGTACAAATAGATTTTAAATCGTGTAGTATTTCCACCTGAGGGACATGTACAGCTTGGACTAAACAAATTATCAAAGTGGGCTGATGAGAATGGGTCTAAATTAAACCCGCCAAAAAGCACGTGAGTTCTCTTTTCGAACAACAGAGGTATGTTACATGATACCGCTATTTATCTTAATCGACAACAGCTCCCTGTGAGGCATGAACATAAATTTTGGGCCTCATTTTAGATTCTCACTTGACATTTATCCCCCACTTGAAATATCTGAAGGCGAAGTGCGTGAAGACAATGAATCTCTTGTCCCGTAAATCCTGGGGAAGTGACAGAAGCTGCATCTTGAGGTTGTATAAAAGTCTGATAAGGACACGCCTTGACTACAGTGCCATAGTGTATAGCTCTGCTACGTCTTGTGCCTTGAAGATGCCCGATTCAATTCACCACTTGGGTATCCGTCTTCGTACAGGTGCTTTAAGTACTAGTCCCATAGAAAACCTGTACGTTGAATCGAACGAATGGTCTCTACATCTACAAAGGACACATTTAACTTTCTCTTACACCCTAAATGTTAAATCCGATATTCAGCATCCATGCCATTTTTCAATTCGCGACTTGACCACTGCCAGGCTATTCCGTAACCACCCAGCCATCCGGCCTCCTCTGTCCCACCGGTTCGCAACACTCAGGAAAAACAGAGGTCCCCCTTTTATAGAATATCCTAATGGCTCCTACTCGGCTTCCACCGCCTAGGGAGAGGCAGACTATCCAACGTGATATCTTTCTTTGAAATATCGAAACGAGCACCTGAGGCTTCCATACAATTTCTTTTTCTTGAACACAAAGGGAAGTACTCCTGTGATGAATTTTACACAGATGCTTCGAAGTCTCCTGCTGGTGTTGCTTATGCAGCTCTTGGACCCTAATTTTCAACATCTGGGGCACTAAACCCACACACCAGTATCTTTACAGCAGAAGCATACGCTACTCTCGGCTATTAAACACATAAGGCTCACAAATGTCGCTAATACCTCTGTCACACGAACACGCAAAAACTCTTTTACGTAAGCGGTCTTTTACCAAGTTGAAAGGCTTTTTATTGAAGAGGCCTTGCGCAGCAGACACACGGCAAAGACGAACTCTTTTTAGGGTTTCCATCTGGAGACGCTACCGAAAGCGTGGCGCTAGCATCCGAACAAAATCGGCCAGAACAAACTGATGTATCTCAAAGTATAAAGTGAAAACTTATTGTATTACACATTTTTCAAGTAGATTTAAGAACGCCAGATTAAGAAACGTAAATGGAAAGAGTTATTGTAGCAGGTTACAGAGCATTTGGCCTGCTTACGAGGCCCCTTCGACAATGCTTACGAGGATACAGAAGATAGTGAACACTGCTGAGTTTACTACACCTTCCGCGAGACATCAAATTATTTTTTTACGATTAGCCTAGGTGACAGAAAAATACGCATTTGCTTAGTTTTCTCTAGTGTATTATAATTTCTGGCACCCACTGGTTTCGAGGCTACTCCTTTTCGGCCTTAAAAGAGATTGACGAACTACGCTTCCAGAAAAGACCGCTTCTGTAAAAGAGATCGCTCCCTGTCGTGTGTCTGCGAACGAAACTCTTTTTCCGGAGAAGTCTTTTTGCGCAAAGGACTTTCGAGTGCCCGTGTGACAGGGGCATAAGACTGTTCTCTTTACACTCATTAAGTGTCGGGAGAGCACTGATTAGTTTACGAAAACATAAGCATTCTGTTTCGAATGAGCTGTGTAACTTACTGTGCTCGGCATATATGTGCAACCAAACAATTGCCTTATGCTGGGTACCTGGTCATAAAGGTACAAAAGCCAAGTAGCTGTTGACGAAAACACTACGTCAGTGAGTTTTAGCGATACAGATGGTAATGTCCCCATCCATGCTACAGATCTAAAGTCTTTTCTACATCGTGAACTGAGGAGTCATTGGCAATTAGAGTGGTATGCACAACGATTTAATAAACTACAGATGATAAAACGAAAACTATGGAATTGGATAAGTGACAACAGCACGGTACAAGGAAGCACTTCTTTGTCGATTAAGCATAGGACACACTTATGATATTCACTCTTACCTCTTGACTGAGGGCGATCCTCTGACTTGTATGAAGTGCGGCAATAGTCTGACAGTCCTCCATGTTCTTATTCAATGCCCTGTAATACAAACAGAGAGGAAAAGACATTTCCCTTCTGCATATCGTGAAAATATACGTCTTCACCCCGCAGTTTTCCTTAGCGATGAACCGCTTTTTAACCTTAAAGTAGTCGTAGAGTTTTTAGCTAAAACAGATACTCTGAATATCATTTGGGAAGGTAAATATTAGCGCACAACTAACAGCCCTTGTATTTAAGGGCTCCTTTGAAGTTCTGGTGTCACTGTTATGTGTTGGTTTGTTGCATCATGTGTATTTAACGAAACCCAATTGCCATCGCCCATGTCCCTAACTAATAAGTGTCATCATTTTAGTAGCTTTATATTTTACGCCATTTACGGCGATAGTTTTCAGGCCCTCTTACAGCCATATCTCATCTACCACGATGAATTAACTGTCCACGCCATTCCCATGACATTGCTAAAATTACAATTTTTTATGTCGCTCTTTGGCCACACCTAGCCATTGCGCATTAAACAGCACATATCATCTTCGTTTATGGACGCCACAATTTTGCGCCATGTGCACTTTTTATCGAGCGTTCCCAGTTGTCACTGTGCCGCAGAGTACGACTGTTTGCGTAAATACGCTTGCAGGCAAACAAGACGCTGCAAGCGCTTTTCATCAGCTTGAGAGGTACGCAGCCCCAGGACGAGATCGCCGGCCTGTTCGATCTGATCCAGAAAATCGACGTCTTCTCCCGCCTGAATCTGGTCTGGTTCAACCCTCGTGGATCAGACTTCGCCCGTGGCGTCCGTGTTTCCCAAGTGCCCACCATTGTGCAGAACCTGGACGGGAGGGGAGCGGAGGACGTGGAGAACTTCCTAGACGCCCTCGTCTCCACTCGCAAAGTTGGCATGCTCTTACTCGAGTGCGCAGCGCCTGCAGGACCACGTGTGGTTCGAAAGCTTACCGACACTCTCGCCCGGATCAACTCCCTAGGGCAAGTAGCGCTCATTTATCTTATAACGGAAGTGCTGGGGACATGTTGCAATTTCCCTGTTGAAGCACCACGTGAAGCGCAGGATAGGTGACCACGTAACTGGTTTCGGAGGCGCTGAGTAATATAAGAAATGAATTTCTAGCCTACTGATTGAGAAGTCGGTGGTGCTTAGACGCTCAACGCTCACAAAATGGAATAAAGCAGAAAACAAATGCAATGACAACATATAGGTAATTATTTGCCTCTTATTCGAAAGGACATAATCTGAGTTAAACAAAATTAAAATGGAATAAAATTGAGCTTACCGCTGGTGGAAGCCGAAAACAAAATGTTTGCGTCATGCTGGCGCTGCTCTATTAGTTGATAATAAGTGGTCTTGGGATATGTCACATCGGCGACTGAGTATGCGCGCTGGGTGTGTCCACAGCGCACTGAAACCACTGGGTAAACGTAAATGAATATAAACACCGCCTTGTATATTCGCTACATAAACGCTTGCTACAAAAGACGAATTATTCGTACAACCGTTCCCTGCATATCATGAATGAACCTTACGATACGTAAGCTAAACTGCCAAAGTTTTAGGTTGGCGATGCTGTTAACGTTATATTAGGAGCTACAGAAGTAAAGTGACAAGATGCGTTGGCCTTTTCTCTCGTGCAGGCATTTGCTGCTGCACGTAAACTTGGCTGAGGCCGACGTGGTCAACTTGTTCCGCTCCCTCGAAGGAAACAGCAGCATTGCACTTATGGAGATTCGTCGCGTCACCTTCAGGAGAAGAGCCGCCAAGGCGTTAGGGCGATTGGTTGAGCGCAACCGAACGCTGGTCTCTCTCATCGTAGACTTGGAAGACAGTGACCCCGCTGTCGACTACATGATTCAGCTGCGCAACGTCTGCCGCGAACTCAAGGAGGCGCTTTCGCGAAACCGCTTTGTCATCGGCATCGCCGTGAATGTGGAGAGGGGAAGGGATCGTTCCAGAGACCCCGTCATCTTGGGCGCTCTCCGGCGTAACCTGGTGCGTGCCTGCATTTCCCTTTGGTTACAAGACATTGCTCATAGGACTCATAGGACTCATAGGCTCATAGGTGAATGGCTAGTTCGACTGCTGGAACCTGGCGAGCTGGAAATTGAGCAGCTTTCTTTGGCTCTAAAGCCCGTTTCGTGGTTGTACGGTGGCTTGAATTTTACAGCCAATTCCGGTCACGTGCAAACGCGTTGCGGCAGGTTCATCGCTGAACGCCTACTACTGCACTCTAAACATTTTTACGCCTTTGTAAGTGTGCAAAAGGCGTTCGGTTGTCACATGGCTAACAGCCTCACGTTTAAGTGTTAAAATCAAAGTGTTGGTGGGAACCGATGATGGTATCTTGTTTGCCGACTTTTTCTTGCAAGTAGGAAGGACGAAACCTGTGGCAGACGACATAAAAAGAGCATTAAAGTTTCATATCTATCCTTGTGAAATTCTGTCGGATATTTCTGCGCGAGCAAAGCTGTCACAATGATTACCTACTTTTCAACTACGTCTTTTATTATTGCTCGTCTAGTTAGAGCTCCGTTGTCGTCCTCTATAAATGTTTGACGTAATAGTTCTGCGGCAAACTGCAAGGTAGAGAAAGGAAATTAAGGGAAAATGAAACATCCACCTTATCGCAGCAATTGATACAAAGGAAACCAATACGGCTTCTTCGAAAGAAAAGCCTCGCCGTTAAAGGAAAATTCGTCCGTTGAAGGAAAGTTGCTACGATTGGGTGGATGTCCAATTTTCCCTTAATTATTCCATAAATATTTGTAAGGCCCTAACGGTAGGTGTCTTACTCGTGTGACCAGCAAACACCCTTAAGGGGGTAAACATTTTTACAGTGTGGAAGTTCAAATGCTCCAATGGAGTGCTCGGGAATTACAGCCCTTCTTTTCTCCCACCCCTTTGAAGCATGAAACGCTACACGTGTGTCCTCCCTGCAGCAAATGTTTACACGAATTCAAGCCTGTGCTTCCTTTTCTGAAGCGAATAACCTTCTAGAATAGTTCGGCTATTCGCTTGCATATACAGTCATTGTCGACGGTTGCTGCACAATTTTCTTGGTAGCTTACTCAAATCTGCTGGAAACCTTTGGTAGCGGTTATCGGTACGACTAGTGCGATTCGTCGAAGAGTCTTTGTGGACGTATGCAGCGCGTTACACTACCTAGTGCGCGTTTGGCAAGAACACCCACCATTGCGTGCCCCGCACAAAGGTGTAATTTATGCTGAAATGCACTAGAATAAGGCGTAGATCCCTCAATGCCTTCCTGAAGTTTAAAGAAATGTTTTACACGGGTATCGTGTGCCATCTGACGTTGTAATACTGTCAACAGCTGCACCCTACAAGTTCGCATTATGTTTCATTAAACGGCGAGACTGTTTTCACTGTTGCAGCAGCCATCTTCGAGAAGCATTGCGCGTTGTCGAACACCGGGACATACCGTGTCTTTGCTGCTTAAATTGAGACGCGGTGTAAATGTTTGACTATCGGTGCGGTGCAGTTATTGACACGGTATCCATCCAGAAGTCTACAAAGCAAAAATAGTTTTCCGTGAATTGAAATTAAGCAAGGACGTGGGGATTGTTTTGTCACTGCGTAAATGGAGAACAAAAAATTAGAAAATTATGGCAGAACCCATCTCGCGATGACTGCCGCCGGTAATGAATTTGTATTCACAAAATGCAGCGACAGCTGTATTCGCTACTGCATGAAAATAGTCTAAACGCCGGAGTGACGACGCTGTAACGAATATTACAATGTCACGAGCACGAGCATATGCCTACTCGCGAAAGCTGGTTGACAACTTGGGCCGCAGTGTTCGGAAAGAGGCTCGATAGATCTACAGATGGATGGAGGGATGGATGGATAGACAGGTTCAAAACACTCGAAGTAGCTAAGAATGCTTATCACATTTAAAATATGCTTTTTAAGTTATCCACCTCTACTAGAACTTTTTGTTAGAACATATGTTAAATATGTTGAAGCCATTGTAGTGCAGTCAGCACAGAGACAGGAGATAGTACGCGATGGGCGCTACACGCTCAACAAATTCTTTAGGTTTCCCCAGGAAGGCAAAAGAAAAGAGAACGTGGAGAATAATACGCATTATTTTGTACTTTTCCAACTCTGCTAGGGAAACCCAATATATCAGTTGTCAAAGTAGCCCCTGTGATGTTCAGACCTTCGCTCTCACTGCATTACAATCACTGCAACGAATAACTTTCCCAAGAACACTTTATAGTAAATGCCAAATATTTTTCCGAAGCTCAGAAAGCTATATTATGTAAACGTTGAAGTCAGCCTATGCTTCCTCAATATAACTTGCTGCTGCACGTTGTTACGAAACAAAATGTATATCAAACTTCCTACCATCTCGGCAGTCGCCCTTGATCACATCGGTGTATGTAATTTGAAGATAGAAATGTGGCATTCCTTCTGGCGTATTCACCGATACACGTTTTTGGATGGCAGTAAGTCATGTCTGCAGTGAGTTGAATTGCCCGACGTTAGCATTTCTCACCGTCACCGGGCATCGGGGGCATGCATTTTCCATAGGTATACAAGTTCCAAATTACCCAGCGCTTCATTGTCCCTTTATATTCACCAAGAAAACATTCACCAAGAAGCACCTTTTAATTGCATTGCTTCCCATCCCTTTTTTCATCTTTAAAAGAGCAGCATCTTGTGTCTTGAACAAGGTTGCACAACGCTTTGTATTGCACACAAAGTGAGAAAGCGAATTTAAGGTCATTCCCTTAGTTTTTAGTGAATGGTTCGAACCGCATTTACAAAATGAACAACTTTATCGCGCCATTAAGTTGTAGCCTTACGTAGGATGTCGACATTCCACTACATCCTAATCATGCATTCGGCTCACAAGCAGCTTTTCTGGTGGATAGACCACGTGGGTCGCATCGCTAACATATTTACCCCGTTGCCTTTCTACTGGGTGCCCGGGCGTTTACTTTGGAGTGGAAACGGGAGTCTTAAAATTTGAAGCTTTACTTGCGGCACCGCAGTGATGCTGAAAATGGCGAGGCTGAAAATGTCAACCACAGGCTTGAAGACATGTCTGCGAACGACGCCGCATACTGCTAGACACTCGGAGTAGGCTCGCTGGAGGGAAAAAGCAAAACGAGATCGAAATCGGAGAAGTTCACCAAATTACCGGTCCGGTTTCCCCTCTGCACAGGAAGATGCGGTAAGGTCAGAAACAATGAAGAGCTGGAGTTATCTGTGCAGTGGGTTGGGTATTGGCTCCCTAACTCCTCGAGTGTGAGAATTCTTCTCGTTGTCCCCACAAATGTTATCAGACGAACTACAGCTTCTGCGCTATCATCTCTTACGTGAAACTGCCTTGACATTCGCCATTACCAGCGTTTTTTCTTTTACTTACCGTATAGTCATTTTTAGGAAACACCGTAACTGCGTTCGTAGCCTACCTGTCAAGCTCTTCTTGAGAATAAAGTATCATTTGCTTAATATCTTGATTAGCATTCTTAGATACCGGAAACAGCTTGAAGTGTCCGATGTCCTGATCTAACCATTGGCACTGTTATGCCACTGGGTATGGACCAGGGTGTACATGACACTGGGTAAGCACCCCCCCTCAATGAACCTCTTTGGGCCAACATTTGTAAATGATCACGTGCCACTGGGCACGAGCGACTATTTAACAGCGGGAAGCCTGATTGAAGAGATCGGCTGTTGTACACGCCTCGTAGTTACATGACACGTTTCAACAATCACAATACGATGATCATCTAAATGCTGATCGCGATAACTTCGGCCGTCATGAACACGACTTTTGACGGATTGTTTATTTATATATGCTCGCGGCCAATCAGGCCACTGAATCATCCTTGTACTTGTTCATTCATTCTATCTCTCTACTGGCATTGTACCGAGTACGACCACGCTCATGTCATAGCAAAGACCTGTTCCGTGCCATACTTTCATTTTTGATCGCACAGAGCGTAGCGAGGCCGGTGCCCACGTTGGAAAGCTTTAAATAGACACGCTGTTTTATACCCAGATGTAAAAAGTAGGTTGTAAATACAGTCATCGCACCGGACGTAAGTGAAGCGAAACTGGGACGTGTATTCTTCAAAGCTGCTTCACTTTGAAATCATGCGACTATTTAGGTGCAGCGACTGCACCAAAATGTAGGATGGTGTTTTTGATGGTAATAGCTTCAGGACGGACCACGCGATTTCTGTTCACATGTTTCACGCTTAATTGTGCCTTCTTCGAAAACGCAGATGCTTGCCAACAGCGCCGTCCACTTTGTGAATGGCTCCACGGAAAAGAAAGACGCCCTTGCCTTTGAGACCTTGCAGTACTCCTTCTCGGTTCAAATATCCCTTCGCCTTTGTTTCGACGTCCCGGACGAGTCCCTGGAAGAAATGATCACTGAGGCACGCAGACGACTCGCTTTTGACTACTTCGTCCTCGTGGGCGTCGTCAAGGCCAAGATAGTCTGTAACCCGCATCCCAAGAGAAAGACTACTTTCGACAAGATCGGCAAGGACATGCAAGCGCGCATCTGCTCCTACCTCAGCCTGACTGACGTTGTGGACATCTGAAGTGGCGCATTTTTTTTTTCAGTGTGCACTTACAGCTTTTGACAATGGCGCAATCGGGCGTCAGCTCGCACACAGTCGATGCATGGGAAACTTTAAATTTCAAAGTTAGTTTAACAAACTGCCACATCACAAATGGGCTTACCTTCCCTGTCTTCCTTTTTATTTTGTAGCAGTTGAGTCAAGTGAAACCTTTTAAATTCTTAATGCGAAAAATCGTTCTTGCTAGTTTTGGCGTCGAACGGACTCTGTCGAGGATGAGGTAATACCGATTACTAATAGCATGTATCCGACAAACCTTCGCAGGGATGCACATGTACTTTTCATAACTCTCTTACTTGCACACACCCACAGGCTACTTGCCCGCCTATATACATGAAATCTATTGCCAATCGTTCAAGTGTTCGCAAGATTTTTGCGATTCCCACGTCTTCTCGAGTCGCCTCACTCATTTTATGCGTCAAATATTTTAGTTTTTAGCAAAGGCCGACAGCTACATAAATGTCACCCGCATCTTAGGAATCACCTTACTTATCTTGTCATTTGCTTTACGACGTGACGCTGCTCGCAGCGATGATATCATGTGTTGATTCTATGTTCCTGCTCTGTCGCTGTATTGGTAGGCGTCTGTTCTACCAGAATGGCAGAAGCACACCTTTGGCCTGCTTGTATAGCGTTGTACTTCGTTTAACCGAGCTCAGATGAGTTACTCGGTTATGTAACTACTGATTAGAATGGAAGTAAAGCTATTTGACGTGAAGCATTGCATATGTGTTACCTGCTTTCTTTCTTTTTCAAACTGACGAGACGAGTTTTGATGGACTGATTTGATTTGGATGGACTGCGCTACGGCGGAGTCTCCATTAAAGCAGCACAGCTCGTGGCTCTGAGCGGTGCACCTCACATGAATAATACAGACCTTAGAAAAGTGGCGAGTCTTCTGCGATTCATAGCCACGACTACAATGTGTACAGTCGTTTCTTCGACATGGAGGTCACGAACTGGCGCGGGAAATAGTGGAACTTAGTCAACACTTAAGAGAGAAAAGGACATGACATTTTTGTTCAAAGGGTACCCAACCATTGTTACTACTGAACATGACGTAGGCAACGCTGCTCGGGAATTACACGGAATACTGCGTCTCGATTCCTCGCTGTAGGGCTGGCCCTGTGAGAGAGCTCGCCTTCGAACAAATACTTTCCTTGCGCGCGACTAGTCTCGTGGCACCTTTTTTTGCATTTTGCGGGCTTTCTTTCAGGCTTGGGAAAAAACTGTTTTATGTAGCACGTACTCGGCAAACAAAAAGCTCAATGGGGAATTTTCAAAGAATGTTTAGAATTTTCACATTGACACCTTTTCTCTGAATATAATACTTCTGCGCTTGAATAATCAATAGTAAATAATTCTGAAATGTGGCAAAATACAAAAAGTATGACTTGCTCGAAGCGAGACAAGATTACCTTGGTTGCATCCAGCCAGGTGGCACTCGCATAGTAAGTGTTGGCATAGGTTGCATAGGCCGCATGCTATAAGAGGCACCTTATTGCACAGACTAAGTCCTTCGCTGGAACTCGGACCTCCTCCAGCACTTCACTGTCGCGAAGAGTCTTTTCAGTGCCATTTCTGGTTGCGAGCTGCCTTCGCGGAAGCTCCGTCAGCACTATTCGAAAGAAAAATGGTGACCACGAATTTTGCCATTGTCCTCAATTTCAAGTACAGACTAATTATTATGCGGGGCCTAGAGAAAGAACAAACATGTTCTACCTATCGAGGTCATTGCTCTTGAGGTCGCGCGAGTGGTGCCGTCAGGTCAGGACACAACTGGCGGTAGCTGCTCGACGGACTTGATGGGCGAGCGCTTATTGGCCCACCAGTGTGCGGCCTGTCATATATACCGCCCACCGCTCAGATGACGTGCTAGGCATCTCCAGTGTTCAAGTTTCACCCAACACCCCCACAAAGTGTGGAAGTGTGCGGGGAGTGTGTCGCCGGACGAGGGGGCAGATCCCGCCATTTCTTAATGGGTACATTTTGCTGCATCTGAGTTTGGAAATGTTTGCCTGAGTGTGAGGGTTACTGCCTCTTCAGTGCTGAGCTTTTTGTGAGGGGAGAGGATAAATCCTGTGGTGGAGCCGCTGGATCTCGATGAATTTTCCGTAATTGGATGGCAGGGGCACGAAGGTGAAGGATGAGGATTGATGGGACGATTGGTTTTGTCCCGCTTTGTTAGCGCTCGAGCTAAGGAGTTCGCCATTTCGTTCCCCTCGAGTCCCGCGTTACCTGGCGTCTACATGGTGCTATGAGATTCTTCCACCCTCGCGCTCAGTGTCTGAGCCGCCTGCAGCTATGTTCGTCCGTTGCTAAAGTTGCAACACGCCTGTTGCGAGCCAGTAACGACGTGAACTTCGCTACCCACTCCTGTCATGTGGCGTTATTACGTCTACACTCTAAAAACTAGGAAGGGTATCGCAGGAGGGAAGCTGCCGGTTCACTCTTCAAAGCGTCGTTTTACTCTCGCAAAATGTCGAGGAGAGTGAAATGCATTGTTCACTCTGTCACCAAGGAGAGAGTGAAATGTGCTTTTCACTCTCCCCTTCAGAGAGAGAGAGTGAAAAGACTCTTGCAACAATAGAAAAGAGAGACTCTTGCGGCAATAGAAAACAAAACGTAGCGTAATCTTCTGCTTCAACTGTAGGTGGCTGGCCCCGAACATGGCAGCGTATCATTCATGCACGCTGAGCAAAGAACACATCGTTTTGCTTCTAAGAGAACAGGCCGCCGCAGTTCAAAGGAACGCCTAGCGAGCGCTCTACTTTTTCACTCGAAATGGCTCCACCTCGCGCGCGCGCGCTCAAGATCGCGGAACAACACAGCACCAGAGAAAGGTGATCCCTCCGCCGAGCAGCACAGCAGCAGCAAAGGCCAGCCAAGGGAGATCGTATGTCAGCCATCTCGCGTCGCCACGAAAACACGACAGTCGTTCGTCATGCCTTGGATATAACAGCAAATCCTCCACGGTAAGTTGAATTCTAACTTAGGTGCACATTGTCCGTATATGTCATGCTATCGCCAGGAAGTCGTCGCTGCGCTTAGCCGACGCGATTGACAAAGGACTAGGCATACGCGCTGTGTCTCTCGATGTCAATCGAAAAAGCCAGTCGTCGCGATAACTGCATGTGATTTTATCACTTTGCCGTTGTCCGTAAGAGCTTTAATAATCGCAAACGCTGCCAGAACTATGGTATGTTCAATAAGACGCCAGGCGAGAGGACGCTTAAAATGGTTAGTTCACCAGCCCGTGATTCCGAGCCTATGCGGAGCGTGATTAGCGTGCGTTTTGTGTGTTTGAATTTATTCAGTTTGGCAGTCTACTGTGTACGGAACGCTGTTGAACTAAGGAATCACATAATAGAAGGCGTCATTTTGCTGGCAGCATGCTTTTTTTTTTATAAATAAACCGCGCGCTTGACGGTGTCTCGCGCAGGGGGAATCTGCGACCACTGAAGTTACGTGCAGCACCAGTGCTAGTTAGAAACTTTGCCGTAGGCATTCAGCTGCATGCTGCAAGAGGTCAGTTGGGCGCGTTATCTTGAACTTACTGAAAACGCATGAGGAATCCATGTTTTATGCTGAAAAAAGTATAAACCCCGTATAAGCGATCTTGCGCGCGGCAGCTACAAGCGACGCGACGGAGATGGCTGTCACGTTCGCTTGTCGCCTACAAGTCGTACTCCGTGCGAGCGACGATTTTGAGCGACGCCTCCCCGGTGTTGCCGGCATGAGGGCTGCAGTCACGCGTGACGCGTGCTTTAGTAATTTACGTTGATGTATTTTACTATAAAAAGTAGCATAAAATATTTCCGGAGGTCTTGCAGTACGTTCTTATCCTGGCACGTATAAAAATTGAATCATTTGCTCATTCCGCGCGACAATCGGTAGTATTTGAGCGATGTATGTACATCCAGTTCCGGCTTCGCGCTATTGGCTAGTCGCTCATAGCACTTCTGGGCGACGAGCGACGATTTCTAGATTTCCAGAACCGAGCCATCTGTTCAAGCGACGGCCCGTTTTGTCGCTCGAAGCCGTCGCTCGTCGCCGTCGCGCACTAAATCGCTCTCACAGTGTTTATCCCTAAGACTGAACTGTTTTTGCTCATGTTGAAATGGTGTGATTATAGGTCTGGTTTTTGTCTCCTGTTGCGGTTTTCGTGCACGGTGCGAAACTGAAGGGATGCTTATGTCTACGAACTCGGTGAATTGTCGAGCAGGTATAGTTACGCATCGGCATCGAATATAACGGCTGCTGTGTGGAATTACAATTGCAGTGGCGCTTTGCATACGCTTATTGTTTTGGACATGCCTGTGCATTTGCTAATATGAGTTGGCGTGTCAGAGTTATGGCATATGAACAGCTAAATCAGCCTTCCTCTGGGGGTTACAAGCGTAATGTGTGCACTTTGCTATAGCATGGCAGATCAAGATGTGTTTATCGCTTGAATATTTTTAGTAGCGAAAAATATCAAAATAAAATGTTGCTTTAATTGCGTGTTACCAGTCTGTCGTACACAGAACAATAGGTTGGTGTAATAAACTAATAATTGCGGTTTAACTGCAACTTTTACATGCCTACAAGAATCTAAAATGCTAGATTTCAAACTGCAGCAGTAGTCGGGTCTGTCAAAAATGAACTCCACTGCGCACCTCATGCATGAAAATAAGTTCATGCCTTTTAGTAAGCTTAGATGCAGGCCGCAGTGAACTTGTTAGTATTGAAATGTGGGTAAGCTTGCCATAACAAGCCTTGTTGCCCTTTTTTATAGGCACATCCATATATCCATTGAGCTGAAGGACAATATTTTCATCCCTACTGAGCATCATGTTTGCAGCTATAATCCTCAAATTATGGCTTCAGCAGTGGCACAACCAGGGATGGTGTGTGTGTGTGTGGGGGGGGGGGGGGGCACACTGGGCACGTGCTTAGGATGTGTCACAAGTGGTGTTTTCGATACACCAGACTCATGACAGACCTATGACGTCTGAAAATGACCAATATTTTATTCATTAGCAGGAGTATTCTAACATTCATGAAAAAAAAAAAGGGATGAACTGTGGTTTATTTGTTTTTTTGCTTAAATCTAAAAATTGAAGTTAGTTTAGCAGTTGACTGTTGCAGTCATTTGGATGTCTTGCATGCATTTCACTAGGAAGACTAAGAGCTGACTTTTTTATTGCCATGGCCTTGACTGTCTTGATGTTGTTTTGCACCATGCCCTTGTGTTGACTTTTGCGTACGATATTTTTCAGGCACCCGCTTTATATAACGCAAGACGGCAGCTGCAAGGACACGAGGATGTGAAAGAGCCAGTGCAGCGCGACTTCACGTAGTGCAGAGGAGCCAATGCCAAAAAATCTAAATACATTGGCATGTTATTTGGACAAGAAAACTAGTATGTGGGTATATTGGGTGTACCATTTGACCAAATGTCAACAAAATCAAGATACAGTATGTTACACGAAGATGAAAATTCTCACGTGCTCCAGGCAGTCATCTTAACATGGTATATTTATGTAATGTCTCTGATTGGAAAGTCAAATCAAGTATGCTCTCTGGAGACAAACACATAGCAGCAAGTGTCATTGAAAAGTTAAAAATGTGTTTTAAGAAAGCTGATTAGTTCTGAGAAGTGACTGCTTTTTGTCTTGCCTCTCAACAGATATATCCATGTGATCAAAAAATAGTGGTACAATGAAATTGCATATTTGCTTAGCGACATGATACATACTTGCAATGAGCACGGTGCCTGTGTTTACTATAAAAAGCAACAGCCCATGCTTGGTTAGGTTAGGCCCACTACAACATGCAGGCATGGGTGATTGGCACTTTTTTTATTTCTGTGTCATGAGGTTTATTGACGTGCGTATAGGTGCAGTGGCACGCAGTATGGCTAGTACAAAAAAGGGGGGGGGGGGGCAGATATATGTAGCTCACTGTACAAGACACAGGGCAAAGGAAATCCGTGTTCAGCAACTATGTTAAATGCCATGTACGTAAATTTTACAACGCTACTCGTTCGAAGCGCGCACAGGTGCATATTGAAGAAAAGTTTCCAGGGTAGATAATTTAGTTCGTAATTTACACTAATTTTGCTCTAACCACGAGACATAATAATTTGAATATACTGCACGGAAAAACCTAGAGCGAATTAAATTGTGTGTCAGCTTCGTGTGTATACATATAGTCTTTCCTATGCATTAGGTTTTTTGCGTAATGCATTAACAGTTGACAGCCTATCTTATGATGTGTACTCTGTTTACATTACAGTTGTTTATTAGCTTGCTCGTTTGTTTTGCGACTGATGAAATGCCGGCATATATATATTTTCAACATTTGACATAACCCTGTATGTTTTGCAGGGACAACCCAGGACGTGCATTTCTCAGCATCCAGTCAACTGCCAAAAGTGACTCAAACACAGGCCACCAGTAAGTAGACATCAGTTGCGATTTCACATTATGCAGTTGGCGGCTGCCTTGTACGGAGGTTTTCTTTTTAATGAGATGGTGATGTCGTTCTAATGTACATTTTGACCACAAAGGTGCGATCATGTCTCACAGAGGCATATATAGTTGCTATTCTCTGCGAGGGACGTGTTCTCGTGTTCGTGAAGCATTTGTGTTTGGCAGTATTGTCGCCCAATGAGTTGGATATAAACACTAACTCGCCACTGCCGGCAAGTAGTTGCGAGAAACGCATTATGACGCTGTAAAGTTATTTCATTAATTCGAAGGAAAGTTTTGCAGCAGGAAACAAGGTTGCTATTCCAGGTAAACATGTCTTTTTCTCACAGGTTATTTAGCCAAACTGTGGATGCATGAAATTCGTGACTTATGAATAGATTTTAATTTATTCTTTAGTAATGCATACTACTGATTATACCGATTATTGTAGGAAAACAATGGCTTATGAGGACAACAAAATGAAGTCCAAAGAGGCAAATGAATGTCTCCGCTGTACCAGACCTCATAATACTGCTAAAATATGTAAAGCAAACATTAGGTGCAAGGTATGCCAAAAATGGCAAGCGACGTCTATGGGCCGAAGCAAAGAACTGAGAGCACAATGTTCAGCAGCTAATCCTGATGAAAGTAAAAATCAGGAAGAGAAAATCTTTACTTGTCATTTTATGAATATCTCATCAAACACTTTTCTAAAAACTGCAGTGGCATTAGCAGAAGGTAGAAGGCAATCATAGTATTGTCGTGTTCTGATGGATGCTGGCAGCCAAAGATAACTCATTCTGAATAGGTTATCTGAGAAACTTGTCTGCAAAGTTAGAGAGAAAGGAAGACTCTCGATAGGCTCGTATTAAGGAGGTTGAAATGCAAAAGTCTATAATTCGGTCGAAGTTAAACTATGATGTGCCTACAGTGGTGAAGAAGTGTTATTGGAAGCACTGGATGTAGACATAATTTCAAAAGAAAGAATGCCACTCCTGGCTATGTCACTGCTAAAGGAGTATCATAAGAACCCAACAACCAAGACACAAAGGCAGCATAGGGGAAATTGCTTGTACTTACTAATTGAATCAAAGAAATGATAAATTAATGGAAATAAAAGTGGAAGACAAAACAACTTGCCGCAGGTGAGGAACGATCGCACGTTCCCATCGCGTTCCCCACTTGAAGCAACTTGCTTTTTCATGCACTTTCAGTGCCAATAACTTAATTCCTGTAATTCAATTCGTAAGTACAATTTCCTCTATGTTGTCCTTAATGTATTGGCTTGTTGGCTTCCTATGATATGATTAATAAAAAGTGGGCTCCTTGGTTAACCTCGTTTCTTCTCGTTCATTGCAAAATAAGTAGGAAGAGGACGGATTCAAGCTGGCTCACGCTTTATGTGGAAACTCGGCCAGCATGAAAATGGGAAAATTTATTGGGTCAGACCATAATCAATAACTATTGACAAGTGGGATCCGAAAACTACAAGTGAGATTGACAGCCGGAGAAACCATATGCGGCTGGGCAGTACAGGGCCAAGCTAATATATCCGCCACAATAATGGAGAAGTCAACCGTAATAATACCTCGGGTTAACGTGGATGATTCTGACGTACCGACAGAACTCAGAAATTCTCGGAATCTTGAAGCATTGAGCATAACAACGAAATTAATTTAATTTTTCTGGAGTTTAGTAAAGTCTTCGATAAGGCACCTCATTTCAAACTAATATTTCAGGTAAAAAACTATGGCATACCAGAGATACTTGTTTCTTGTAGGTGGGCATAACTCGGCCTGTCTTCCACTGACATCTAGGGTACCACAGAGAAGTGTACTGGGCCCTCCGTTGTTCCTCCTGTACGCGAATCACATTGTTGATGTTGCAAAGCCGAATGTCCTGGCCGAACCTGTCCTGGAACCTTCACGCGCAAAATATATTTTCACTGTTTTCCGTAAACTGTGCTTTCTCAAATACAAGCTTAAACACGCCCCGATGCATTGTTCAACTGCTCGCTTGTTACTGCTCTATTCGACCGAAGCTCGAGTATGCCTGCATTATCTGGGATCCTCACACTCAACGTAACATGAAGAAACTTGAAGGAATCCAAGGACAGGCGATCCGGTTTGTTTGCAACAAATTTTCGACATTCGACTCGCCAACTGCACTAATGAGGTCTAATAATATTCCTGAACTTGAATCGCATCGAAAAAGAACTACGACATGACTTTCTCAGTTATTTAATAACAGATTGGCACTCGACCCGGCATTGTATTGTCACGTGGGAGTGACGGTGAAGAAAGCAGCAATATGCTGGAATACAAAACTAGCTTTTATTGGGCGAACCTGTGCCCACAAAACCAGGCTACACTTATAGCACAACGATAACGGCGAACACGGTCGGCGATCGTCGGAAATCTGATCAGCGGGTCAAGCGCGTCGGCTTTTATAGAGCAGTCATCGAATGTTCCAGACTAATCGTTGGGACCCGCGTGCCTTCCACGTAGTTCTACACCATTCGCGTCGGGCGATGAAATCAGATAACACAAGGTTCGGCGACAACAGACCGCGGATAGAAGCATCGATAACTTTCCAGAAACTTCGGATACACGCAGGCGCGTCCCGCGCTGTGTGATAGCATTTGTTAGGCGGCGAAGCGTGGTCGCCCGATAAAGATAAGTATACGTGTCAATACCCCCCTCTTAAAAAAGCATCGACCCGATGCTGCAAACAAACGAAAGTAATACACAAAAGCACTCGTAGCAAAGAAAACAACAAAAATAACGAAGTTCGTCAGCGTCCGTAAAAGGGTTTAAGGCGCACCACGTGGACCACTTCAGATTGTGCGCGGCGCCGCTGTGAATGCGAAATGCCGTCTGCCACGACCTCATAGTCCAGAGCGCCAATACGTCGGATGACCTTGTAGGGTCCAAAATAGTGTCGCAGTAACTTCTCACTGAGTCCTCGTTGGCGTATCGGGGTCCATACCCAAACACGGTCGCCGGGCTGGTACTCGACGAAGCGTCGTCGGAGGTTGTAGTGTCGGCTGTCGGTCCTCTGTTGGTTCCTGATCCGAAGGCGGGCGAGCTGTCGGGCTTCTTCGACGCGCTGGAGATAGCTAGCGACGTCAACATTCTCTTCGTCAATGACGTGGGGCAGCATGGCGTCGAGCGTCGTCGTCGGGTTCCTGCCGTAAACCAGCCTAAACGGCGTGATCTGGGTTGTTTCTTGCAGCGCCGTGTTGTAAGCGAAGGTTACATACGGCAGGACCGCGTCCCACGTCTTGTGCTCAACGTCGACGTACATCGCTAGCATGTCAGCGAGGGTCTTGTTCAGGCGCTCCGTGAGACCATTAGTTTGCGGATGGTAGGCAGTTGTCCTCCTGTGGCTTGTCTGGCTATATTGCAGAATGGCTTGGGTGAGCTCTGCTGTAAAAGCCGTTCCTCTGTCGGTGATGAGGACTTCTGGGGCGCCATGTCGCAGCAGGATGTTCTCGACGAAAAATTTCGCCACCTCGGATGCGCTGCCTTTCGGTAGAGCTTTTGTTTCAGCGAAGCGGGTGAGATAGTCCATCGCCACGACGATCCACTTATTCCCGGATGTTGACGTCGGAAACGGCCCCAACAAATCCATCCCAATCTGCTCGAATGGTCAACGAGGAGGTTCGATCGGCTGTAGTAACCCTGCTGGCCTTGTCGGTGGTGTCTTGCGTCGTTGACAGTCTCGGCATGTCTTGACGTAACGGGCGACGTCGGCGGTAAGACGCGGCCAGTAATACCTTTCATGTATCCTCGACAGCGTCCGGGAGAATCCGAGGTGCCCAGCAGTTGGATCGTCGTGTAAGGCGTGCAGTACTTCTGGACGCAGCGCCGACGGAACAACAAGAAGTTAGTTGGTGCGGACTGGTGAAAAGATTTTCTTCACGAGTAGGTTGTTTTGAAGCGTGAACGAAGATAATCGACGCTTAAATGCCCTAGGGACAACGTCGGTGTGCCCTTCCAAATACTCGACACGGGCTTTTAGCTCCGGGTCCCCTCATTGTTGATCAGCGAAGTCTTCCGCGCTTATTATTCCAAGGAAGGCGTCGTCATCCTCGTTATCTTGCGGCGGCGGGTCAATGGGGGCGCGTGATAGGCAATCGGCATATGAGTGTTTTCGACCGGACTTGTATGTTACAGTGATGTCGTATTCTTGTAGTCTGAGGCTTCACCGTGCCAGCCGTCCTGAAGGGTCCTTTAAGTTAGCTAGCCAACACAACGCGTGATGGTCGCTGACCACTCTGAATGGCCTGCCATATAGGTAGGGGCGAAATTTCGCTGTAGCCCAAACGATGGCGAGGCATTCCTTTTCCGTTGTGGAATAATTGCCTTCCGCTTTTGACAACGACCGGCTAGCGTAAGCTATCACGTGTTCATGTCCATCTTTTCTCTGGACTAGGACGGCACCGAGGCCTAGGCTACTGGCGTCAGTGTGGATTTCGGTATCGGCGAGCTCGTCGAAGTGCGCAAGTACGGGCGGCGACTGCATGCGTCGTTTGAGTTCTTCAAATGCGTCGGCCTGCGGCGTTTCCCACTTGAACTCGATGTCACATTTAGTTAGCTGTGTCAGCGGCTCAGCGATGCGTGAAAAGTCCTTGACAAATCGCCTGTTGTAGGCACACATGCCAAGAAATCTACGCACTGCCTTCTTGTCGGGGGGCTGCGGGAACTTTGCGATGGCAGCTGTCCTCTGCGGGTCGGGGCGGACTCCAGACTTGCTGATGACGTGGCCTAGGAACAGAAGCTCATCGTAGGCGAAGCGGCACTTTTCTGGCTTCAGAATGAGCCCTGATGACTTGATGGCCTCGAGTACTGTTGCAAGCCGCCTAAGGTGATCGTCGAAATTTTCGGCGAAGACAACGACGTCATCCAAGTAAACGAGACAGGTCTGCCACTTCAATCCTGCTAAAACCGTGTCCATCACGCGCTGGAACGTTGCAGGCGCCGAGCACAGTCCAAATGGCATAACCTTGAACTCGTAGAGGCCATCTGGGGTGATGAAGGCGGTCTTTTCGCGATCTCTTTCGTCGACTTCAATTTGCCAATAGCCAGACTTGAGGTCCATCGACGAGAAGTATTTAGCGTTGCAGAGCCGATCTAATGCGTCGTCTATCCGTGGGAGGGGGTATACATCCTTCTTCGTGATCTTGTTCAGTCGACGATAATCGACACAGAAACGTAGGGTTCCGTCCTTTTTCTTTACCAGGACAACAGGGGATGCCCACGGGCTTTTCGACGGCTGGATGATGTCGTCGCGCAGCATTTCGTCGACTTGTTCTCTTATAGCTTCACGTTCCCGCGTCGAAACTCGGTAAGGGCACTGGCGTAGTGGTCGAGCGCATTCTTCGGTTATTATGCGATGCTTTGCGACTGGTGTTTGTCGAATCCTCGATGACGTCGAAAAGCAGCCTTTGTATCGTCGAAGCAGACTTCTGAGCTGTTGCTGCTTAATCACGGGGAGACTTGGACTTATGTCGAAGTCTGGCTCGGGAACTACGGTCGTCGGGGTAGATGCGACAGAATCCGAGAGGACAAAGGCATCGCTGGTTTCCACAATTTCCTCGATGTATGCGATCGTCGTGCCCTTGTTGATGTGCTTGAACTCCTTGCTGAAGTCTGTCAGCAACACTTTCGTGTTTCCTCCGTGCAGTCGAGCGATCCCTCTTGCGACGCAAATTTCACGGTCGAGCAGTAGACGTTGGTCGCCTTCGATGACGCCTTCTACGACAGCGGGTGTTTCGGTGCCGACCAAAATAACAATGCTGGAGCGAGGCGGGATGCTCACTTGATCTTCGAGCACACTCAAGGCGTGGTGACTACGAGGGCTCTCCGGCGGTATCGCTTTATCTTCCGACAGCGTTATTGACTGTGACTTCAGGTCGATGATTGCGCCGTGTTGGTTCAGGAAGTCCATACCGAGAATGACGTCTCGTGAACACTGTTGGAGGATAACGAAAGTGGCAGGGTAAGTCCGGTCATGAATGGTTATTCTTGCCGTGCAGATTCCAGTCCGCGTGATGAGGTGTCCTCCTGCGGTGCGAATTTGAGGGCCTTCCCATGCAGTCTTAACCTTCTTCAACTGGGCGGCGATGTGTCCACTCATGACGGAGTAATCAGCCCCTGTGTCCTCTAAGGCGGTAACTGCGTGGCCGTCGAGAAGCACGTCGAGGTCGGTGGTTCTTTGTCCGGCGTTGCAGTTGGGTCTTGGCGTCGGATCACGGCTGCGTCGTGTTGAACTGAAGCTTGAACGTCGCGTCGTCAAGTCGTCTTTCGTCGGTGTAGTCTTGGCTTCCTGACTTCGTCGGGACAGCGGCGTGTCGTCATTAGGTCGTCGAGATGGTTGCTTCGTCGTCTTCGTCGGCGGCGGAGGATCTTCGTCAGTTCGACGAACAGCAACCACCCCTCCATCGGTTGCTGCTTTTAGTTTTCCGGATATGGGCTGACGGACCGGCCGCGGGCTGGGCCAGTGTATGGTCGGCGCTGCGGCGACAGGTAGCGGCCTGGTGACGGCGAACGGGAAGCTCGTCGAGGGCTCCACTGAGTGGCGGCGAGGTAGTCGGCGATATCGCGAGGTCGTTCGCCAATCTGTGGCCGCGGCGCGTTAACGGCGAAACCTCGCAGTCCCATCTCCCGGTATGGGCATCGGCGGTACACATGGCCGGCTTCCCCGCAGTGGTAGCAGTGCGGGCGGTGGTCAGGAGCGCGCCAAACGTCTGTCTTCCTCGGGTAGCTGCGCTGGGCGACGGGTGGTCGTGCTGGTGGCGGCGGCGGTGGCGGACGACGGAATTGCGGCGTGACAGGGCCCTGGCGCGGTCGCGGAGGGGGATCTTGACGGCGTGCGACGGCGGCATAGGTCATCGCTTGCGGCTCAGGCTGCGGCGATTCAGGGGCTACTCCAAGTTGTTGTTGGAGTTCCTCACGCACGGCGTCGGCAATCAAAGCCACTTGAGGCTGTGATGATGGGAACAGCTTTTGTAGCTCCTCCCGCACGACAGCTCGGATAGTCTCGCGTAGGTCGTCGGTGGCCAGTGACTGAACTCCGGCGTAGTTTGTCGCGTTCGTGCGGCGGTCGAATTGCCGGTTTCGCATCTCGAGTGTCTTCTCGATGCTGGTGGCCTCGCGAAGAAACTCGTCGACGGTCTTCGGTGGGCTTCGTACCATCCCGGCAAAAAGTTCCTCCTTCACACCACGCATGAGTAGGCGGACTTTCTTTTCCTCGGACATTTCCGGGTCGGCGTGGCGGAATAGGCGGCTCATTTCTTCTGTAAAAATTGCGGTGGTCTCATTTGGTAGTTTCACCCGGGTTTCTAATATCGTGGGCTCGTTCTCGGCGTACGACGCTTGCGAATGTCTGCAGGAAGCCGCTTCGGAACAGCTCCCAGGTCGTCAAGGTGGCTTCTCGGTTCTCGAACCACGTCCTGGCAGCGTCTTCCAATGCGAAGGAGACATGTCGCAGTTTGTCGTCGCTGTTCCAGTTGTTAAAAGCAGCGACCCTCTCGTATGTCTCAAGCCAGCTTTCCGGGTCCTCGAACGTTGAACCGCGGAACGTCGGAGGCTCCCTGGGCTGCTGCAGCACGATGGGAGATGCTGGGGCGGCCATTGGGGTGGACTTGGTGGTGATCTTCCTGGTTTCAGGCAAAAGTCCGTGCTCCTGGGGCAGTTGTTGAAGACGGCGGCTTGCTCGATGATCCGGGACTACGTTGGTGCTGTCTTTGAGGTCCGGGCTTGGATCACGGTTTGTCGGGGGCGTCCCGTACATGAACGCACACGCACCTCCACCAGATGTCACGTGGTAGTGACGGTGAAGAAAGCAGCAATATGGTGGAATACAAAACTAGCTTTTATTGGGTGAACCTGTGCCCACAAAAACAGGCTACACTTATAGCACAACGATAGCGGCGAACGCGGTCGGCGATCGTCGGAAATCTGACCAGCGGGTCAAGCGCGTCGGCTTTTATAGAGCAGTCATCGAATGTTCCAGACTAATCGTTGGGACCCGCGTGCCTTCCACATAGTTCTACACCATTGGCGTCGGGCGATGAAATCAGATAACACAAGGTTCGGCGACAACAGACCGCGGATAGAAGCATCGATAACTTTCCAGAAACTTCGGATACATGCAGGGCGTCCCGCGCTGTGTGATAGCATTTGTTAGGCGGCGAAGCGTGGTCGCCCGATAGAGATATGTACACGTGTCAGTATGTAAGCCCACTAGTAACCAGACCTAGACGCCAACATCACCAAAATGCTTCAACCCCCATTTTGCCCGAACCAACCATTTTGAATACCCTTTCTTCCCACGCACCAATAATGGCTGGAATGACTTGCCTTTATGAAACTTATCACGATTGTTTACTTTCTGTATCAGAATTATTGCCGTATTGTTGCAGCATTTTGTTCTGTTGACGTTGTTTACTTCTTGTGACCTAATATATTATATCCACCCTGTATGGACTTCGTGTCCGCAGAATGTATTAAATAAATAAATAGATCGCACTCATAATGAAGCGAAGAGAGAAGAGGAAGTGATATAGTACTTCAAGGCGGCACTTTTAATTGGATGAAAAGTTATATTCAGCCAAACCTTTATAGAAATCTAACGTTTAACTTGATGAAATCGAGAACGTATGTATGACTAAATTTCGACAACTCATTCTACAGCTACAGAACGATGAAAGTATAGTCCGGCGTTACGACAGTGCCATTAGACATTATTTAAATGGTGGATTGGAAAGAGTAGCCGAAGGTGAAGTACACCGATGACACAGATTTAGTACCTGCGGCATCAGACATCAATAAGAAAAAATCGACAGACCAAAAAGCTAAAAATACATTTGATGCGTCTTCATCGTCGACAAATGGGTTTTATTTAAAAGATGACCTATAAAGAGGAACGGATCTCAATTTTGATCTAGTGCACATCCTAATGAACCGCTGACACTATTGCATAGCAATGATAGTTGATCTAGAGAAATAAGTTCTAGAGATTTCAAAACACGAAGCGGATAGAGATGCATTGCGGTTTCTTTGGTGGGACAGAATTCCATGTGGTAGCGACACAAAAGTGATGACATGGAAAATGTCAAGAGATACATTTAGCACCGCTCCGACCACTTTCTTACCTGCAGCAACAATACCGTCATTGTCAGGACTTGGTTGTCCTTCACTCGCTGTCACGCCGTGCAAAACCAGCTAAGCAGATTGGAAGATAGCTTTCCAGAAACGATTAAGTAGCTGAAGAACATTCACGTCGATGACGTCACACTGAGAGCGGACTCACCAGAAGGAGCGGCAAAACTTTATAGTCAAAAGATATCTTGCATGAGGCATTAATGAAAATTAGCAAATTCAAGACGAATGAGCCTCGAATACAGTGAACTATAAACGTACAAGAGAAAAACACATGCATCGAAACCTTGGCCCACATAAAGGTAGTGGTATCAGGTGCAATTTCAAGAAACATTGGCTGTTCCTTCCATCTTTTCGCATAATAGACATCGATACGAGCGGTCCTATTACGTAGAGGCAAATGTAACAGCTAAGAGCAAGAACATGCGATCCGCTCGCTGGGTATCCTTACACGATTCACAGTGACAGGTAATTGAGAAATACAGAACATGCGGAGAAATCGAACGTCTTGGGATGACTCACGGCCAGAACAGTGTGCAACATTTGTTTTCCTTGGCCAGTTGGGGTTCAGATTGAAGTGTATGAACCGAACCGACATTCATTGTTAGAGCCATGCTGGAGCGACTACGTGTGATCGCCGTCCACTAGAGGAATCGAATCGCCTTCCAACTTCACTGAGCGCATGCATGGCTCCTACGCAGGAACTCTCTTAACGTTTCTTATTCCCCCCCCCCAAGTCATATTCGGTCAGCGATTCCTAGGGGCCCGTCATAGCAGTGCGAACGCAAGTAGCGAGCAAGCTAGCGTGGATCTCGTTCCTTGCTGCTCCCACGAGGTACTGAAATTGGCCGGGCGCGAGCTCGCTGTAACCGCCCTCCACGTACTGAAGGCCAGAGTGCGCCAGAGTGCCGCTGCACACGGCACTCTGGCGCCTCACTCCTTACGTGAAGGGAGCTGGAAGGGCGTCAAGATTTAGGCTGCACTATCGTTAGGTTCAGCCCACATATTGACGCGGAACAATCTCCGGGATCAGCCCACGAACGAAAGTGGCTAGAAGTTCAAAACAGGCATACCCCGTAAGGAAATGTGGCGGTGAGTCGCCAACGAAAGCACTGTCCTCAACGAAATTTCTTGGAATAACGAACTGGCAATTAAATTGCCTAGTGGTCCCTCCCTCACAAATTTCAACAGAATATGGAATATCAACGGATGTGTCATTTGTTTGTCTGTTCATTTATTATTTTTTTATTAGTATCCGCCAGCGCAGCTTAACGGCAGTGGACTGCGCTGCTAAGCAAAAGGGAGCGAGGCGGCGGCATTTCGATGTGGTAGAAATATTTATGAACAAGAAGCTCGTCTGCTTAGATTCAGCTGCACATGAAAGTGTATCCGAGGTAGCCAAAATTAAGCCGCAGTCACCCACTACGGCCTGCCTATAATGTGATCACAGTTTCGGCACATAAAAACTCACAATTTGTTTAATTTATTTTTACAAAACTGCTCGGTTTCATTTTATGTGACCCCTCCCGCTGCCGCGATTGGGCAGGAGAAGGAATCCGCTCGCTTCGTTTACGGTGACAGCGATGATCAACGTTCGCCGTCATTGCTGCCATATTTCACATCAGAACTAGGGATGACAAATGAACTTTTTTATTCGATTAACGAATAATCATTCGTGAAGTTAGCCTCTCATCGATTAATCGCTTCTGATGCATCTGTGGGTGCTGCAATTGGAGAACGTACGCTTGTTTGGTGGGCGTTCGGAAGCGTAGCAGCAAATTAAATGTCTTAAACATATTGCAGGTAATTTTATGGTAAGACTTAGAACTCTGTAGGTTGGTCTGTGCTATTTACCTGCTGCCTTCAAAGCCTCACGATGATATTCATTGCAGTAAGTTTTGGTCGTTTAATTCGCGGTTATACTATGAAACCTCCACCAGTCAACATATTTAGAAACGTGTATGCAATGTGGCGGCTGGGCTTGTTCTCGTTAACCTCTCACGGTTCCCGGTCGAATTATAGTGCCAGACGCAGCATACAGATAGATCAGGGTTATCATTATCACGTTAACACGACCAAGATGGCGTCGAATATTGTGTTTTGTATTTTTTGGCGACTGCCGCAAACTAGAAAGCTGGCAGGGTAATGTCGACCATGAGCGTCGTTACGATTGGAATATCAGTTGAGCTGCACAATTTTGTAGTATGCTGGATTTCTAACTCTCAAATCTCGTGGTAGACGTAGGATTTCATTTCTCATATGTGTTGTTGTTTTAATACATGAGTACATTAATGTTCCGTGTGCCTTCCTGGTCAACGTACTGTTTATTCCCGGTGAGCATGGCCATAAGGCATTCGTGCAACGTTTTGAAAGTCTTACGCAATGTTACATTTTATTATGTTGTTAGAAAAACGTGTGTAATATCTAAAATTCGCTTGATAGTTTTAGTGACAATTTTAGTGACATTGGAGCAACATTTAGCTGCAATTATTGACTTCCCTTGCCTCAGTTTAGCGACATTCCCCCCAAAGTTTCAACACTGACGGCAACGTCAGGCTGCCGTGCTTGGTGGCTGAGGTTCAATCCCAGCCATCCGGCACATAATGAATTTATTTTATCTTTAAGCATGTCAGCAAAACCGCAGCAGCACACAGCCAGCAGTAGCCACGGTCATGAATTACCAACAGAGCTCTCAACGCAAACATCGCTTTCGAAAAACCCTTCGTCTGCTGGCTGCCGCAGCAAAAACCATCCGGCCGCTGAGTCAGCCTGCGAACCGGCCGCGATCTACCGGGAAAAAGAAAAGTCGCCGTCTTAATCGAAAGTCGACGCATTGATTCCGATAACCAATTATTAAACAGCTATAAGACGTTAGCTTACATTTATCGACCATGAAAACTGCTGTAAGCATTCACCTACCAAGTAAATGAACGAGGAAGGCGTCGCACGCGCACAAGCAAACATGAACAGGTATCCCTTTATGACTATGGACATTCGCTGTCAGAACGCTGACCTAATGAAGAGCTACAGCAGGGGCAAGCGAATTCCTCTTAATACTGCCTGTCGTTTCAATGCGAACTAGATGCGCGAGAACAGACGGCACACGAAGGAACCAGCCGTCTAGAGTCGGCTATTGATTCGCGATAAGCCACTGATTCGCGATAAAAGAGCTGCGCGCATGGCCGCGCTCCGACGTGCCGTCCACAGCCATAGCCGGACTTGAGGAAATGTGCGTTAACCCAGCCCATTAGGCATTATTACAATGAAACGAAAAGCTGTAAACAAAACCTTAGTGCAATTTCACTCTGTGAAGGAGCAGAACCAGCGAAGCTGCTGCGTGTTCTTCGAAAATGGCGAAGTTATATATACGTATAGGACTATATATATGCAATAAAACATCAAGACAAAGACACTTTATTCAACCTTAATCCTCCTTCATTCACCTTAATCCACCCTAATCTACCCTAATCCTCCTTAATCCATTTCAGTTCGCCTTAATACACCTTAATCTACCTAAGTCACCCCTAATGCACCCTAACCAAGCTTAATCAACTATAATCCTCCTTAATTGACCTGATCGAACCCTAATCCTCATTCATCTACCTTAATCAACCTTAATCCACCCTAGTACTCCTTAATTCGCCTTAATCGTCCTTCGTCCTCTTTAATACATCGTAGTCATCCTTAATCCACGTTTATCAACCCTAATCGTCCTTAAGTGGTTGATTGGTGGGTAGATTACCTTCGGTAAGGCTCGCCCAGTAGTTAACTATCTTCGAGATCGGCCTACTGTTTTCTTTGTCGAGGCGACTTTTTCTACAAACCCTGCGGACGCACGCACCTTTGGTCTGAACCTAGCCAATACAGCTTTGCTGTGAAAACCTGAGATTTTGTCGCACTTTGTCTATGACCAAGAGAAAATTTGATGCTTAGTTTTGCTTACTTGTGCGTGTTTTTGTGCTCTTGCCTGTATTGTAACATTCCTCTGCTGACATGCTCTATAATATGTATAACAGCTCAGACATGGTATATTAAGCCATATAACATGAATTGCGATCAGGCGAATATCTTCACCTACAATTAAAGCTATCAATTAATGCACTTAATTTAGTGGCTTGTAGCAAATGTGTCGTAAATCAAGTAGGATCCCTGCACAGGACCTCAGTAAGCTCTGCACCCTTTTGTTTCTCACTAGAACTCTGCTTTGAAGACCAGCAGTATTATTCAATTGACGGTCGCAAATGGAGTAGTAAACTGGCACGTATGCATAGAGCATTCCATATCGATTTATACTTAGGTTAGCTCAACGCCCGCAAGCACCACAAAATCCAACATTCTGCTGTTGCTCCACTCAAACGGCATACTGTTATCGTCCTTGGCGCCACTGGTAGAACTGCGACGTGTAAATTCAGTGACGCAGGACTTCTCACATTTAGAGATACCTTGGTAGTGTCTAACACACTAGAACAGTGACTTCATTTGCATACACCTACTGCTAATTCTTCAACCAACTTTATCGATGGATGCTGCCATTTTTCTTAGTATGATGTCCTAAACACCCGGGGTCTACAACCACCCGTAAAGTCCTACAGCTTCCCGGCTATATGCATGTAAAGGAAACCGGGCAGGCGTGGATAACCGCCGTCCGCAGAATAACCGAAGTCGGAATGCGAAAGCTTGCTGGTTTCCTTACTGCTTGCTGCTATTCGAAACAGTGTTGGTTCTTGGCCTTGTTGTCCAGTCATGAAAGTTTCTTCGTGATGACGGGAATTACGTTGCAGCTTTACTTCGACGTGTTTTACTGACACTTTTACTCAGGCTTTGTGAACCGGTTCATTTGCGTGTGCGACGCACATTATGTTTGGTATGGGCTTCGTATGTGCTTGGTATTGTGTTATCACGCGTTTGCTTAAAGCATGTGCTTGATCGGTAACATTTCTGTAGTATAAAGTTGCAAACGATCCAGCGCTTTAGCACAGGTGCATGGTTGGCTAGCCCATTTCTAAAAAGAATGCGAAGCGTACTGTGTAGCATCCTGACTGTGCAAGATGCTACAAGTTGCGCTGGTAGAGGAGGACCATGGCGGTTTGATGGCTTTGTCTCTCGGTCGTTGTTTAACTGGTGTAACATGGGAACTGTCGATCGCGATCAAGCCGGATACGTGTAAAGTTTTTTGATCGCGATCAAGAATGGTAACTGTTGCACGGTCCAACTATATATATATATATATATATATATATATATATATATATATATATATACAGTGAAGTAGACGCGCGTATGAAGCGGTTTATTGACGTTTCGGCCGGGGTCCGCCCTTCATCAGCATACATTGCATGGTGTCAGTACAGTTAATATACATGTACCTATCAAGCAAATGAAGACATGTTTACGTGAAAAACGAATAAAATGGGCGAACAAAAACATCTGAATAGCTCAAAGGCTCAAAGGACAACTGACACGTGTATGGACCGATGGCGATTGCAAACATATCTAAAATACAAAGCATAAAAACGCACCGAAACGAATTGTAAAAACTAAACGCCACGTGACAACAAAACGTCAATATGTGCTCAATATGTGCTATGTTATCACGCAAACACAGACACAGAAAAAGTGGAATAGCGACGTACTAGTAGAAGAAGGGACAAGTGACGGGCTGCAAAGACGGGCAACTCAATTTTCCTGCACATTGATTCTTACCACACGCGACGGTATCAAACTTATAGATAAGGAAGGATTCGAGGGCTTCTCTACCATAATTTGAACGAAATCCAGATTCAAGCGACGTGACTCTCAGTTTATCAAATGAGTGGTCAGGAAGATGCACATGTCTTGAGATGGGCAGGTTGGGCAACATGTTAGCATGGGATTTATGATTGTTAAAGCGGAATCTGAAATGCCCTTCGCTTTGTCCGATGTAGCGTTTTTAGCAGAGCGTACATTCAAGCATGTATATTACGTTTCTTGTGTCGCAGTCGAAATCGCCTTTGATTTTTAAACAAAAGTTTGAAAACGTACTAGTAACCTGTTGCGATGTGACCATGTAGGGGCATACATTACATCGCGGTTTTCGACAAGGATGGCATCCGATGGCATCAGGGCAGTCAGTCTGAGATGATGATGCTAGTATATCTCGAATATTTCTAGCTTTACGGTATACTGCTTTAGGCGGATCAGAGAATATGTTTTTGAGGGGTTCACTTTGCATTATAATATTGTGGTGTTTCTTTAATACATGCGAAACACTTGAAACTGATGCAGTGTTGGTTAGGACAAGATTTGTCTGGGGTGAGGGAGTCGGTTTGTTCTTAATGCAAAGGAGCGTCCTTCGGTCATGCACGTCTGCGCGTTTTATTGCGTCGTCAATTAATTGTGGTGGGTAATTTTGTTTGGCTACAGGGTTTTTTAGGGTACCGCAATTCTTTTGAAACTATGATTGCTCAGAACAAATTCTTTTAAAACGTAAGACTTGGCTATAAGGAATGCTAGTCTTGCAATGTTTAACGTGACTGCTATCGAAGTGCAAATATTGACATCTATCTGTCGGCTTTTTGTATAGGGCAGTAGATAGTTTATCATTTAGCACTGAAACGCTGGCGTCAAGGAAGTTAATAGTAGACGCAGAATACGTGTGAGAAAATGATATGGATGGATGGGCATTGTTAAAGTCAGATATGAAAGAAAGCAGCTCCTGTTCCCCATGAGGCCAAATCAGAAAAAACATCGTCAATGTTACGTTTGTAATAAAAAGGTTTTAACGTCCTGGTTAGCAAAAATTTATCTTCTAGTTGATCCATAAATATATTGGCGTAGTTCGGGCCAATTCGCGTACCCATAGACGTCCCACTAACTTGCACATAGTGCTGTCCTTCAAATTCGAAGTTATTTAGTTCTAAAATGAGGGCTAGCAAAGTTGCAAATGTGTCGCTATCGACGAGTTTCTCGGGTGATACACATTCGTATCAATTGACGACTGCCATGATGCCATAAGAATGTGGAATGTTAGTATACAAAGATGCTACATCAAGTGTGACCAAAAGAGAACCTTGAGGAATAATGAGATCGATTATATCCGACAGGAAGTGGGTAGTGTCTCTTACGTAAGAGGCAAACGTAGCTGGGATATTACTAATCAGGGAATCTACGTAGCTGGACAAATCTTCGATGACTGTACCTATACCAGAAATGATGGGACGACCTGGGTTGTTTATCTTATGTATTTTAGGTAAAAGGTAAAAACGACCAGCAACAGGACTTAGTGGAATTAGAGAATGAACCGCATTGTCAGGCACCTTTTTCTTCTTGACGAGAGATCTAGCACTGTCCTTTTGATCAGATATATATATATATATATATGCGTCAATTTGGATGGGCACACAGCATTAGGGTGCAAAAGACAGCCTACCATCGCAGTCTGCTCAATTCGGTTCAGGATAAATCGTGGTCGAATGTGCTCTTGTCGAAGCATCCGATTCAGATGAGACTCAACAGCACTCCAAAGTGTCTGAGTAAGGAGAATAAATTCATTATGGGTTCAGGCACTTCCGGGACGTCCCAGTTGTGGCTTCGCGTGACGCGTTGGTAAAATTGTCAGTTTGGTTGCTTGTGAGGCGGCTTTCCTCGCATTTGATTGCTATAGCGAATAAATAAATACTCCAGTCAAATTTTCTTCGTCGGCGTCACTTTCTCCATGACGATCCACATAAAGCGCAAGCGCGATAAGACGGCAGCCGGGCACCGTATGCTCTAGGTGCGAGTGAGAAGGATGGTTCGAGAAGGATGGGGGGCTTTATCTCACGTACGTGCGCATAGGGGAAAGGCAGGATGTAACCACGTCACTTCCCGTTACGCGCAAGGCAGTAACGGGGGGAGGTGGCTCTACTTCGGCTGCGCCTGCTTATGGCGTGGTTAAGTCGGCCTCGCAGGCGGTATGTTCAAACTAATGTGCCGTAGGTACATAGTTCAGACGCCCCGACGTCTGATGGCTTCGTGTACACTGTGTTCTCTGCTTAGTTCGCGTGGAAGCGAGAGGCAGCACGAAGGGCAATTCACTCGCTGCTGCTACCACTCTTCCTCATGGCAGCGTTCTGACAGCTAGTGTCCACTGTTACCGAGTGAGGTGTACTCACGTTGCCTGTGTGCGTGTGACGCCGTGCTTGTTAGTAGGCGAGCGTTTAAAAGTTTATACGGCCGACAAAACGACTATCTTTGTTTCTATACCAGTATAATCATTTGCTGTCGCGATCAATGAAGTTTCACCCGCCTTTCGGGTAAAATGGCGGCATTTCATAGTATTTGGTCAGTCCTGTCTTTTTCTTTGCTTTCGTTTTTAACGTGCAGTGATGCCCCATCGCCTCATGTCGCCCTCTCCGCCTGCGTGAAGCTCCCGCTATTTATGACGCGCAGCAGTGGCACCGTGCGGAGGCTACGAGCCCCAGTGTCCCCTATAATAAAGGACCCCAGTTACACGTGTTAACATCGTACCCGCGCGCCCTATGCTGTATGTGGGAGTGAAATCTTGTGACGGTGAGCCGACGATGGCGGCTTGATCTCGCGCGCGCAAGAGAGGAAAGGGGGAGAAAGCGCGGAAGAAAGCGTGTCTTCCCAAATGGGGGAGGGGGGGCGCCTTACTTTTACCCATGATGCGGCCGCGAGAGCCCTATCCTGAAAGTGGTTTGCGATTGGAACGGTCGAGGTATCAAGAACACCGAGGGCTTCGTGTCCGCTACGGCACCCATACCATTCCTGTCACTGGCTTTCACAAAGTCAGGGCGATTAACTTTTTTTCATGTGCTCCCGCGAGGGGCACTGCTCAGCAGCGTTAGTAGTGACGCATAGCCAAGGTTGCGAAGTATATGGCACATACCCAAAACAGGACATTCAATAAAAAGCAAAGGGTGAATATTGTGCGAAGACCAAGTTCCTTTAGAGAACCGCCGCGTATTGATAATTGCGATTTCTATATCGCAATATAGAAATCGTTGCTCTTCGTCGCAGCCGAGACCGCGCGCAGCTGTTTCTCTCCGGCTCCGAAATGGGTAGGCCACGTGGCATATGTAAACCTCAGCAGCAAGCATCTTTCCATCCCCAACGTCGCGAGCAGAGCCAAACGAGCTCGTCTACGCCGCGCCGATGCTGCAGCCCGTACACAAAAACAGGCTCGTGCAGCGAAGCGCGAGCAGCAACGGCGCACCTAGTATTCTGCAGCCTATCAAGCAGGCGTTTAATGAACCATCGGGATCAGCCGAGTGATAAACACCGGGGCTGCACATTTTAGCTTCGCTGGCTAACCAACGATGCAGGGTTCATGGGCGGCGATTTATCTTCAGCAGATCAATGAACTGGCAAGATTTATACATGGGACCCTCACTACACATTCGTGAAATCGCAGATCCACTGCATGGGCATGTGAACGCTAGCTATCACTGTTTTTAAAGCGCTAACATCGCAACCTAGCAGTCAAGGGCCAGAAAATAGTACAATTAATATAGGTCTACAGCGTCACGTCTGGTTTGCTAATCTTTATAAAAAACTGAAAAATGCAGAACTGCTCCCAGGCCAGAATTTGAAAACATGCAACCTCTCCACAGTCAATATCAGAGTGTAGCCGCCATGCGTGCGGAGAATAGAACCGCATCTCTGAGATGATCGCCACATGTTGATTGCGACTTCCATACCATAGTGCATGCCCACAGTGAGGAACGGGGCATCAAGTGGCCGATACGTTTAATATGAGAATTTAAGAAATGCAAGCCTGAACAACACAGGTCAAAGTAAGTCGAAGGGTAAACAAGAGGACATGCGCGCGTGGACTTTCGTTTACGCCTAAGACCCAAAATTTATATGGCCATTTTTTTTACCACGCCGCGATAGGTACCCTTCGCATAGATTGCAATGTGCGAGTTGAATTCTGCGTGATTATTCTTTTGCTTTTGTTCTTTAACTTAACAGGATTCTTACTATGACATATGGCACTGAGCCCAATTATACCAAGCTGAAATTGCGCTAAGTGTGCGCACGAGAAAATTGAAGCGTATGATTGTCTAATTATGATAGCTTCACTAATTCTACATTTGAACCAACTGCTACCACGCCCATGATGTAATTCACCGTTGTGCCAAAGATTTCGCAAGCCACGTCTGCTTGGAGCGCATTACAAGGAGGACACCAGTTGAGAGATGAGCTATTCAAGTGTGTGACAATATGCATTAAAGTTGAACAGTAACATAACCGCATGTTTGCAAACGAGCGCCCGGTGTCAGTTTACCGCGGTCAAAATTCCTTGTGAATGAGTCTTGCCAACTGAATAGCTGCAAGTAATGACAATTTTAACAGTAAGACAGTGCGCATTTGTAAATTTGCGTTTTGATGGTGCATGTGATATCTGGCTATGCGAGTAGTCCAGCTCGAAGAGGAGATATACGCTAGATATGGAGGACTTTTGTTTTAAATATTATGGTAAATCCAAAAACGCTTCGCCGAGAAAATAGATCGTAGGAAAATAATAATAATAATAATAATAAGCTTTATTTCCATCAAAACGATGGAGGGGCCGTGGGTAAAAGCTGCTGAACAGCTTGACTAGAGCCCACGGTCCCCTCTACAAGGCAGTACAGGAGCATACATGAAACATACAGGAATACAAACATACCGAAACGCAAAATTGATTCGATTTAATGTATCACAAGGAATCAATATTACAATTGTTCAAAAACATCGCATATCACGTGGCGCAGTTCGCGAACTGTAGTGCGACCTAAATCAATTCCACATTTATTCAGATCATTAAGAAGTTTAGGCAAAATATACGATAGTGTACCCATAGAATAGTTAGCACGGGGAGTGACCACCTTCCAGTAGTCAGACTGACGTATAGTATAGGATGTAGGCTTTATTTCTAGCTTGACTAGGTTGCGAAAGAAATTTCGATTTTCTTTTAATTCGCACTTAAAGGCAACAATTAGTCTATAGCTAAACAATTTCCAGACAGGCATTATATCTGCTTTAATGAACAGAGTATGTGTATAAGAATTGTAGGGGACATCAAAAATAAGCCTAATTATCTGTATTAAATAAAAGCCTAATTATAAAATAAGCCTAATTGCTTTATTGATGTAAAATTCGTGTTGTTACTAAAATTACTAAGTGCGGCAAAAAAACCTGCGTCGGGTAGGAGTGTTTTATAAACACCCGTTGACAGTGACTGGTTCACAAGGTGGTCACAAGAAATACATGGTGTTCGCTACATTCTCATGTACTTTCACTGCATCTATATACTGTTGCAGCGACGGCGCACGATGTGGGCGCACGTGTGAAGTGCGAAAGCGTCCTGCGATGTGATGCTTAGCGCGGAAGGCAGCCAAGTGGGCATAGGAGACTGGTGCCGGAGTGCTCACACTGCGGCTGCAGCGCGCCACCAGGTGGCACAGATCGTAGGTGAGCTGCTGCAGCTCGATCGAGCTCGAATTGGCGTCGTCGTGAACGATGCGGTAGTGGGTGGGCCTGCTCGTTCCCAGTTTACCGCCGTGGCTGGAGAGGAAAAAGTTGAGGTCTATCGGGTGAGCCACCACCCTGTCCACGATCGTGCCTGGAGGAATGTTGGCTGAACGTTCTTTGCCTTCAGTGTCCCGCATAAAGCGCGTGTGGTGCCGCTTCTGGACAACGATGAATGTCACGGCAGGTTCGCTCATGCCGGGCGCTTGCATGCCTGCGGTAGCCGCTTGGACGGCCGCGAGCTCCCGCTGGCGCACGATGTCAAACTGGCCGTCGCTGACGCCATCCCTGTACACTATTACCCTCTTCGGTAGGCCCCTTTCGGCGCAGTAGGACTGCAGGAGTTCAGATACCATGGCCTGCATCAGACGAGATATGAATGAACAACAGCGCAGAACAAATGTTTCGCAGCGATCCGCGTGCTAAGCATGCATTGGAGGGTCGAATATTTTTGTTCAAATAATTATGCTAACCGAAACATCAACGCACGAAGAAAGCGTTCGTGCTACTGGCCGTTCGTGTCACGAAATGGGAAGTTCCCGAAATGAACAGCTAGCGTACCTCTACTTGCGTGTGGCCGCCTTTGCAGAAGTCTTCAGCGTTATGTTTGAGCTCAACTGATGGCTGATCGGAATTGTAAACAGCGCCTAACTAATGTGCGTAATATGCTTGCAGGTAACATGAATATATGGATATTATTTCTGATCTGTAGCCCATGAGGCGCTCTCTCGCTGCTATCACAGCCGTTCTGTCGAAGCTACTGCCCCCGCCTATACATGTGTCCTACCGCATCGCGGTAGTTACGGTACAGCAACTGTGGCACTAGTCGGGCAGCTGCGACATCTTGGCTTTCCATTTGCTGCGCAGGAAGGCTCACGCTATGAATGTTTCGCCCTTAGTTAAATGTTGCAGCCGCAGGCAGGATCGAACCTGCGACCAGGGCCTTAGCAGCGCAACAACATAGCTAGGGGGCTACCGCGCCGGGTGATGGACCCGCCTTGACATTGGCGTTGTCTTTCGGTATAGGGAAGCCCACTGTGCTAGGAAGTGAAGGGTTATAGCGGCCATCATGACTGGTGTGGCGAGCAATACACAAGTTAAGAGGAAGCTTTAGCTCGGGTGCTCCTACCCAACTACATGTAAAACGAGAATTCGCTTTTCTCGGCAACCGCTGCACCAAATTTGACAAGGTTTGTTGCATTTAAAAGGAAAACGTAAATTACAGTGACTGTTGGTTTCGAATTTTCGAGTTAGGTCGTCAATATTTTTTGCAGTTCTCTACAATCCTCGTCATATGGACTGTATAACGACGGTATGCATGACAGCGCCGCTTAAGAGACTAGGTAAACTCATATTCGAGCTTTGGAATAGTGTTTCACTATAGTCACGAGGAATTCGGCGGGTGTTTTTTTTTTTTTTGCAAGTAATACAACAGGGCACGTCGCCAGGAATTGCTCTTTCGGGGGGGGGGGGGGGGGGGACTGTGACGTGAAAGAATATTACCCGCTGCGCTGGCCGAAACAGGCAAAGCTATCACACCGTGATCTTCTGAAATGGTCGCGATTCCGACAGCAGGATGCCAAAATGGCCGTACTGGCAGGTACACGAGCATGGAAAATGCCGCGCATGCGCAATGCCGTGTCACGATGTCGGGCGTTGCTTTCGAAAGAGGACACAAGAATACTTTCGCGCGCACTCGCAGATCCCGTATTATTTTCGCTTCGCCTGTGCACTTGAACTGAAAGGTCAACTTTGTGCGCACAGTCACACAATCATCGCTGCCTTGTTTCGTAATACATGGTTACTGACGATAGTAGGCATGACGCTTGGTAAAAGTGGAGCTGCGGGATTAGTATGGCTTTTGGCGGTACATCCGTACGAACCTGAAGTTCAGAATGTATGAAGTTAAGCCGCGAACAATGATAAAGTGCCACTTTTGGAGCGCAGAGTATTCACGCATCAATTTGGGTATGAGGCGCGACACGTTGAACGTATATCACCGGTGCAAACAGAACCGCACTATTAGGAACATAGTGCAATTGAACATTGCGTAGTTAACAGAACCACCAAAGAAATTTCACTCGAGGGTTGCGCATCTTGATGGATGGATGGATGCAGAACTTTAATAAGGTCCTGAGGTACGCGACTCAGCGCGCTGCGGGCCGCTCCCACGTTGGGACAGTCAGGCCTTGCCCGACCGCCGCATCGTGGGCCCTCTGGACAGCCCATAGTTGCGCCCCGGCATCGGGGCTCTTGATAGCGGAGAGCCACTTGTCTTCATTGATTCGTTCTGTGCCTCGTAACGAGGGGCAACGCCAGAGCATATGGTCTAGGCTAGCGATGTCATTGCAGTGCCTGCAAGAACTAGTGGCATAGGTGTCGGGATAAATTTTGTGAAATAAAGCCGGGTTGGGATATGAGCCTGTTTGCAATAATCTGAGGGTCAATGCCTGCGCTCTGTTTAACTTCTTGTGTGGAAGGGGAAAGTCTCTCCTGCCGAGATAAAAGTGCTGCGCAATTTCGTTGTATGTGGTCGGTTGATCTCTGTTCTCCACCACTGCGGGCCGGCGTTGGAGTTCTCCATGGTCGCGGAAAGCGAGACCTCGCGCCTTGGAGTGGGCCAGCTCGTTGAGGTTTGTGGGGCCTCCCATGATGGATCCCATGTGAGCGGGGAACCACGTGAGAGTGTGGGTGGCGATGCTTTTGCCGTCGAGGATGCGAAAGGCTTCCTTACACACGGCGCCAACGCTGAAGGCGCGGATGGCTGCCCTGGAGTCGCTAAAGATATTGGCATGTCCGTCGTCCAGGAGGGCCAAGGCAATGGCCACTTGCTCGGCCGCATGCGACGACGTGCTTCGTACCGAAGCGGCGTTAACGGTCGAACCCCTGTGGTTGATTGACACTACCGCGAAATTGTTGCTGTTGCCATACTGGGCCGCGTCAACGAAGCAGCAGCCGCCAGGGAGTTCTGTTGCGCGGCGTAGGAGCGCCACCGCTCTGGCCTTCCTTCTTGGTACGTTGCGCTGGGGATGCATATTGCGCGGGGCGGGCGATATGATGATGTTATCTTTCTGCTCTTTTGGAAGGCCCTGGTAGGCGTTTTCGACAGTGGCCGGGGGGACGCCCATCTCAGTTAGGAGTGGTCTGCCCGCCCTGGTGCCGGAGAGCCTGAGAATCTGTGCCCTTTCTTGTGCTTCTGCAATCTCTTCCAGGGTATTATGAACACCCAACTGCAGGAGTCGGTCGGTGCGTGTGTCTTGAAAACTTATTTTAATTGCCGATAACAGCAATGCCTTCAGCCCTTTAAAAAAAAGGAAGACAAACTTTGCGATGCCCGTCAATAACTAATTTAAAGTATGGGGTTTTACCTGCCAAAACCACAATTTGATTATATAGCATACCGTAGTGGGGGACTCCGAAAATTTGGACAAGATGGGCTTCTTTAACGTCCACCGAAATCTAAGTGCACGGCTGTTTTCGCGTCGCGCCCCCCATCTGAAGTCTGGCGCCGTGGCCAGAGCAGCCTAATACCATAGCAACTAAGCAACAGCGGCTGGTCGATGCTTGTCATGCACGCAACGGATACCGAGCCGTGAATGGCGTACGGATTCACGAAATTTCTTTAGCGGGGTCGACGTCCTTACAAAACAAAACTGGGCTGAAAGCGTTATTGTGAGCTGCCTAATTGAAATGCTCGCGGAGTGAATCGAAGCGCAAAGCCGGCTCTCGCTTATCCTGCGCGGTTCGTTCGTGGCGGGACAGTCACCCTGACAAATAAATAGAGGTGACGGGCAGAAAGGACGGTGTAATAGGCATCGGTAGATATGCGCATTACATATAACAGAAATTCGTGTGTGTGTGTGGGGGGGGGGGAGGCTCAAAGCAGATCATGTTAATAACCTCAGGAAAGGGCAGGCAACGGGTGTACACGCGCATGCATCAATTAGCCAAGGAACATTGACATCCACTGTCGTAATTTCGGATAGGGGGTTAGGCATCCCGTCATTGAACCAAATTTTAAGAAGACCCGAGCAGTAGGGAAGCACGATCTAACGTTCCATTGAATTACTTCGCCATCAAATGACTTGCGAAAATCACGAGGACACCATCGCACTGCCGCTGCCGCTGGTACCGGCCGTTATGCGCGTCGCGTGCGAAATGAATCGCGGAATGAAATTTAACGCTGAAAAGCACGGGACCTTAAATCAGTTGCGTTGAATTCACGATGTTCTGCGCGTATATTGTAAACCAAGTACGCAGCCATCATGACATTACATTTACCGTGCTGATGCTGCATCGTGAAAGAGAAATGCACCACGTCCAACACAGGGAAAATCATACCAAGGCGACGTGCAGGACTGAAATAGTCCGACGTCCCGGAGAAGCAGCCGCGTTTTCGCACAGTGTGCCAATTAGAAGGCTTGACTATTAGCAAATGGCGATAGGGTAACCAGTCCTCACCTTGCTCAGGTCTCCGCCGCGACCTTCCCCTTCCGCCAACTGTGCGTCGCGGTTCTGCCTGGTCCTCATCTTGCTCAGGTCTCCGCCGCGACCTTCCCCTTCCGCCAACTGTGCGTCGCGGTTCTGCCTGGTCCTCATCTTGCTCAGGTCTCCGCCGCGACCTTCCCCTTCCGCCAACTGTGCGTCGCGGTTCTGCCTGGTTCTCATCTTGCTCAGGTCTCCGCCGCGACCTTCCCCTTCCGCCAACTGTGCGTCGCGGTTCTGCCTGGTCCTCATCTTGCTGAGGTCTCCGCCGCGACCTTCCCCTTCCGCCAACTGTGCGTCGCGGTTCTGCCTGGTCCTCATCTTGCTCAGGTCTCCGCCGCGACCTTCCCCTTCGGCCAACTGTGCGTCGCGGTTCTGCTTGGTCCTCATCTTGCTCAGGTCTCCGCCGCGACCTTCCCCTTCCGCCAACTGTGCGTCGCGGTTCTGCCTGGTCCTCATCTTGCTCAGGTCTCCGCCGCGACCTTCCCCTTCCGCCAACTGTGCGTCGCGGTTCTGCCTGGTCCTCATCTTGCTCAGGTCTCCGCCGCGACCTTCCCCTTCCGCCAACTGTGCGTCGTGGTTCTGCCTGCCCGCTTGGACCACCCGTCGCCATCGCTGTTGTGCCGTGTGTGCGGGAAGCTGCCGATTGCTGCCAGTATTTATTGCAGTGGGCACCGCCTTCCGGCCGTGGCGTCGAGTAGTCAAGTGATGAGCGGCGAATGATGTAAGCGCTGGCGCTCTCCCTACTTCCGCTGCTCCCAGATTATACGGCGAGTGAAATATGCGATGATAAACAACGCATCGTGACGTCACGTGGACCAGCCTAAACTACATAGCTTTCCAGGAGGCCAAGGACGACATTTAGTGCGGTCATCCTTTAATGCGTAGGTATTCCTTCGCGAGTACTCCGACGAAACCTGTCCTTCCTGTGACGCCTTATATCTGCAAAATAAATGCGTAATTGGTCAAGCTATCACGTGTAATTATTATAAAAAGAAATTCAGTGCCCTTCCGCTCTGTGAAGAAGGATGACCAGCGAAGCTGTCTATGTAGACCCCTTAATGGCGAACTGCACATCTGCCGCGGATCGGCGCGGCATTGCACTATCTTCGTGATCGGCACACGTATGGGGAGTGCATAACGCTTGCTTCACCTCCGCTGCGGGTCGGCCCGGCATTTCACTACCATCGGGATCGGCCCACGAATGGGGAGTGCTTAACACCGGCGTCACTTCCACCGTGGGTCGGCCCGGCATTGCACTATCTTCGTGATCGGGCCACGCATGGGGAGTTTCTTTCCTTATGATGCCAACAATTAATCGAAAATTTTCTTGGACGGTAAAAGTACACAGCTTCGCTGTAAAAAATGTAAAACCAGATTCACGCAGTGAAATCTGACAAAACAGCGAAGGTGGTGGTCGTGTTCTCAAGTTTGAACTCGTGTTTAGAGCAAATTTTATTAGTCTTTTCGCTCGCTGTCGTCGTTCCGCTAGGCTCGAGCTTCGGTTCCTGGTTGCGCAGGCCCTTCGGTTGCGTGAGGTTGTGATTAACCCACAGTATATCACGCACCTTGCAGCTGTAGCCGCACTCGTGGTCGAGAAATGCTCTCTTGTATCGTCCATAGGGAACCTCCGTGGGAGGAATGTTTCTGCGTTGACGTCTCAGCCCGGCCTCCTACTCTCAAAGTTGAGGGTTAGCTTGCCTCTGCTGACGCTTGGCTTGAGTTGCCGGCTCTTGAAAATGGGGGTTGGCTTGTTTCCAAAGGCGCTTGGCTTGCGCTTCTCGCTCTCGAAACTCGGCATTTCCGCGACGTCGGCACTTCCGCTCTCGTGCTGTAAGCGTAGATGATCGATAGCATTTAAAAAAAAATATTAGAAAAATGAAAAAAATCATAATACGCCGCCCTCGCCGCGTCGAGGTCGTAACAAAAAAGCATTATAGAGAAGTTAGCACATGTAATAGTTATTATAATGAAATAGCAGAGAATATTGTTAGCGTTAGGAAAAAAAAGACTACTGACCTCCCCGTCGCCGCCTCAATGTCTTAGCAAAAAAGGAAAAGAAGAAAGCGAAAACTGAAAATCTGTGGTGTGGCAAAAAGCCATGTTGTGACGGCGTTCTGGCTCAGTTGATAGCGCATATCTGGAAAATAAATGCATTATATGCAAGTAAGTAAGTATGTAAGTATGTATGCAAGTGTGAGGTTTGTATCAAACCGCGTCCATTATACCAGGGTCACTGGTATCAGTTGTGCATCAGGCAACGGTGCTCAGCGCACCGGGTTCGAAACCCGTAATCAGACAAACTAGGGTCACATATACGCCGCTCTTCAACTAACCCCTTTCAAACTGACATGGGTCACTGCAGATCCGGGGCTGGGTTAGGCACCGATATTGAATGAAACCATTTGAAGCCGCCATGGAGCACTGGGTACGTGCCAGTATGCGTGCCGCTCTTCAATGAACGTCTTTGACGCCAACTTGGGTAACTAAGTATATGCCACTGGGAACGTGCCGCTCTACAATGACGAATAAGATGGTGTAAATTTATTTAATGCTGAGTGGAATCGAGGGCACGTCGTAAGGGTTTCACGAAGACGAGAACCTGGCGCTTTGGCAGGCTGCGTCTCAAAAGCACTGGGTATGTGCGGCTTTTCAATAAACGCCTTTTACGACAACGCATTAGCAAGCTGCGCCGTCAAAGCACGGGGGGTATGCGCCGGTCTTAAGTGAACCTCTGTCAAATTCGCGTCACTGGGTATGGTCCAATAGGCGTGCAGGCCACCCAGGGAAATAATTCTCGGCATTCGCAGGCACCGGTGCACTCAACTTTTGGTCTCGGAGGCCATGTGCGGAAGTATCGGCAGTGCCGCCATAGCGCCATGCGTCTCTGAGGCTATGTGCAGACTTCGTGGTGGCGGCGCCAGATGGCACCGAGCGTTCTTAGGCAAGTGTGAAAGAGATGAGTTTCGCTATAGTACGCGCCTCATTTATAACTAGTTTTGACTGCGGCAACGTGTTGCGTGGCTATAATGATTCAATGCTGAACGCGTTACTCTCGGCAGTCTTAGTGAGATGGGTTCTGCCCAATTTTTGGGGCGAGACGTGCTTGGATATTGCATGGCTGTAGCCAACAATTATTCCAAGTCTAATTCATTACTAGTAGTGGAAACATCGAAGACATCCTAGATTACAGAAGGAGGTCCCGATGATGTGAATTCATAAGACATTTGTCATGTCTCCTTTATGCAGTAGGTACACGTAGCAGTACTTTATGGACTGACGAAGTGAATGCGTCTCAGCTGGTGCTTCAACCGCGGAGGTTTGAGCCATCGTGCAGCACGAACTACTTTTCAAGATTTCGAGACTAAATTTCAACAAATTATGGAATTTGCAGGGACGTTTTTTCTGTTTCTGTGAATAGTTACTCTTTCTTTTTTGCCTTGATATGACCTACGCTACCGAGCAAGCAAATTCAGTCGCAACCATGGCGGTCGCATTTTGATAGGCTTGTAATGCAAAAATGCTTGTCTGCTGAGGTTCCAATGCATGCTATTGGCAATCACAGGTGGTCAAAATTAACTTGTAGTCTCCCGCATCTTCCTGGATACAATCAGATCACAGTTTCGGTTACAACGTGCCATGGTTGCTTAGGGCTATGGTGTAGGGTTGCTAAGAACGAGGTCGCGGGATTGAATCCCGGCCGCGGCGACCGCATTTCGATGGGCGCGAAATGCGAAAACAGCAGTGTATTTAGATTTAGGTGCACGTTAAAGAACCCCACGTGGTCTAAATTACCAGAGTATACGGCGTGCCTCGTAATCAAATTATGGATTTGACACGTAACACCACATAATATTTGTTCAACTTTCGGTACGTACATCGCCACAATTTAATCTAGATTTAGAAATCTGGTAGGCTTCTTGTCACGTGAGGCCACCCTCCTTCCTGTTTACGTGCTCGTACTTCTACTGAATATACTTTGCCAATTTTATTCATTCGTTTACCAATGCAAACCTTTCCTGGAGGAATGCAGATCTCGCTTCGTTTGCACCGATGACGGTTGTCGTCTAGGTTCGCTGCCATCGCTGCCATGTTTCACATTTAAACGCTGCCGGCGGCGGCGGCGCCACCCGCATGAACGTAGGGTTCACACTTGCGCAGAAAAAAAAACGCGGAAAGCCACTCGCGGCAGCACGCGCCAGAATTGGCGAGTGGACACTGCGGCAAGCATGTGATAGATTCGTTCCAAGCTGGAATCACTGTGGCGTGTTCAACGACTGTGACAGAGCATGTAGTTCCTCGCTGTATTTCCCCACGTGTATCAAACGACCGCTGCTTAATGGTCTGCGCGAGTGGGGCCGTACTGTAAAGCCAGAGTAAAAAATGACTCCGTGATCGATTCGCCATCCATTCGCTCCGCGGCCGGAAAATGCCGAAACTCACCAGTTTTCGCGGCCCACTTTCGGCCACCTGCGGCTTGCCACGCGCGTTTTTTTTTTTCGCTACTGTGAACGTGTGCCTTTACTCTCGGCTTGCGCTCCTGCTCTCTCACTGCTGCAAAAATAGCCCCCTATTTGGTCGGGGCAAGATATCTCATACTTGGTCGCACAGTGAATCCGGCATCGGTCCAAGCGGATTCGGAGGAGGGCAGTGACCATCCGAAGGTGCCATCGGTTGTGTGCGCATGCTGCTCAAGCTTTCGCACATTTGGCATTGTTACAGCATTATTTCTTCAATATATTAGTGTAGTGCTTTACAATAACAGGATCAATTAGGCTCTATGGAGATTGATCCATACAACATATCATCATGTTCTCAATGGCATCTATGTACCAAACGTGCTGTCACTCTCCGCTCCGGTTAACGAAAGAACACGTAAGCGTACACACCAAAAACAAGAAGACGACAGCACAGGCTGGAACCTAAACTGAAATTTATGATAGTCAAACAAAAAATGACTATCCCTAACTTGCCAAAGCGCATATTTGGATATCCTGGCTAGGCTTGTATGCACCAGCCGTAGTTGCTCAGTGGCTGTAGTTTTGGACTGCTGAGCACGAGATCGTGGGATCTAATCCCAGCCATGGCGGCCGCATTTCGATGGGGACGAAATGCGAGAGCACCCGTGTACTTACAATCCGGAGCACGTTAAAGAATCTCATGTGGTCAAAATTTCCGAAGTCCTCTACTGCGGCTAGCCTCATAATCGAAAAACGATTTTGGCATGTAAAACTCCGTAATAATTTGTGGCTTGTACGTGCCAAATTACATGTAGATATTTACATATAACTTGCTACATTTTTCGTAATTTCGCAATTTACCGATTACATTCACTGCTGGGTAACGCCTACTTCTATTTAATTACATTTTCAGCAACCGATTACATGTATTCAGTTGCGAAATCAGTCACGATCAGACGCGATTTCGGTAACTTCTATTTGGCGGGAACTACGGCAGAACACACGAGATTTTGCCACGTAGAAGTCTCACGGATGCGCATGTTCAGGCGAGCAAATTCAGGATCTCAATATTCGTTTCCTCTTCTCCACCAAATGTGGGCCGACGACTTAAACTCGTGCATCTGTGCCTCAATCGCGAAGGCCTCTTAGGAAGGCAATGCCAGCATATCAACTGTATGGAAGATTTTTACAGCTCTTATTTGCCCGACCGGGAGGGCTTTCTTCAAGCGCCACCAAGAATGAAACGTGCACTTCACAGAGAACCAAGATGATGAGTAATGACAATATTGTGCTTAAGATGTCTGTACGTTACAACACCGTGCTATTTCCCAGCCCGCACATGGAGCGAGGTTTCAGTGCCGCTGTTGATGACTTCACGACAGAAACGAGAAAAGATGACAGATGATTTTTTTTAAATACACGCATTGTATGAAGCATTGCAGAGTTCGGACAGAATGTGCCAGGACAGCTCGTTCTGTTTATGGTATCTGTGCAATGTTATCAAAATAAAGACGGAAATTAACGTAAAAGGGATCAATTACTCTTGATCATTCTTCAATCAGTAATCAAGCAGTAATTGGTAGCTGTAATGAATTTCGTTATTGAATGGGGTAATTCTAAATGGTAACTTCTTTGTTTAAAACTTGTGCAAGTCTGATCCTGGCACATGCGCAAAGAACCTTTACAAGAAAAAACCATCGCCTAATTCACTGATTACCGCAGAGCACCGATAAGAAAACTCATCTCTTCATCGGTGAGACCCAACGAAGTGTCCAAGATGCAGTTGTCCTTCGGACTAGTTATGTGGAAGGCTTCCACAACCTTCATTTGCCCTCGTTTTCTCACGGTATATGACGCGCTTGTTATCCCCCACCACGATGCCTCTGTAATGTCTGCAGTGACTGGGCAGGTGCGCGCGTCAGTCACGGAAAGGAACATCATTTGTTCTCGGGGGCGATCATTAATAGATTTTCTTTTTTAAAAATGCGCTTCAGTAGAGCCGTTTTCGTGAAATTCACTCCACTTTCGCACAACGCAGCAACACCACCGCTAGGCCCCTTGGTGTAAAACGCTCAGGTAAACGGGAAGTGCGTTACAAGCACCAGTTTATTCCCGGGTGCCTGGAAGGCCGTGCTTCAGTGGTAAAAACGATAGAGCCGGCTGTCATGACAACGCTTTTGTCGAAGCGCGAGCGAGAGACGCCATCCCGGATGTCGTGCGATATGCGCACGAAAAGCGCGCGGGTTTCACGGCAGACGTAAGAGAAAACGGGAACAAGTTGTCTTTGCTGTTGCAGTCTATTTTTGTTCTAAAAAATTTCGTTTTCAGCCCCTTTATTTCTTGAAATGACAATTTCTTGATATGTGTGTGGTTTCACGCAATAATTAAGGGCCAGCAAGACCACCGAGGTTCTTAAAAATTTACCCTATTACGTTTAACATACGAAAGCTAGCCCGCCATAGCGTGCGGCTATTGAGTTTCGGCAGGATATTAATAGGCAGAGAAGTCTGCTTTATTCTGCATTTTTATTAGCAAATTTTGCACATCAAGAGATACAGTACAGAAAAGCATATTGCAGAGCCATTTATATTGTCTCTAACCAGCCGTGGTTGCTTAGTGGCTTTCGTGCTGCGCTGCTGAGCACGTGGTCGCGCGATCAAGTCCTGACCACAACGGATGCATGTCGAGGGGGGCAAACTGCAAAAACACCTGTGTACTTAGATTTAGGTGCCCGTTAAAGAACCTCAGGTGGTCAAAATTATTCTGGAGTTCCCCACTACGGCGTGCCTCATAACTCTTTATCTTGTTTCTGCAGTATAAAACGTACATTTTATACCCGTGTCAGCACATAACAAAGCTTCTGACGATTTCTGAATACCAATTTCCAGTTTTTTTTTTATTTACATGTGACAATCCTACAAAAGGAAATCACCTTTCTCACCGGGGGTTTTACTATGGGGTTTTACGTGCCACAACCACGATCTGATTAGGAGGCACGCCGTAGTGGGTGAATGCGAAAATTTTGACCACCTGGGTTTTTTTAACGTGCGCCTAAATCTAAGTACACGGGTGTTCTCGCATAATTCGCAATAGTTATGTGTGATTACTTATGCGAAAAAGTATCATTAAGCAAGAATGGCTGAAAGGCCGAAAGCACCACATTCCGTATATCCGAACACACACGAGACAGAGATTCAGGGGAAGTGTAGCTGTCCATGCTGGGGCTGCGATCTGAAAAAATAAAATGGGTGTAATAAGTTGTATGCTTACACACAGCACAATTTCTAAAAAAAATTTCAGTACTGTTGCCGCAAAGCAGTGGATTCATGTACGTCAACCTATTACCTTTTGTCGGGAGCATCTATGCTAAAAATATAGCGCAAAAGTTTAAGAAACCCAATTCATTTTTTATCTTTCACTATATTGTAATAACAGGTTTTCTTAGTGGCGCTTTCTCAACAGCTGCCTATATACTGATCAGTTTAGAATAGCGAAATTATCTTGATCCACAAATTTTTTATTAACTTGTAACTACGGCACTGACAAATTAGTTCGTTCCGCGTATCATTTACTCGCTGTCTTACGCGTTCTGCCGAATTCCAGACGGACAAAGACTGCCTTCCAAAAGTTGTAAGCCGCTTGTCAAATGACCATGAGCATTTCCTACACTAGAATTTTTGCTGCACAGTGGGAGCAAAACTTTGCAGAAACACCTGAGTTCGTGGCTCGCTAATTACGGACGCAAGCGCCGACGTAAGCACCGTCGTACGCGTTGCACGGCAACACGAATTGCCACGAAGGCCAATTCCCTCGTTCACGGCAAAAATCTGCTCCGCTGCTTAGTTCGCAGTTACCAACTGCGAACATCGTACATTACAATTGAACATCCTATAGATAAGAACACACAAGCAGGCTGCTTTTGTTTTTGGCGGCCCGCAAAAGCTTTCGCTCCGTGAGCGCATGCACACATTACGTCACGTTGGCGAGAACAAGAGCGTCTATAGTTCGACCGATGGTTGGACGCACTGGCGCAGCCAACGTATCCGCACGCGGCCAACGCGCTCCGACGCGCCCGGCATCGAGCGACGCTCGCCCGCACGCCGATTGCGTCGAACTTCAAACGGGCCTTCGTCGCTCAGTCTCGCCATAGATGGCGCGCCGGCTGGATCGTCTGTGCGTGCGCTTCAACGCAAGTGACAGGCTGCATCCAGCCATCAAGTAGATATAGCTAGACGGCGGGCAGCGAAGTCTCAAGCAAAGGCAAATTTGCCTGCTGAAACATCGAACCAAAGGGAGGCTAGATAAGCACGTTATATAGAGGCTCACCAAGCGCGGAAGCGTACGAAGATCCAACCAACTGCAACAGCCACCGTCGTTCACCTACACGAAACACAAGGCGGAGACGGAGACAGGCAACAACACCAACAACACAAAGAATGTTTGACGAACCGCATGTTTCAGTTGGGGGCATGCTCGACGGCGACTTCACGAACAACACGTTCGGCTGCGTTTTTAACGTGTCTGTAAGACTGTGACCTATCTTTAATGAAATCCTGTGTGCGTAGTCTTTGTAAAACCAAGTCGAACAGACCTTTCGCTCGTGATGAAAAGGTTTACAAGCGTTAAATCTCAGCCAGTTTTTTTTTAATTCTTGACCGAACAAAGCACAAACAAAATATAAGGAAGCACGACTTCCGTCAGCTGGTTGACTAAGAAGCCACTGTCGACAGGTAGCTTCCATGCATTTACACCCCACAGAAATGTACTGCGCGCGGCCGTATAGCTGTTTAAATAACGTCAACCTCTATTATCTGCATAACGACTGTATTAAAAGCGTACTGACTTTTCATTTTATTGGAAGCGGCAAAAAGTCGCTTTCCTGTCCCTCCCCGTGATGACCCATGAGCCTTGTGACCTTCGGGTTTCCTTACTTTGCTGGAACTACTGGCTGATACAACAACAAAATCTTGCGCGAATCACAATTGTCAAATTGGCGCCTTGCGCAAATGAAATAAGCTGATGCATTCCAATATCTCGTTGGAACGAGGGCATTGGCGAAACTTGGTCGGTGTATCAATGATCACCTCAGGGAACACGAGGCTTCTCTCATCGCGCCTGACGGTGTGCAGCTGCCAAGTACCTGTAGAAATTGCGGGTGTACCTCCGTGTTTGATAACAAAAGCATCATAGGCCGCGGAAAAACGAGGAGAGATTGGGAGATTCTAAGAGATCTGACACATAATTAGGCAACAGAACACTTGCGTCAGTGACACATCTCTGAGCCTCACTGATAAGCAGATGAGTTTCCTTAGCGGTGCATTGTGACAGTAAGTGCATTAAGCTATGTCGCTTTTTGCGATGGTTGTTTCCGCAGTAAGTTCCGGACTGTGCCATCGTCTTCTTTGTTTCGTGTTTACCGTGGGTATATCTTTTGCTGGCATGTCTGTACCAACTCGCCCTGCTCCCCACTTTGTCACTTCAGCTACAGTCGTTTGCTTAATTAAATAAATACTGGCGGATTTTACGTTCAATAATAACGACATAATTATGAGGGACGTCGTAGTGTGAGACTGCATGTGAATTTTTACCAGCTTTTGAGCGTGAACATGCAACGCGAAACTATTTCTATTTCGCCACTCTCGAAACACGACCGGTATCTACACGGAGACCTAGAGCTCGTCAGCACAGCGCAACCGCTGCTTAGCTACCGAATCACACGTCGTTCGCTTGTGTGCGTGGCTTCATAACATCACAGAAACGCAAGGATGACATCATGTCCTATCGCCAAACACTAATGGGCCGCCCCTGAAGATGAGATACGTACCGAGTTCTAACATCGGGCTTGTCGCAACGTCCACAATGATAATGCGCCACAATAGTCCGATGCACACGCGCAAGTGGGCCTCACCTGGAGAGGTTATGTCATCGATGGTCATGTGGGCACTGATGCCACTTTTGCTAAATAAAGGAAAAGCAAAGTGGTGACGTCAGAAGTAGTGACGTCAGAAGTGACGCTTACAGCCCTCGACCCTGCTCTTTTTTTTTCAATGATCAACACGCAGGGTGTGTGACAGCTGTCTTTTTCTCTCACTGTGGACTGACAGGGCGGACCTGCACAGCAAAAGTCTGCAAGGGCAACGCCTCAGCGAGGCTTGGCAAAGTAAGCAGCAACGGTAAGCTTCCATGCCCGTCAGGCTACGTGAAGTTCGTTTCTTGCCATGTAGTTGTGTATGGTGCGAAGTGGCCTTGCTAAACGTAGTTTTATACTAGCGGGATAAATGTACGCGTCAACAAAGGATGTCATAAGCCGTAAGCTTTGTGAAAAAGCAGCAACAACGTGCAGCAACCCTAGACATATTTATTCCGGCATTCGCAGTACGAAAACCAAGTGGAAGGCAAGTAATGTGGTCATGTGACCGGCAATATGGCAGCTTTCGCTAACTGCTCTCGGGACGCGCCGATACATGTTAAGTGGGTAAATGGGTACTTTCTCCAGAAGTATCGAATGCGACTTAGAACTTCAGATGGTGTCAGTGGCTGTGGCGTCTTTCGCGTCACAGCTGGCGTCTACCCATTCCACGAGTACGGCGTAACGCACGTGGTTTACCTCAAAGCGGAATTTCGTGCGATTAAGACTACTTGATAGCGTAACATGTGAGTTATTATGAAAATTGACACATTACGTGGGACATGTTTGGGTTGACTGCGGGCAGATGGTGAAGGGTGCGTTAATGAGGGGCTACACGAAGTATGCTATATTTCCGATTTCTGCCTGGTTAGAGGCGTCATGCGAAGCGCTTGCGAAATTTCCCTGCTGCCGTGAAAGAACCAACAACCACAGATAATTGTTGTTTGGCGAAGATACTGGCCATGCTATATTTGACTAGCGCATAAATATTTGGCCTAAATACAGCCTATACAACAAATTACAAACGTAAGCCTTCCGGAGCTTAGCAGACGTATTTGCGAGTCGCGCAGGAAGTTTTCCCAGCTCGACATACCACAAAGTTATCGTTTTAAGGAAATCGTCATCATCATAATCATCATCATCAGCCTGGTTACGCCCACAGCAGGGTAAATGCGTCTCCCATACTTCTCCAACTATACCTCGTTCATGTACTAATTATGGCCATCTTGTCACTGCCAACTTCTTAATCTCATCCGCCCGCCTAATTTTCTGCCGCTCCCTGCTACGCTTCCGTTCCCTTGGAATCCACTCCGTCACCCTAATGACCATCGGTTATCTTCCCTCATTACAGATCCTGCCCATGCCTATTGCTTTTTCTTGATTTCAACTAAGATGTCATTAGCTCACGTTTGTTCCCTCACCCAACATGCTCTTTTCTTATCCGTTTAAGTAAACATGATGCCCTTATTAGAAATTATGTGAGTCAAGCTTCAAGTGTGAGTTAAATACCGACTTCGCGATTTTTTTATTAGGAAAGTGCTATAAGCCGTTATCTAGCACGTTTATCCGTTTCCTTGGGGCACTGTCGCACCAAGTTTGTTTCGTGAAAATGGTGCGCATGTCAGATTTAAGGTGTTTTATAACTTTAACTTTTCTGGCTTAATTGAGAGCTCTGTGAATCTTTACTGGGCCCTTCTTGTCTACTTCTTTTCATGCATTGGTCGAGGTACGTGGGTTTGCCGGATTCATTATTGAACTAAGCGAGGCGCCTTGTTTGTATTTGGTGAAGAGAGACGGAACGTCACACGCGATATGTAAGCGAACGACAAACTACGTGCGTTAGTTACAGCCCCGGCAGTAAATTACGCATTCAAGCAGTCGCGCCCACCGACCGCAATTACGCATTCGTACCCATCTACCGAAACAAGAGCCTGAATCGCCCTAACCACATTAGAAACATTTCCGCAGGCCACACGCCTGTCTTCGTCTCTGTTTAACTCTAACTTTATTCGTCACTTTGTTACTGTGTGTCTTCTCTCTAGGAACATTATGGTTGGTTGCCTGCGAAGTTGAAAGTGCGTGACTAAAGCACGCGCCCTTGCTAAATTTTTTATTTAGCCAACTGCTTGAAAACGCTATTTGTGGGCAGTGTTTGCAAGTGGTCAGTCATATATGGGGACAACGTTTCATAGGTAACATTTAACTCCTAATGCAAGTGTTCGAAAGAAAGAGCTTTGCTGGGAAATACGTTGTCATTCTGCAGTATCGCCCAAGTCTGCTTCTTCTTTTTTACCACACCCATAGGGCGCAACAAACTTCATGCTATGAAAGCTCATTCGCATGACTTTCGTCCTGTTTTCCAGATTGAGCTACCAACTTTCATCTTCAAAGTAGCACCACGAGGCTTTGCAATGCCGTTTTGCGAACGGTGCAAAGGTGCGAACGGTGCCTAAATGCAAAGTTACTTTTCCTTTGTGGACTTTTGTCCTTTGTAGCACGTGCAGATTTTCCGCCTGCTGACTGGGCCTCGATGCTGCTCTTTTCATTCGCACCACAGGTATGGCACCCCAATCGAAGAAGGACGCAGGCGTCAGCATTATCACTCCGGGCTACATGGCCTTGCTTCAGAGGATGTGCACAACCACCAAGGCGACTGTTGAAGATGTCATCGCTGCCTTCAAGTTATTACGCTCTTTTTTGGATCGCAGAAACCCTGAGCGTTATTCAGCACTATCATCGTTATTGTCGACTTCATCCTGCCGTGCCAAAAAACGCAGCGTCAAGTGCGGTAAGGAGCATCTTTCTTTGTCTGACTTAAGGTTTAAATATATAAGAGGCGCGAATGAATGAAAGGGCCTAACTCTGGAGAGATAGAGTTTGTTCAACTGTGAAAGGGGATAAACAAGAAGGAAGTAACTAATATTCAAAATTATAATGTCGGAAATACTAATGAAGCAGTAAAAATGGCCGCTGCGTAATATCAGTGAGAAGAAAACTTGGCGCTAGGACACGACAATACGTATGCAGTGAAAGATGAGCAGGGTAATGTCACCAGAAATTTAGAGAATATAGTAAAAGAAGTGTAATTCTATACTGACTTATACTGCACCCAGAGCAGCCACACTACCCTCATTCGAAGTAGTGATGAACAGGACACATAGGCTTCTTCTATAACTAGCGATGGTTAGAAGTGCCTTGCAAGCCATGCCCTGGGAAGACGCGGCAGAAGGTGATAAAATAAGAGTCTATTTAATCCAACATCGAGCACAGATGGTTGAAAAGCTTGCGGGCCTTTACACGCAATGCCGCACGACTTCAAGGGTACTAGAGAGCTGGCAGAATGCCAACATTACACTATTCCATCAGAAAGCGGATGTTGAAGAATTCTTAAGCGAGAATTCCAGGCCGATTACTTGATTTCAGAGTTCTACAAAATATTCACCAATCTTCAATACAATGAGAGCAACACTTCTATCAGCCTAGAGAACAGGCTTGCTTCACGAAGGGATATTCTTCGATGGATCATGTCCATGACATCGATCACATAAGTGAGAAATCAACCTCCGTACGACTTTCATAGATTATGAAACGCCATTTGAATCAGTAGCTACCTGTCATGGTGACATTGTGTAATCAAGGAGCAGAGAAGGCGCACGTGTTCATCTTAGGCAAGATCTACAGTTTTCACAGCTACCTTGATTTCTACGCAAGAAAAGTAGGACAGTATCAAGAAAAGGGTCAGTCATGGAGACACAATGTCTGCATTGATATTCGCTGCATGCTTAGTATTGAAGCTGTAGACTAGGAGGATACACAGCCTATATCAAAAAAGAAATTTTGGTTTGTAGATGACGTTGTCCGGCTCAATAACACTGCAGATAAACTACAACAAATTATTGAACACCTTAACCAATAAAGTTTGAGATTAGGGTTAATTAAAATGCAGAAGACAAAGGTAATACTGAATAGCGTGAGAAGTGACCAAGATTTCATGATCGCCAGTCAGCCTCCAAATCTGTGCAGGAGTACGCTTATCTGAGTCAGTTATTCACCCGAGCACCCCGATCATGAGACAAAAATTCGTTGCAAGATGCAAATGGTTTGAAGTGCTGCGGCAGGCATTTCCAAATCATCACTGACAGCTTTCCACTGTCGTTAAAAACTTGCATTGCATTCATTGCATTCTTCAGTAACATATCGGACAGAAACTTGGAGGTTGACAAATAAGCTAGAGACGAGGTTGGGTATCGCGAAAAGAGTGATGAGACGACAAATCTTAGCCATAACGTCAGAAGACGGGAAAATAGCAGTATGGATCAGATCAAATGGGGATAAAAATCAAAAGCTGGGGAGTTGGTTCGATGGCATGAAGAAACTTGGCGGAGAATACACTAGGTCTATCGGTCCTGTTCTATTTCGACTGGTGTTCTCTTCCAAGTTGCTATCCCCTATACGTTCTAGTAGAGCACTGCAAGGGCTTTGGATGGACTTGGGCCGAGCTCGGGTCGGATTAGCGATCGCTGAATTGGCCCTAGGCCAAAGCAGGGCGTAAGAAATTCGGGCTCGCTTGGAGTCAGTATTAGCTCGGGCATTTTATTTTCTACTCCGCGAAACTGAAGAATGTCAAGACTACAGCCTTAATATATTTCGGGTCAGTGCTGTTACTGGGCTTCTGGAAACCTTGGGACAGGCAGGCCACGACACGTCACCAATAGGCTGCCCAGACTTTTGTACTTCAGCGGCCCTCTTCGGTCACATGGAACTAGTACCAGTGATCACACACGCCCATTATACGCTCCACATTTTATTGGCATTAGCATTTTGCTTGCTTTTTTATCCGTCTTTCTTCTTACACTACGTGAGTCACTTGTCCATGTCATGAACCCTTCCTGCTCATTCCATCGTCGTCATACAGTCATCGTCATGCCGTTGTAGTCATGCCGTCCTCGTAACGCTCTTGTTCCATTGTCATCATTTGAGAAACGTCATCGAAGTACTGTCATGTCTTCGTCAGCATGCCGCCTTTATTGTTCGATCGACGTCGTTCCTTGTCCACCATTCCATGATAATGAGGTTGTCGTCGTTCAAGCGTCATTATGCCATCGTTGTCATGTCATCGTCGTCCTTGTGTCGTCGCCATACAGACATCGTCCCGCGTTATGCCGTTATCGTGGTGTCATCGTGGTCGTTCTATCAGCGTCGTTCCGCCACCGTCTTCGCAGCTTTGGGATCCAACTCTCGTCATACCGTCGTCGTTATGTCGTCTTCGCGCCATCGTCATTCCATTGTCTTCATGCTGTCATGCTTAAACCACTTTCTTGTTCCATCGAAGCCGTTCCTTATTTGTTATTCTATTCATGCTGTGCTCGGGATACAGTCGTCGCCCTTACAAAAATGTTTATGAAGAGCCTTCAGAATTTCGAACTTCCTAGCGAGTTTAATCACATCCTATGTACATGTACAATCTAGTAACACCTGTATGTACAATGTTCAAAGATAGCCTAGTTACTTTTTCTAAAGAATATCTTCTAAATATGCGTTCAGAAATTGAAGTTACCTTTTAAGCCAATTTTTAGCATAGCGTCTTTAGAAATTGAAATACGCACTCCATGATTGGTCCACAATTACTTCCTTTGTATCACAAACACGTTACAAATCCAAGTCGGCGGCGAAATGTTGACGGAGTGCTAGTAAAATGTTTAAAAAAATATGTTAGTCAGCTGTTATTAGAACTAAATTTCTTCATGGTTCGACCGGACCAAAGTGAGCATGCGGTCATGTCAACAGAGTTCGAGAAAATCAGCTTGCGCCACACGGTGGGATGATGGCGGGATACCGTGCAGCTCTTCCGCGCACTCAATTGGCTAGTCACGCTGCTTTAGCCTGGCCTTATGCACATTTGCGCTCGAGCCGCACACGCCGCACGCCAAAGCTTTCCGCATGCGTGCGGTCTTGCTAAAAACTGCATATCTTGCCAACTCGTGCACAAATTTCGGCTTACACTTCATGTGCGCATCAAGTGCAAACCGACATTTGTGCACCAGTGTGCGATATGTGCAATTTTTCGCGTGACCACAAGTGCGCGGCAGGCTGGTGATGCGGCGTGCGCCGCGAGCGTAAATCGGCCCTTACTATACACTGCTAATGGAGCGCCACCAACTAGCTTTGGAACGAGATACTCAGGTCCGTGCACTCCTCGATATAGAGAGTACGTTTTAAGCTGAATTATGTCGGCACAGTAGTGTCACTGTCTCTGGTAAAGAGAAGAAAAAAAGCCCAAACTCGGAGTACATTGTGCTCGAACGCTGCCTCTCAAACATCCAAAATTCTGCAAAATACTGCTGCTGCTGAAAGACCCGAGAAAGTGCGCAGGTCTAAGACAAAAAAAGAAGCTAAACTCGTGGCAAGTGTCAACTTTCTGGGAAAAAAATAAAATAATCCCTACTATATTAAAAAAGTAGCTTCGTCGGCGTCCCTATTTGCACGCTTTCGTACCTTCCTCCTATCGATGGCTCCTTCACATTAAAGGAAACTATTGGGGCGTTGCATCAACGCGAACGCAAAGTAACTATAAAGGTAAAGTGATCTCCTGCACTGCGATTTCTGCTTGCTGTAAGAAAACTGTACGAAAAGCGATAAATATGCACTCATCTTATTCAGTGCCTTCGCATAACACGGCGACAGAGTTCTGAGATCCGATAAGGTGGCCTTAATTACGGCATTCGTAATTACGGCATTCCATGGTACCAAGAGCCCCAAGAGCCAGGAGATCAAAGGCTCTGCTTTTGCCGCGCTTCGGGCACCTGAAGTCCGGCAACTTCATAGCTTCCACGCTTTGGACGTCTCATGAAGTATAAAAGTACTACTACATGGCAAGAGTATCTTTCAGCATTTTGTTGCGCTGGGCGTCATGAAGCAATTTTTTGTCTTTGAAAGCGCCAAATGCTAATTAAAAGATATTGTACAGGAAATTTTCTTTTTCATTTTTATTACATTTGGAGAAAAAGTCGGTCTTCAGAACAATTGTCTCCAAAAATAAAACTATGGAGCCCCTAACCGCATAACAAAATTAAGCCTGCTTTCTTGTCAGGTTCTTTTTTGACCTCGGCCATAGGCTTCATTCTTCCCTCTAAGTGCAGTCCCCCAAGATGGGGGTGCGCGCACGAAGGTCCGCCACACCGGTCACCGAGTATGAATGTCCTGGTGTCATTTAACCCTCGCAAGTTGTGCATGGCCCGGATTAAAGAGGGGCTGCCACGGTGGGTAAGCCGAAGCGGGTGGATGGAAAGAATGTCACATGCCTCTCGCGCATGCGCACAAATTTGCAAGTAGTTAGATTAGAGGCAAAGGCGACCACCGTCAACGATAGCAGTCCTTTTGCCACGCTGGCTTGGTATAGTCGGAGCGATCTAGGTGTGTTCGCGTTTTGTAGCAATAACTCAGCTATTTTGGTGCTGTTTGTGCTTGTTCTGTGCTGGGGCTGTTTCTTCGATGCAATACGACTTTCGAGGCACACGTGGAAGCTTAATTTGTGAATAGTCAACCAGTACCGTGCTTGCGAAGCCCATGGCATTTTCTTCGTTTCTTGGTGTTAACGTTTCTCTAACTACTCCGCCAGCTGCCATTCAATGTCGTGTGAAGCTATAGCGATTTAATATTGTCGCTGTCCGTGTTTTAAACTTCACACTGCACCAGTAATGATGAGCTGATCCTCAAGACAGCACCGTGCCGAAGTTATGTCTGTCTCCAAATTATAATAGGTATGTGCTTTTCCATCATTTTTCAAAACATATGTTTGATTTCAGTTTCCCATGGAGCATTTTGGCAGGTTGTTACAAGCGCTAACTGTAGTGACGTGAAATGTTTTAAAAATGATTTTCTTGCACACTTGAACTTCGCCATGTCATGAGGTTTGTTTGAAGTAGCTGTAAACACGAGGCGTACAAACATTAGGTTTTCATAGAGGTGCTATGGCTTAATTTATTTAAATGCGAAAACACCCGTGTACTTAGATTTAGGTGCACGTTAAAGAACCCCAGGGCGTCGACATTTCCGGAGTCCTCCACTGCGGCGTGCCTCATAATCAGAATGTGGTTGTGGCACGTAAAACCCCATAATTTGTTTCAATTTGTTGTCAATGTATGATCATGAACTCATTCTTTGCTCCCTCCTGCTCAGGCTGTACAGTATGAGAGGTCGTGAAATAGGTAGCTTATACTTTCACGCCTGCGAGCTTAAATCATTTTCTTTTTGTCCAGTTTAAAGCAGACATCTGAGTACCGGACAGTAATGCACAGCTAATTGCTACTTACTTCCTTTTTCTTTCAGGATGCAACGTCAAGAATCTGGCAACAAGCTGAAAAAAATAAACATGCATTAGAGCTCATGTGCAATTGCAACTAACGCCCAGAATGCCGAAGAAGCTTCACGTAACTACAGTCCCATTTCTGCTGTTACCAAGTTTGACTGATTGAATAATGTAATAAATGCCTGATGCAATCTTCACAACGTTTCCATTTTGTCACACCTTTATATGCCGTAGCTCCTTTCACAGCTGCACAGCTTTCACAGCTGTGGCTCCAGCTGCACAGCCCATCAAGAGTTACCTACTATATCAATACTGCAGTAAGATTGCATAAACATATACATAAGGCGACTCAACGTTGATGCGGCTCCAAAATTGAAATGAATAGTTGCTGCTCTGACCATTATAGCTTGGTGCACTGGTATACCGGGTGATATAAAGCTATACCTTGGCAGGTTAGTATAAATTTGTAAGCAGCGTTGAGCTTGTTTTTGTTGAACGGATCGATTGTGGACAATGTTTCTAGAATATTTAAAAGGGAAATGCTGGTACAGACAGACAGACAGACACAGACAAAGAAATTTAATTACAAGGTCCTGAGAAACTTTGCCCCAGAGCAGAGCTGTGGGCCGCTCCCACGTGGGGACTGGTAGGCCGAGCCTAACCGCCGCATCGTGGGCTCTCTGGACAGACGAAGTTTGACGTGAAAGTTCTGAGCTCTGGATGGCAGAGCTCCATTCTTCTTCCATGATGCGATTGAGTCCCTGTAAAGAGGGGCATCGCCAGAGCATGTGTGCGAGATTGCTAGCAGCTCCACAGTCGGGGCAAGTAGAGCTAAAAGCCTCTGGAGTGATCGTGTGGAAAAGGGCAAGGTCTGGATAGAACTTAGTCTGAAGCATGCATAAAGTGGACGCCAGAGGTCTAGCCAGTTTGCCATGAGGGGGAGGATAGGTCCTCCTACCCAGATGATAGTGCGTAGTAATTTCGCTGAAAGTAGGAGGTTTGAAATATTTGAGTCCTGACGAGGCTTGAAAAGCGGTTTGTAGAATACTAGTAGGATGTTGATAGTCTACAAACATGCTTCTATTATAGGTGGCCAATGCTGGCAAAATGTTACTAGGGTGTCTAAAGCAGCCGATAGTAAGTTAATGGGATGTTTATCGTTACTGTGTGAACATGCTTCAATTTAATGAACTTCAATAGGAGGCCTAAAATAATGTTTCTAAATAGTTCGTAGGGAGTTCGCAGACAGCCTATGAACATACTTCAGTAAATGTTAATAGGTCTAATGAATCGTGTTTCTAGACAGTTAGTAGGAAGTTGACAGACAGCCTGTGAATGTTTCAAATCAATGTAGGTGGACAATTCTTCCAAGTATGCCACTACAGAGTTGGTATGAAACTTTCAGTCCGCTGAAACGATTTCAATTAGCCGTTGGTAGGTTCCAGTAACGATAGTCTAAAGAAGGCCTAAAAATGTTGCTTGGTATTTTTGCAGGGGCGTCCTGCCATGAGGACCGTCTATGGTGATCGAACTTCATAGGGAAATGTGCTAATCACGAAGACTGCTTATATCCCATATAGAGGAAGCAATTGAAATATCAAAACTGCCACTGCATATTCTAAATACATCTACCTTCGGCATTACCCTGTGTCGCTAAAGTGCGCGCATCAATGTTCATCGTGATAACTTCGATAGCCATCTTGGGACATGTTCTACAAAAATTGTCTGACCTTCGCAAAACTGGAAAGCTCTGGTCAACATTGCTTCGAGGTTATTAAGACCTCAGGTTCCTAGAGGTGATCGTTTTCAGTTATTTGTAATGCAATGGCGTCGAACAGATTGTAAGCTGTTTGTATGATTGGAGACTCGCTGGAAAACAATTCCCTAGACTGTCTTCAGTTGCGCTAAGTACCCTTTGCTTAGGATATTTTCCTCAAAGAGGAATGAATGAGCAACAATTCGGTAGAACTGGTTAACTTTTATGAGAGCAGAAGATATGCCCAAAGGCAATGTCGTTAATATTTTTTTTCAGCACTAAGATGTGCAGATTTCGGGAGTCATTGACGTGCCGCTTTCTATTACTTAGTGTGGGATGAATTGAATGCAAAAACACGAAATTTAATTTCCGTTCTTAGAGAAATGAAATAAGATGGGCGCAAAAAATTCTAGAACATTCATCCGCAAATTTGTGCTAAGACATAATGTAACTTGCTGTTGGTTTTATTTAATTGCTTCTTTTATTTATCACGTGTTTAGAAGATTCTACCGTAGTTTATGGCATAACAACTTAAATTTAAACTTTCAAATGTATACCGTCTTTAGATAAACAGGTTGCGCCAATGCGGATGTAACAAATTTTTGCAACATTAGTAAAAGAGGTAGGGAAAATACCGCAAGGCAGAAAATCTCATTCTCAGTGCATTTTACGTTTTGAGTGGTATTTTCAGATGTTATGGGGCTCAACCATCATGCTCACTGCCTTGTGTAAGTTTGTGGTACTACGCGGCTTCCCTGTGAGTTAACACACAAGCTTATCCATCCGATATTTACGGGAAAAACACCAACTTGTCCACGCTTTGCATGCACTGTGCTGGCTAATTTGCGTAAACTAATGTAGATTCCAAATTTGTTTTTATTACCCTTGTTGCAAAAGTGATTCCTAAATCCTCAACTAGAAAACTGACACCCATATGAAGAAGTCGCATAATTTAGTAATTATGGCATGTTCCGTGTGACACTGCTATTGCACATAAGCGTTTACCCTGCATGCCACCAATTTCTATTTATTGGGGCTAAAAAACTTCTAATGACAGTCGGTTGTGATATTCCTGAAAACGAATATATGATCATATTTATATTTAAATTCGCCCCAAGTTTATTGGCTTGTGTTGTATCACTGCACATTGCAATGATTGCTTGAGATTCTAATTTGTGAGAAAATGCCTATCGGCGATGACAAATGCCTTCTCCATGGTTTGCCGCCTAACTATTTGCAGTGCGCTCATACTCACATAGTGGTTCTCGATAGTGGGTTTATAAAGTGTCGTACGGTACGTTCATATCGCACTTAATCGCACAAACATGGCGAACAAACTATTCTCATAGGCGCCCTTTGCTGCGGTGAGTGTCCGGCTTGGGCTTAACCGAGTGAGCGAACACAATATTGAAGGATGAAAGAGCAACGGGGAGCGCAAAGGGGAACAAAATCGTGAATAAAAATGAAAAAAATGCAGAAACCTGAAAAAAAAATACGGCGACAGCGAGCAGATCGCGAGGAGGAAAGGAGGGCGAAGCCTAACCATGAGGCGGAAAGCAGAGGAGGAGGGTACGGCAAAAGCGTGAGAAGGTGTAGTGCCGCGCAAGACCAGAGTACCGCGCGTCATCTGTTCACTCCATCTTTCTTGGGTCACTGCTTTTTGCCGGCTGACAAATCTTAAACGTTATTCCTCGACGCACGAGGCGCCTGTATCTATCAGAAGTTTATCGAATTTTATCGATAGTTCTGTCCGTTGGCTCTTATGACCAAACCTTTTTTGTAATGTGATTGTATACGCGACGTCGATTGCGCAGTACTGCCTGGAATCCACGCGGGTATCATCGATTTCTCTGGAACCTTCCACGAGTCATGTACAAGAGCCGACGCGCTTCACCTGCATTTCAGTTCTTCAATGGTCACTGACTTCACGCGCCGCTATCGTTGTACTTTATTCTTGCTTGTTTTTCTGCGCACAAGTTCATACAACAGGCAAATTTGCAACTCGCAGTTTAGACACTGTGTCGCGCTTTACTGTCATTACCACGTGGCAATGTAATCTTAATACAAGTTAGTGTCAGCCCGTCCTTTCTGAACAATCAGCGACGCAACCAGTAGAAGTGCTTCGTCTGCTGGCGTTACGGAATCTTAAGAGACCTGTCAGAAATGGGCATCCACGGTAATATGCTTAACATAATGGAAAGCTATCTGTCAAATCGTACGTTCCGGGTAAATGTAGGCAATGCACTCTCACGTCCTTTTACGCAAGAAACGGGTGTACCCCAAGGAGGCGTGCTCAGCTGCACGCTCTTCATCGTGAAGATGAACACGCTTCGCGCTTCATTACCTCAGGCCATCTTTTACTCTGTCTACGTGGACGACATTCAGATAGCTTTCAAATCCTGTAACCTCGCAGTGTGCGAGAGACAGGTACAGCATGGCCTGAACAAAGTCTCAATGTGGGCAGACAAGAATGGATTTAAGATCAACCCTAACAAAAGCTCTTGTGTTCTTTTTACAAGAGAGGCCTGGTTCCGGATCCTTCCTTAGAACTGTGTGGACAACGAATACCTATCAGCAAAGAGCACAAATTCCTAGGTATCATACTTGACTACAGACTCACTTTCGTCCCCCACATTAAACATCTTAAAGAAAAATGTCTAAAAACAATGAACATAATGAAACTTCTATCCCACACTACGTGGGGTAGTGACAGGAAGTGTTTATTGAAACTCTATAAAAGCCTCATTCGATCACGATTAGACTATGGTGCCGTGATTTATCACTCTGCCGCCCCGAGCGCACTAAAGATGCTGGACCCAGTCCACCATCTAGGAATCCGGCTGGCCACTGGTGCTTTCAGAACGAGTCCCATACAAAGTTTATATGCAGAATCGAATGAGTGGTCACTTCATATCCAGAGAACATACATCAGCCAAACATATTTTTTGAAAGTCCACTCTAATCCTGAACATCCCTGTTTTAACACCATTAATGATATGACATATGCTACACTGTTTCGTAATCGTCCTTCCGTAAGACAGCCTTTCTCGCTGCGTGTGAGGGAGCTTAGTCATGAAATGCGTGTTCCACTCCTCGAACTTCGCCTAATGCATCCAGCCAAGCTGCTACCTCCTTGGGAGTGGCAGCTTATACAATGCGATATATCTTTCATGCAAGTTACGAAACACGCTTCAGACATTGAAATCCAAATGCATTTCCGGGAACTCCAGCACAAACACTCCTGCACGGAGTTCTACACAGACGCATCGAAGTCACACGACGGGGTGTCCTACGCAGCCGTCGGGCCATCCTTCTCGGAAACCGATGTACTACATGCGGAAACTAGTATCTTTACGGCTGAGGCCTACGCACTATTGTCGGCTGTGAAGCATATCAGAAAATCAAAACTCCAGAAAGCAGTCATATATACGGATTCCCTTAGTGTTGTGAAGGCCCTGATGGCATTCTCTAACCACAAAAATCCGGTAATTAACGAACTCTATTCTGCTCTGTGTAAAGCGTATATAGGTAATCAGCATGTCATCATATGCTGGGTGCCAGGTCATAGGGGCATCGAAGGTAACGTTCTGGCGGACCAGATGGCCACGTCAGTTGCATCACATTCCGCTAATCGCACCGCTGCAGTTCCTGTCCCAGACCTGAAGCCCTTCTTACGGAGGAAACTACGGAACCAGTGGCAACGCCTATGGGACGCGGAAACAAATAATAAGCTCCACGTGATAAAGCCACAGTTAGGATTCTGGTCTTCCGTAACAAAATCACGCCGGACAGATGTCCTATTCTGTCGTATAAGAATAGGACACACATTAGGCACACATAACTATTTACTCACCGGAAACGAGCCTCCAACCTGCAGTAGATGCGGGGAGAGGCTCACCGTCCTCCACGTCCTTCTGGAGTGTCGGAAAGCCGAATATGAAAGAAAGAAACATTTTCCCATAGCATACCAGCAGCAGATCCCCCTTCATCCAGTAATGTTACTCGGCCCAGAACCGCTATTTGACACCGTCGCAGTTCTAAGTTATCTGAAAGATGTTGTGTTTCATGTTTTTAGCCCCACATGTTCGTAGCGTCTCCTCTCTTCAGAGGATGGCGCTATGATAATTATTTTTGAATAGCACATGCCTCTAGGCCCTTGTGGTTCAAGGGCTCTGGCGAGGCAGGAGTGCTCCAAGTAATTTTACCATCTTATATATTTTATAATTTGCATCATCCTTCTACGATGGATTTTAATGTTCATAGTACTCGTCATTAATCATCGCCATAATTTTATAGCACATAGATTTTACGCACTTTACAGCGACTATTTTTAGGCCACTTTACAGCTAAATCACATCTTCCATAATACATCGTCAACATTAACACTTGTCATGGCGCTCTTTGGCCAAACCTGGGCCTTGCGCCACTAAACACAACACATCATCATGCGTCGTCTGCCGCAGCTGCTAAACGAGCTGCCCGAGCAGAGTCTCAGCTCGGTCGCCTAGAGGACCCTGTCGTTTAGCATCAATTTCTTTGCCACAATATGTCGCAAACTGAAATTACCTAAATAGCTGCACTTAAAGTTTGCATTAATGAATATCATAATCATCGGTCATGTTTTTATGTACTTATATTCCTTTTCAGAGCAAGAGCAGCAGTGGAATGCATGACGCAATGAAATTTGTCACTTGCACTCCCTTATGTTGCTTCTTTTCTTTTTCTGTATCCTCCTTCCTAAAGAGCACGCAGGCGTTGCGATCGTCTCGATGGCAGTTTCCAGCTTGCCAGATTGCTCACCATCCATATTTTCTCTGTATCGATTGTACGTATGTGTTTTCATGTCAAGTAATCTAATAATAGCCTCCAAGTGTTCGGTTTCCATCTTCACAATAATCGGGAACTGGATATGCTTCGTTATGGCGAATGGGTCGAACCGAACCGGGGCAGGCGCGGATGTTTCGGTGCTGGGCCAGATATGGGCCCGGCTTGAAATCGCTGCACCTGGCTCACGCGGGCCAACACATGCCACTATCGGGCTCGGGAAATCGAAACACATACTCAACTAATTACTGAAAATTGCTCATTTCTAATTAGGCATTTCACGGCACATACTGCAATCTACAAATTGTAGCCGGTGAGTTTGCAAGATGTATTCGCTTCAAATTTCCAGGATTACGACAGTTTCTAAAAACTATTTCCCAAAGGGCTGGATGAAACACATCGGCGTTCCAGTTAATTTTGTGCTTGAATGCATAAATAGCGTTTTTGTAAAGAAAGTAAGAGGAACAACAGGGTGTTTTTACAGCAAGTTTGATGATGTCTATCTCCAAGGTGGCGTAGTTCTGCAAATTTATTCCAAGTCGATATGCCTTGCAAGCTCACGGGCTACAATTACTAAATTGCTTTATGTGCCGTAAGAAATCATGAATTAGTGAAGTAGCTCGAGAATAATTATGTTCTCTGTAACAGCCCATTGGAACACCATGGTCCTACATATGTCGACCAGATGTTCGAAACGGGTGAATTGAACGTCCTTACGACGTTCGAAAATCCTGAGCATCATTCTAACATGTCCATGGGATAGTCCCATGCACGCGAAATTAGCCGGATCTAAAAGTACCTCCTCTTCGATGAAACAGCCAAAAATATGCTGTCCTTTGCGTCGTCTTGCAGTGCTCGGACATCTTGAACCAAGGCTGAAAAGAGCTGGGGCTGCGTTTTGCTGCCGCCATAGAATGTTGGGTCCCAAGCCCTGATTCGCCCTTGGTGCAACGCAATACAGCTGCCATTGTGAGGAATGAGAGCAGTGGCGCCGCAGGCGATGGGTCTGGTGACGGTGGCCTCGACATCGGCTTAAAGCATTTTCGCGCGTGGAAGCTGTGTGCACCTCAAAGAGAAGTGCTTGCTTTTAGTGAGGTGACGTATCGGCGTGATACTGAATTTCTCGTTGCTCCGACTGTCACCCTCAAGCTTGATTGCTTGCCGTCTTTTCGCTCGCGTTCCCGCAGGTACTTCGATTCTCATGTAAATATTGCATATATAAAGCCACTGCTTCATGCCCGTTCTTTGTGGTCTTTCTCGATCCATTTGTCCTTGCGTATTTAATGGTTAAGCTAGCAAGTGCCGTGCCCCAAATCCTATCCTTACTGGCCCGACGCTTGCAGCTGCCCGTACGACTGCTGTATGCGACGATGTTCTAGGCGCTACCCCTGGAGACGTTTGCAGCGGTATGGGATTCGAGCGTTGTTGCACGTGGGAGCCCAACGAGAAGCGCTGTTGGATTGTGCCCGACCTGGACCTCTGGAACCACACTCTATCCCAAGTCTGCGTGGAACTCCGCGAACACAAGTGGGGTGAGCTCACGCTCCAAGGCTACGAGTGGCCTGAGAACAAGGAGATATTCTACGACGTTGTTTGCGCCTCGCTGCTCATCCATGTGCTGCTGCGCCAACACAGGTGAACTGTATTTGTTGGCTCCTCATGCTTTTCAATTCGGCTAGGGACGTGCGAAAGCACACGTGTCACACTTTGTGTCACTGTTGGTGCTTTACTGTTGTTCGTCTTGGTCGTTGTCAATGCTGTGCCTTGTAATATTATGGCTCATTCCTAAGGCACGCATCGAGTAACAACCATCTTTAGCACATGCCACTGGTCGAAGTGATGCGTAAGTTGTGCCCGGGTAAACCCACACATTAACGCGCTAAGTTTCGGTGTTGTAGTGTACAGGTGCGCAGAGAAGTTACTACAACATGGGAGTAGTGTCTGAAAGACACCCCCGTGCCCTCTAGCAGCTTTGGGGAGATGCTAGAAATTCAGTCACCCATGACCGTGTTGCTACAGTTATATTCACATTAGGAATTCTCAGGTGGATTAAATTGTGAGACATCGCGGCGTGTTTCATAATCAGACGATGGATTCGGCTGGTGAAAGCCCTCAATTTTTGTTCCCTGTCATTAGTCTTTGCATCCGCTGTTCGTGGTCACTCTTTACAGGCTCATAGGGGTGGCAACGTTGAAAATTATACTTCTTACTCAGGCTACCACGTTTGGTTCTGTGCGCAGGCGTGAGAGAGATAATGTAAAGTAAACGAATGTTAAAAAAGTCTCTAACCTGAAGGCTATAAACGATGACCCTCAGTCAATAACTTTCAAAAATTTTTGTCGCTGCATCTTCTAGGAAGTGGTATCCATGCTTAGAAGCAATTTCATTCTCACATCCTGCTGCGTCCTCTACAGGCGAATATAATAATACAAGGTTAGTTGAAGTAAGCCGTTTAATGCCACAATAGTCTCCGACGTAATGCGCTTAACAAAAGGCAAATCTTTGGGCGTGCTCATTCTAACATGTCTTAATCCGCCCCCCCCCCCCCCCCTTGCCTAACTCTTCACGTTCCCAAAAAGGCACAACCGCTGCGGCGGCTTATTGCATGGAGCATGTGCTGCTAAGCTAGAGGTCCTGGGTTTTATTGGTGCTCACAATGGCCTCGTTCACTGGAGAGCGAACTGAAAAAATATCTTTCGGGGCTTGTCAAAGAGCCCACCCGGCTCCATATTTTCACTTTACTCTCTACAGTGGAAGTCTGCCGCTCGTCCTTTGTTTCTATGACATCTGAAACTTGACTTGTTTGGGAAAAAGCCATACACAAATTGCTTCGACATAAGTTGTAATGACAAAAAAAAATGTGTTACAAAGACCCGATCTATAAATATCCTTTTTCCTTTTGATCAATTCGGTTTATTCAAAATCTCGGCCCCTCCATCTAGCTGGAGCAGCGCGCCATCCGGCATCTTGACGAAGTGCGTGACAAATCGAAACTGTTTGCTCGACTTCATAGCTACACACGTAGCTGCTGTTTAATCGGTGCTCTGTGTTGTCCTCGAGCTGCTTCTCGCTGCTATAGGCGAACAAAGAGTTCGCAGCAAAAGAGTAATTAGGTTGGCAGTACCAGCCACAAGTAAAGCTTCTTCTTTTTTTTTTACGCGACAAGCCTAACAAAATTGGTAAATAAAATAAAATTCACTTGTGTGAACCTTGCTGTACATTAATCATTGGACGATGAAGGCGACTTTTGCAATTTAGAGTCCTCAATAGCCACACGGCGACGATCACCCAGCAGTGCAACATACAAGCGCTTCGCAGCAGCGCATCCGAAAAGATGGCGGACGCGGCCAGTGTTGCCAGAGCACTATAAATTTTGGCTATCCACAATTACGAGCACGACCCTCTGTGTCAGGCTGATGCAGCGAGGGAAAGAAAAATACGAAATGGGAAACGCAGGGAGATTAACTTGAAGAGATTATTCTGGCTTGTTGCCTTGTCCTGGCGAAGGGTTAAGGTACAAAAGAGAGCACGATACAAGTTTCCGGAACCCCTATCTTGCGATGACTATCAATTCGTTGAACACTGAATCAATACAGTGACACAACGTATTGCCACAGTCGTAAAGCCTTATGAGTGAGGCGTGCCTCTGCGACGGGAGTCTTTCTCGCCGCTTCCCTATTAACACCCTGCGCCACCTAGCGCCGCCCCCGCGAAGCCTAGGCGTGGCCTCCGAAATTCATGGCGCACCAGTGCGCGTGAAGCCAAGGAACTTAGAGTTCCTGGAGTGGCAGCCCCTGCAGCAGCCTACGAGGCAAAGAGGCGCGTCCACAGCAATGTCGGCCGTTTCCGCGTTAAAGAAAATTTAGAAGAAACTTCTTAAATGTGAATATCGGTTCCCAAGTGTGTGTTGTTCTTGTGGAAAAATAAATGCTGCACCCATTTCTTGCCGCAGGCTTAAAGAAAAACAACCGGCGGGACACTTGGCCAACTGGACTTCTTGGCCGTGTTAAATTACGGATGTTCCCTCGTGTTATGTCACTGCGTAATATGCACCAATGATTACCTGTTGGTACACGACAAATATTTTTTAGGTACCTCTTGCAAACTCATAATGCACCTCCCACCAGCAACTTCTTACATTACCGGCGCGACCACTGACGTTATATATACTGGCGTGCCGTATATGTCGTGTATGGGGGCAATCGCAAGGCTGTGGATATGTGCAGAAACTGCGCTTCACACCTATGTGCTCCAGATAATTCGTAAAAGGCCCTCGTGCTATTGTAGACCTTAATTATTAACAATACTGCATTAGAAGCTCTTTAGTTCCGGTAGAAAACTACCAAGCTAGTTCTCTCAAGAAAATCACTGGAAATCACACATTTATCACCCTGAAATATTTTGTATTTGTAAATCGAATCTGGAAGTGGTGCCATAGAACTTTACTGTGGACTGCGGCCTATAATTTATGAGCGCCTGAAGAAATTGATGGCTGTCGTCTATCACGTCGAGAACATTTGTTAACATGTGCATTCTGCTGGCCCAGCTGCAAATAATAAGGCAACATAAAGGTGACAGTTAGAAATTCTACGCAAACGTAGAAACAGCAAGAAACACTTTTCATTGACACATGAGCTTGTCCAAGTGCCCATGTATCGGCTCACTAAAATTCAGGCAGAAACTTACGTTCTGTGTCCATTGGTTCTTAAAGAATACGCGTCTCGAAAGTAGTGTTTGTGCTCCTCACAATGCCGTCTATTATATCCAAAACCTGCTACAGCATTCCGCAATCTTGTAATTGGAATTGAGCACAGGCGCCCTAGTGTTCAAGCCGTAACGACAAAAGAAAGTTTTCTTCGCGAGTTAGTACGTATTTGTGAACGAACAGGCAGCCAGTGAGACATCCATGCGCGTGAACAAGGAAAAGAGTGAAACAGATTCCAATTTCAATTCACCCCAACTATAGTTCTGGCTTGGATGTGCGCTGCTCCTCCAACCTTTTCATTCTGTTTTGCTATTAATCGAGCTTTCATCCTTGTAAATCCTGTCACTGGTTTCCCTATTACAAACACAAGCATTCTGCGAACGCGCAAACCAAATAGAGAAGGTAGTAGAAAATGCGCACCGCGCATCGCAACCTGAGTCAGGGGGGCAACATAAGCACCAGACGCAGTGACGTCCTAGCGACTACTGGACGCATAAATCCTATCCGTGTATGTACGATCACATTCCTAGGAGGAACGCTACAGGAACCAGGGGCGTATAGGTGAGCGGTGCAGCCGTGATGTACTGAGATCCTGTAATGCCCTAGGATAGCATGCTGCAATCAATTCAATTCAATTATGGGGTTTTACGTGCAAGAACCACTATCTGATTATGAGGTACGCCGTAGTGGGGCACTCCGGAAATTCAGACCACCTCGGATTCTTTAACGTGCACCTAAATCTCAGTACACGGGTCCTTTCGCATTTCGCCCTAATTGAAATGTGGCCGCCGTGGCCGGGATTCGATCCCGCAACCTCATTCTTAGCAGCCCAAGAGCATAGCCACTAAGCAACCACGGCGGGTAGCGCGCAATCAATAAGCACGACGAACGCACTCTACGCTGTGCTACGGCGGCTGCTCCTGTTCGAGCTTTCTTACAGCGAAGCTGTTTATGCGGACCCTGTGCCGGCGTTGGCGGACATCACTACAACTATCATCATCACCAATGGTTCGAACGTCGAGGTCTTTTTCCACAGCTGGCTCGTTGGCGCCCCTCGGCACTACCGCGCGAACGCGCACGTGCCAGTGCTCCCGGTTTCATCGTCGTCGTCGTGGAAGTGTTCTTCAGTTGGCTACGTCATTCCAACGTGGAATTTCACTTCTCTCCTGTCGTCCTAATGGGGAGGCCACGTTTATGGGGTATGAGCCATTGCTTAAGGGGGTATGTGTCATTTATTTTCTTACGTGACGGAGCGATTTATTTTGAAGCAATTTAGTTTTGACTGACCGCAAGCGGCAATGCCGGGCGGATCCTGCTAGCCACGCCACAGAGCAAACTGGATACATCGAACACAAGAGACAGCGGCGGACTGCGGGCATACCGTCACTGACGTCGTTCTCTCCGTCGCAGCTGAACGTATGCGTAACCTCATTAAGAGACACGAAGACGCCAATTGTCAAAGCAATCCAGCCAATCGTCAAAACTTGCAGTACCCGCATATCCAGTGGTGGGCCTCCCGCCCAATATACGGAGCTTTGGATTAGTGGTTCCGCACATTCCCTCTCAGCTAGAACTATGGGAAGGCCCTGAGCAGTGCATCCTCCTGAGGAAGAAGCTGCCTACCTCGAGCGTCAGCGAGACTTGGCTCTTGAGCGCGCTCGTCATCGTAGGGCCTGCTTCACGCGCAAAAAAAAAGAAAGAAAAGAAAAACACTGGGTGAACCACAAAGAAAACACTCCTAAAGTACGCTCACCACACGAAGCGCGCAAAAGCGAAAATGATGTGAAAGACGTGTGAAACACAAAAAATCACAATATACACTGCTTGCGAAGTTTGACTTCCATGGTGTAAACACGGTACAACCAACAAAGCTTCTCTGTTCGACCATCTTCACGGACTGTAAGGGGCGCTGATATTTTTTGCTCAAGTAATGTGACCGCGATTGGCTTACCTCTCGGAGAGCCAACTTCACTCCAGATTTCTAAGTACCTAACCACCTTGGTGAAGTCCGCACATGGCCTCCGAGATGCGAGGCACGTTGCGGGCCGGTACGCTCGAAGGCTGAGCATTGCTCCCTCACTGCCCGCACACAGAGTGGCCCAGTTTGGCGGAGAGGTTCATTAAAGAGTGGCACATACCGACTGCATGCATGACGCCGATCGCACGAAAGGTGGCGTGGAAGCAGTTAATTGAAAAGTGGCACATACGTCGTACATTTCTGGCGCAGCTTGCCAAAGCGCCTGGCTGCTGTCTTGATGAACCCATGTGATGTGGGTTTGATACTGCCCAGAATGGGAGCCGCAAAGATTTTCTAATGGAAATAGCCTTCCTTAAAATGGGCTGGCCGAAATGCAGCGGGGCTCCAGTCGTCGCATTTCCCACTCCATGCTCAGCACCATGTAGAGGTGTCACCGTAAAGTCCGTATTCGGCGTGCGTTCGACTCCGCGAGCATTGGAGAACTATAACGAATTCGTTTCACCGTTCCAGAGAGGAACATTCCCAGAGGCACATATGTAGTTACCCAAGTTAGCGTCAACGACTGCCTTGGTAGCGCGGCACGCACCAAGTGGCACACACCTGGTGAGTATGGTTGGTGTGAAAAAGGTTCACTGAAGAGCAGCACAGAGCAGCTGGCAGGTACCCACTCAAGCAGCGGCATTTCAGTATTTACCACCCATTGACCCCAGATGGTAGTACGATGGTTAGACAAAAAAAAGAAAGACGGATGGATGGATGGATGCCCCCAAAAAGCTAATGTTTGCATTAGAAAAGTGTAGGAAGAAAGGAAAATGAACTTTCTGGGGTCCTAGTTGGCACTTCGTTGACACGGCAAGTGCACACACGTGAGAAAAGAAAACAAGTGCGTATGGACACTGAGCTCTGCAAACCATTAACCGCTGCATTTTCGTCCCTTGTTTTCATACAATTTCACGGTTCTCATTATCATCTTTATGTGCAGGTGCGTTACTTGCGTCTTCTTGGACATGTCTGCTATGACAGTCGAAAGAGACATCGTATGGCACGCCCTCATGACTGGCGCTGAGGGCGTCAAGTGGCTCGAGTACAGACCCTATATCGCCGATCTACAAAGCCGGGTGAGTGCTCACAAAACGCACAGAGAACTTTTGTTTACTGATGTCGGACTGAGTGCTAGAGCCACGTGTACTGCGCATAAGCACCAGCGTCGAGAACACGAAATTATTACTGCTCCAAAGACTGCGACAAAAAGGGACAACTTGCGCTGTTGCATCAGGGACTGCGTGCGCTTCAATACGGAGATAACACTTGAGAAACTTCTGAGAAAAGCCTTGCTTCATGAATACGCGCAACTTCCACGTAGCTAAACATTTTGAGGAACTATGGACCATGCGTGTCGATGTAACTAAACTCCGCAACGAAGGAACCTACGAACGAGCGTTTTTCGTGCCGAACGCGCCACTACCACCAACATTGCACAATACGAAGTTCACGCGCTATAGCAGGCGAGTATCACATAGCTATAAAATTGGCATTTGGTGTGGAACATCTCTCGGTAGTCTGTTGCCCAAGAGCGCAGTTCTTTGCACCACCACCTTATCGCAGGTCCGGCCACCGACCATCCACCCGGGGCAAACCACAAAAACGGGCGAAATAGGCCACGAAAGCGATTGCCTTGGTATTCATATTGCCGCAAAAGCACAAAGCTCAAAATGCGTCGAAGTGGTAACAATAGAAGCTAATAAAAAATTCTTTAACTTTTTGGCCTATTTATCAGGCGATTGATCCTAATGCAATCCTCCGCCATGCAGTTCGAGAAAGTCAAAGTCCGCGAAATAATCAATTCTGGGCAGCTTCTTCAGCTAGTCAACCTAAAATTAATAGGGAAATATTCCGTGTTTGTTTCACCTTTCGCATGGGCTAAGCGGTAGCGTGGCGCTTTACGCATCCTTGTCGGGCAAGCGCGAAGAGAGCGAGGTTATTGATAGAGAAGCGCGGTGGCTTCGTGCTTATGCTCAAGCGAAGACAACAAAACAACTGTAATGACACTGGCATGACCGCGATGAAATGACGAAGATGCGATAGAATGGACTATGAAACGACGCATATCGCTTGATGGCGAAGACGACTGCATTACGGTGAACCCGTAAACTATCTCGGATTTGAGGTCACCGTCCGTTGTGAGATGCCTGTCGTCATTTCTGGCGTTGCAATCATCCCAGCCCCGATATGGAGTACTTGCAAGCAAACTGCCTCTCTTCTGTCCCCACTCCGCTAGAAAACCGGTGCGCCACCATTTACTTCAATTTCGGGGAGCTACAAAATACGGCAGAATCCATCTCACGATGACTGCAGACACTATTTAGCTTAGCATACACTCAATATGGCGTCAAAACGTATTGCCACCGTCGAAAATGACTTGTGTATCAAGCGTATACTATAGAGACTCCAATTAATGCGTCAGCATTTCTAGGACAAATGAAGCATTTTCAGGGGACTAGGTCTGTTTGTAACCAACTTCCTACCTGCCTGTGCCACTACGATGGCTGCGGTCCAACGAACAGCACAAGGGGCCGGTGTGCTGAGGTAACAGGGTTCGAAACCAACCATCGGACAAACTTGAATCACTGAGTATGTGGCAGTGTGTACAAGCGTGCCGCTCTTCAGCGAAACTTTTTCGCTCCGAAATGGGTCACTGTAGGTTGCGGGACTAGGGGGTTATTGCTCTTCGAAGAAACTGTGGGACGCCGACCTTGGAGCACTCGGTAGGTGCCAGTTTTAGTGAGCAGGACATCCGGCTCGCCGGTGGTACGTGCGCGGCTTGATTCCCACCGCCGGACCCCCATTGGTTTATAAGACGGGTACAAGTAGCCCACGGCTGGGCGTCCGGCTTTCCAGGTGTGTGTTACTTGGGAGATAAATGGGAGGTTTGGGCCACCTCCCATGGTGACTATTTCCCGAGTGGCGTCCCAAATGCAGCTATTGAGATGGGGACTACTTCGGGCTGGGGACAAATACCGTTTTCGAACCGTTGAGGTCCCATAACTGTCGAGCACCAGGCTGGCACCATGCTTCAACCTGGTTTACTGGTAGGTACCCGGCGGCAGCCCTTGTTTACACAGCTGCGACAGATGCTCTTGAACAAGGCAGTCTGTGGTTGGACAAGAGCTGCCCAGAAATTATGCCTCTCACACGAAATTTCTATTCAGCCCCCTTTGGATATGTGAGCCCCCAGAAAAAGCCCAGCACCAGGCCAGATGACACTCTCTACCCATTAGAAGAAAAGCCGGTGGGCCTCCGGCGGCACCGGAATTTGAGCTCCCTTCCGCGTACGAGACGGTTGCTGTACCGTTCGGCCACCGCTGCGGCGAAAAACTGAGAGCAACGAGCCCGCTTGCCGCGTAACGCCTTTCCAAGCCTTCGCACGCACAGGCACGAGATACATTTCAAAGGCCAAGCGGAGGTGACTATACTCTGTTCCATACATAGCAGTCAACGCTGTGGAGGCTAGAGAGATTTCTTGCAGTGGCTTAGTTTGCATTTCGATATAGTTCCCTGTTTTCCGACCGCAATTGTGCGCAACTATTTTTAACGTAGGCTCAGTATTAAATGAAACAAGTTTTAATTCTTAGAAACATTTACACTGTGGCACAGGGCTGCTAACGCGTTCTTCTATAGTATTTTTTGTTGTTGTTTTTCGGGTTTTTTACTTGCAACTTGTCGCGAGGAGGCCTACCCGCATGCTCGGGCGAGCGAACGCTGTTGGCGCGCAGCCAAGCATGGGCGGCACCCGCAGACTAACAACTTTTCTTCACCAAACTTCTCGCGTAGCGTTGGCTGCTATGTATGGACCGGAGTATAGATAGCACCGAGTGTTTTAGGAAAGTGCGTAAAGGAATCGCGCCTCAGTACACGCCTAACACATAACTTGTTTCAACAGTGGCAACACGCTGTGTCGCTATATTGTATCAATGTTAACACGTTAACATCGACTGTCATAGTCAGATGGGTTGTGCCCAATTTCTTTTTCGTGCTTTTCTAAGAACACTTGACGCCATCTAGCGGGACCACCGCGAAGCCTGCGTAGGGCCTCAGAAATGCCTGGCTCGCCGGGGCGGGCGAACGCTGATAAACAACGCGCCGCGGTTGCTTATTGGCTACGGTGTTGCGCTGATAAGCACGAGGTCGCGAGATCAGCTGCCAGCCACGACGGCCGCATTTCGATGGGCGCGGAAGGCGAAGACACCCGCGTACTTAGACTTAAGTGCACGTTAATGAACCCCAGGTGGCCTAAGTTTCCAGAGTCCCCCCACTACGACGTTCCTCATAATCAGATCGTGGTTTTGGCCCATAAAACACCCTAATTTAAACGATGATAAACACGTGAAGTGGCTCCTCCCTCGCACTTCTTCTAGCCACGCTGCGCCATCGAGCGGCGCTGCTGAGAATTCCGCGCTTGCCCATGGATGGCTGGATGCATGGATGGACGGACGGACGGACGGTGTAGAGAAGGTTTGAACGTTAGACCACCGTGAGGTTATCAGCAATAGAGGAACCAAATACGTCACAGGGTGGCGGAGCCGACGTACGGATGGCACTGAGCGTACTGTAAATGGCACAGTGCGCGTCATAGGGCACGTCCATAACTTACACGGCTTCGGTGGCTTCCACGTTGACAAGACACTCCCCTAGCAGCAGCATCACAGTGCATCGGGACGGGTCACCACCAAAAATAGCGCATGATCCCTCCCTGACTTCTACGGTCGCAAAAAGTCGCAGTAGACCTTTTCGGACGCAGAAGCGGTCGAATAGAGAAAGTAGTGCAGCGATGTCGTAGCGGCTCCTGCAATGTGGTGTCTGGCTGTGGTGTCGTCTTTTACGGTAACTTGTTCAAAGTGGAAGGACTGTCGGCCAACGTCAAGTATGACAAAAGCAAGAGTTCTGTTTCGGCGCGTGCGCAATGAATCACGGCAATGTGGCGGCAGAGAAAATGTCAGCCTAAGATGAGGTCATGTCAGCAAGAAGAAATGAATTCGGCGGCGTATAGAATGTCCGCAATTACAACACGAGTGGTGCACGCCGCTATGGGGTGAATACGCTGGGCGCTGGCTGTACGGATGGATAGTCCAGAAAGTGGCGCCGTTACTTTTCGAAGCAAGCGGCTAAGTTACGCGGTCACAACGGATACGGCGATGCTAGTGTCCGAAAGCGCAGGTGGGGGAACACCATCCACAAACACGTCTGTCACATTCGGCGTGCTTCATTGAGGCCTTTCAGATTTCGATAGCGTCGTAGCCCGTGCCTCGTGGACTGCGACGACTAGTTTTCGTCCTCGCGAGTGAAGGGATGAGGTCGCATCCGCTATAGTGAGCGATTACGTGGAGAAGGTGAAAGGCGAGTGACAGGCCTTGGGCGTACTGCCGGGGACGAGTCAGAGGCAGGTCACCATATTGGCGGGGAGAACTGATAAGACGACTTGTCGGGTATGGTGCGGTGTTAGAAGGCTACACACGATTGGAAAAACGTGTCACGTGGCGGGAGCACTGCACGCAAAGCAGATGTGTCGGTTGTCCGAAGTGTGCCACCTATTCGCTGTGGCAGGTCCCATCGATGGCACATGAGGCATTGTACAGGGCGGCTGGTAGAGTGATTGCGCGGCGGGTTGCGGTCGGGGTCTAGACACGACGTCGGGGTAGCTGAGGTGCGCACATTGCAGAGTGGTGTGGCGCCAGGCGACGACGTCGGCGTAGCTGAGATCCGTGGGTTGTGATAGCGCACGGATCTGTAGGGTCCGGGTGACGACGTCTGCGGAGCTGAGACGTGTACTCGCAGGAACATTACGGCGGTGCTCAGGTAAAGCCACATTGACCTCATGCTCAGTGGCGCAACGGAGCGAAGGCGCAAAACGCGAGGAAGGCTTCTGTGCAAAGGCTGCGCAATGGTCAGCAAGGATAGTTAGCGGGCAACCTTCTCACGAACGCCTTCATTTCCTCGAGCAATGCAGACTGGTCTGAAATTGTAGTCAAACCAGCGAGCGGTTCGCCGCGCGATGAAGAGCGACGGGTCAGCGGTCGCTGCTGCCGTAACTCTTCGTAGGTTTGGCACAATGTCATGATTTCGGCCATGGAGCGAGGATTCTTGGCGACCAAGAAGTTGAAGGCGTCGCCTTCGATACCTTTCAGTATAAGACTGATGCGATCAGACTCCGCCATGGTCGAGTCCGTTTTCTTCGATAGGTCGAGGATATCTTCAATGCAACTGATGAATGATTCACAAGCTGCTGACAGCGCACGTGCAGAAGCTTCTCGATGCGCAGCTTACGAACAGCGGCGCGACCAAATACACCGACAAGGGCAGTCTTGAAAGAATACCAGATCGGGAAATCTGCTCCGTGGTTGTTGTACCATAAGCTGGCGACAGCCGTGAGGTAGAGCAACACATTGTTCAGTTTGGCTGGTTCGTCCCACTTGTTATGCGCGCTAACCCTATCGTATGTGGCGAACCAGTTCTCCACATCGGTGTCAGCCACGCCAGTGAAGAGGGCAGGGTCGCAGTGACGACGTACACCAGCACACGCGATCGGTGCAGGAGTTGGTGCTTGCTGGGACGCATCCTGACGCATGATAGATGGCAGGGGAAGGGAATCGTAGTTCTCTGGTGGGAGGTTTGAGGGCACAGCAGTCTGCACTAAATGTCAAGGTGCTTATTTGATCGCACTAGGAGCAGCGCAGCAGCGGCAGTCTAGGGAGAGCGCGGACTCCAAGCGGGAGCGCCATTCACGAACAAAAGCGCTGGAGAAGGCGACCCACTACAATGCACTGGAGAGGACGACTTACTATATTGTTAGAATCATTCTCTACAATAGATATTTATAGATAGACAGCCATATATAGGCATATATAGGTAGATATAGATATATAGGGAGACAGACACAGACAGACGGACGAACGGACGGACAGTGCACTTCACGGACTTTCAGGGGCTAGGAATGTTGAGCAACAGTATCGCTCCGATACATCTTATCGCAAGTCCATTTCTAGAGTTTTCGTACAAAATAATCGATGTGCTATTCACACAGACGATACAAGTGTGTTCGACCTCTTACTCATCAGTGTTTGCAGAGATGAATAGGTGGTGCTAGAGTGCCAGTTATCATCTTAAGCCTATCTTTTGTCCACTGTAGGAAGAATGCTTCTCCTTGCGATCTCCAATCACCACCTACATGCGCTACCTCATTTCAACTTCCGCCTGAAAAGTTTTTAATTTCATAAGCCCCCTTAATTTGTTGTTGTCCTCAACTGCGCTTCCCTTCGCTAGACACCTGTTCTGTAACTCTAATGATCCACCGGTTATCTGCCCTTAAGAAATGGCATGGTAATGGTATCAAAGCGGCCCTATAGAGAGGTTGTAGGAACCTCTGGTGTTTTCATAAAAGCGCGCTAAAGACAAAGACGAAAGGAACATATACGACGGGACTGACGCTTCCCATCGACTTCTACTTCTCCTTGCTCCCTCGTCACCTCAGAGGACATCGGTCCAGACGACCACGTGGTACCAGGCGGTGGCGACCCTGACGAGCCTCAACATCCTGCATCTTTACTGCATTCACTTCACCGAGGAAATGGCGCTTACTCTTGGTGGTTACGTAATGGAAGCATCTGCGCTCGGTACGCTCATGTTGATTAACATCAAGGTGAGTACTATGCAGAGTACTAAAGCATAAAGTCGAAAAGTATAACTGGCCTATTAGGTGTCAAAGGCGCCTAAAACATTTCTCTAAAATGTTCATATAGACCACATACACGATCAATCGGACGCTTTAGTAATATGCATTTTCGCACTATACATACACCGAGGTGTACGCTGTGTACTGTGGACACTGCTTATTAACCTGATTTTATCTCATCACAAGCTCTTGTACAGTGCTCATTCTCTTCCGGTTTTGCTTTTTATATTCCCTCTTTTACCCCCAGTGTAGTGTAGCAAACCGCACACATGTCGGTTTGACATCTCTGCTTTTCCACTCCTTGCTTACTCTCTCTCTCTCTCTGTACGCGACCAAACGCTTAAATTTATTTGCTGTGTACCGCGTGGTTGGAAAAAAATTGTCGCAGGTTTGCTGAAAAGGCGAGTCATTAATAGCGACATCAATGTGTTGCACAACTTCACAAAGTAGGGCTTGTGGTTATATCGGCAGTGCAAATTGCAGTAACCATTTGCTTACTAATTAAATTAGGGAGCGTGGTGTAACGATCGGACTGGCAAACACGAACAGATTTCACGTAGTAAGCGCGGCCACACTGTTACAACGTGGGCCTGATGAACAGCCGAAATAAAGGAAAAATAATGCTTCCACTGCCTCGCCCATCAATGCGTCTTCGATACCTTAGACTGTATGACCTCCAGCACTATATCCGCATGCGAAGGCAACGCACATGCTGCCACCAGCCATATCCGCTCACGCGCTCTTTGCAACCGGCAGAGCTTATTGTCTCCAAGATGGGGAGCGGCTGGCGAGAGAAAGACGCGCCATCCCCTCCTTCTCTCTCCCTAGTCGGCACTTGATCACGTTACCCCTGGTCTCACCTTCCTCCTGTAATTCACCTTGTGTCCGCTTTATCACGTGACTTCCAACATTGCGCTTGCATCAAGCCGCCATCCTTCTGGGCCGTACCCTCGACGCTTCCCCTTGCACTCGCAGCATACGGCAAGCGGAATTCGATCTTATCGCACTTGGACTTCTTGCGGAACCCCATGGCAACGTCGACGTCGATGATGACGACGGTCGTATAGAGGTTCCGTATAACTGGGAAAAACGACATCTACCGGGCATCACTTTTCCAGCAAAATGCACTTCATGTCGATAGTGTGATTTTGTGTCAAATGCGGCGTTTTTAAGGAAGTGAACCATTATGCCAGGCTCCACATTAATAAAATGCTATTACATGTGAACTGTTCTTAAGGAACAATTCCCAGCCAATCCTCATGCTATGCGTATTTGCAGTGGCTGCTGGCTAATATTAAGGTACACTTGTTATCGAAAAGCCTTCTGAATTCGGCCCCACGTTTGCTATTCTGTGCACTGTCACTTTCCACCGCTTCTGCAAATTACACTACGTTTGTGGATTGGAGCCAATTAAAAAGGCCTAACCAACCCGGTGGGCCAGTCAGAGCTTCCGAAAAGATCACAAATTCTACAATATGGGAAAACCTGGAGCTGTATGAATACAACTTCGGAACAACTCCACGGCAGTTGCATTCTGCTACTTGACACTAGGTCAGTGTCTTTTTTTTTTACCAGGCCTTAGTACTTTTGGCTATGTTGTTGGCTCGGGAAAGCATGGAAAGGTGGTGGTGTACGGTGGATATAGGGCGTATTAACCTGATTTTAACTAATATTGAGCGCTTGTTACGTAGTCTCCGGTAGCGCCACACTGTGGGACTAAAGGCCTCACAGAATAAGTCGCAATTATGAATGACACCATAATTCACGAGTGAGATAATAGGGATCTGTGTTCTAAGATCATTCTACTGTGTAACAATGAATTGCCGCTGAGCCAGGCGAATTTGCAGCACTCAGTGTTGGGGAGGATCCGGCGTTAGGCGACATGATTCAACAGTTCGAATTCGCAGTTTCAGCAACTGTGAACGTGATTACTTACAGCATAACTAGGATGCAGGAGTGATTGGTTGTGTTTTGGCATAGCGACTTTGGTTCTATCATGAATCCGTTTCGTAGGAAGCGCTGCCGATTCACCTGGCTGACCGACGCTTATCCTTTGCCAAATACCTTTCGAGCGCGTAACAGTTTTTTAGGAGATGCATGTTTTAGAAGACATTTTCATCTATGCAACACAGAGTCTGCATCAGGGCTGGAACGCTCTCAACTGGATATGCATGCAGGCTGATGACAACGACGCTGGCGTGTTCCTGGACTGCCTCGCCTTCAACCGCACTTTGAAGGTGCTATGTGTGCAAGAATCTTTCCTAGTCGCGCGGAAGGGCCAGGCTCTGGCAGAAGTCGTCCGAGACCACGTGGCACTAGAGAAACTTGAAGTAAGGCACATCGCACGATTATTTTACAAATCCTGCGCTTAAGTTTTATTTTACCAGCTCAATTCATGAGTTCAAACAGTTTTTTTTTTTTTTTTTTTTTGACGCGTAACTGTTCAGGAGCTCTAGGATTAAAGAGAAACGAGGTCTCCTGACTAAACCGTGGTGCGATGTTACTCGTTTTGAATGGTTTATTTTAAAGACATGTAGATTTAGGCATAAGAAAGAGTAAGCAAGACATGACAAGGGGCGCAAACAATGACACTGATACTAGCAGGAATCAGCACACAAATAAGCCGAGAAACGTTCTCCGAGAGACAGAAGTTTATTTGAATGTTTACATGCTTGATAATAAGTAGATCTTCAATAGCATATTGCAACGCATACTTGCCTTTAAATTTAGTACCTAATGAAGGGCACGAAAAAACAATAACAAATAAGTATTGAGGATGCATATGCGATATGTTATGGGATCATGAAAATACTTTCCAGGTGATTATTTCTTCTAGGTCACAAAAATAAAATGTGGTAGCGCTTGTTCACATTTAGATCAACAAAATATTGCTTTACTAGAACGTTTCTCTTATGTGCATACAAGCGTGAGGACTACCTTGTGAACGCCATCAACGAGAACAATAAACTACTGAATTCGCAGTTCTGAAAGACTGTGGTATTTTAACGTTTTACGCGAAGAAAGGCAATAATTATCGGTACCTACGATTGATTTCTACAGATTTACACAGCAAATGCTTTTGAGAAGCAATTTCGGCCGCTACCCAAATATAAAACAAAGAGATTTTGGGGATTTCATGCGCCATAAGTTATTTTCACTTCATAATCAATGTTGAATTACTCATGTTTAATACTTGCCGTGGTTGTACGGTATCCAACACGTTCAGCGGCAGCTTATTGCCATGAATCTAGGCAAATAGCTTCTATCGCTAGCGGTCACATCTTGTTTCAAAATTACAACTGTACTCTGACGCAACGGCAATGTGATTCTTGTCTGCATGTATATGAAATGGCATTCTGCGTGAGTGTCAGGGAAATATGTTACGTGCGATACAGATAAAAGTTCCTTCTAAATAGAGCACTCAGGAACATCACACCTATAACATAGCCCAATTGAAACCCTTTCTCAGTATTCGAAGCATATTCGCTTTTTGTCAAGGGCCCAGAGCACGCTGCATTTGCACGAGCTACGCTCCGTTCGCCAGACCCGTGTGCGCCGGCGTGAGTTGCGAGGAGTAATTTGGATACTTTTGCTTCGCAAAATCTACTTTTTCCTAGGTACTACGAAGGAGGGCGCGCTTTTGTAGTGGCTATGCACGAGAACTGGCGCTTAAGATTCCGTCGAGATGAGATCACAGCGACCAACACTATCAGTATCACACTATCAGACGCTATCATCAGACACTATCATACTATGTTAATATTTATTTCTGCGTTGTCCACTGCTGTATCGACTGTTTTGGGGAACTGTGACCTCGTCAGGCTTATCGCCTTTTGTCGCAGTTCCCTCTTTCATCATTGAAGGAAAATAAACTTCAAAAGAAAAATTCAACCCAGTGTCCATAATGGTGAAGCGGCCGTTATTTGTCCTCACTGGTTTGCCCTTGTGAGTGCGGAGCACGTAACATGGTTTCCCACTCCGCGATGCGCCTTCCTTGTTCTCAGTATTTTGCCAGCGTCGCTACTGCCAATGCCAGGATCATCTGCGACAGCCACACCTCCTACTTTGAAAACACAATTGTCTTTGAGCTGAACGTCTTCAACCTCAAAGTAAAACAGAGGCGAAATGTTATTAACGCACACAATAGAATAAACTAAGGAAATCGGCTGAAGCCACCTCACGATGACTGTCCATGCTAATGCGCTCAGAACCAAACCAGAATGGGGCGACAACGCAGTGCCACCTTCGAAATTAGTTATATATGACGCGTGTACTGCAGCGGGACTCCTTTTTTGCACTTCACTCAGAACACTCGGTGCCCTGTACCAGTACCGCCACGAAGCCTGCACGTGGTTTCTGAAATGCATGACGCTCTAGTGCGTGAAAACGCTGAGAAACGTGTCATGCAGCCGCGGGGCCCTTCTATCGCGCATCTTTCTGGACACGCTGCGCCATCTGGTGGTGCTGCCGAGAAGTCCGCACGTGACCTCCGAGACCACAAGCGTGGCGCGCCGGTGCGTGTGAATGCTAGGTATCATTCCGTGGCTTGCCGCACAAGCAGCGGCGCATGCCTATTTACCAAAGTTTTCGATCGGTTCTTTGAAGAGCTGCACAAACCCAGTGAAATCGGGGCGCACCTGGCTAAAGCACTTGCGTGACAGGCGTTCATAAAAAGCGCCTAATACCCAGCGCATTTGTGGCGCAGCCTCCTAGTGCGCCGGGTCTCTGTCCTTGAGGAAACCGTGTGAGATGGGTTCGATTCTGCCCAGCATCGATGAAACCTAAAGGATCTTTTTTGTCATTGTAGAGCGGCACATTCACAGTGGTACACACTTAGTTACCTAAGTTTGCGTGAACAACGTTCATTGAAAGGCGGCGCATACCCACAAGCACATACACAGTGATTCAAGTTGGGATCACAGAGGTCCGTTGAAGACAAACACACACCTAGTGGCACACACCCAATGCTCTAACTGACCCTCAAATTGTTTCTTTGAAGACTGGTACACACGCATTCCCGAATCTACAGTATCCCTTGCCAGCGTGAACGATGTTCGTTGAAGAGTTGCATAGCTGTATACATTGCCAATTACTCAATGACCTGAGTTGGTCTGATGGTTGGTTTCGAACCCTCCTCTCTGCCCTATACATTACCCATTCGACCATGGACTACACAGTGACCAGGGTAGGAGCGGAAACGGCTAGAGCAATAATATGCAGATCCCACGCACTGTGGGAATCAATGGAAGTGAATATTTCTGTGCTGCTTCCTTTGACTATAATTAGCGCTAATTGGCGGCGAATGATCAATTGATGATAAATCAATTGATCAGTTGAGGTTAAACGTTACCTTGCGTGCACCACTGATGTTTGTCTGCGTAATACACAGAACACACAGGGAGACGTCTTTACTTCAGTCGTTGTGTGCCATTGTTGATAATCTACGAGAGGATTGATCATTATCACTGCCTTAGATGGCACATCACATCGTGGCAGAAGAGTTAAACTTTATTTGAGTTATGGGGATGTCTTATAATTTTGTTTATACATTGTATACAACCATTCGCAGTCTGCACCCCGTTTCGCTACGTAGCGAAGACAATCCTGTTCCGCGCGACGCTTCTTTCGGGTCTGGGTGCCCTCGACACTGAATGCACGCTTTGGAGCCATTTTGCTGGCGCGTGTTTGCGTGCTTCTACATAATGGCCAGTACGCTGTTGAGAAGCCAGCTCCAAGCGTTCAGGCTATGAACGATTGTAATGTTTACACTATTACATCTCAGCACGCGACCTCCAGAGCCCAGCATCTGCATCTTTGCCGCATCGGAAAGCAAGCAATTCACTTGCAATACGCACTAACTGTGAAATGCTTCCGCGCCGGTGCCGGCCGGGATGGAGGCATGGATGGATGCCACGAGCATCCCCTTTGAAACTAGCTGGCAGGTGCACCACCAGAACTCTTGTTATTATTTTGCCTAGTATCGTACCTATATTTAAATATAGAGAAGAAAAAAAAACGAGTTTCTAGAATCAAGCTTTGTTAACCACTTTTGGGAACTTTGTTTTCGTACGCCTCCCTTGTCTATCATCGGCCTACTTTTTGGCCACCAAACTACAATCGCCTCTTACTAGTTCTGCAGCGAAAATGTTCGCTTTGCCCATGCTATCGCTGCTTCAGGAGGCCAGAGCAGCCTAAACCGACCGCTGGGCAGATATCTTCAAATTCTAGTGAAACATTTTCTATCGGTTCCGTAGACTTAACACAGCATGCGCATTCTTCTTCTTCGTTATTGTATCTCGCCTTATAAGTACGTGTTTGAAGGCAGTAAAGAGCTTCCATTTTATTTATCACTAAATCTTTCTTTCCTGAATGCGTTTTTTCCTCTTACGTAGTTACTCAAACTATGTTTCTTTTCCATTGCCATGCTCTCCACAGTTGCCTCTGAGCACCTAGCCAGGTTTGAGTTACCGGCGATAACCACCCTTTCACTCTCTCCTACTGCCAAGGCCCCTCTCTGCTCCAATTTGTCCTTCTTTTCCGCGTGATTCGAACTCGACAAGGGGCATTGACCCGCACGTTTCTTCTTTTCCTTTGTGGCCGCTTCAACATAGGTGACGCTCTTTCTAGCTACCCTGCCATCACGTTGCACGCATTGCACGTGTTTTGTAGACACTCCCTGTCCTGTCACGTCGAGAGACGGCGTTCCATCGTCACGGCCATTCTTGTTCATTATGGCGGCGCGGTTCAACCTTTCCTCGGCTGCTCCGTCTTTTTTTCATGCGTCATGCTTCCATGCGTCACGCTCGATATTTAACTGATTTTTGAGCTCTTCGACCTGTTTCACAACTCAACCTGGAACTCCTCCATTTTCTTTAGCCTAGTATCGACATTGCAGTGCCTGTCGATGGACTTCATTTTCTCCATTCTCATCCTTCCCTTCGTCTACCTTAAGGGACCCCCGGCACGCTACCCACTTTGCCGTCTTTCTCCAACTTCAACTTTATTCATTCTTCTAGTAAATACCAGTAACCTCTTTTTGGGCTAAAAGCTACCGTAAGCACCTTGACTGGACCTAGGAGGCGTTGTTGTACGCGACACCGCGCAAACGGGCAGTACTTTGTAACGTAAACATCAAATAAACTAAACAGTTGAGCACGTACCAAAGTTAAACAAAATCAATTTATAATTTCTCATACATAGGCCTCTTGACAAGATAACTGTAATGCAATACAGAAACCGACAACATTCAAGCATATGTGATACGATCAAGAAAAAAATCAAAGGCGATCAATTGGAATTGTTATATTTGAATATATCTGTTTACAAGTGGACAAAACAGATCATGAGTTAGCTGCGAGACAAATTAGTAGTGTGAACATAATTGTTTCGGAATATTGGCAAACTGTATTCAATAGATTGTAAACTGTATTCAGTGCGAAAGCGTGTTACATAGAAAATATCAGGGTTTCTGAGATGTACTAGTAATTTATGGTGCTGCAGGGTCGTTACGGATGTAAGCCGATTTCCTATCTCTTCCTTTGCAAAATCAAATATATGTAAAACGCGATATTCGTAGTATTGATCTGCCCATACATCTTAGTACTTCTGTGACAGACTTTTTGCCTTCGATCGGGGACCTGTGTTAGCAATCTGCCGCAGGAGCGCCTTTCGTAATGTAATTATTTATTCATGTTCGCTTGGGTTGTGGTGCCCCATACTAAGCTACAATAATTAAATTGGAGGTAAGCAATGCATTTAGGAAAGCAATGAACGCGACTAGTTGGTCGATGTTCCTGATTATATTTCGCTTAGTGTTACACTGACGAACATAAGGCACAAGACGCGGGCGTACATAGCGCAAACTACCAACTGTTTATTGCTGTTAAATAGCAGGCTTATATACAAGGAGATGTAATGCGGGGGGCGGGGGGCTATAAAGAAACGTGACAAGGTGACGACATGTAGTGATCTTTTGGCCCGGAAAAACATCATTCACTTCCACCCGTTCGCCCTGGCAAACCTGACCTCAGCTTCGATAAGCACCCCGTCCATCGTGCTTATGTTTTCTTTTATTCATCCTAATCATGCACAATAAATGTGAACATATATGCGGAAATAAGGAGTTTTTACGATTTTCATGAGGTCTCGTAACAGAGAGCCGAACTGAACCTGGCCCCAAAAACTTTCCACCAATGGCGGACCACTAATGATGAAAACGGAATAGAAACAGAATAGAATATCTTCACGCTATAGTGCGCCAGAATGCTTAAACGCCTTTAATGGTTGCAACAGAACTGCTTCTTGGCCTAGTTAGTGCTTGCTAAAAGACATGTTTTTTGTCGCAAGTTAAAACACAGAAAATAAGTAGTGCGTGTTGCCTTATATGTGTCTTCCTTGCGTGTGTGTTTTAACTTGCTGAAAAACATGTGTTTTAGCAGTTAACAGTGTCTTACTTCTGTGTGCTTATGTACGCCTCTCATTGGCAGCATTCGCTTGAGAAGCATCAAACACCGCCTTCGCATGATGACATGGCTGCCTAGACGTCTCACGCTGTGCGTCCGCCTTAAATGGTGTATCCATGTCGGCGTAGCTTAACATGTACTGCACAAACATACACATAATTTTAAGTTCTCATCCATGCGGGGAATAGAAAGAAACAATTCCTAAAGATACACGATAGACACAGTACAAAAGTGCCCGCATTGCTTTAAGGTCTAGAAGATTTAATGCTTCGCTTCACGTAGGTAGCAATATGTGAGCTTGGTTGGCATTATCTTGGCCAAGCGCATCCTTTCTTCATTTGCGTGTATTTATTTTACGTGTACGTAAGGTGCTGTCTGATTTTTTTTTTTTTCGTGTGGTATACGGCATGTGTATTTTTAGTTTATTTTGGTTCGGGGATTATTTCGTTAACAGCCGGCTGTGTTTTTTGAAGCCTTGAAAGCCTTTTATTGCTAGCAACATTGTTTTGTTCCACGCGCTTTCATACTGTTGCTATGTTTCTGTTTCGTTATTTTGGTACCTACCTGGGTAGCTGGGTAGTCTATTTTCTAGCGGGTAGAACACCGACCTGCCCTGCTGTGGAAGCCGTATTCGAAATCGACGGTTGCACCAGCTTGGGTCGATGAGTATGTTTCACGGGACATGTGCCGCTTTTAAATGACCCTGTTTAATTCCTGTTCGGTCACTAGAACGGCTTTGGCACCACCTTGAGTCGTTGGGTACGTACAACGGGGTACGTAGCGCTCATTGGTGACAAAAAAATCCTTTAACTATTACCAGGTAATTGGCTGGGAGCAAACTGGTGTGACATATATTCGCACACCCGCTGCGCGCCGGCTTCGCGGTGGCACCGCTAGATGGTGCAGCGTGTCCAGAGGAAAGTGTGAGAGAGGAGGTGGCTTGCATAGGTACCTCATACATAAAGTATTTCGGTGATGGCGATACCAGTGCGTCATTACGCTGCTTCAATTCTATAGGTGGCGTTAACGTCGACATTCATCGTTAGGTGGCTTCTGCCAGACTTTTTTTTTTTTGCGCAGAGAGCTGGGTATTGCTTTTGCAGTTTGTTTGTGAGCTGCTAAAATAAAGTAACCAGAAGCTCAAATATGAATTCGTACATTGCCTCCTTGGAATACGGAAAGTATAATTTTAATGTTGAATAGGGTGTTGTAACGGTCGCATAGAAGAAAGCAATGTGAGAAAACTATCCTGGCATTGTCGCACTAACGCACCATGGATTCAGATATTATAACGGCGTTTGCTCGGGACTGGCAAGTAGTTTATCGAGTAATACGGAACTTATTACATTAACGGAATACATGTACATTCTCAACATGAGTGTTTTCAAAACGTTTTCTCTTCTTCAAAGGTGACATGTCAAAACCTAGCGCTTCAATTATTTCAGTAAAGAGAAAACTACTACATATGTATATAAGGCAGTTAGATATATGGTGCATACTAGAACCCGAGTAGTATTGTATCTACAGGTGATAACATAAATAGGAAAGAGAACCGCTTTGTTGCGAAACAGAGTATTACTGAATCCATAAACAAGTAAATACATATATGCCAAGTCAGAGCCTAGAGGTCTGGTAAAATGCAATGAATGTGATGGTTTGCTGTCAGCCAGTGGTTTTATCCCTGTATAATTTTTTTCAGTTGTACACAGTAAATGGCAAACTTCTGAAGCGAAGTTTTCGTCGACTATTCCCGCGCACTTCACGGGGCAGGTTGCTGTTGTTCTGCCGAGTAAACAACTTGGGGTGTCACTGGGTAATTTCCACAGGGCACTTTGGAACGAATGGCACTTTGACATCTGTGCACGTGAAACTTGGCTGGATCCATTGGGTGGATGCTCGAATAATCTTGATTGGTCTTTTCCCCTAGAATTACTGACTTCGTACCAGTCTTTCCGGCTGAATTCCTGTCAATATTATCATCTCTACGAAACCCAAGTTCATCAGTTGCATCAGTTTTCGATATTCACAAATTCTTTGTTGCTATGTTTTTTTTTACCCTCTGCTAAAAATGGTCTCACATTGTACATACATTTCATTCTCTAGTTCCTGCTCATCGCGCAGAGGCGTCTGTGTGAGCAGGCGTTTGGCGTGTTACGACACCACGTACCCGAGCACATGAGGGTTGGACCCTCCCGTGTGTAGCCCTACGCGGCTTAGCCGTGTCCGAGTAAAGAGGCATCCTGGGGATTGAGCCGATGCTGGGTGCTGGGACCTTTAAGGCAGCACACTTCTTTGACCTTTGCTTCACGTAGACAGCACCTGGGGGAAATCGGCAGTCGCCTTTTCCTGTCTGTCTCTCCTCAAATCTTCGCCTTTCTGTCACTTTTTGACATTTCCTGTCTCCTTCTTTCTCCCGGTTACTTCCTTTCTACTTGGCAGCCAGGGTTAACCTGGTGTGGCTATCCTACTTTGGGTACACCATATTTGGTTATAGTGACCGCATACGGCTGGCGTCGTGCAGGCTTGTACACAAGCTCTGCCGCGTCCCCTTGTTGGGCTCCGTGGTGGGTGGTCGGGGCTGTTGCCAAACATACGCATTTTCTTATGGCAGCGCAAACTTCTGTCTTCTGTGATCAGCATCGGAAAAGATGTCGCACCGAAGCACCGTTGCAATTCTCCTTTTGAAACAACGCTTCATCTTCTCTCAAGTAATATGCAGTCCACAGCGAAAATAACGTTCAAGTAAGAAAAATCTCTCCATTCCTGGTGGCCAAGTGCCCGAAAGAGAAAATCGGACCGACATACAAAGCCTCAAAAATGTCTAGCGAGGACATCCTCCTAGAGCTAAATGATCAAGAGCAAGCACAAAAGCTATCGTAACTTACCAGTATTGGCGACGCGACAGCGACAATTCCAGCCCACAGAACATTTAATACAAGCAAGGGAGTGATATCTGAGGAAACTTTTCTTGGCTTGAGCGATAAGGAACTGCTGGGAGGTTTCCAGGAACAAAATGTTACCAAAGTACAAAGAATTGTCATTCGCAGAAACGACCAAGAAATCCCGACCAAACATATTATACTCATCTTTCAAACAAGCATAATGCCTACCTCGCTGAATGCAGGTTATGTAAAGGTAAATGTGAGACCATATATCCCGAACCCCAGAGGATGCTTCCAATGCCAAAGGATTGAACATGCTTCACATACATGCCGAGGACAAAAAACTTGTGCTAAATGCAGTTCCAACGATCACTAATCTGACAGTTGAACCTCTTCCCCACAGTGTTAACTGCAAAGGAGAACATCCAGCTTATTCGCGGTCTTGCCCTTGTTGCAAAAAGAAAAAAAAGAAGTAAATGCACTAACTATTAAGGAAAAATCTAGTTTTTTGAAGCTAGAACGCGATTGTCATACTTTCGCGACTAAGTTATGCCGATGTGACGCAGGAGGGGGGGAGCCAGTGTCACAGAGGCCTGAGGAGTCCTCCGAGCCCACGCATAGTGGTACCGCAGTTGCCCCTCTCGCCCCCGTGGTGGAAGCAACCAGCGCTGCTCCATCCTCTTCAAAGGCCCTGCAGACACCAGCCACACAGGGCCCTAAAATAAGCCGAACTCCAATGCCCGAGGCGCGTGTCTCGGCGCCCAACTCTCGGTCATTTAGCGCTTCAGAGAGATTGATGGAGGTCGACGCAAAAACCACGGTGTCTTCGATACCGAAGGACAAGCGCTCGCTGCAGCGCGGAAAGAGGGACAAAATTCCAATAACCATGTTCAACAAGAAAGTGCTAACCTAAGGCTTATTGCTCCTTTGTATATTAGCCTTCTTAAATTCTATCACTTAACATCTTTTCTCTTATTATCTCGTAGTGCCATTTTTTACCTTTCAATTTCAAATAACTTTTATTATCCATTGGAATTGTAGAGGTCTGATACACACTCTAGGTGACATCAAAGAGATCATCATCTTTTCACCAGTTCCATTGTGTCTTCAGGAAAGAATCTCGGCCCCAAAAATTGTCAAACTCTCAAAGGTTTCATGGTTGTCCGGAGACCGCGAATGTTCCAGCCGTTTGTCAGGTGGAGTCACTATAGTCGTGCAGGGCGGCACTCCTACCCGAAATGTCCAATTGAATACGTCTTTCGAGGCTGTAGCTGTCACCATTCTGACTTACAAAACCCTTATCATTTGCTCACTGTATATTCCACCCCACACCCGTTTACTACTAAACATTTAGCAAATTTAACAGATCAATTACCGGAACTATTTGTTTTAGTAGGAGATTTTGATGGTCATTGTACTCCATGGGGCAGTGTAAAAACTGACGAAAGAGGACAGCTGGTTCAAGATTTTATTCTATCCAATGATATGGGCTTTTTAAATTCAGGTGCCCAGAACTAGATTCCACCAACTTCCCGCACATTTAGTTTTTTAGATTTAGCTTCTTGCTCACCGCCTCCTTTTAATAATCTTAAATGGGACGCCCTCGACACGTCATATGATAGTGATCACTTAGCCGCAGTCATTAAACTCTTATCGCCACCAACCTTAAGCACTAGGCCACGCCGATGGAAATTTCAGCTCGCTAACTGTTCGGTTTCATGGAGAAAGCGAAATTGGAAGATGTCTTTTCGCCAGGCCTAAGCGTTCACAAACTTAACGAAAATACACTGAGGTCATAATCTCTTAGTATGGTCACATCGAAACAAATGTGGGACCAGGGCAGGAGATTTTTAGTATAGAACTCATGATACACATTACTGCTACTTACATGTCCAGGCACACAAACAACACTACAGTACCAGGCCATCTTAATAGAGGCGCCCTTTTGCAACGTCTCCAGCCCAGCAAACTAGTCAAATACATTCTTCTTAAAATATAAAGAGCCGGTGGAGAAACAGACTGTCCACCACTGGGACTTTAGCTGAAATGTATAATAACCGCTTCACAATACATGAATTGCACAGATTTCTTCCTCCCCGTTAACGAACGGCAACAGATCTTGACCGTATCCACTACACAATTCTGGCACAGCTATCTTAAGCATTGGGAGAGGCGCTTCTTGAATTTTGCAGCAAGATATGGGAGTCTGGGGTAATGCCTACCGATTGTAAAATGCGGCAGTAATGCCTTTCTAAAATCTGGTAAACCCGCAACATCCCCTAGCAGCTATAGACCCATCGCACTTACAAGTTGTCTAGCCAAATCCTATGAGAGCATCATGAACATAAGACTCGCATGCATCCTTGAAACAAGAAGCCTAATAGGCATGCACCAGTGTGGATACAAAAAGGGCTGCTCCACTATTGACCATCTCGTGCGACTAGAACATGAAATACGTGACACGTTTCTACACAAACACTGTCTCGCGGTTTTCTTTGATTTAGAAAAGGCGTATGATACCAGGCGGCGATATGGAATTTTGAGAGACCTGGCTGACCTGCGAATTCACGGCAGAATGCTAAATTGTCTATGTAATTTCATGTCAAATAAAATGCTTCAAATAGGTCTCGGCACGGCACTTTCGCGCACATTTACACAAGAAAATGTCGTTCCACAAGGTTGCATTCTGAGCACGACACTCTTTATTTTCAAAATGAATTCTGTTAACAAGATCATCCCATTTTCTGTTATGCACTTAATGTATGTCGACGATTTGCAAGTGGCTTGCCATGCTTCAAATCTACCCACCGTCGAAAGACAACTACAAATAACGATAAATAATCACACAATGGGCTGACAAAAATGGTTTCCATTTTTCAACACACAAAACTGTTCCCTTTTCCCAGAAGCGAGAGTTACACTGCGATCCAGTTGTCACACTGGATGGTACAACGCTGCCGGTCAAAGAAAACTACAAATTCTTAGACGTAACTGTTCACACAAAACAACTTCCTGGCTCACATTAACACAACCAAAATTAAAGCAGATAAAGCAGTAAACATCATCAAGGTTTTATCGCACATGGGGATCCGACCGAACATGTCTACTACGTATATACCGGTCCCTTGTACATAGCATCATCGACTATGGTTGTGTAGTTTATGGTGCAGCTAAGCAGTCCTACATTAGGCGACTCGATCCAGTTCATAATCTCGGCCTACGACTGACGAGCGGTGCTTACAGAACATCGCCTGTCGCAATTTTATACGTTGACTGCAATGAGCCTTCCTTACAGCACCACAGAGCACTACTTACACATTCCTGCGTACTGAGAATTTAGTGGTCACCAGAACATATATGCTACAACATCGTAACACAGTGCAAATCGTGGGTACACTACACAAATAAACCGAACATGATTCGGCGACTTACGACACGCAAGAATACTGTCAGACAAATGATGTTCCTCATGAGGTCCTGCAGCTTGCTGAAAGGCCACCAAGATTGCCCCAGTGGTGCAATTTTACACAGCTATGTGATTGGACACTAACACATCTAAAGAAAAAAGACACTCCACAGGAACACATAATACAAGAGTTTCGAGGTATTCAAGAAAAATTTTTAAATTACGGAATTTTACAATGACGGCTCTAAAACAAGATTACGTAAGTGTTGGAATCACAACAAAAAACAAGAAAAATAGCATTTGGATTAATAATTTTTTTTTCAATCTTTACCGCTGAAGTTAATGCGATACGGACGGCCGTAAAAAAATTACCTACAAGCAGATGAATGCTATCATGTACACCGATTCGGTAAGCGCACTCAGAGCTCTAAACCTTAACTCCGCATCTGAACCCCTGCTTGGTAATATCCTAAACATGGTGGCCTATAATAAATACGGAAGAACCATACAATTCTGCTGGGTCCTAAGCCTTGTTGGTATAACAGGGAATGAAGCAGCACATAGATTCGGGTTCATGGCAGCGCACAAAGGCTTAACGCAAACAACACTTCCAAACAAAGACAGTATCCGAGCGATTCATAAGGCCGTGGCATCAAAGTGGCAACTAGAATGGGACTCTTACGTAAATACCAAGTTACACAGAGTAAAACACCTGCTTGGCGAGTGGAATTCATGCAGTCTCTAGGATTGCTTCTATGAGTGATCCTCTGTCGACTTCGAGTTCGGCATACACACCTGACGCACAATTTTCTACTTCAAAACGAAAACCCGCAAACTTGCAAGAAATGCCATGAACCACTCACACATGCACATTATTATGACATGTCCACGTACTGAAACACAGAGATGGAAGCTTCCACAGAATCTGTATAACTTACACATACATTTATACCCCGCCTGAGTACTGGGAGATGATCCGCTAGTGCCCTTCACTGACTTGTTGAGCTTTTCGGAAGAAACCTGTTTTTTGCACAGGTTATAAGCTAAAACAGCTATCCCTGCTTTAACATTTGATTTCACAATATCTTGTGGCTGGCCCAACATGGCCTTAGTCGCTGTTGCGCCATTAAACCCGACTTAACTAAATCTACTTCCTGTTCTCTTGAAATAAGACTCGGCTAAGTGCCAGGACGTCACGGGTTCTTCATGAAAGAAAATAAATGTGGCCTCACGAAAGTGGCACTTAGTGGCCTAGTTCTTTGGGTACTCCTCGCGTAAGTTGCAAGCTGTAGATACATTCAGGATGCATAGGGCCATATAACGTAAAGCTATTCCAATATGTTTTTATTCCAATCTCCTGAGGTCAAACTTGCGTAACCCCCGACGCATGCATCGGGCGGTGACCCGAAAGGTTGTCTAAACAGACCAATCAAATGTTCTCCTCGTTTATAGGAAGTCACTTTTTTTGCTTTACAAAAGAATAACATTGCCTACACTGAGCGGCTTGTCTTATCTAATTGACTGACAAGAAGCGAGCAGCACGCTCAAGTGGAGAGGGATTCGATGGAGGCGAGCCAGTGCACTGCAATTCGGTACGTTATGAAGACTAGTGCCGGCGTCTGTGATTGGTCCGCTTTCCCTTACTTAGCTTGCAGTGACTGGTCGAAAATTGTAGCGGCATGCAACGGAAGGCTAAGAATACCGCTAAAACGGATCTTCAGCAAACAAGAGTTGGCAGAGCGAGGTTGTAAACGTGCCTAAAGCTCTTGAAAATGCTGCACGGCCTTGCAAAAAGACTGTATTGTACGCAAATAAACTCATGCTCTCCAGCAGGTGCGTGTAGCCAGTGCCTGAGCAGTCTGCGGCAGCCATCTTCCATTCCCTTCAGAATGGAAGATGCAGCTATTCAGAAAAATCAGTTTTATTAAGCATATTAGTGTATCTTTAACGCGTACAGGTCACTTTGACTCAGTGAGTTTTCGAGTTTATGTGGCGTCGTGTGGGAGGCAAGTGAAGTGGGCGCAGTCCCAAAACTTTTGACGAATAGCCGAGGGTTAATGGCAAAAAGGCGCCGAATCAGAAATAACTATTTCTCTTTTGTTCGGTCCAATCATGCATAATTAGTGTGTGCACGTCATATCAGATTGGAAACTATCGTGGTTTCGTGACGTCGCGTGACAGACAGGGAAGTTGGGGGTGGTCCAAAAAAAGTTTTCGACCAATTGCGGGAACCTGATTGCTGAATTGGTATAGAAAAGTATGAAATACCTTTACGTTATAGCGCCCATAGAATCATGCTTGTCTTTTCATCTCAGCTGAAAGTAAATTTGCACCACCTGCAGCGCTATATTTTTGGATAAAAAATGTATACTAACTTTGAAAAAAGAAGTAACTCTTATTCACTTACCTTGTTGAATATACTCCTTAAATTTTTATTAGCACATGACTGGGATGGCTCAATTCTCCGCTGTGAGAAATTCTTGGAGATGAGGCTGTTTTTTTTTTTTCTGTGAGATGTTTGCAAGTCCAAGGAAAAATATTTTAGAAGTACCCTTTAGATAAATAGGAGTAAATTTTGCAACTCCTCGAACTCGTTTTCTCTGGGAGCCTTCGCTCTAGGACGCTCTCCAAGAATCCTTGCTCAGCCGCTGAGGAATTAAATATCTTCAAGGTAATTTTCTAGTTTTATTTCCAGCACTTTCAAAGCGAATGGCGTATTTTGTCTCTTTCGACCGTTCACCTGGTTGGCGGTGGTTGTTGGTCGGTCCTTATATAAAACGGGAAGAGCGAGAGGATCGGTGCTCTCGCGTAATTGAACAGTGCGAAGGGACGGCGCTTTCACACGTGAGAACTCGCGTTAGCTCTTTGCGGGGAGGGGCGGCCGAGAAGCGGAGGGCAGCGATCGCCTGTGCGTTCGTTTCTTTCGTTCGCACGTGCTCTTCGCTTACTGCGATAATCATCGTTGCAATCGTTGTACACAGTTTATCTTTTATTCCAAGGATTCTTTCCAAAATATTCCGGTTATTTTATAATAAGTACTAAACGCCTGATTACTACCGCATCTTGGCCACTCCCCCACGGCGGGTTTGTGCATTCAGACGAACACGAGCGAAACCATTTCAGTAAACATCAAATACAGATTTCCTTAACACCGATTACTGCATTGACGTGGGATCCGCTTATTTTTTTTTTCGTGTAACTGATGGTGCATTGATGAGCTTCCCACCGCACACTCACCTAAACGCGATTTCAGAGAGGAAGCAAGGTAGACCACCGGACGGTAGGAGATGAGGCTTTTTTTTCACGGCGTTTCCTCTCAACCACTTGATCTAAGGATGATTATGTTAAAACACTGTGCATTCGAACTCTGTTGTCCTGCCCGCTGAATCTGTATTTTTGGAATCATTGACAGCTAGCGCCTGTTTCGTCCTGTCGTACACTTCCTTTCGTCTTGTGACCTGCGTTGTTTGTAATCGAATCGGAACCAGCTATCCTAAAATAGTACTGACTGAGAGCACTAGCACGAGAGAATTGGACACAGATACAAGGAACAAACGAGGACAAATACCTTTTAACGTCAAGTATTCCACTCAACATTATAAATGTTCTAACCCAACAGTTAGTTCTTCTGGAATTCTTAAACTTGCGATGAATACGCCAGCGTCACCCATGGTCAACAAAATATTCAATAGGCGGTAAATAGAGCGATGTGTGAATTCATCAATGCATTGATATATTGACTGATCAAGACCGTGTGGTCTGATTGTTCGATGGGCGAATGTATGCATGGTTGAACGTGTTGCCATGCAAGGGATCATGTCCTGCACGAATCACTGGCCGTGCTCTCATTCGCCACAGTTAGTTCTCTATTGCTCAAGTTACACATTGGGTTAGTTTATGTCCTACGTCACCTAAGCAAACAAGGAATTGCGCCGAGCCCTTTGGCTAGCTTGCGCACGTTTCAGCGAAACGTTTGATCATTCTGTTAGGATGCACAACTGTCCGCACATATCACTGTGGGCTGCTGAAAAAATTTCAACAACATAACCTTGAGCAAACTGCGCTGAGTAATATCTTGTTTACGAAGGGTCGTGCGTCAACTGGACATGAGGCTCACAAAGCGGTACTGGAATTCCTCTCAACCACGGCACTAGATTCTCGTCTGTAACGCTTGTATACTCTTAGTTTGGGTGTGTTATGTGTTGTTTATAACTCGATTTTTTGTTTCATCCTTTACCTCATTTCTTCTTTTTGTCTCCTCTGCAGTCGCGGGATCGAATCCCGACCACGGCCGCCACATTTAGATGGGAACGAAATGCGAAAACACCCGTTTGCTAAGATTTAGGTGCATGTTGAAAAGCCCCAGATGGTCCTCTACTACGGCGTGCCTCATAATCAGGCAGTGGGTCTTGCATGTACAACCCCGTAACTTAATTTTGTCTCCTCGGCAAGCGGGTCGGCCTGTTCTCCCTTTCAGGGGACTTTCTTGCTAGCTCCTCGTTCTCTCTGTGATGTTTGTATATGTGTACTTGGTTATTGATAATACTAGTTTGCTATGATGGATTTATTGAGGGATCCATCAATGAATGGGTGATTACATTGAGAGTTGAATGAATGCGTTGTTCAGTCGATGGATGCATTTGTTTTGGAAGCACGCTACTTCAAAAGTGTTTCGCAATTTTAGCGCACTCTTGTGGCTCCACCACCTTTGCTGAAAAGAGCTCATGGCGTGCCCCTTCGCACATTTGCTGCAGGTGAGGGGCTCGTTGATCTGCACTCCATCTGCTCTGCTGGCAGCGGTGGTTCAGAGCAAAACTTTGACGTCTCTTGCGGTGCACGCATGCTGGATTCGTACTAAGGACATCGAAGCTATGGCCTCTGCACTGACGCTGCCAGCGCCGTCTCCAGCATGTGATGGCGAGGGCGTCACAGATATGCCGCCATCCCCGACAAATACCAGCCTCAAGGAGCTCAACTTCATAAACTGTGTGCCTTATGACTCGCGCCTGCAGCAAGCGTATGCGGATCTCATTGGAGGCAAGTAGACGCCCTCCAGCGATGACACCCTTGTTCGGAAATATCTAAGCAGAATGAATGGAGTAAAAACGCATAGTACAGTACATTCAGCTAAATTGTTAGAGTTGACGTATGCTGCATTATTGCATAACAGTGGTGCATTAGCTGAAGCTATAGTGGAGGAACCTGGAACGAGGTGAGAGTATTGGCCCAACCTTTACCGAATACCTTACGCATATAGTGTAGAACGTATTTAACCAACGCATCCACACAGAATACACTCAATAACTGGTGTGGTCCCTTAGTGGTTATGTCAACGCGTTGGTAGCTCGAGGTCGCGGATTACATACCAGCCGCGACAACGGCATTTAGATAGCGCTAAAGTTCCAAAATGCTAATGTGTTTAGATTTAGGGGCGCATCAAGGAATCCCACGTGGTCATATTTGCACCGGACATATCCCACTACGGCGAGCCAGATTAGGTCATTCTTTTCACGCATTGAACCCTAGAATTTGTATTTCCAAATACACGAAACTCAATTCAATAGAGTACCAGAAATGTTATGAAAGACAGCTATGAAAAAGCTGTAATACCTAAATCATCACCAAGAGAGCATATAAATGTAGTAATGCCTAATAAACATGGATTCTCAGAGTAGTTAGAAAGGCAGCATCACTTAACGGCAAACAGTTTCTGGCTGCCTTTAGTTCGCGCATTAAATTTTCCAAATATTTGTGCCAAAAAGTCAGTCTCTCACCGCAATCATCACCAGAAATGAACGGAATGAATAGACGAATACACGAATGCTGGCTCGTTCGCCCTCTGCTTTGCGTTGTAATTTCATTTAACTTCTGCGATTCGTTCGAGAAGTATGGTTATCTGGGTAAGTGTGGAAAGTGGCTTGGCAAAAAGAGCGTGAACGCCATTGGACCAGATGAAGGACAAATCACACTTTTTCGACCTCTGACAGACTCTCAGAGATACGTGAAATAAATAAAAAAACTGAGTTTTGAGTCGTAACATTCCCCTTCGCTGCCTTACGTCATTTGAGTCACTTCTGCTGGACTCTTAATCGTGTCGCACTGTTGACGGACAATGTTTACTTCAACCCATACTGCGCGACACATTCTAGGACTTAACGTACACATTGTTGAGCCAACTATTGCTTCAATGTTTCGCGTTAGGCTCGAAACTACACGTTTTCCTGTTCTGGATGTTGCAAACGATGCTGCGTACAAGTGCCATTGTTTAGGTGGGAATTGCAATCGTTATCGTAAAACAATACTTGTCCACAGATCCACGATTGGTTATTAAGAATCCACTTTGCAATAGAAAATGTAGTCACGAACCAAAGCCTGATAACCGCAGATGCCGCGCAAGCCTTTTCGGCGGGGCCGGGGTATGCTGGTTGAAATCAAGTGATGAAGTTTTCTTCTGCCTCATAACCAATGCAATTAATTGAGAGAATTCCCTATTGCGGGGCTGGGACAGAAGAAAATTTAATTTTTTCGCTGATGCTGTGCCTTTCGGATTTGCGACTGTACCTTATCTGTATCTTTGGGCCTGAGGACGACATGCTTGTGCGTATTTTTGTCAAACAAAAATCGTCTAATGTCGCTTTTTATCTTTCTGTACGAAAAGCCCACAACTTTTTCGGCGTCATTTGCGCTTTTGTGTGCTATGCAGGTGCAATCAAATTTAGCGAAATTATTCGAACGTAGGTTGGGCTTTTTTTTTTTTAAGGTATTACCCAAATTGAGCGGTAGAACTAGACTCGTGGCCAAAAAATATAGACCTGCAATCGTGAACATTGCTACCAAAAGTACCGAGGTAACGAAGTTTCTCCGTCGTACCAGCCAACAGCGCGAGTTTGTAGTGATTATGCGAACAGACATGAAGCAACGCTTTCTATCTGAAGACATCACTTTGAATCCCGAAGACGACTTTTCTTGGCAGTGTCCAAGGGGATGTACCTTGAGGCATGGATTAGCGAGATTTATTTACCGAGCTTACTCTAGATAAAGCTTTGTGATGTTCAAAGTTATGCTTTCCTGAAAAAGCCAAGTGTGTACCTGTATTTGAAGTAGCCTTTTTATTTCTCAGCGAGTTCAATATATAGAGGTCGATTTATATTCACGCTTGACCCATTTTTTTACTATACACGGTATGTGCAGGCTGAGAAGCAATATTTATGCACCAACTTTCTGACAATAGTCTCAATTTAGCACTTTCTTTGTAATTTTGCGAGCTTGGAACTGCAGGCTTTAGCAGTTTCTTTTCTCAACTTGCCGGTTTTGTGACTCACTGTGCAATCACACGCTCGCTTTCATTGACCATTCAAAACAAAGGCCGTACAAATGCGCCTATTTTCAATGGTCATTTAGGGCGAGAGTGTGACTGCGGCATCATTTTCGAAGTCTGTTGTACTACAATAATGAATCATTGTTAAGCATGTGCAAGATATGATTTTCATGACCATTTTCAACGTGTCTCCGTAAACCGGCGTAGGTGTCCTGGTTCACCTCAGGCTGTCCAAATGTCGCCTGGGAGAAGCGTTTGCGGTGGCCGCTGCAGCCAATCTGCTCTTTGACAGGCGATTGCAGCATCTGAACGTAGCGGATAACAATTTCTCCGTCGGCGCAGTGTACAACATGATACTGCCGCTGGAGGTAAGTTGCAGCGATTATGATTCAGTGAATGAGCTTTGGCGAGTGTACAATGTGCGAAAGCGGAGCCTGAGAAAGGATCATCATCATCATATTTTATGTCCACCGCCAGGATGAACACACCTCCCTGCGATCACCAAGTACCCCTGTCCTGCTCCAACCGATTGCAACTAGTGCCCGCGAATTGCCTAATTTCTTCATCGCACCTAGCCTTCTGCCATCCTTGGCTGCGCTTCCCTTCTCTTGGCAACCATTCTGTAACCCTAATGATCCACCGGTTATCTAACGTGCGCATTACATGACCTGCCCAGCACCATTTTCAATCTCTCAATGTCAATTAGAATATCGGCTATACCCATTTGCTCTCTGATTCAAACCGCTCTCTTTGTGTCTCTTAACGTTATGCCTAGCATTCATCGTTCCATCGCTCTTTGCGCGGTCCTTAACTTGTTCTCAAGGAGCTTTGTCAGTCTCCAAGTTTCTGCCCCATATGTCAGCACCAATTGCATGCACTGAATTCCTTTACAACGATCATAGTAAGCTTCCAGTCAGGAGCTGACAATATCTGCCGTATGCGCTCCAATCCACTTTATTCTTCTGTGAATTTTCTTCTTATGATCAGGATTCCCTGTGATTACCCTATTGAAAAAATATGTATGAGAATTGTACGAGAACTTCTCTACGCTATTATTGCTCCGTAGACTCTACGATGTCGTATGTCACATGTGTACGAGAGGACATCGTTACTGAACGAGATCGTTCTCGTATGGGTACATTAAACGAGATTATTCTCGCATAGCTATGGTTGACGAGATAGTTCTCGCACGTCTATGCTCAACGATATCGTTCTCGTTTGTGTATGCTACATGAAAATATTCTCGTTCAGCTATGCAAAATGACACTATTCTTGTTTAGCTGCATTCTACAAGTGTTCTCATTTGTGTTGAATGAGTTTTGTTCATGCAATATTTTTGGTGAAGTTCCACACAGTAACATCTACTGCCAACATTACAGCGAGTTAATTTCTATCATGTGAGTCGGCCGATGTGCCAGCTCGGAGACAAAGAGGACACTTTTTAGGGCCCACAATTAACACAAACCATCTTTATTTTGCATCCCGAAGCATGGTGGCCAGGTGCTTGTTCAGGTCCTTCAGCCTCCTTGCCTCTGTATCCACGGTGCTTGGCGTTTTTGAAACAAAGTGCTCGTATGCCTCTGCAAAAAAATGTAAACAAAGCAGCCGGCACTGTTAGATTCTAACAAGCCATTGGAACTGACATGCACAATAGGTGGCTCCACTGCATAACTGAATGGGCTGGTTCTTGCATGATATTGAGTAAAGCGTGAAAATCTCACAGAGAAACAGGAAATAGAAAACACGGAGGCTTATGAGTTTTTTACCTATGTAAATTGATATTTCAACATTAACCACAGCAGTTGAAAGCAAGTGCTCGTCCTCGCATTGTCTTGTTCCTGTCTCTGTTAAATGTTCGTGTTTTACAAACAATATAAATGGCTGCAGAATTGCAATACCAGACCACAGAAATAGTCTAATACTTTTCCACAAGTATTTTACATTAAATGAACAAGTATAACAAGCTCATGCAAGTGAATACACAGATAGCACAGCTCTTTGCTACCGCACTGCGGAATATGCAGACGGAAAACACTGCATAGATGCCAGTGCAGAATTGTTCATAGGAACGATTAATGCACCTTTAATACCACTATAGAAACTAAATGATAGTTTTTGTTAGCGAGCTAGAGCACAGCACTTAATATATGCATACAGCTATGCATGCCCCTGATGTGTAGATGTAAACTGTGTCGGCCCATATGAGAGATCACCTCAATACAACCCGATCTTACCGACAGCCCATTATATTCGTGCAGAAAAAGCACCATGTGATAGGCATTACTCCTTTAACTTCCAAACACTTTGCAATCCTTATGAAAACATGAGCTAGCAGGACAGGGTCTACTTACTTAGATATGCACCAAGATTTTGTGGTGTCAATGCTGGCTTGGCCTCGCCACCTTCCTTTAGCTTTCGCATACATACTTTTGCTCGTAACACTCCTGTGGATTAATTCCTGTGCCTGCCACAAGCATCGGGCAATCTCCATGGCAAATGTGCTGTCCGTTTTGGCTTGGTTTACCCACATCCACTTACTAGCACAAATAAATAACCCATTTCGATTGTGAACCTACGAAAGATGAAAATTGCAAGAGATTAGTTACTCATATACAAAAATAGCATATGTGCTCTCAGAAAAAGTATCTTTTCCCGAAATAATGGATAAAAAAGGTAACAGTTATTGAGGGAAACTAGGTTGCCAGACACAGTGATGGCACTCAAGAATAAAACTAAGATATATGCAAAAGGTTCAAAGTTTACATCCTGGCTGTAGGAAAGCCCTAGTCAATGAAGCTTCACTGATAATGGGCCAGGGACAATTCTAGCTCAGAGGATTCACCACATTTAATCCCACAGTCAGCGACAAGCACCTTTTGTACGGGATATACTAGATTTTCTTTACATTTGAGAAGAAGTTTAGGGAAGCAGATGGGAACAGTAGAAAACCACAGTAAAACTTCTTGCATCCTTAAGGAGCTGCTTTGTCCGAGCTAGAAATTTTACCCTTGAGGCTGAAAAAAGTTCTTGCAGTAACCCAGTGAGCTCAAATTACACATGCGGTGAAAGAAGGGGTGTATACAGTAAAAGCTCATTCATTGAAATTTCCCAGGACTGGAACAAAATTCTGAATTAACGGAATGTTGAATTATTAAGGGTATGAAAATAAGAAACAAACGTTCACACAAACACACTTTTATACTGAATTAATCCAGAAATCCTGTTTCTATTTCACACATAAGCAGTATGGGAGCTGCAAATGTCAATTCACGACCGATTATACTGCTTGTAGTGGCAAGGGTGTTGAGGAAGTACTCCTTTGCAGTGCAGTCATAGCACAAGACTTGGTCACATCTTTATCAGAAACGTGCTATTCACTACCACGGGTCCATCCCGATAATTTTTTCACCATTGAGCTGGCTGTAACAGATTGTTCTACAAACTCAATGTAACTGGCTGATTGGATGCCAGCGTGCAGGCCACAGTACAATTATTGTCCTCGATAGCCATCATGTTTGTGAGACTGCGTGCATTGCACCAAGTCACAATGAAAGTGCTACTTGCCACAGTTGACCGCTGCGAACGAAACCGTGGTCATGATCATCACGACTACAGAGTGTGACTATGCAGTTCTGAAAGGCGCCAGCCGCGGGGCGCGGCTGGCGACGTAGGCGCGGAGTAGGTCAATCGCGCACGCCGGTAACCGAACGAACACGCCGAACAACCACCTCCGATCGCACCCCAGCATTCATAGTAGCCATGCCACGTGTCGCATTCGCAGTTGTGCGAGCAACATGCATTGCCTATTAATCTGTTCTTGCCCCTTCGCTTCTCACTTGATATTGCTGGGAAAGCAGTCAAACTGGATAGTTGTTAGACACTGGTGATCATCTCCTTACCTTCCTTATGAATTGTGCGTTAAATGAGGCTTTTTTCTTGGTGAAAGAGTTCTAGTTTAAGGCCTAAACAAGCTCCATGGCAGTTTGCATTTAAGGAGTGTAAGCATCCTCTGAAAACATGTACATGAGGAACACTGCCGAAAGAGCACTTTAAAAAAAGAACACGAGTGTATTTATCACCAAGGCCAACCCTTGTGTCTTCTTAAATATTTATCAAAAGTCAAACTCAAAACTGATACTAAGGTGCAAGGTGTCCATATCATATTACCTTGTGAAAGCACCGTGGTGCCTGGATATTGTGGGACCAACTCGGACGTGGAGATCAGCACTGATCAGCAACACTGCAGTCTGCTTACAGCTTTTCTGCAGGCCCAGCCACACCTGCATTAAAACAAGTGAGCTTGGTGTCACAAGAGTACTGTATTTACCCGCATAATGATCAGACTTTTTTGTAAAAAAAATGGTCGCAAATTCAGATGTGTGATCATTACGCCGGTTAAATTTCCCGCAAAAAGAATTTTTTTATCCCGCGTTTGCTGCGGGATGGCAACAGGTCAACAAATAGGTGGCTGCCACTGAGTGTAGTGCGGAACACCAAAACAAAAATGGCGGCCGGCGCAGCATGCTGAACACACCAAATGCGCCGAATGCGATTTTTCTTTTCTCGCGAGTACGTTACATGCATTGAAACAGTTTCTTCCGTATCCGGAATGAATAATATCATTAATATCAGTAAGTCTATGGCAATAACGTAGCCATGTCCACTATGAGGGGGCAGAAACAGATGGGCGCGCTTAGCTGCCAGTGACATAGAAAGACACGGCGGGCATGCTGCGGAAACTGCGGCATTTGTCTTCACTACTATATTAATACAGCACGTTTCCGCTAAGGGTGGGCGAATATCTTAGCTGTATTACAAGTGTTACAAGATTTGTTGCGTGCCCACGAGTGCAGATGAGAAGAATCGAAAGGTGCCTTTTTTGTTGTTCTTGACCACAACCATTACAAAGCCTACACATAATAAAGGCAATTTTGGTTATAGCTTTTTTGTCATGGAAGTGCGGAAAGTGATGAAAGGAATGAAATCGGGCATCTGCTTAAGAATGTTTGGTGCGTGCAGACTGCTTGGTTTGTCTTGAAGAGTTGTTCGCGTAGCATTCGACAGATGGTAAGCGCGATCATTAATAGCTAGACTTGGCACATGACAGATCGCTGCGGCAAGTTCGGAGTGTGATCAACACAGGAAATAAAAAAAAATCGAATTTGGACGACAAAATTCAGGGCTGTGATCATTACGTGAGTGCGATCATTATGCGAGTAAATACGGTAAATATAGAAAGTGACACTGTGAACAAAGCAATACTTATTAGGTAAAAATAAGGATGAAATGCTGATATTCGCCCATAGAAAGCTTTAAGTAACAAAGCTTGCAAGATAAGAAAAATGCAATGTATGGGCCATCTGTACAAGAACATTAATCGAAGGTCCCTTCATTTTTTTAGTCCCTTCTCCTCATGCATAGATGGCAGTCGGGTTAAGTAAACTGGGCCAGATTACCACATAGTGTAAGCAAAGGTGGTCACTTTGTGGGCCAATTATGATACCATAGCACGACACGCATCCCTACAGTCGTTTTAATGTGTTCTGTAATGCTAGCCATCTTGTAGGCCCTACAGTGTCAAAGCATCCATAACCCTAACAGCGTTACCCAGTAGGGATAACCAATAAGTGTGCACAGCAGCACAACTCAGCATATCTATCAGGAGGCTTTCGTTACACTTTTACAACTCTCCTCCTATGGCTTCATCCCAATTTTTGTCAATACAAGCTTGAAGCATCTGCACAAGCTGAATGCACCAGGGCACCATAAGAAATACCACATCTTTCTAACCAATTCCATGTTTAATATAAGACTGGCAAGTTCACTATCATGGGTAGAACAAACCAAATTGTTCTGGAATCAAGTAATCTTCCACTACCCGTGAAAAAAAAGCACGCAAGAAAGAGTACATAGAGCACAGGGGTGTTGATGGATATTAAATATCACTGTCGTGCAGTAGACACTACGTCGGCAAAACAAGCCAATGTATAAATGACTGGATTTGCAACCATGTTAACTGAATGCTCAGGTCATTTCGTGGTCACTTGGTAGTGCAAAGCTCACTTACATTATTTTGTTTGAAAACTGTGCAACCGTGGCAATGTATAAGGACCATAGCGCTGGCGAAATTCGTTAAGATTTCCTGATATGTGTGACAGGGAATCTGCAAGTTGGCTCCACCTCCAGTGGACTATCATATAGCAAGACTGCTTATTTATCATTGTAAAACAAGCGTCATAGTAGCCATGCCATGTGTCCTTTTCGCGGTTGTGTGAGCAACATGCATTTTCGATTTATCTGTTCTTGCCCTTTCACCTCTCGCTTTATAGTGCTGTGCAAGCAGTAAAACTGGATGGTTGTTAGACTTATGTCTTGTCACTTCCTCACCTTTCTTATGAATTGTGCATTAAATAAGGCTTTTCTTTTGGTGAAAGAGTGCTACATTAAGGCATAAACAAGTTCCATGGCGGTTTGCATTTAAGCATCTTCTGAAAACATGTACATGAGGAACACTGCAAGAAGAACGCTTTAAAAAAGAACACGAGTGTATTTATCACCAAGGCCAACCCTTGTGTCTTAGCATATTTCTCAAAACTGATACTGACGTGCAAGGTGTCTATATCATATTACCTTGTCAATGAAGCAAAGCACAGTGGCGCCTGGACGTTGTGAGGCCAACTCAGACGTAGAGATCAGCACCAGCACTGATCAGCAACACAGTAGTGTGCTTACACTCTTTCTGCAGGCCCAGCCACATCTGCATTAAAACAAGTGAGCTTATTCTCACAAGAGTATAATATAAAAAGTGACACTATGAACAAAGTAATTCTTATTAGGTATAAATAGGAATGAAATGCTGATATTCGCCCATAGAAAGCTTTGAGTTAACAAAGCCTGCAAGATACGAAAAGTGCAATGTATGAGCCATCTGTGCAAAAACATTAATCGAAGGTCCCTTTTTTTCGCTTCTGTCCTCCTCGTGCATAGATGGCAGACAGGTTAAGTAAACTGGACCAGACTGCCCTGTAGGGTAAGCAAAGGTGGTCACTTCTTCGGGGAGCAGCCTATAGGCTGCTTCTTGAAAGAGTATTAGAAAATGCGAATAATGCATGTATGCATTATTCACAAGAGGCCTTGTTTCTCTGAGAATGCCACAGCCAATCACATATTTCAAATTGACCATTTTAAAATGCATGCAAAGTACAGCATGGCTTTGAGGGTACCCCAGACTACTGAAATTCACATCAGCCAAGTTCAGCAGACAACACCATAATTAAGCCTCCAGAAGTTGTGCATTTTACTGCAAGTTAACAGAATAATGAGGAAGAGAAGGTGAGGGAGATGGTGCCACTATAGCATAGTTCAAGCTCTATCTCACATCATGTGCAGAAGGGCAAAGAATGCCCAGCTTTCGGTTATACTCGCACCTGTGACCACTGCACCATGTTGACTGACATGCGTAACAAGCAGTTTGTGATACCACGTTATTACATCCTGCAACTGACGTGACATCAGAGATCAGCTTCAAGCTTGACGCTATGCTATACTAGGGACAGATAATGAACTGGCTACATTAAAATCTAAAGCAAAAGTGTTGAACATTGTTTGCCAAACCTGCCAGCCTCTGCACTTCATATTTTGCAAAAATTCTAGACAGAAATCCTGTGTTGGAAAGACAGCATGCACTTTCCTAAAGCTTGCTCTCAGCGCCCACATTTTTCTATGCATACATTATTAACCACTATTTACCTTGACACGCTGTACACAAACAGCACACTTGGAAAAGCAGAAACTAATCGGGAAAGTTGGCAGGTACCAAATACACAAATAGAACCTAGAACACATAAATGGCTGTGACCGTTTTGTACGTACCTTGTCAAAGCAGGCAGATCAGATGCTTTGTCGTGCTGTTCAGGCTGCATAGTGCCGCAGTCTCCTTTGTGGTGCAGAGATGCCTCCGTCTCAGGAAATTGTGACATCCCTAAACAATAAATGTTCAGCTTATTGTAATCACTGCTGAATCTGCAAACTTGTGATTTAACAACATCGCGTCAAATTGTGGAAAGCTCTCGTACAGCCAGCTACAAGAAGCTGCATCCGCTTAGACAAATAAATATTTCATTCTTACATCACAGGCGGTTATTAAACGTGTCAAAGGCACGAAAACAAACAGAACACTAAACACAAGAAATACAGGTTGTCTTGGCGACAATCTATAAGCATCAAAGTTTGCATACAAGCTAAAATCTTCTCACGAGTCAGATCATTTGGATGCCGTCGCGCGTTGGCGTTAGCTGTGAAAACATTTGCACAACACATCAACGTACTTCTAGAATTGTCTATACGATTTCTTGCTGAGGAATTACGTACAGAAGCAGTGACATTCCCTGCTTGAATTTTTGTGCCCGTTCAGACCAAGCGATGCCCCGGCGCTAGCATACTTCATAACAAAAAGAAAATAAACAATAGATGAAGCTCTTAACAACATCAATCTCGGGGTAATTTTCGTGAAACGTTTTCCTAAATGTGCACTACGATATCGAACGAACATTAGGGAATCACTGTCACTGTTTTTGTAGCTGTACTAATCATCTTCTGCTGCGCATGACAAGGTACACTACATGAACCATAAGAATGCGCTAGGCGCCGGACTTACCTTCTGAGGCGAGCGCTCCTTCGTGTCCGTTCACGCCGCATCGACTGCACCAACAGTCCGTCCAACGTAGTGTTGAATTGCGGTGAACTACAGTACGCGATAGCACAACTATCAACACATTCTTCCGTGCACTGTGAGCCGATGCGGGAGCGGCGAGAGTACAACACTTCTCATGAGCCGGGCACAAAGAAAGCGCGTGTGGACCGCACTACGATAATCAACAACGGCGCACAGCAAGAAACATACAGCGAGCTAATAGCATTGCACAGGACCCAGGGCTTAGTGATCGTTAATTCGCACAAAAAATGAGCACATGTTCTCTACGCACCGCGTAAATATGATCAAACGATCAGTACCACATCGACCGCCCGGGCCGCCGCAACAACGTTTATAGATCCTCTTTAAGTACCCCAACTCCTAGCCTATGCGCACCATTTAGCCCGCTACCGTTCACGCCACCGCAGCGCTGCCATCGACCTCCGCGCCAAGCGTCCAAGCGTCGTCTGCTATAGCCTGGCACGGTTATAGGTGCTTGTCGCGGCACTCGGCATTTACATGGTGCTCGCTGAATAAAGCAGCCGTTATTTCTTTCTGTTGTTGTTTAAGCTGAAGTATAATATTTTACAGACACCATACCTGGGGGTACAGGTCCGAAGAAAGGAATGAGATGAAAAAAAAGTGGGCCTACAAACCAAAGTGCGCACGCAATGTTAACGCTCGGTGACCCACACTTCGCCGGTACTGGCGTCTCCGTGAGCGCAAAACTCGAACCGGACGCAAAAGACCTCGACCGCCAGCCACGTGCACGAGGACAGTGACAAGGCACACGCAGTGAGAAAATAAAATCGGCTACAGCACAAGAAGCGCAAACACCCGCAACTAACCTGCACATGTCAGCAGAGCAGCACCGCTCACTTGGTGCAGAGCTCGACCGCAGCGCCCTCACAGTCCCAGCAACAAGTCGCGCCTTGCTCGAAAGGAAGAGTCGTGCAACTGAGAAAGTAATTATAGGTCTCGGTCCGAAATGAGGGGAAATGACGTCTTTTGTTTACTTCGCCGTCTGTGGTTCCGGTAACCGTGATCGCATGGGTAGCGTGGGTAGTACAGGCGTATTATTTCAATGTTCTTGCGTGTTTTAGGCGACCTTTTTCAACAACTTTGCTGACATTGCTTTCAACAGCGAGGACAACCTGTGGAGCAGCCCTATCAATCGGACAGGGCCGTAAAATCTGTTTGGAGTTCGCAGCACATCGTCGTTTGGTTTGTGAATGTTAGAAGGTGTTCGTGATTCTCAGCGGCGTAATCGACGACAGATTTGGCGTCGAGTGGTGTACACTTTGTTCAGGCTTGTTGTGCGCCGTTCTACGGATGTGTACTGTGGTGTTGTTTGTGCTTCGGGAAATGGTGCCACGCCGGCGGGATTTGCTTTCTTGTAAAAACGTCCGTACCGTCTTCGGCGAGTGCTTTCGGAAACTGCTCGCCTTTTGTGCTTGTGTGTGTGCGTGTGCGCGCACGCGCGCGCTTCTGATATGCGTCGAACGCGTAGGAACGTCCGTACAGTCTTTCGTGAGCGCTTTCGGAAAATGCTCGCATTCTGTCTGTGTGCGCGCGCTTGACATTCGTCGTTATTGCGATTTGCAAAGGTGTTTTTCATTTGGTGACTGCGTCCGCGAACGCCAGGATGTGATACGCGTTCGTCATTTAAAGACCCTGCTTCAGTGTAGGGTCACTTACATTTTGGTTGCTTGGAGGTCAGCTTTCAACACATGGCAAGGCATTCCAGTGCGCTTAACCATCATTGGCACACGAACTGCTTTGTCATTTCTCCTTTAAATTTAAATTCAGTTTTGTGTAGTATGTAGGCAGATAATGGTCACCAAGTTGCGACGCTCATCTCGTTTTTTGCCACTGCTGTGCACATATGAGTATTTTTTACTAGGTCAAGCCCTCATAGCAAGTTGTGAAACACTTAGTGCAAATAATTTTTCACAGCAGTAACTGTGATCATGACCACGATTGATCACATGACTTTTTAGGGATTGTTATTGTTATTACCACATTTTCTTATTTATTTGTGACAAAGTGCGATGGATTTTGACTGCTATTTTGGCTATCTGTTCACCAACCTATTACACTGTTTTGTGGTTGTGCTTTTTATATTTATATGTGGGCATGCATGGCCAATCTCATGCCTACCTTCTACAATTTGACATAAACAGGCACTAACATGCTCTTAGCAGATTTGTATTTGACAGTATTGTGGTTGACGCACTTGGCTATTAGGAAAATATGCAGGTTCAAGTTCACCCATTACTACCTCTGACTGATATCTCTGATGCAAAGCAATATTATTAGGATGTGACAAAGCGCATGCATAATTTGTCACTGCTCAAACTGCCTGCAATAAACTTTGCCAACTCGTCCTTGTTTGAAGTGTTTCCAATGTGCTATAATCGCATTGCCAGATTATTTTATTGCGTGCACAAACATATAGCATTTTATTATGAAACTTTGATGGTACCCGACTCCTATATTGCAATAAAATCTTAGGCAGATCTACTCTGAACAAAGGATTCATTCTCTGATGGTAGCTTTCGACAATATCATGGTGCTATCCAGTGCCTATTGGCTGGTCGAGGAATGCGTCATGCAAAGGCAGTAGTATCGCCATAAGTGTTCATCCGAGAATATGTCCCCAAGTGAAAATCATTGCATCAAAAGTACCGACAGCAGCTTTGATGGGGATGTATATGTGTTCGTTGCATGAAATTCCAGAAGTTGAACTCTGAACATCTTATTTGCTCTGTAGTTTATGCTGGTATATATGTGTCACAATGGTTCAATGTGATCATGCAGCACATTGATCACGCTCTTGCATGTACTGCAAACAACTCATCATAAATCTCACTGTCATTAATGAGCTTTTGTATGCACTACGACTTGAGTACACACACTTTGTATGCAATTCATAGTCATCCACAAAGATCAAGTTGCTCATACGACTACAGTGCGTACACATCACACACCACCTCACACACGTCATACATAATCTCGTCAGGTCTACGCAACTCATCGCACACATGTCATACAAGTTCTACGCATTCTTATCGCAGATCGCATAAATCTCGTGCACATCGTAAAAGTCTGCGTAGCACATCATACAGATCTCGCTCATTTTCTACGAGAGTTCGTTCAATATGCATTTCATATCGTTCATTTCTCGTCAAATCTGTACGACATGCATACATCTCGTTCAATTTCTCGTCAAATCTGTATGACATGCATACATCTCGTTCAATTTCTCATACAAATTTTTCAATAGGGTAATTAACCTAGGTAAACGTACTCCTTCACAGACTATAGAAGTTGACTGGCGATCCTGAACTCTTGTTCTCTTTGCCGGCTATTCATCATTATCTTCGTCTTCTGCATGCTAATCTGCAACCCCGCTCTCACATTCTCTCTGTTAAGGTTCTCTATTATTTGTTGTAGCTCGTCTTCAGTGTTGCTGAACAGAACAATGTCATCAAAGGTTGCTGAGATATTCGCCATCGATCCTTATTCCTAAGCCTTCCAAGTTTAACAGCTTGAATACCTCTTTCAAGCAAGCAGTTAACAGCATTGGAGAATATGGTTTCCTCGTCTGACCCTTTTCCTAATAGATATCTTTTTACTTTTCTTGTGTAGAGTTAAGGCAGCTGTGGAAAATCTGTAGATATTTTACAAGATGCTTACGTGAGCGGACCGTGCTCCTTGATTACGTAATGCCTCTATGACTGCTGGTATCTCTACTTAATTAGGTGCCTTTTCGTAATCCATGAAGGCCATGCAGAGAGGCTGATTGTTCTCTGAGGATTTCTCATTACCTCAATAATGACATGTATGTGATACATTGTAGAGTACTCCTTCCTGAATAAGGAGTAAGAGTAAGGAGGACGAGCTGAATAGCTCGCCCTCCTTACACCTGTAGCAAGGGGTTTGTGAGCAAACTAATAGAATCATATTAACGAGCGTTTTTTTTAATGGCGCTCTTTTCCCCAATGAGTGTTTTGCCGAAATGAACACTAGGCTTTCTTTTTACAGCGATATATTTTATTTTGTCACTACCTTAGTCCTTTGGATGTCCGCCGAAGTAATCTATAAATGCTTTACCGAACGTTCATAAAAAATAAAGTGAAGGCAAAACATGCAGCACTCGACCGGGATTCAACCTGCCTATCTAGAGATGGCCAGTCGGAAGTGTTACGTCTCAGCCACTCCGGCTTCCTTTTTTTTTTCTTTTATAAACAGGGAAGAAAACCATCGCACACCCCCTAAAAACACCAGTCAATAATCGGGCAGATTTAAACACAAATCAAATAGGTGAAGCGACTCAGACATTCACAGAACACTAGCATATCCAACGCATCTGAATTATTTCTTCCTAGAAGGTGGTCTTGTTTGCTCGGTGTGATTGGGCATGTCTATCTATCATTCTTGCTTTCCATAGATTATACAATCCAATGAAGAAAATGAGATCCTATGTCAAGGTTGTTGTCTTTCTTTGCACCAAGATGTGTGACAGTGAGAGGATTAACTGCGTACTTCAATGTTCAGAGGCTAACAGCCTCCCCACCCCAAAAAAAAATTTCACCGACGATTACGATACTCCCTAATGCCAAATTTGTGCGCAGCTGTATACGTCTTTTCATTTCGTGGTATATTGGCTGGTGCGTACAATCTTTCTCGCGCGGCCCGTTGCAAACGGAGCGAAGTGTGGCGCGACTGCCTCGCTGACCTGGACATCGCGAGAACCAGCACGTGGGTGGCGCGTGGGCGCGATTCAGAGCAGCCGCCGCCGCCAGACCTCTCAGACGACGCGCGCTGCTCTGGCCACCGTCGCTGCGCATCACTTTTCTTCTCACACTATCGCTACATTGGGACACACTCAGTGAGACATAATTAAAGCACTCAGCTTCCATTGTTCCTAGATAACGATAAGCTTGTCCTGACAAGCCAGGGTTGTTGGGTGTTGGCTTGCCCTTGGCAGTCATTAAGCCTTCCACATGGGCCCGTGTCTATTGGTACCATCAAGCAAGCTTATTCCTTTCCCCATCAACATTCAGGATTGGGTAGCCAGGACACAACTTGACCCGCCGCCATCTAGCTAGGTAATCTGTTCGAAGAAACTGTTTGACACCGACTGGGAACACCAGGTATGCCACTGGGTCTGTGCTGGTCTTCAGTGAACTTCTGTCATGTCACCTCGGATCATTGGGTATGTGCCAGTATGTGTGCGCCGCTATCCAGTGAAACTATTTGACGTCAGCTTAGGTAACTAGGCCGCGCAGGGGCGTCTGCGTAAGCAGGCGTTTGGCGTGTTGCGACACCACGTACCCGAGCACACGAGGGTTGGACCCTCCCGCGTGTGGCCGTGCGCGGCTTAGCCGTGTCTGGGGAAAGGGGGATCCTGGAGGTTGAGCCGATGCCGGGTGTTTGGACCTTTAAGGCCCCCCGGCGGAGGCAACGCACCTCTTTGGCCTCTGCTTCACATAGACGGCACCCCCGGACCCACCCGGGGGAAATCGGCAGTCGCCTTTTCCTGTCCTCTCCAATCTTCGTCTTTCTCTCCCACTTTTGCATCTTTCCTGTCTTCTCATCACTTCTCCTCACTTCCTAGTTTCCCGGCGGCAAGGGTTAACTTTGTGTAGCTAGCCAGCCTTGGTTATGCTGCATTTGGTTATAGCAGTGATGTACGGCTGGCGTTGGCAGGGTTTCTCTAGCAGGAACTACTGTCACGTCCCCCTGTTGGGCTCGATGGTTGGTGGTCGGCATCGCGGCCGAAAACCCAACTGTACTTATGGAACACGCTTTTCCTAAACTACCTGATCGCCCTCAGAAACGAGGGCGCACCGAAGATGTCTTTCAGTTTTTCGGACGACAAGTCCAGAACTTTCTTCGATTCCATGTGATTCCCTCAGAAAAGCCAGACAAACTAGTGCGTAACATTTCACCGTTCCTTGTTTCGAAGTCTTTAAATGAAGTTTTTGGAACAGGATATAAGGCGTCGAGAATGACAAGTGGTGATCTTCTCTTGGAGCTCCACAATCAGAAGCAGTACGAGAAACTGCCGAAACTTGTCATTTGGGGAAACCCAAGTAACAGTAACCCCGCACCGTACCATGAACACCCGCGGCGTTGTCTCGGACGATGACATGCTAGAGCTCACTGAAGCTGAACTCTTGGAGGGCTTCAGTGAACAGAATTTCATAAATGTTAAGCGAATTAAGATGAGGCGAGATGGTAAAGAGATAAAGACGAAACACCCGATACTCACTTTCGGTTCAAGTGTCCTCCCCGAGTCCATCGAGGCCGGCTATATTAAACTTCGTGTTAGGCCATACGTGTCCAATCCTCTTAGATGCTTCAAGTGCCAAAGGTTCGGCCCCGCAGGGGCGTCTGCGTCCGCAGGCGTTTGGTGGGTGGCGACACTACGTACCTGAGAACACGAGGCTTGGACCCTCCCGCGTGTAGCCGTGCGCGGCTTCGCCGTGTCTGGGGAAAAGGGGATCCTATGGGTTGAGCCGATGCTGGGTGTTTGGACCTTTGAGGCCCCCCGGCGGAGGCAACACACCTCTTCTGCCTCGGCTTCACATAGACGGCACCTCCAGACTGACCCACCTGGAGGACATCGGTAGTCGCCTTTTCCTGTCTCTCCCTCCTCGAATCTGCGTCTTTATCTCTCACTATTTGACCTTTCCTGTCTCCTTCTCTCTTCTTTTTACTTCCTTTCTCCTGGCTGCAAGGGTTAACCCTTTGTGGCTATCCAACCTTGGGTACACCATATTCGGTTATAGTGACGGCGTACGACTGGCGTCGTGCAGACTTGTACGCAAGCTCTGCCGCGTCCCCTCCTTGGGCTCCGTGGTGGGCGGTCGGCGCTGTTGCCGAAGGTATATATTTTTTCATGGAAACTTCTTTCCCCTCCTTTGCTGATCGCCCTCGGAAAAGAGGGCGCACCGATGAAGTGTTCCAGTTTTTTGGCCGCCTAAAAGAATCCTTCCCGCGTTTCCATGTTATTCATTCTGCAAAACCAGATAAACCAGTAAGAACTATCGCACCCTTCCTTGTTTCCAAGTCATTGACTGAAGTCTTTGGTCCTGGTTATAAGGCATCGAGGATGGCAAGCGGTGATCTTCTCTTGGAGCTCGGCGATCAAAAACAATATGAAACACTCTCAAAACTAGAGTCATTTGGAGAAACCCAAATAATTATAACCCCGCACCGCACGATGAACACCACTGGTGGTGTTGTCTCTGACGATGACTTGATGGAGCTCACTGAGGCTGAACTCTTGGAGGGCTTCAGTGACCAGAATGTTATCAATATTAAACGAATTAAGATGAGGCGAGATGGGAAAGAGATCAAAACGAAACACCTGATACTCACCTTCGGCTCAAGTGTCCTTCCCAAGTCCATCGAGGCCGGTTATATCAAACTTCGTGTTTGGCCATACGCTGCCAAGCCTCTCAGATGCTTTAAGTGCCAAGGTTTCGGCCACAGTTCACAGAACTGTCGAGGCCGGCTGACTTGTGGCAAGTGCAGTGACAAAGAACATTCCTCCGAAACATGCCAGAACACTCCACATTGTGTCAACTGCGATGGCGAGCATGCCGTATACTCGCGGTCCTGCCCATCCTGGAAAAGAGAAAAAGAGATTGTGACGATCAAAGTCAAAGAAAACATATCTTTCAAGGAGGCACGGAGGCGGGTGTCATACCTGTCTAAGAGCAGCTTTGCCGATATGGCGCGTAAGGGGGCAGCGCCACAACGGCCTCCGGCGGCTGTCCGACCCACAGGCAGTGAGTCGGCAGTTCGGTCATCTGCCCCCGCGGGGTTGCAGCTAGCGCTGCTCCGTCAGCACAGCAGACGGGGCCATCGACCCCGAAGGTGGGCGCAGCCGAGGCTGCCCCAACCTCCCCGGCCCCTTCCAGCGCTGGCAATAGCCGGCGCAGCCAGATCCCTCAGGGAGCCCCATCGACATCCGGGCTGGTGGGCGCAGGAGTCTTGCCCTCCAAGGTGGGACCCTCGCTGGTAACTTCTCGCTCGCAAGAGCATGTGTCCGGCGCCTCACTAGAGGCAATGGACACTACACCTACCCTCAAAGCGCACCAAGCACCTAAGGAGCGGCGGAGCTCCCTCGAACGCTTCAGAAAAAGCAAAACCCCGGTTACAGGGCCTCGAAAGAGCTCTGTAACATAATGCATCACTTGTATTTCTGTTTACACAGCACCAATTTACTTCAAATTCGGATTCGCAGATAATTCAATGGAACATCAGAGGTCTTCTTAGGAACCTTGACGATGTGCAAGAGCTTATACATTAAACATAATCCAAAGGTGCTGTGTCTACAGGAAACACCCCTAAAACCACAACACACAAACTTTCTCCGACTGTATGTCACGTTTCGCAAAGGTCGCGATGATGCTGTCGTATCATCAGGCAGTGTTGCCATTTTTATTCATAAAAGCATAGCGTGTCAACCTTTACAGCTAGGAACGCCCCTTGAAGCAGTGGCGGTTCGAGCTGTTCTCCAAAACAAACTCATCACCATTAGCTCTCTTTACATACCCCCACATTACAAGTTAACGAAACATAAATTGCAATCCTTTATAGATCAATTGCCAGAACCTTATGTTGTTCTTGGCGATTTCATTGCGCACAGCTCCCTGTGGGGCGACTCTCGTATAGATGCGCGAGGTCGTCTTGTTGAACAGTTCCTTTTTTCTTCTGGTGCGTGCCTTCTGAATAAGAAGAAACCCACTTATTACTGCCTTGCAAACAATACCTTTTCTTCAATTCATCTGAGCATAGTTTCCTCGTCCATACTGCCTGAACTCGAATGGGAAGTTATGAACGATACTTACGGAAGCGACCACTTCCCCATACTATTAAGAACACTTAAAGAAAACGAATATCCACCACAGGCTCCCAGGTGGAAGATTGACACAGCAGACTGGGAGAAATTCCGAAACTTAACTAGTATATCATGGGCTAACATGTCATCTTTAGAAATCGATGCTGCTGTGGAGTACTTCACAGCCTTCGTAATAGATGCCGCATCTAAATGCATACGTGAATTAAGCGGCTCGGCATGCAAACGGCATGTCCCGTGGTGGAACGATGAATGCAGAATCGCACGTAGGAATCAGAACAAAGCGGGGGGGTTGCTACGCGCTTCGCCCACTGCAGAAAATCTTGTCAACTTGAAATAAGTAAAGTCCCAAGGTAGGAGAACCCGCCGACAGGCCAGAAGAGAAAGCTGGCAGAAGTATTTATCGAGTATTAACTCGTTTACAGATGAGGCCAACGTCTGGAACAGGGTAAATAGAATTAGAGGGCGACAAACATATTCACTCCCTCTAGTAAATACACAGGGCGATACACTGGAAGATCAGGCAGACTCACTTGTGGAGCACTTTGAGAGCGTATCAAGTTCAAATCATTATTCGCAATCCTTCCTGAAACATAAACAAATAGAAGAACGTAAGCCATTAAGAAGAAAATGTCGAGAGAATGAGCCTTACAACCGTCCTTTTAGTATTGCCGAATTGAGAGCTGCCCTGAGCGCATGCAAGAGCTCCACACCAGGATCTGATAGAATCATGTATGAAATGCTCAAAAACTTACACAATGACACGCAAGTTTCACTACTCACACTTTTCAACACCATCTGGGATGCAGGGTACCTTCCAACCGCATGGAAGGAAGCCATCGTGGTCCCTGTTTTGAAACAAGGCAAAGACCCTTCCTCAGTGGCAAGTTACCGCCCGATAGCCCTCACAAGTTGCATTTGTAAGGTGGTTGAAAAGAATGATAAATCGGCGACTCATTCATTTCCTTGAACAGAGCAAAATGCTTGATCCTTATCAGGGCGGCTTCTGAAAAGGGCGCTCCACAACCGATCATCTCGTACGTGTTGAAGGGAATATCCGGGACGCATTTATACATAAACAGTTCTTCCTATCGATATTTCTCGATATGGAAAAGGCGTATAACACAACGTGGCGTTACGGAATCTTAAGAGACCTGTTAGAAATGGGCATCCATGGTAATATGCTTAACATAATAGAAAGCTCTCTGTCAAATCGTACCTTCCGGGTAAAAGTCGGCAATGCACTCTCACGTCCTTTTACGCAAGAAACGGGTGTACCCCCAGGAGGCGTGCTCAGCTGCACGCTCTTTATCGTGAACATGAACACGCTTCGTGCTTCATTACCACCGGCCACCTTTTACTCTGTCTACGTGGACGACATTCAAATAGCTTTCAAATCTTGTAACCTCGCAGTCTGCGAGAGACAGGTACAGCATGGCCTGAACAAAGTGTCAATGTGGGCAGACAGGAATGGATTTAAGATCAATCCTAAAAAAAGCTCTTGTGTTCTTTTTGCAAGAAAGAGAGGACTTATCCCAGATCCTTGCATAGAACTGCGTGGACAACAAATACCTGTAAAGAAAGAACACAAATTCCTAGGTGTCATACTTGACTACAGACTCACTTTCGTCCCCCACATTAAACATCTTAAAGAAAAATGTTTAAAAGCAATGAACATAATAAAACTTCTATCCCAGACTACATGGGGTAGTGACAGGAAGTGTTTAATGAATCTCTATAAAAGCCTCATTCGATCACGACTAGACTATGGTGCCGTGATTTATCACTCTGCCGCCCCGAGCGCACTAAAAATGCTAGACCCAGTCCACCATCTAGGAATCCGACTGGCCACTGGCGCTTTCAGAACGAGTCCCATACAAAGTCTATATGTAGAACCAAAGGAGTGGTCACTTCATCTGCAGAGAACATACATCAATCAAACATATTGCTACGGCACAATATGCGCGATCACGAAAGGCCAGCAGTGTGAAGACGACGACGACGATTAGAAGCTAGCGCGGGCTGTTGCCTCTTGGCCAAGCGCAGCGTATTTTCCTTGTAAATATATTTGTACATAGCTTTTCGTCTGCGTCTTCCTACGTAACATATCTGGTGGAGGTGGACGTTCCCTGTACCTCGTCACGGAGCTTCGCAGTGGACGGTACGTCGAGCCTTCCTTCATGGCTCCCGGCGACGACAACCCGACTCCGCCGGCTCCGACACCTGCTGCCACTTCGACGACCTACATCACTCTCCCCGCTCCCCGTGATCCTGGCGTATTCTCGGGCCAAGATGGGGAAGACGTCGATGACTGGATCAGCCTGTATGAACACGTCAGCCGCAATAACCGGTGGGACCCTACTATTATGCTCGCCAACGTAGTCTTTTACCTCGGTGGCACACCTCGAGTTTGGTATCGCACGCACGAAGATGAGCTCACCAGTTGGGATTCACTTAAGACACAGCTTCGAGACTTGTTCGGCAACCCCTACGGTCAACAACTTGCCGCGCAGAAGGCGCTTTCCGGCCGTGTGCAGACGTCAACAGAGCCCTATGTCACGTACATTCAGGACGTCTTGGCTCTGTGCCGCAAAGTTGACACCCACATGACTGAGTCAGACAAGGTTTCCCACATCCTCAAAGGCATTGCCGATGACGCCTTCAACTTGCTCGTTTGCAACAACGTAGCGATGGTGGATGCTGTTATAAGAGAGTGCCGCCGCCTGGAACTCGCCAAAAGCCGACGTATTGACCAGCAGTTTGCCCGTCTGCCCAACACCCCAGCGACATCTTCCTGTGCCGACGCTCCTCGTCCCAACAACACTGCCGATGTTACCAGGATCGTCCGGCGTGAGATCGAGGCCGCCTATCCGGCTGCCTTCGACTCCAGTCCCACCAACACATCTGCAGTCACGGTCTCACTGATCCAGGCAGTTGTCCGCCAGGAGTTTGAAAACATGGGTCTTCACACCATCTGCTCGGCCCATCGCCCTAATACCCGCCCGGCTTCTTCGATTTCGCCCCGTCCCGCATCTTCTTACCCACCACGTTTCCGCAACCCATCTGAATGGCGCACTGCTGACGACAAGCCTATTTGTTTCCACTGCCATCGAATCGGGCACATTTCTCGGCACTGTCGTAGTCGCTGGAGTTCCCCGAGCCGGCCTACTTATACTGCCTACTCTCGCCCCTCAGGTGGCCCTTCTCGTCCCTATGCCGCACGCTCCGATAATGCCGCCACTGATTCTCCTGCAACGAACCGCCCCTATTCTCGTTCGCCTTCGCCCCAACGACGACAATCTCGCTCTCCCCAGCCCCGTCGCTCCTATTCGCCGACTCCCTTCGGACGCCGCTCCCAGCCGGAAAACTAGACGATGCAGCGCCTCGAGGTGACGCTGCATTGCTCCCTACGCCGCCAAATCCTCTACTGACTTTGCCCACTCATCTGAACCTTCTTGACGTGCAAGTCGACGGTGTTTCTCTGTCTGCTCTCATAGACACTGGGGCGCATTTGTCCGTAATGAGCGCTGACCTTCGTAACCGGCTCAAGAAAATTATCACGCCCGCCACGACGCCTGTTGTCCGTGTCGCCGATGGCGGAACAGCCCCCGTAATTGGTATGTGTACCGCCCGCGTCTCCTTCGCCGATCGCTCAACAATCGTGCTATTCACAGTCATCGCCCACTGTCCCCACGACATCATCCTCGGCTTAGACTTCCTTTCCGCACATTCTGCTCTCATCGATTGTTCCGCCAGTACTCTCCGCCTTGACCTGCCTGTTCTGGATCCTGCTGAACCACACCCCAGTCGCCTCAGCTCCGCCGACTTCGTTCGCTTGCCACCTTCGGCACTGACCTACGTTGACCTAGTGTCATCCCCACCAGTCCCCGACGGTCACTACATCGCGGCTCCTATGCAAGACGTCCTCCTTACACATGGGATCACAGTACCCCATACAGTTTTATCTATTACGGCGAATTGCGTCTGCCTGCCAGTGGTCAACTTTGGCTTGACGACACAAGTGCTGCCACGTGGGATGTCTTTGGCCCAGCTTTGTTCATTCGAGGATCACTCAGTAGCATCCATTGCAGTAGACGACACTTCATCCGATACTCCTCTACCATCGCAGTCGGCAAATTGTACCATCGCTGACTTACGGAAAATGATTGCCCCCGACTTGCCCTCCGAGCACGCTCGTGAACTCTACCGCGTTCTGTTTTCCTACCACGATATTTTTGACTTTAACGATCGTCCTTTAGCCCAAACTACAGCTGTCAAACATCGCATTAATACCGGCGATGCCCCTCCTATTCATCGCCGCCCGTATCGAGTGTCACCAGCTGAGCGTCAAGTTATTCACGCAGAAGTTCGCAAAATGCTTGCCAAGAACATTATTGAACCATCATCTAGTCCATGGGCGTCACCTGTAGTACTGGTCAAAAAAAAGGATGGCTCATGGCGCTTTTGCGTGGATTATCGGCACCTTAACAGGGTTACCAAAAAGGACGTGTATCCCCTACCTCGGATTGATGACGCCCTTGACTGCCTCCACGGTGCTCGCTATTTCTCTTCTATTGACCTTCGCTCCGGCTACTGGCAGATTGCCGTGGACGATCTCGACCGCGAGAAGACTGCTTTTGTCACACCCGACGGTCTTTATCAATTCAAAGTGATGCCGTTCGGTCTATGTAACGCCCCTGCCACTTTTGAACGCATGATGGACTCCCTTCTTCACGGTTTCAAATGGTCCACGTGCCTGTGCTACTTGGACGACGTTATCGTATTCTCCCCAACGTTCGCTACGCAACTCGAGCGCCTCTCAGCAGTCCTGGACGTTTTTCGGCGAGCCGGTCTGCAACTCAACGCATCGAAGTGCCAATTCGGCCGTCGCCAGATTACCGTCCTTGGACATCTCGTTGACGCGAACGGAGTGCAACCGGACCCAGGCAAGATCAATGCTGTTACGCACTTCCCTGTTCCGAAGTGTGTCAAGGATGTGCGCAGCTTCATCGGCCTTTGTTCGTACTTCCGCCGTTTCGTGAGAAATTTCGCCGCCATAGCACGACCACTAACCGACCTTTTGAAAAAAGACGCTCCTTTCCAGTGGGGCGATAACGAGGCCTCTGCATTCTCTCATCTAATCGACATTCTCACAACGCCTCCCGTTTTGGCCCATTTCGATCCTTCTGCGCCTACCGAAGTCCGTACTGATGCCAGCGGTCACGGAATTGGAGCTGTACTGGCACAACGCCAGCGTGGCCACGACCGTGTTATCGCTTACGCCAGCAGGCTCCTCTCACCCGCGGAGCGCAACTATTCCATCACTGAGCGTGAGTGTCTGGCCCTAGTTTGGGCGGTTGCGAAATTCCGCCCATACTTATATGGCCGATCCTTTTCCGTTGTCACAGACCATCACGCGCTTTGCTGGTTATGCTCACTGAAAGATCCTACAGGAAGACTTGGTCGCTGGGCCTTACGCCTCCAAGAATATTCGTATACTGTCACCTATAAATCTGGCCGACTACACAAGGACGCTGACTGCCTGTCTCGCTACCCGGTCGACGAGCCTGACGACGCCGACAGTAGTAGCGCCAACGGCATTTTCTCTGTCTCTGCCTTCGGTAACATCGCCGATGAGCAGTACCGAGACCTATCGCTGCGAGCACTTATCGAGCGTCTGCGCTCTACACCTACCGACGCATCCGTTCGCCGATATGTCCTCCAGGGTGGCATTCTGTATCGAAGGAACTTCCTCCCTGACGGCTCTGACCTTCTTCTTGTCGTGCCAAAACAGCTACGACAGACTGTGCTCTTTGAGATGCATGACGCACCCACTTCAGGACATCTTGGGGTAACCCGCACGTACGACCGCGTCCGCCGCCGCTTCTATTGGCCTGGTCTCGCTCGCTCCGTTCGACGCTATGTTGCTGCCTGTGATCCCTGCCAGCGTCGGAAGACACCTCAGGTGCTACCTGCCGGTCATCTCCAGCCGATCACCGTCCCTGTGGAACCGTTCTTTCGTGTTGGATTAGACCTGCTCGGTCCCTTTCCCACGTCATCTTCTGGGAACAAATGGGTAGCCGTCGCGACTGATTACGCCACCCGATACGCTATCACTCGGGCTCTCCCTACCAGCTGCGCCACTGACGTCGCGGACTTTCTCTTGCGTGACATTATCTTGCTTCATGGCGCCCCGCGACAGCTGCTTACTGACCGTGGTCGAAACTTCCTCTCGAAAGTTATCGCTGACATTGTGCGTTCCTGCTCCATTCAACACAAACTGACTACTTCATACCATCCTCAAACCAATGGCCTGACAGAGCGGTTAAACCGTACTCTTACCGATATGCTGGCCAAGTACGTTTCCAAGGACCACCACGACTGGGACATTGCCCTTCCTTACGTAACATTTGCGTACAATTCTTCCCGGCACGACACCGCCGGATTTTCTCCCTTTTATCTACTGTACGGTCGCGAACCTACCTTGCCCCTAGACACGGCACTTCCTCCTGCTGCGGTCTCAACAAGCGAGTATGCGCGCGACGCCATCGCCCTCGCTGACCATGCACGCCAGCTTGCCCGTGCTCGACTGACGGCCTCACAGACCACTCAGCAGTGTCAGTACAACGCCCGCCATCGTGACGTACAGTTTTCACCTGGTGCGCTCGTGCTCCTGTGGTCGCCCTCTCGTCACGTCGGACTTTCAGAGAAGCTCCTTTCGCGATACACAGGGCCCTACCGCGTGCTGCGCCAGGTGACGCCTGTGACTTACGAAATTGCTCCTGTGGCCTCAACCTCGTCCTCTCCTGTGGCATCTAGTGATGTCGTACACGTCAGTAGGCTCAAGGCCTACTACACTGCTTCCGAGTCCGATCTTTAGTCGCTCCGGGACGGCGCTTTTGCAGCCGGGGGTAGTGCTACGGCACAATATGCGCGATCACGAAAGGCCAGCAGTGTGAAGACGACGACGACGATTAGAAGCTAGCGCGGGCTGTTGCCTCTTGGCCAAGCGCAGCGTATTTTCCTTGTAAATATATTTGTACATAGCTTTTCGTCTGCGTCTTCCTACGTAACAATATTTCCGGAAAGTCCACTCAAATCCTCCACATCTGTGTTTTAATACCGTTAATGACATGACATATGCTACGCTCTTTCGCAATCGTCCCTCCGTAAGACAGCCTTTCTCGCTGCGTGTGAGGGAGCTTAGTGAAGAAATGCATGTTCCGCTCCTCGAGCTCCGCCTAATGCATCCAGCCAAGCTGCTACCTCCTTGGGAGTGGCAGCTGATACAATGCGACACATCCTTCACTCAAGTTGCAAAGCACGCTTCAGACATTGAAATCCAAATGCATTTCCGGGAACTCCAGCACAAAGAATGCTGCACGGAGTTCTACACAGACGCATCGAAGTCACACGACGGAGTGTCCTATGCAGCCGTCGGTCCATCCTTCTCGGAATCCGACATACTGCATCCGGAAACTAGTATCTTTACGGCTGAGGCCTACGCAATATTGTCGACCGTGAAGCATATAAGGAAATCAAAACTCAAAAAATCAGTTATATATACGGACTCCCTAAGTGTTGTGAAGTCTGATATCGTTCCGTAAGCTCAAAAACCCTGTTATAATTGAACTCTATTCCGTGTTATGTAAAGCATATGTATCTAACCAGCATGTGATTATATGCTGGGTGCATGGCCATAGGGGCAGCCAGGGTAACGTTCTAGTGGACGAGATGGCCACATCAATTTCATTGCATGCAGTTAATCCTACTGCTTCGGTCCCTGTCACAGACCTGAAGCCTTTCTTAAGAAGGAAACTGCGAAACCACTGGCAACGTATATGGGACGCCGAAGTAAATAACAAACTGCACTTGATAAAGCCACAGTTAGGTTCTTGGCCCTCCGTAACGAAATCACGGCGAACAGATGTCCTATTCTATCGCCTCAGAATAGGACACACATTTGGCACGCATAACGTTTTACTCACTGAAAATGATCCTCCAACCTGCGGTAGATGCGGGGAGAGGCGGACCGTCCTCCACGTCCTCCTGGAGTGTCGGGCAGCCGAATCTGAGAGAAGGAAACATTTTTCTCTAGCCTACCGGCAGCACATCCCCCTACATCCCGTAATGCTACTCGGCCCAGAACCTTTATTTGACACCAACGCAGTTCTAAGTTTTCTGAAAGATGTTGTCTTGCATGGTTTTAGCCCCACATGTTCGTAGCGGGTCCTCTCTTCAGAGAATGCCGCTGTGATAGCTCTTACGTATAGCACGCGCCTCTAGGCCCTTGTGTTTCAAGGACTCTGGCAAGGCAGCAGTGCTCGAAGTAATTTTACCATCTTATATATTTTCTATTTTGCATCATTCTTCTACGATGGATTTTAATGTTCATAGTATTCGTCATTAGTCATCGCCATAATTTTATAGCACGTAGATTTTACGCACTTTACAGTGACTATTTTTAGGCCACTTTACGGCCAAGTTACATCTTCACAGAACTCATCATTCCACCGCGAAATCACTAACACTGTCTTGGCGCTCTTTGGCCCTATCTGGCCCTTGCGCCACTAAACCAAACACATTCATTCATTAGGTAACTAGGTATCTGCCACATGAAATATGCCGCTCTGCAATGAAAAGAGATCCTAGAAATTTCTCCGATGCTTGGCAGAATCGAGCCTACGTCGCAAGGGTTACTCTAGGACAGCAACTCGACCCATTTGCAGGCCGTGCCACAAACGGACTGGGTATGTGCGGCTTTTCAATAAGCGTCGTTCACGCCGGCGCTCTAGCGAGCTGCGCCATGAATGTACCGGGTACCTGCCGCTTTTCAATTACCTCCTTGCCAACTTTGTTTACTCTGCACGCGCCACTGAGTGTGCCGAAAGCGAGGGCACATGGCTCAGCGTTCGCACGCAGCGGCACGCCACGCCTCTCGTCTCGGAGGCCATGCACAGACTTCTCGGCAGCGCCACTAGTGGGCGCAGCGTGTGCAGAAAGAAGTGCGCGAGAGGAGTCCTGCTGCCGCATGACGTATTTGACGTCATGCGGCATGACGGCATGATGTCATGCATGACGCAAGACGCACCAGCGTGCCATGAATTTCGAAGGCCACACGCAGGCTTCGCGGCGATGCCACTATATGCGCCGAATGTTCTTATGGAAATGCGAAAGAGGACTCCCGCTGCACTACTTGCCTCGCACATGCTCGTTATACAATTAGTTTCAACAGTGGCACGAAGTCATGTCTCTGTAGAACATTTTCTCGGGGCAGTTAGCTCTAGAGGAACGAGGTGACACTTTTGACGGCGCGCTGTGCATGCGAGGCACAGTGTTCATGTTTCATTGAAGGAAATATGCTGTGAATGACGAACGTTAAATGTTTTAACCAGGTATGTTAATTACAGTTTTTGTAGAGAGCTACTTATTCATGCGTTCCACTGTGACATAACACTGGTATCCGCAATGTTTCCCAGAGTACAAGCACAAATGTCCGAATAGATTCTTACTTTATAGCTTCTTTTTTTTTCGAATTTTATTGCGATAGCAATTATATGGACACTCCAGGGACATTACTGTCGTTGGAAATGCACCTGTATCGTGCCCGCACGGTATATGAGAGTGAAAGCGTGCGAGCGTGACCCGAGGATTGTGGCTCCATCTGGCGCGCGGCAGGGTTGGGGCTGGGAGGAAGCGTACCGTCTTCCATCGGGCGCAAGGCACCGGCGGGAGCGGCGGCGTTCTACTCTGGCAGAGGTTGCGCACGGCGCGGCTGAGCGCGGTCGCCGAATCCTATCTTGAAAGCGATATGCGACGAGTACAGTGTCTAGGTGCGCCAATGGCTGATAGCTACGTGTGCGCTGAGCTCTCGCCCCTTAGTTCGCGTCGCATCGAGAGGCAGCACAAAGGTCACTTCGCTCGCTGCTGTTGCCGCGTCTCCTCTCGCCAGCGTTGCGACAGCGAGCGGCCGCCGTCATCGAGCCGCATGTGTTCATGTTTGACTGTGCACGCGTGACGCCATTTTTTAAAATTTAGTTATTAAGCGACTGTTCACAAGTTTACAGGGCCAACAAAGCAACTATACTTTGTAAAGTGCGAGTGTTCATAAGTTTACAAGGACAATAACGCAACTACACTTACTTTGTATAGCTTTCTAATAATTTGCTACCGCAATAGATGCCTCGCGTTTCGGGCGAAATTGCAACATTTTGTCTGCAAAGTGTCGACATACCTTAAGGCCGAATGTGCGGCATAATGAAAGCTCGAGCGTAAATGTTCTTGCAGGTGAACAAGACGCTGGAGGCACTAGTCGTCAACGTGGCAGGCACGCAGCCCCAGGGCGAGCTCTCCTGCATGTTCGACCTGATTCGGGAAATTGACGTCTTCTCTCGCTTGAAATTCAACTGGATCCACCCTCGTGGATCGGATTTCGCGAATGGCGTCCGCGCTTCCCAAGCGCCCACCATTTGGCGAAGTCTGGACGAGTGCGAAGCGAAGGACGCGGAGGAGTTCCTGGAGGCTCTCGTCTCCGCTCGAAGCGTTGGCCTGGCCTTGCTCGAATGCACAACCCCTGCAAAAGAACGCGTGGTTCAAAAGCTGACCAACGCTCTCGCGAGGATCAAGTCCCTGAGGAAAGTACCGCTTACTTATCACATACGGGAGAGCTCTGGGAACTCTCCTATTTCACCATTGAAATATGTCAGGCGCAGATTGGGCAACCGCTTAATCAAATTCAAGGCTTAGAGTGATCTGTGAAATTAAAGTTCTACCTTACTGATCAAGAAGCAGGGAAACTTACACTCGATGCTGATAAAAAATAAACGATACGAATAAAAGATTACCTGTTTCCTATTAGATATAATCTATTTAAAACAAGAATGCAGTGAACGAAAATGCTGCCGGTGGAGGCCGAACTCGCAATTTCTGCATGATATATGCGATGCTCTATCAATTCATACTCATTGGTAGAGATACAAGACGTTTAATTGGTGTAGCGTTTTCTTTTGCTTTATTGTTTGCCGGCTTCGTTTGGTTATTCTTTTACGGCATCGCCGCATGTGCCCTGCCCTCTAAACACGTGACCAGGCCGCTATTAAACACCGCCTTAATACCTTCGGACTGCAGAAAAATGCAGTAAATGCAGAAAAACTTAGTTTTATTCTTGATCTCTGGGTGGGTTATTATTCGCCGGCAGTTCCAACCCGAAGCAAAACCGTATGATAGAACACGTAATCGATTACGCACGACCTTAGTCTATCCTAATAGCGCTGAGCTAATGCTCCAAGTCTACTTGCGTGCGTTCTCTGATGAAGGAATATCTAATTGCACTCACTACTTTACCTCAAAATGATACCGTACTTTCGGCAGGGAAAACCCCAGAATTCTTTTTCATCGCGATTGCCCCCACGCCGGTGGCGCTGCAGCACCAAGGTATACCTAATTACGCGCACATCCTTTCCTTTTGTTTTATCGTAAGCGCTAGTAGCTCAAGTCACCGAAGTGCTGTGTGATCCATCATGGCAGTGCTTCTGTGCGAGCAGCCTGTCAGTAATATTGTTTGAAGGTGGAAGTAACGGTTAATGTTAGTTTAAGCGGACTTCTCAAAAACACGGTATCATTTTAACCGCAGCTTAACATAGAGCCTATTGGCGGCCAACCAAAGTGGTTATGTTGTTACGCTTCTTCGGCTTTTCCGTTTAAGTTAGTTTAAGTTAGTTATATATATATATATATATATATATATATATATATATATATATATATATATATATATATATATATATATATATATATATATATATATATATATATTGTGTATGTGCGAAGCTTTGCCCATATTCGCTACGCTGTTATTGTTACCGCTTTTCCATCACCATAGCTATCTTTCGGATGAAAGAGAGAAATCACTAATAAAAATTTTGCGCCCACATCGGCTTAGTGTTCGACGCTTCAAAGAAACTGTAGTCGGTTCAGGCTGTTTGGTCACGCTTTTACTAGCTCAGTGTTTGTCTGTCTATCCCTCTGCGTGGGTGTGTGCGTGTGCGTGCGTGCGTGTGTGCGTGCGTGTGTGCGTGTGTGTGCGTGCGTGCGTGTGTGCGTGTGTGTGTGTGTGTACTTGTGTGTGTGTTCGTGTGTGTGTGCGTGTGTGTGTGTGTGTGTGTCTGTGTTTTCTAGCCTAAATATATTTTCTTCCTACCTGGGCAGCTGGGTAGTCCAAACTCGAATGGGTAGTGTGTCTGGTTGGATTGCTGAGGGAACAAGATGCAAATCCAATCGTTGGCTCTACTTGGTTCACTTAGTATGTACTATTGTGAACGTATCTTCCACTCTTCAACTAACTTCTTTCGCGCTGACGTGGCTCACTTAGACGCTGGACAGCGTAGGCACCACTGTTACAAGAAACTCAATGGGATGCCTATTGATCATCATAATCATATCACCATTAGCATCATATTGTACCACTTGTCACGACTTGACCTGCGTGCCATGTGGCGTCGATAGGTACAGTTTTTGCTTTCCGTTTCAGTTTCAGCTTAGTCTCCATTCAATAACAATGAGTAACAAGTAGTCTGCAGACGAGGGTCCGAAAGTCAATGACTGCAACGGGATACTCGGTTCTGAAAGGGAAAAATGTGTACAAAATGTGGAATAAAGTAGAAAAATTTTTTAAAATACAAGGAAAACAAATGATCGCGCGTAATGCAATACATTCGTAAGAGAAAGCAAACAAAAAAGAAGACATTTCAAGAAACATAATTATAAAGAACATGTTATAGGGCATGAAACTATATACAAAAATAAAACATCTTAATACATGTTTGAGTACGTTTCATGATGACGTTAGATTAAGTGAATGTGGTAGGTCATTCTACATGTTTAATGCTGAAAACGAGGATGTCATTTTTCCATAGTTGGCGTTACAGTTATTTCATTTAGGTAGTAAAAAGCTTAAATTATGCCTAAACATGGTTGGTTTGGTGTTACGAATTTGTGGTCTACAAATTCGTAAGCAAGCTGTTTGTTAAGGAACCTAAAAAAGAAAATACTTAACTACAACTTAAGCAAGCCAGATACAGGTAGTACAAGGTTTGCCTGAAGTACTGGGAGAGCACTTGAGTAAAAAGAGCTGTTGGTGATTATGCGAATAGCATGGTTCTGTATGGTGTTGAATAAACGAGAGGTGGCAGTTATATATTTTGCTCCAGTAAGCAAGATCATAGGTGATATGATTATGAATCAACGCTAAGTATAAGGATAATAATGGTTGTTCTGAAAAGAATACGCGTGATTTAATGACAGCTCTTATGCCGAAAGCTGTTTTTTTTTGTTTAACAAACGTAACATGACTCGTAAACTTCAACTTAGGATCGAATTTTATGCCAAGGAACGACACACAGTCCGCTGCAGGAATAAGGTGACTGTCGAGAGTTACTTGGGGGATACACGGCGCAATCCTCTGCTTTGTTTTCAATATCACAAACTGAGTTTTCCAAGGGTTTAAAGTTAGATGATTCAACTGGCACCATTCTACAACTTTGGCTAGTTCACTGTTAAGTTTAAAGAGTAAGGTTGTTAAAGATTTGTCTCACGTGGAAATAGTGGTATGATCAGCATATAGAATAGTATTAGAAAGATTAAGATCCGATTAAGATAGCAGTTGCACTGTATTCCACTTAGTGTCCCGACACGTAGAAGTTGCATGTAACACTCGGATGTGGCATTTAGCTCCATCTGGTCAACACAAGCAGGCTAGGTGACTATATGTCACCGCCTCCTTTCAAAGAGCATGAAAATAAATGATCAGCAGCAGCATAGTATCGTATCATGGGTCAAGGTATGTGACATGTGCGCACTGTAGTCTATACTTGTGTTTACTCTCCGGTACAAGTTATGGCGTCTTCTCGCAACGCACGAAGCCTCTTGTGCGTGCTGCCGAAAATGGCACTCCTCCAGTTGACGCTGTGACTGTGCTGCGAGCACCGCGCAGGCCCGTGAATTCTTGTTGATACCGCTATTAAAACTTCATATTGGAAGCTGTAGCGGCATGATGAATCGCTGTCTTGGCCTTTCCTCCCATGCAGGCATCTGATGCTGCGCATAGATTTGCCCGACCCAGAAGTCATCAACCTGTTTCGCTCCCTCGAAGGCAATCGCAGTATCGCACTTATTGAGTTCCGCTGCGTCACCTTCAGACAAAGGACCGCCAAAGCACTGGGACGACTCTTGAAGTACAACCGAACGTTAACTTCCCTCAACGTTAACCTCCAGGAGAGTGACATCAAAGTTGACCGCATGGTCCAGCTTCGGCTAATCTTGGGCCAGCTGAAGGAGGCCCTTTCCGGAAACGCATTTATCACCAGCATCACCGTAAATGTGGAAAACAGGAACCACGCCAACGATCCCATCATCAAGGAGCTTCTCAGGAGCAACTCGGTGAGCGTAACTTCGATATCCCCGTTGCTACAAGAATTCAGATAGATTTTAATGTGAATTTCTTTATTGTCTTGCTGTAACGGACATTTCATGGTGTTTCCGTAATCATTTAAAGCTTGCCTTTACTGCACTCCTCTTGTCACACACGTACGCACTTTATTAACGATAGTTTCATTTTAGATGCAGCCCACAATCAGAAGCAGCAAGGTTAGACCAGCCGAGACTGCCAAGCAAAGCATTTTCTCTTTAATAGAAAGGCTTTCAGTGACATTACTGCGGCACATTCACGAACCTGTCTATATCAATAACGGGGGCTTTGGAGAACAACGAACGAAGCTTTTTCGCCAAAGGCACTTTTCGTAAAGCTGTATAGCAGCATTCGTAAAGTCGTAAAAGGATCCAAACATTTTAAGGCTTACAAAAAAAAGACATTCTGAAGATATTGCAGGTATCCATATACCGAATCGGTTTATATGCGTAGCCGCCTATAATATTAGTACAGGAGTCCTGGTTAACAGTTCTGCTTTCTACGGAATTACGCATTGCAATAGTAAGTGCTACCTAAATATCACCACTGTAGCAAATATACACCTTCAAGCACGCCTGTTACACAATCAAGAGCTTTCCAGATGCGCTCAACTATTCACTTTCATTGACGATCATATTCGATGATTTCTGCACAGGTTTCTTGAAAACTTGTCCCAAGCTGCTGGAGACATGTGGACGCGGTTATTGCACGACTAGTAGGATTCGTCAGAGTCTTTACGGACAGTACCGCGCTTTATTCCCTCTTGGCACGGTTTCGAAAAGCTGTCCGTTCTGTGCGGCGAGCACGCCCACCCTTACGAAATCCGCGCTAAGGAGACATTCATGCTAAACTCACGATAATAAGAAGACGTGGTTTACGTATTACCGTAGAGGAGGATAAATGCACACTTTAATAAAATACCGTACGCGATCTGACGTCTTAGTTTCTCCGACAACTGTGCCATGACATGTTTCCATCGCCTCTAATTGAACAAGGAGAACGTTTCCACTACTCGAGCAGCCATCTTTCAGAAGCATCGAACGTTGTCGGACACTGTCACACCACGCCTGTCCTGCCTAATTTGGGACGGTACATAGATGTTAGATGATCAGCGTGCTGCACTCACTGCCAGAAAAAATAAAACAAAAATATCTTCGCGCGAGTCCAAGCTGAGCTGGACCCTGATGATTTTGTTTTCACCTCGACAACGAAGCCGGAAAAAAACCCATCAGAAACCATCGATTATCATTGTCAACGTAACCAAATAGCCCGAAAGAATGGAAGAATGAGCGAACGAAGGAATGAAAGAATGAATGAACGAACGAAAGAATGAATGAACGAACGAACGTTTTTCTTGTCGAGTCCGACCAGCGTTCACCGACCACTGAACAACCATGAAAACGGGTGGAAGTTGCAAAGAAGGCTATTCTCTGCAACAACTATTGACGGCTTAGGTCGTCACCTTCCTTGGAACTCTTCTTCCGTGTACTGCCACGATGGTTACTCAAACATGCTACTTCGTTTGTAAATGCCCATAGGATTGCTATCGTTTAAGAAGCTGCTACACCTTTAGGTGTTTTTCAGTAGGGCTTGTGAATAAGCACTCCTGTTCATTATGTATACTCGTGAGCATTTGAAAAAGGTTACTATGAAATAGTTCTTCGAAACTGGGAGAGCTGACTTATACAAACGCTGAAGCCAACAAGTGCTTTCTAGCTAAGCGGCGTCTTTTTATCCCACTGGTATATGCACACTGAAGTGTAGTTCCGACAGAAATGGCGTATTGCTTCGGATGTATGCACCTATAAGCGTGACTTACCTGTTGGTAAACGAGAAGAAAGGGGGCTAACCGGGGCGCCCGATTTTTATTAGTCATATCGTAGGAAGCCAACAAACACTGACACCAACAACATATGGGAAATTACTTGTACCTAATAATTGAAATAAAGAAACGATAAATTAGTGGAAGTGAAAGTGGATGAAGAAAGAACTTATCGCAGGTGGGGAACGATCCCACAACCTTCGCATTTCACGTGCGGTACTTTACCAGGTACAGCATCGCACGCGAAATGAGAAGGTTGTGGAATCGTTCCCCATCTGCGGCAAGTTGTTTCCTCATCCACTTCCATTTCCATTAGGTTATCGTTTCTTCATTTCATTTATTAAGCAAAAGTAATTTACCCTGTGTTGTCCTTGGTGTCAGTGTTTGTTGGCTTCTTATGATACCAGTTGGTGAATAGCACAAAGTCCTGACTGCTTTAAGAGAAGTTGCGCAAGGTTCGCTTTGCTCACCTTGGATTGGGCACCGGTCGAATGGGTAGCGCATCGGGCTGCTGTGCTGAGGGAACAGGTTTCGAAAGCAATCATTTATTTCAACTTGGTTCACTCAGTACCTAGCAATCTGCGAATTTGTGCCGTTCTTCAACGAACCTTTTTCATGCCGACATGCGTCACTGTCCTATAGATGCGGCGTGGGGTTAGGGACCGCTGTTCAATGGAACTCTTTGACGTCGACTTGGAGCACTGAGTATGCGTCACTCACTCGATCTTGGGACCCTGGGCATGTGCCGGTAGGTGTGGTATGTGTCACACTAGGCATGTGTCGCAGGCAATGTGTCGGTCTACATTGACGGAAAACATCCCTTAAATTTATCCCCGCACCGCGCGCGCGTCGACAGAGCGGGGTGGAGAAAAGGGAATACCTGCTGCTGCGCGCTTACCAGGTGTTCCTTGAGGGGAGAGGTCACCGTTCCTCCTGAATCCCATGCTATCCGCGTTTTCCTTATCCGCGCAAGCTCTCGCATACGTTCTAACTTCGCCTCGAATATCGCTCTAAAGAAATTAATGTAATATAGAAACATGATAATTTCGAAAGGAAAAGCGTTGGCAATAGTGAGCGTCGAGCATAAGCGCATCCCGGCCCCCTCCCCCCACCCACCTCATAATCATCGTGGTTTTCACACGTAAAACTCGTGAATTTATTTGAATCATTGACTCTCGTCATATCATCGTCGCCACGGCATATTCACGTTATTGTCACGCCATCGTCGCCAGCCAGTATGTTATTGTCACGCCATCGTCGCCAGCCAGCAATCACGTTATCTCCGTTATACACTCATCGTCATCCCATCGTCCTCTTGCCGTTCTTACCGCCGTCGTCCTTGCCTCGCGCTCGCAAGCCTGTTTCATGTGCAAGCGACTCCGCGGCCACGGTTGCGGGCGCTGAGCGGCACCGCCGGTCGCAGACGGGGCTTCGTCTCACATCCACCCTCTTACCTTGACGTCCGCCTAGCGATTAGTGTCGCTTGTGGAAAGCGCCCTAGAACAGTGGGTTTCCGCGGACCCCAAAAAGGGGGGCTGGAGCTTCGCCTACTCTTGTTTCATCGCGTAGAAGGTGCAGGTTTTTTGCTGCCCAAGAATCACCAAGCTTATTTTTTACGTTCATTGTGTGAAAATGCAAGTGATTATTCCCTATGGTAACTTCGATTTCAGCTTCTATTCCGAGGCCTCTACCAACTGCAGGGCTCCAGACGTTTAACCGGATAGGATAGCAATAAAATTTGGCGTAAAGCGGATATAAAACGGGTCTGTCTCTCGTTCTCGAATTCCGCCAGGCATTCCGGCTGCCATCTGGGCCACAAAGGTGCAAACAGCCTTTTGAATAGACACTGTTAGGTTTTAGCCAATCTCCCGTACTTTTCTCTCCAAGGGATTCGAGCAGAAGGGTGAGTTTTAACCGGAGAAGCACCAAATCAAACTACGAGCCCGCACGCCCACAGTGAAGGAGTCGAAAACGGCTACGTGCGCCCCGAGCGAGAAGCATGGACTGCGGTTTTGTCGCCTATATCCACGCCCGTATGGGCCCCACCACGCACAAGAAAGGCAATTTTATTAAAACCACCACTATGCGCACACTACTTAGACCAGTGCGAATGAAGGCTTTCACCTGTCTATTCGTCACTGCTTGTAGTCGGCTTAAAAACCGCCACCAGCTCGAGCACTGAAGCTGCTCCGCGCGCTGACCCCCCCCCCCCCCCCCCCCTACCCATACCCCGTGTCACGTGCTTCTCGCGTCAGTGCTTCCGGACGCTCCACCATTCGTCGCCACTGTTGCTGCTTGCTAATTTTTCCAACCATTCATATCTCAATCGCTGCAGCGCGCACAGATCGAAAAATCAGTTACGGGCAAGGAGGTTGCCTCTCGCAACGCCCACGCCGCTTCTGGGACAATATCGCTTGCATGTGAAACCGGTTATAGAGTAGTCATCAGGCATTCTTTATCATCCCGTCGTTGTCATCGTCCTAACTTCATTATCCGACTCTCGTCATTCCATTTCGTCAGGCCGTTGTGGTCACACTATCGTCGCCACGCTATTATCGTCGCGGTATTATCGCCATGCTGCCATCGTCATGCTATCATCGTCATCCTATCATCATCACGCTATCATCGGCACATAGCCGCTGTCACACAATTGCCTCCATGCCGTGGTCCTCACGCTGTCGTTTTACCATCATCGCTTCAGAAATGTCATCGTCTTCTCGTCATGCCGTCGTCGTCATACGGCCTTCATCCACCCATCCATGTCATTCCTTCGTCATTCTATCATTATCATGCTATCGTCATCAAATCAGACAAAGTGATCATTTTTAAGTTCTGTGGTATTTTCAAAAATCCACTGTGGCAAATTGCTTCATTTTTCTCGTTGATCTGGAATATTCGAAGAGGCGGATGTTACTAGCACGAGAAATCAAAACATTAATTGAAATAAATACCAGAAATTGACTAACTTCTTGGTTAATTACTTTAGGGTAGATATGTCATTTCACAAATTGCGTGGTTTGCGGTGAGTTTGCGTAACGCATCCCCTTGAAATAAATCTGCAGGGTGGCACCAGTTTCGAGATATTTCCCAAACCGTGGAACTAAATACATAGGAGTTTCAGTTACTTTTGTGTTTTAATGCATAACAGGGTGCTTCGGTAAAAAAGTAACTGGAAAAACTGTGGATTTCTACGGCGAGTTTGAATTCGCATATCTCCAAGCTGATGTGATTCTTGAAGTAGGCCTTGCAAACTCACCGGCTACAATTCGTAAATTACATATGTGTCACGAAGTAATTGAGAAGTCGATTAGTGAAACTTTGTTAATTAGTTGAGTATGTTTTTGATATTTCTTCCAATGCCCGCGTCTCTGAATAATCTAGCTCAGGGAGTAATTATGTTATCTACAGCAGGCGATTTCTCAAAATTCCACAAAACTTAAAAGTGATCCCCCTCCGTTATCATGCCATCATCTTCAGACCGTCGCTGTCATGCTTACGTTGCCGCACCGTCTTTCTGATGCCGTCGTGGTCGTCTCATCGTCAATATTCCAGCTTCATATCCCGGTTGTCGTCATACTACAGTCGGTACGTCGTTCTCATATACTCGTAGTCCTCCCATTGTCGACATTCCGTAGTCGTCACGCGGCCATTGTTATAGTATACTTATCATTTCAGAATCGTAATCTCATTCTCGTCGTGCCATTTTTGCCGCTCCATTGACATGATTCTTTCTTCGTCATTCCATCGTCCTCGCTGCGTCGTCATGTTATCATGCTCATGGGGCGACCTTTTCATGCGAGCGGTGAGCTGGACGGCAAAGTGGGCCGATAGCGAAGACAGTGTATGTCCCATGTAGTCGGGACTACGGTGGCCTTAAAATGGACACTACTGATTTTAAGTAAGCTCTACCCTAAAGGTAGGTGTGTCGCTACGTTACTTGAATGCTGATCGCATTACCGTTTACAATCATCGCCAGCAGGGCTCTGCCCTAATTTTTATTTATTTGTGCTATTAGCATCGTTATAGGACACATCACGCACTCCCCGATATCTATCTATTCCATGTCCCGATCTAACCATGTTTCTTTGCCACCATATTTGGTCACTAGGCATATGCCGCTATTTAATGAAGGGAAACGCGAGAGAGCAGTCCGACGGCAGTACGCGCCGGACACGTACACCCGGGAGCAAAAGTAAACGGACCATGTGATAGCGCGATAAAGCTGATTTTCTCCTCTGCCTGTGAAAATAACATGAAATTGAGGACTGCGCTCTAAACTTGGGATTGCAAACTTTCCAGTGGACTCATTAATTTCAATTTGTACGTGGTAATTCAAAAGACCTTCACGTTTTTCGGTGCTCCTGTGGTCCGCATATTTTGGTTCCCGCGTGTGCATGAAGCATTTGGGCAATGGCGATAGCGTGTGTCGGTACATTGCAGAAACGTTAATCGCATTACCGTCAACAGTCGTTAAGAGATATTTTTAAGCAATATTTTTGTACATATGACAGTTGATTTTCACCGCTTAGTCTGTTGAGTCATCCTGGTAACCAAAATGAACTCGGTCTACCTCTATTTGCGGTATACGAACTACAACCACACTGTAGCTGTCCCTGAAAAACGTTCGATGAGAAAAAAGCTTTTATTGAAGCGAAAGCCTTAGACCGCTCGCGGGACGAAAAATGTTATCTCCGGCGTTACCCTGTCCAGCATTATGGCACCAAAATTGATGGCACCAAAATTGATGGCACCAAAATTGATGGCACCAAAATTGATGGCGCCAATATTGATGGCACCAAAATTCATAAGGGAGTAGAACCCTCGACCATTGGTTGGAGTCGAACCCACGACCTTTCCTGTTAATGAAGGCAAAGTTAAGGCAACCGAACCCGAGACCTTTGGCTGAAGTAGAACCCTCGACCTTTGCCCGCCGTGAGTGATTTCTGGTCATGGTCTTGGGCTGCTAAGCACGAGGTCGAAGGATCGAACCCCGACCACGGCAGCCGCATGTCGCTGGGGGGCGAAATGCAAAACTTCCGTGCACTTAGATTTAGGTGCACGTTGAAGAATCCCAGGGAGTCAAAATTTGCGGTGTCCCCCACTACGGCGTGCCTCATAATCAGATCGTGGTTTGGGCACGCAAAACCCCAGAATTTTAACCCTCGACATTTGGTGGGCCTGTAAAAATTATTTTAAATAATCGCATTCAGTATAGTCAAATAAGTGTTAAAGTGTGCACATCGCTAAGAACCAAATCGGTGTCGTGTTCAGACCCCAAATGAATTACGCAAAATGTATAAGTGTGGTGCTGGCCCTAGTAACAAGAAGTACGAAACGCGTGCTTCAAAAATATCTTACCATCAAATCACGAATCCTAATTGTAGCTGCCGGGGGCTGTCAAGCATCTTAGCACGGAACTCCCAGGAGTGCCTGTAGGATGCTGTTGTTAATAGGGACAGTGGGACGAGAGATCGTGTAGTTTGTATAACATTCCTCGCGGTTAATTCTGCCGTCTTCGGAAACGCAGGTGAACCTCAACAATGCCGTCCACTTCGTCCATGGCTCCAAGGAAAAACAAGACGCCATTGCTTTCGAGGCCTTGCAGCGCTGCTACTCCGTGAAATTATCTTTGTGCACCGCTTTCAACAACTCGGAGAAATCCGCGACCGAGAAGATCGCCGAGGCACGCGAGCGGCTCGCTTTCGACTACTTTGTCCTCGCTGGCGTCGTGAAAACCAGGATAGTCTGCAACCGGCGCCGCAAGAGAAAGACCCAGTTCGATAAGCTCGGCAGGGACATGCAGGCGCGTATCTGCTCCTACCTCAGATTGACTGATGTCGTGTGCATCTGAAGTGGCGGTTTTCTTTTTTTTTATTTTCTTTGAGGTCACTCTTCCACCTTCTGACTATGGCACTGTCGCGCGTCAGCCCGCACGCGAAGTCGGTGCACACGTGAATGCTTCATTCCGAGACCCGCTGTAAACTGGCACAATGCAAAATGGGCCTACCTTGCACGCTATTTTATTTTATTTTAACTATCAGTTAAATGAAGTGACACCTTTAGAGTTCTCAATTCGGGAAACTTTTCTAGCTTGTCCACATCGTCATATCGTATCTGCTAGTCCGCCACGACATTCATTTCCTGCACATATTATATTTAGGGGTTACACTTGCTAATCGCACGTATCGCAAAAGCCCTTGCAGAGAACTTTATGTATTTTTCTATAGCTTCTCTACTTGGAGACGTGGCTTAGTTTATTTCCCGCATACGTGTATGCCTTGTAGCTTGTGCCAACCATTGCAATATTAGCAATATCTTCGAACTTTCCAAGTCTTCTCGAATTGTTTTACTGATAGATTTTCTGTTTTTATCGCACGCTCAGAGCTACATAAAGGTCGCGCGCATCTTAAGGATCACTTCTTTACTTTTTCATGTGTTTTATCGGTTTTATAACGTGACACTACTCTCAGCGACGATCTCGTGTGTTGTTCATATGTTCGTGCTCCATCGCTACATCTTTCTTTTTGAGGGAAGGGGAGTGGGGGGGGGGGGGGGGTTGGTGTATGCTCTACTAGAATTGCTGAAGCACACTTTTGCACACTTGTATCATGCAGATTTTTCTACTTGGATGAGCGCAAGCTACAGATGTGTTCCTGAGTGGTGTGATTATCGAAAAGAAAGTAAAATCATTTTACGAGAAGTACTCTACATGCGTGGTGTGCATTTTTTTTTACATTGCGAATTCGAACGCGCCTCGATGTCATGGTTGCACTGGTAAAATGTACAAAATTGTATTTCTAAATTTTGTCTCTTGTACTGCCGTCTAGATGTGCAAGACGGAAAGAGACGTAGCAGTGTGCGCTGATTGGTAGGCAAAAGCGATAACGTGATCGGGTGAGACGAAGGCGCGGCGCCAATAGCTCGGTGCAAGTAATGACTTTCGCTATCGGGCCGCGGTTTCCACAGTGTTAACGCGCGCGCCGACCCTGGCGTGGTGAGCTCTTGCTAGGTACCCTCTACCATCGGCTGGATACGAAAATATTCGCTTGATGTCCCCCGCAATGTGGGAATCAGATTCACACATTGCGGGGGACATTAAAATTTTTGCAGCAAAGTTTTCGCTGGCTCTTTCTCATTGTGTAGCGTTCATATTCGCTTTCTTGCTTGGTATATATATATATATAAAGACCACGTGGATCATGGCGTATGTGCTGGCTGCAGTGTTGCATAGTAGATAACTTAGGCCGCTGAATATGTGTGATTGGTTGTGTATCCCGCACAACGAATGTGCCACAGTTATGCAAGGTTTTTGAAGCCTCCAGTGTATTTAGCCGTGTGTCGTATTTCTCTACGCATAAAAGCCTAAATATTCTTCTCTTCACAAGCGTTATACGCAGGCAGCTTGCAGCTACAGGTGATGACGATGTGCTCGTGTCATCGATAACTGCTGCTACCTAGCTAAAGAACACAAGCTTCCCATCCCTTGCATTCCTACATTGTTTTGAATCTCCGTGTTTTGTTTTTCTCTTGTACAGTTTTGGTCTGGTCTATTTGCGCATTTTCTACCTAAAACCTCGTGCGCTTCATCTCTAAGCTTTAGTGTATATACAGCTGTCTGAACCGGAACGATGGGTTCCCCCATCGCAAGAGCTGTGTATCAGAACCCGTTGTGTTGTGGAGGGCGAGGTTGTGGGCTCGAACCCTGTTTGTGACCGAATCATTGTCATCCGCCTATTTTATATCCACTACAGGATCTCTAATTACCTCTGTCCTACTCCAACCAATTGCAACTTGCGCCGGCGAATTTCCGCATTTCATCCCCCCACCTAGTTTTCTGCCATCCTCGACTGCACTTCCCTTATCTTGCCACACAAAATATAACTCTAGTGGTCGACTGGCTATCTATCCTACGCATTACATGGCCTGCCCAGCTCCATTTTTTTTCTCTTAATGTCAATTACAATACCAGCTATTCCTATTTGCTCTGTGACCCAAACCGCTCTCTGTCTTTTCACATTACCCGTAACATTCTTCGTTCCATCGCTCCCTGTGTGGTCCTAAACTTATTCTCGAGCTTACTTGTACACCTCCGAGTTTCTGCCCCCTATTTTAGCAACTGTAGAATGCATAGATTATAAAGCTTTCATTTCAATGATAGTGGTAAGCTTTCAGTCAGGATCTGGCAATGTCTGCCATATGCACACCAATCCGCTTTTGTTCTTCTGTAAATTTTCTTCTCATAATCAGTCCCCTGTGAGTAATTGACCTAGCTAAACGTGCGCCTTCACGCGCTCTAGAGCCAGGCTAGCGATCTTGATATTTTGTACCTTTGCTAGGCTATTGAGCATTATCTTTGTCTTCTAAGTATTAATCTTCAACCCCACCCTTACAATTTCTCTGTTGAGGTCCTTAATCATTTGTTGCAATTTGTTTCCAATGTTGCTGAACAGGACAATGTCATCTGCAAACTCAACGTTGCTGATATATTGGCCTTTAATCCTCACCGCTAAGCCTTCCCAGTATAATAGCTTGAATACTTCTTCTTAGGATGCAGTAAATAGCATTGGAGAGATTGTGTCTTCTGGCCTCACCCCTTCCTTTATAGGTGTCATTCTATCTTGCTTGGGGACAATCAAGGTAGCTGTGGCATCTTTGTAGACATTTTCCAAGATATCCACGTATCCCGCTTGTACTCCTTGATTATGTAATACCTCTATGACTGCTGGTTTTACTACCGAATCAAATGCACTTTCGTAATCTATGAAAGTCATATGGAAGGGTTGATTGTATTCTGCAGATCTCTCGATCACCTAATAATTGACGTGGGCGTGATACGTTGTAGAGTATTCCTTCCTGTAGCCAGCCTGTTCTCTTAGTCGGCTGAAGTCAAGTGCCCTTGCTGTATTGGAAATTACCTTGGTGAATATTTTATGGAATACTGGAAGTAAGCTAATGGACCGATAATTTTTCAGTTCTTTAACATCTACCTTTTTGTGGATTAGTATAATGTTGGCATCCTTCCAGTTCCCTGGGACCCTTCAAGTCGTGAGACTTTTCCTATAAAGGACCGCAAGCTTCTCAAGCATATTATCTTCCCAATCGTTGATTAAATCGGCGGTTGTTTCTTCTTTTCCTGCCGCATTGCCCCGGTTCATGTCTTTGAAGGCCCATCTAACTTCATTGCTAGTTATAGAAGGTACTGTACATACCAGTATAGAATTCTTCCGCTGCTTTTTCTATATGTTCGCGATTGCTGATGATATTACCCTGCTTATCTTTCAGTGTATACTTCTTGGTTGGTCCTGTGTCAAGTTTCCTTCTCAGTGGTTTCATGCTGCTTCCGTTTGTTACTGTTTTCTAAGTCTTTCTCATGTTATAATTTCGAATATCCCTTATTTTCTCCTTGTTTTCTCCTTGTTGAGTCCGCGAATTCTATTTTACCTCTTGAGTTCACTTTTATTCTTGAGACACTTTCATTCTTCGTCGTTTCTTTATTAGGTCCTTTGTTACATGCGAGAGCTTGCTTACTGCTTGACTTGGTGCCTTACCTCCTACTTCAATTGCTGCTTCGGAAGCCAGCCTAGTTACGGTTTCATTCAGTACTTCCACGTCACCTTCATTTCTCTTTTCTAAAGCTGCATATTTGTTTGCAAGCACCAGCCAAAATTGGTCTGCTTTTACCCTTACTGCTACTAGGTTGGTCTCTTTCTTCCTGACAAATTTTACTTTCTCTCTTCAAATTGATTTGAATCCTTGGCCTGACTAACCCATAATCACTGCGTTTTACCTAACACTTCAACAGCCTGCACTATGCCGGATCGGAACCACTTTTGAAATCTATTTCATTTCTTGTTTCGCCATTAATGCTTTTACAGGTGACTTTCTGTTGCTGCACTTCCTGAAGGAGGTGTTCATTTTTGGCAGCTAATTTCTTTCCGCGAATTCTACCAGCAACTTTTCTCTAGCAATCCTGGAATCGACAACGTAGTTGCCGATTGCTTGTTCGCCAGCTTGCTTTTTCCCAACTTTGGCGTTGAACTCCCCATTACTACAGTACACTGAGTTTGCGCTTTTCTCATGGCTCATTCCACATGTTCATAAAACTGATCTACTTCATCATCATCATGACGGGAGATTTGAGCGTAGGCTTGTACTACCTTTATTCTGTACTTCTCATTAGGTTCGATTAGGACTACTGCTACCTTCTCGTTAATGCTGTAGGATTCGTTCATGTAGCCCGCTTTGTCCTTATGGATTAGGAATCCTACCTCTTATTGCTTCTTATCTGGGAGTCCTCCACAGCAGAGGACATGGTCATTATTCAGCACTGTATAAGCCTCATCAGTTTTCACAACCTTACTAAAGCCAATAATATCCCACATAATGCCTGATAGTTTTTTAAAGAATTGTATTGGGTACCGATTTCTCGTGTATTCTAGTGAGAGTTAAGCAACCCCTGTGCATGAAATTAATTCAGAGCGCTGCTCAGCTCGAACCTGGAAGACCAACTCTGGGCAATCTAGCAGGTCAAGGAAGCCTCCGGGAGACTCTTGGTCGTAACCTCGTCGGGTGCCCCATTCCATTAACTCGCCGTACGTGAATCGTTCTGATTCGAAATAGTTTTCCTCACTCACTCGCTCTCTAGTACGGCGTATATTATAGTCCATGCATGTTGTGCATTGGGGTCTTTAAGAGGGCCCGCGTTCGCAAAAGCTTCTGAAGGTAATATTGTTCGTAAGGGCATGCTTACCAAAGATAACGTATTACGTGATAAGCCACATGGCCAGGTGAAACCCCATGACCAGCCAACGCGGTTACGGGAGTATAATTACTGAAAGCAGTATTTTCAAACGAAAAACTGATATCGTCACTCCCATGCTCCGAACACATTTCAACAACGCAGCTAGCTTGGTTATCCGTATCAGTTATGGTAAACGATACGCGCTTAAGTGCTTATTCGCGTAGAACATCCCGACAACACACAACTACCACCGGGAGAACATTTCAGTGAATTTTCGCTTTGTCTATATGTACTCCATGCAATGCTGGGAAGGGATGATAGAGGACACAATGTGTGTTTCGCGCTGAGCAGCATCATTTGAGTCGCAACATAAACGTAAAGACGTTAGAAATGAGTGCTATGTTCAGTTAATATAGACATCATACGAGCGAGCGCTTCTACTGTCTTTAGCTTCTTTGTCTATGACCTGCAATGTACTTCGCATGGCATTTTATAAGCGGAGCTTTCTTAGCCTAGCCTACCACGTCTTCGGGTAAGTCGGCTAATAATTCGCCGCTATATACAGGATGTCTGAGGTAAGTTGTGCCAAATTTTTGACATATGCGGTTGTCACGTAGCAGAACAGAAAAGAGGTAATGTTTGCCGCCACTTCGGGCAAGTGGAACTGTTGTTTGTATTTCACCTGAAAACCTAATCAGTTCTTATTCGTTTATTTCTCAAATGCTATAATCAGAGTAAAAGTGTAAATCAGAAACTTGTAGTCCACGATGAAAAATTGCCGATCCAGCTTTCTGTTGCTCGATACGCTCTATGTAAAACTTTTGCGAGCCTGATGCAAGCAGGCGAAAGGTGCCCCGCGACTAGTCGGGCGGCACGTATTTGTGCTTCGCGGGCTTTCTTTCTGGCTTGACAAAAACTTTTATGCAGCGCGTATAGAGCAACAGATAGATGGATAAGGAATTTTTCATTATTGTGTACAATCTCCTCTTTGGCACTTTTGCTCAGCATACAATATTTAATAAGGTTGAATATATAACATCCAAATATGCAATTAAGCGGAATGCAAAGAATACGTTCGGACTTGCTCCAAGCGACTACAAACATTGCCCTGGTTCGGTCAAGCTATACGTGGCACTCGTATACCGTTAAATTTTGGCACAATTATGTCGGATGCCCTGTACGTACACCTCCAAATCCCGTTATTTCGGCCTTGGTTCGTGCAACATTTCGTATTTTCTGAACGCCCTGGACAGTCCCTGTGAGAAGCTGTACATTGTCATTGAATGAAAACTTACCTTGAATATCAAAGCGTGCCGCTTCCTTTACTTCGACGACCACCGATCTCCATCGGCGTCTCGTCAAGCGCCGAAGCTGTAGCTAAAAGCTTCAAACACAATGAATTCAAAATACAACGCTACAGCCTAACTAGGTGCGAAACTGTATTATTTTTATATTGAGCTGTCCGGCGCTCCGACCACCCGTAAAGACTTTCGTCCCGGCTAGTTTCATGTCGTAAGTGTGACGCTGAGGCGGAATTTGAACGTCCGCACCGTCCACCGTATGCTCGTAGAGTCGCGTTTCAGGAGTAAGAAGCTTTGCAGACTGCTTCAAGCAGTAAAAAAAATATTCAAAATTTTTTTATCCGCCTCCGTCTGTTATTTAGCCTTCCTGATAATTCGAGCACTATTTGTTGGCCCGTAAGGGCCCACTTAACGGGAGTCGACTGTAGACATAAAAGCACACCGGATGCAATCTCCAGAAAAAAGGGGCGAATAAAAGTTTACCCGTGGATTGTTTACTGCGTCGCCGTCTGCAGCAAACTGTGGACACTTCAGCACTTATGAGCTGTGAATGCGAAAACATTAATGTCCAACTGAACGTGATTGAGTAATTCTTCGAGTTTTGCGCTGCGAGCAATGCTTTTGAATTTAGCTGCAGGATATGTTATCGAGTTTTAGAATTAAACTGATGCGGGTTATTTCTTTTTTTGGTTTCTACGTTAGCGTGTTGGCTCAAACTTTCGAATGGCTTTTTATTTTCTCCTCGCGCATTGCAACGCTGCTCGTTCCGCCCGCCGTGTATTCTGAGAGTTGAAGACGATGATTTCGCCACCGATGATTTCGCCACCGGCTTCTTCACTCGTTTCGCTGCGTTCTTTTACTCCCTTGCATCGTCTGCAGTGTACTGGCGTGGGCGGCCACACTTCCCTACCGACGATGCCACCGCCGACGACGTAGGTGCTTCGGACTCCACAGCGGTGCGTGCTGCCCGAGCCAGCGAGCATCAGCTGCCTGCGGTGCCAGCGCCGCATGCCACCGACGTTCTGCGCGACGAGAGACCGAAGAAGCACCAGCGGCCTGCGATGCCCGGAGGCACGCGCGCAGCAGCACGTCTGGTGGGGGTGAAAGAGAGAGAGATAGAGATTCGGACCACGCCCCGGCTTCCTAGAGCCCTCTCCCCTCCCGCAGCACCTGGCGCGCTATGACACCAGCAGGCTTCCGTTTGGCCCACTCCGCTCCGTCGAGGCACGCTCGTGACGGGGCGTCGCAGCGAATGGGAATTTGGGTGCCATTTCGCTGCTACAGACGCCCACTTTCTCGCTCAGTTAGCCACTTGACGTATTCACATGAATAAGCTCATGTTTACCAATAAAGCAGCGCCACCGAGCCACCTTTCTTCTTCATCGTCAAGCAATATACCACGGCGTAAAACCTACACATAAAACGCTGGATCATGTTTATAAGCGCACGTACATTTTAGTGATATAGAGCAGGACATTTTACGGCACATTTGAATTTCAGATAATATAGTTTGCTTAACCTTCACTTCAGCGGCGTAACCTTAACCTTCAGCGGCGTACGTGGCACTGTGACAAATGAGGCGGAAAATCTCGAACGTATTTTTTTTTATTTACGAAGTGTGCTCTTTGACACAAATGATTACGTAAATGCACAAATTTAGACCAATTTCTTCAATATTTGTCACTTCGGCTCGGTGGTTCATGAACCCAAGAATCGTAGTCCGGTGGTCGCGTGGCATGAAGGCCCACTGTTTGCAGGTAGTGGCGCCAGATATTTTTTTAGAAAAGTTCAGGTTCAGAAAATTTATTTACTTCTCTGCTGCATGTTCCTGTGCGAACGCCTCTCACCGCTGTTATTCCCTGGGCCCAGGGCCCAAGCATGGTCCGCGCAAACTTCACTCTTGCATTGCAATACAGAACTTAGCTTGCCGTCGCTGTGCGAGCACTTCTTGGTGACATGGACGATTATTTTTTAGTGGCCTGAACTTAGCAAAAAATGGGTAGTCTTCGTTAAGACTAGAGCGCAATATGGCTACGCACAAAAGCGCAAGTGACATTTCGCTCTCATAGAGGAGGGAACTGGATATTTAGAAGAAAGGTGCTTCAGCTCCTCCTACCACTTATCCTTGATGCAAGCTAGAGTAAACAGTAAGATATGTGGGTCGAAGTAGAATGGATGGCGCATTTTGTTTCGTCTTTGTTCAAATTGATTCTCGCAATTATCATCTCATCTATTCTTAGCTTACGGATTGTGATGAGCTTGAGATTCTGCCACCCTAGATAAGTGATGCCTAGCTTAGGCACTTGGTGGCAGCTATTCGAATGCTAGGTCCACCTGCAGCAAGCAACACAAACTTTCCTCCCTCGGCAAGCGCTATGCATCGCTTTCGGCTTCGTGACATAGTCACGTAGGCGTACCACACCGCACACCCGCCCGATTCGCCGTTCGCCTTTGGGGATAATTTGTTAAACGTGAATCGCATGCATATAAACGTTGCAACATAAAAGTTCACACCTGTGCAGTGCGTAAACCTAAACATTGCATAAGATTACATATTGCATAGGCATGAAATAAATAAATTATGGAGTTTTACGTGCCAAAACCAATTCCTGATTATGAGGCACGCCGTAGGGGGGGACTCCGGAAATTTCGACCACCTGGGGTTCTTTAACGTTGACCAAAATCTAAGTACCACCGGTGTTTTCGCATTTCGCCCCTATCGAAATGCAGCCGCCGTGGCCGGGATACAATCCTGCGACCTCGTGCACAGCAGCCCAACACCATAGCCATGACATGAAATAGACTGTTGGATATACCGTATTTACATGTAAGCCTTTATTTAACCAATTATTGAATTAGTCGTTTCACGCCTCCCTACAGGTGCAGTGAGTCCGCACAACATTCTTTTTGCCAGAATTTCAGAACAGAAACAAGAAACCCATATCACTACGACTATTGACGTTATTGAGATTAGCATAAGAGCAATGTAGTAGCCCACCATAAAACTACTAAAACGCGGCATGTTTGAGCGGTGTACTGCAGCCAAGCCCCTTTCTCGCGCTTTGCCCTTAGGTCGCCTCGTTATCAGCCTCACCTACCGCCTTTCACGATGGGGACACGCTTTGACCAGGCACAGACCACACCTCCACCATACTGTGTCAGAGCTGCTGATACGGCCGTACTTGTGCGGGCATTGGTCAGTGCGGCACGGTCGTGTCGCCTGGTGTTTGTAATTTAAATGATGCTGCACGCGTTTTCGCCAAGTTCACCTTTAGGACCAAGTTGTCCCGTGCATTAGGGGGACGTTAAAGTTCCGCAGTGGTCAAAATTATTCTTGAGTCAACCACTACTGCATGCCTCAAAATGTAATCATAGTTTTGGCACGTAAAACTGCAGAATTCAATTAAGAATCAGTGCGATGTAACGAGAGGAATGCGATATGTATGCATAAAAGCGTCGTAGGAGTAAACTTGAACTTATCTGTTTTTGTGTTTCAAAGGAGCACGCCACTTCAGCTATGTTTTCTTAATGCTCTCATGTTTATGTGCATGGCCTCGTGTGGCTTTAAGGCAGGTTAACGTGTTCGTGGGCTGTCTTGAATTACATTTCGGTTTCCGAGCTGTCTTGCTCTAGTTTTACTCGAGTGACACCTATATATTTTTGGACATTAACGTTCTCTTCTTTTTAGCGAGATGTGTCACCATGCTTATCACATTGCTGGGCTCATCATGGGTCGTCGCATAAGAGAACGTGAGGCCAATGTGTTTTAATCCGAGAGCATTGCTTGGCTCATTGTGCGAACCCGCCGTCATCAGAAAGCCGTGGCAGAATAGCTGCACACAATATGCGTTATCTTCATATAGTTAAAGGTAAGTGGCCACGGTGAGGATTCGACCCTCTGCCTCACCACCACTGCTACAGCTCCGTATCCGAGCGCGCAAACTACTGCGCCACCGAAACGGCGGCTAGGGAGATGAATATCTTCGAGGCTGTGCACATTGTCCGGCTCTTTCTGGCGGCCGATTCCCTAGATCGCGCACTCGAAAGGCAGATGAAGTGGTGGCCGAGAGAGCACGGCAATCTACAGCGGCTGTAGTGGCAACACCATGATGCAGCTCGTAATAGTACTGTCTTCGCTCGGCAAAGTGGTGCCATCGTGCCGAAAATATGGTGTCATCGAGAAATAATTCTCAATGCAATGTGCGTGAAACGCTACGTTAATGAGAACTCGGGAACTAAAACTCAGTTCAAAGATCGCAGTATGGCCGGTTTCTCGTCTTACGTTGTTGCGATCTCATAAGCAGCAACATTACATTCAGATATATAACGCAGCAGCACTAACTCGGTGACATAGCTCAGCGATATAATCAGCGACTAGCAATGCTTTCGCATTTGCCGAGAATAATTGCTTAGGTGCCCTATAGTAGTTTTACCAAATATTTAGGCACTCTACTTATACAAGAAGATATACTAGGCTATAGACAGGAAATTTTCACAAGCCGAACGCATGAGCGTCTACAGCAGTCAAACTTTAGATGGCTGCATTGATGGTGGTTCCATTGATCAGTGTTTAAAGAATATACATTGGTGGCTTCTTTTTATTTTTAAGTTAGTAAAAGTAATAAATTATGTTGTTTTACGTGCCGAAACCACGATCTCATTATTAGACGTATTGAAGAACTTCGGAATCATTTCGACCACCTAGGATCCTTAATGTGCACATAAATCTAAGTACACGAGCGTTCTTGCATTTTATCCCATTTCAAATTCGGCAGCCACGGCCGTGATTAAAACCGCAACCGGGAGCTTGCTATTTGACGCGCGTAGATTGAGTCGCAGTTAACGCAAGACTGTTTTCGGCCACGTGCGCTTTGTCATTCTTACCTTTTGCATGCACGATTTGTGCCTTGATGAATGCTGTACCTTCATTTATTGGTAACGCTGTCGTATTTATTCACCTTGCGTTGTCCTATATCCTTTCTCGGCATTACGCAGATATATTTTCACGGTCAAATGTTACGTCAGTTTGCTTGAAGGACAACCTCTAAAGCCTTTGGGATAAACCATATCCGTCAACTTTGTTTTTGAAGCAAATTTGCTAGCGTAAGAGAAAGCGCGGCAAAACTAGTTATCCGGTGGCCTCGAAACTTATTCTTGTATTCTTTCACTATAAGCGTGCCACCTCCGTTAAGGTGAGATGTTCTTATTGTCACCTAATAGTAATGGTGAAGAAAGCAGCAAAACTGGAAATGACAAAACTAGCGTCTAATTGGATGAACCTGTGCGCTCAAAACAAATTGGAGGACGCTTACGCTTCGCCTTTAAGAGTGGAACCCGATAGCATTCAAACATCCCTGACTGCTTCTTACGCGCTCCGGCAACTGGAGCGTATGCAACCGTAATGTTTACCGGGAAACGCTGTCCGCGAACGCTATGCACGAAGGCGGGCTTTGTCGTAGAAACGCGGCCTCTTGCATGGGCCGCAATGCGGCGGAGGCGAGCGCCAGCTGGAGGTATTGCAAGGAACCGAGCGCCCCACTCCGTGGACGCCGAGGCACCCACGCACCGGCGCACGCAAAAGGCGGCCGCCGCGGACGGTATGGGAATTGTAGAAACGCTGGAAAAAGGGTTTCTTTGAGTTTTCGCATAACCGAATTATGTTTTCTCATGCAGCCGCGTGGAAGCAATTAATTATTTAATAATGCTCGTGGAGCCGCGCGCAAGCAGCAACTGCGTACCGAGTATCCGGCAGCCTACCAAGCCGTCGTTTAATGAACCATCGTGATTAACCCTGTGATAAACACAGGGACCGCACGTTTTAGATTCGCTGGTTAACCATCCGTGCGGAGTGCTTGGGCGGTGATTTTGTGAAAAGGAATAAAGGAAATGAGACCCGCCGTTGTTGCTTAGAGGCTATGGTGTTGGACTACTAAGCAAGAGGTAGCGGCATCGAAACCCGGCCGTAGCATTTCGATAGGGTTAAAATGCGAAAACACCCGTGAGCTTATATTTAGGTGCACGTTAAAGAACCGCGGCTGATACAAACTTCCGGAGTACTCCACTACGGCGTGTTGCTTAATCAGATAGTGGTTTTGTTACGTAAAACCCCGTAATGTGCTTTTTTTAGTAAAGGAAATTATATTTTCGGGCAGGGATGAGGGCATAAGGGGATATCCCAGAAGGAAACGGCTTCGGGAAGGGGGATACTGCTTCAGAGAATTTGTTTAATAGAGATGAAAAGGATGTGGTACAACATTGGACGCATTCTTGACATCTCGACCGCAGAGCGCGCAATTTAACCACGAAATAGACTCTGTACAATCTTGTCGCTATCTGTAGCCTCCCGTTCACTATTTCCAGAAGTTGGGACAAGAAATTCGGCTACAAGAAACTAAGGAACAAAGCGTAGTACCGCTGAATGTGTGACGCCCAGCTGCTATGTCTTACCATGTCCCTCTCGCCCCCTCCTCTCCCTTCTGGCGCTTATCATTGTTTTTTCTACCCTTTCATCTGACAGAGTTCTCGCTGGATGCGCCTGTAACTTTTACGTCACCGGCAAAGGACGTAAAAGCTTTACAGAAGAAATTACCCTCCCTTGCCCTTCTTCACCCCTGATAGCGATAAGTTTTTCTTGAAAGCGAAAGCAGCTGGTTTTCGTAGAGCGCGACGTCGTCCTGTCATTCAACAGACGGCGCGCAAGGCTTAGCGAGAAAATAACATTTACTGCGTTGATTCGTGCCTCTGTATAGCACGGACACACACTCCGTCTCCTGTCCTGGGCCGGACAGGGTTGTTTTCGTTAACGACGCAAGCATGGCATCATCTGAGAGGATAGCAGGCGTCAGCGTCCTCAGTTCGGGCTACTTGGCCTTTCTCCAGAGCCTATGCAGAGGAAGCAAGCCAAGCCTTGAGGATGTCACCGATATATTCAATGAATTCCGCCATTGCCTGGGTGGTGGAACGGCCGTTCATTGTCCGACGTCATCGCCGTCACCATCACCTTCCCGTGCTTCTAGTAAACGAAGCGAAAAGTATGGTAAGGACTGCACTCATTTTTCTCCGTGTTCGAGAAGAATTTTAGCATAAAACCCATATTTACGATACTTGAAGCTGGCCAAGTCGGCACGACTGCATAAAGCGATTTGACGAATTCGCAGGACACTAATATTTGCCCCCCCCCCCTTTTGTTTCGTGTCCTTTCTGCGCCAAGTCGCTTCATGTAAGCGTGCAGTGTAAATCGCACTTGTCAAGAGGTGTCAAGTGGGCGGCCAGAGATTGCGCTAGCACCTCCTGCTCGTAGATGCCGGGCTCAATATCTGTCTACTACGAGTGGCAGTAGCACGCATGTGTCCTGGCCACCCGTGGTTTTAAAGCGGTGATGCCGTGCACAAATTATGTCAAACGAGGCCAACGAGATTTAGATTTTATTTTTGCTGTGTCAAGTTTTACTGCATGCAGCAACCGTATCCACTAGACAGACACGCATTCTGCTCTGCCGTGCGCTGCCTGATTTTCTATGACCTGCCTCATGATACCCACTTCCCGCACCAGGATATCGTGAGCTTTGCTTGCAGGATCTATCACGGCAGGCAGAGCACGCAAAATCGTAATAGATCCACCCCTAGCGAACTGTTGTGACCAATACATCTGTATGGCGCTCTGTTTTTGCTATCATACCTACAGGCAATGCCATCGCTTCTGACAACCGAAGCGTATTACTAAATAGCGGCGCTGGTGGTGGCACGTTTAGGTATTTTCATAAACCATGAGGCACACTTATATTTCATTTTGAAGTTGTGAAAGCGCCCAGAAGACGAGAACGCGTAGAGAGAAGACAAGACGAAGCGCTTACCCAACTGAAAATTTTTGTCGAAAGAAACAAGTGTGTGCACGCAAAGACGGAGCAGCAGGGTTGCGCACGCATGTGAAGGATCACAGGTTAAAGCTTTCAAAGGCAACGTTAAATGTTAGAGAAAGTCTAAATATCAAGAAACTTAAATTTCTTATCATTTAGCAAGATCATGCGCAAATATTTGTTTCATTTCAATAAATTTTTTTCAGTTCTGAGTAAGCGCCTCGTCCTGTCTTCCCTCTTGGTTCTCGTCTTTGTGTGCTTGTACACTTTCAAGACGCAAATAAACCAGCTAGCCCAGTTGCCCATTCAATATACTTACGTTACGCACGAAAGAAAATCTGTGAGAATACCTTGACGATGATTGCATCGACTCACCACGGTGGTCCAGTGGGCGTTGATGCTTAATAAGCACTAAATTGCATGTTCAATTAGCCTAAAGTGTAAACCTAACCACATTGAAATAAAAAACCTATGTGTAGTAACAGAAAAGCCCGTCTCTTGTGCTTACACTTTTCAGTCTGTCGTTTACTGTTTCGTAAGCGCTGAGAAAATAAGATTATGCCAACCTTACCCACAAGTAGCACAATAAGATTTCGTACTTCGGCGTAGTTTACGGCGGCCAGTCGATAGCCTTACGATTTTCGGTGAGCGAAATGTAAATAGCACCATGACACTGAGTTTTAGAGACAGCGAAAAGGGCGCTCTTGGATTACCCTTGCGTAAGCAGGGTTTCGTTGCACCTCACAGAGAAATACTTGTTTTCGATGGGTAGGTAGACGCGATTGACATTCTTGCGCTGTACAGACTCTTGTGCGCACGCGTGATTGCTAGAATTATTTTCGCCCGTGTGCCGATAGTTGCCTACCCGTTCAAGTAATGCTTAGATGAAGAAAACTACTGCTTCGTGTCCTTGTTTCTTTCTGTCTGCCAGTCTAGTTATCCGTTCATAACAGTGCAGTCACCAACGCCTAAGTCCCAAGTCCGGATAGCCGCTGGTCCGTCACTTACAGCTTCCAGTGCGAGTGCTGTGAGCGACGATGCCGCAGGTGATGGAAGTCCAGGTGGCAGCAGTGACGCCGGGTTCGAGCGTTCCTGTACATGGGAGCCAAGCGAAAAGCCCTGCTGGATCATGTCAGACTTGGACCTGTGGAACCGCATTCTGTCCCGGGACTGCATCGAACTCCATGAGCACAAGTGGGGCGAGCTTACGCTGCAGGGGTACCTGGGCCCTGAAAGCCCGCCGAAACATCGGGACGTGCTTTCTGCCTCGTTTCTCATCCACTTGCTACTGCGGCAACACAGGTGAAAAAAACTATTTCTGTGGGAACTATCGATATTGACTGTTAATGAGCTTACTTTTTTGAAGTCCGCCGAATAGCCATGTAGTGTTCATGGAATTTGTGGTAAAACAAGGAGACGCCTGCGATGTTTCTAGTAAGAAAGTCACGTGATAAGCTACCAGCCAAGCGCGTGCCTTTTCACATTCCTTTACCCATTCCTTCCCAATTGACTCACTGGTACGGTTGCGAACTTTCCTGAATTTAGTGGTACAGTGACATTTCAATACAAGCACCGAGTTTCGACTTCACCTAGTAGGATGACCAAATTTCCCTATTTTGTTTTATATGATGGTGGACAGCTACGTCGGTTGCAAATCTTACTTTTGTTCTCTTCTGTTGCATTGTCATAACATAAAACCAGGTTTATTTTTACCATTCTAGTATTGTTGTATGCGCTAGAAACACTCGCAGTACCTCTGTTTGTATTGGCAGCAATGTTAGCCAGGCAATTACTGCCCCATTCCTGTTGTAAGCGTCACGATATGGTTGGACTAAGAAAATTCCGCAAAGACTCACGTCCCCTGGCACTGACAAGATTGGTCGTCACTTGTCGCCCCCCGTTTCTCTTTTCCTATGTCCTGACTTCATTCACTGGAGAGCTTGCAACTCTACTTACCCCCTTTCCTTTCGTGCACCCCACTCGCCCCATTCATACCAGGAATTGACATTAAGGATCGGGATCATGCATTGATGTGACAAACGATTGCAACGCCGCAAACAAGCCAACGCTTTAAGAAAAAGCAGAAGTTAGCCTGTTGTCACGTCCTACTCGAGCATTTTACTGCAATCGGTAATCACTAAGCTGTTTTAAATGCGTAAGCATTTCCCTGCCCACCCAACGAGGAAACCCGTCCTTCAGTCCGTCCGTCACGAAAGACAATCTCCTTCAAAATAGAGCCCGCAGCAGTGAGCGACTCAGCTTCGCGCTGACTGCCGCTTCAATGCGAGAAAAGCGGCGTGAACACAGCGCTCACGACTCTCGCGGCACACACCGCGCCCTACCCCTTTCACAGATGGCTTTCCAGATATGGGTCCGCGCGTCTCCGTTCAACAAGAAGCGGGAAGAACACAGGGCGCGAAGCTATCATCAGTCGGCGCTCTGTCCGCCTGGCAGATCGCTTTCAAGATATGGTCCGCACAGCCGTGCAGGACAGCCGCCGCGTATAAGGATAAGGCACTAAAGAGCGACACCGAAATAATGATAGGGGAACATGCCGCTATCAGTTGGTTTCTCTAAACGGCTCTTCCTCAAATCAAGTAGTTGATTCTGGTGTGTTACTTATGCGGTGTTACTTATGTGTGCGTGTACCTTTTTTCTCTTGCCATTTCGGGTATGTTAGGCGTGCAGTATTATCTGGTCTTGTTCTGACTCTTTGGTGTTATATCTGCTTTGCTGTTCTGTGCCTAAATCATTTGTTATTCATCAATTTTCTGCTTTTGACCCTTACCAAATTCTTATATTCAGTCACTAATGTATACGACTGTTTTTGTTTTATCGTGTTTGTGCATTGTTATGTAAGCACTTTTATGTATATCACAGCTGCGATGATTTCTCTTCAGGATCGCATTATCCATAAACAAAATAAATAAATAAAGCTGTTTAAGTGATGGTAACATCGCCAGCGTAGCCGGCACCGCCACCTGCAGTACTTCGCTTGCGTCATCAATGTACCTTGCGCCAATATGTGTAGCAGTTCGTGTCGCCGTAGCGCTGTCGTTTGTACTAGCCCGATCAAGTTTCATAAAATCGGTAGTGACAACAGGCTGCGTGGAGACGAGCAAGTGGCACAATGCTTACGCATACTTGGAGAACTCCCAGAGAAGTTCTTTGTGAATTTTTCTCATAACTTTGCTTACTGAAGCCAGACAGACAGAAAGAAAGGCGTCACAGTGAATAATCATACACACACACACGCCCGCGCGTATATATTGTGTTTCATGAACTCAACCATCCGCTTCAATTACGTACAAATATAGGATTGCAAAAAACAGAGTTCACATAACCTGTTCAGCAAAATATTTGCCGCAGCACTTCGGTCCCTGTTTACTGCAGCGAGTAGTTGGGTCGATTCCCTCTTTTCTTTTTATGATGCAGGTGCGTGACACACATTAATTTAGACATGACTACAGTCATCCTTGAAAGGCGAGTCCTCTGGCATGCCCTGAGGACTAGCGCCGTCGGTGTCAAGTTACTCGACTTGAAACCCTCCTTCCTCAATATGCGGTGTCCGGTGAGTCCCCAAAGTATCCACAATGTGTCTATGTTGTTCCTAGCAGATGTTCTTAGCCTTGTTCTCGTCGCCAGTGCACTTACTTCGCGCCCCTGTCGCGGACAGGACACGATGAGGAGGATACGACATCCTCCTCATCGAACGGATTCTAGCTGAGTTGTCTATTCGAGAATTGCGTGTTGTTGGAGTGATTCTTTCTTACAAAAAAAAAGGCAATATTTGAGAAATTTTAGAGAAGGTCATTCTTCGTTTCTATCTTTTGCGAAATATCTAGTGAAATGAATGAGGTAAATCTGCAGTCGGAGTACGATATCACCAACTCGCCCACCAGCACGTGCTCAGTACGATATCAATCGAAGTTGTTGTTGGGTCGTTACATTTCTCTGTTATAACTTAGATACTTACAAATTTGGTTTTTGTGAGACTGGTAACGATTCAGTATTTGGTGTCATCTTCTGAAAGACTTAGACATCTTCTTTTCACCTTCCAATGCTAACATGAGAGCCTCCGTTCATTCAAATTGTGCCCTGGTCGCTGTGCACCAAAAGAATGGTCAATATAGGGCGAACGAAGGGCGCTATTCCAGGTAATCAATCAATGTTTTTGTCCTCTCATGCTTGAATGCTGGCTTCCTACACAGGAATAATTTATTTAGCAAGGAATGCTAACTTGGGCCGGTTGATACGTGTTGAAAGTAAATCGAGTAACACCGCAAGACAGGACACACTGAAGCACCTGGGAGAAGCGTTGGCTGCCAACCAATTTTTATTGCGGACACATGAGCACGTTCCACCTTCGTGAAGGAAAATTGCAAATCGTTTATTTAGAAGTAACGACTGTGCATTGAGCGTGCCTCATGGAAAGCCTGCAACGAGCAGGTACTGTGAAAATGCAGAAATGTGTAGATGAAATTGTAGTTTTTGTTCTCAATCAAACTATAGGCGCACTCGGTTTTCTATTGGTCCAATAATTGACGCATTTGGTTTTCACATGTAGCAACTACGACTAGTGACTGAACTTAGGTAGATTGACCTAAAACTGCTTACATCCAATGACCGTGTGTGCTGGCTGTATGCTCCTGTTATGCGAACAGTTTATTGCCTTATAGTTCAGCGCATTCCAAGCTGGTCAAGAGGGGCATCGCAAAACCTTGTTCTCGGGATGGCTCGTTGAAGTACAATCACCGCACTATGGGCAGAAGCTTCGGTCGCGGCTGCTCAGACGAATAATGGCAGGCTTTCCGGACAGTTTGCTATCTGGCATTGCTGAATGTCTCTGAGCAGACAATAACAAGCCAGAAATCGATAAGATCAATCAAAACGGAAAAAAGATGCAACCAAGTGTTCACGCAATAGAACACAACGTCGACGTACACGGTGATTCAAATGACTTCATTTTTAAAAGCTAACTATATATTTATTGTCTTTTTCTGCCGTTTTAATGTTCAGTACTCACTCAAATCGCACTCACAAGAGTGTAGTCTGTGATGCAATAAGGTTAATTTTCGCCTATATAGGCGCTAATGAGACCTGTACCCTCAATTTTTCCTGCTAGCGACTCATTTTAATCACTAATTTATGGGCACCGCAGAATCTTCATTCTAGACGCAATTGTATCGCGTGAGCCATGCCAACTCAATCCATTTCCGAAAGGTGCAGCGTGCGGTGATTTTTTTCTTTTCAGATGCGTAGAGCAATCGGGTTAATTCTCCATTATATTCGAAATTATTGCGACCTTAACGTTAGGTCTATCCGCTGTGCTACTACTTCTCTTTTTCTACGCGATACTTATATATCTTTAAATATTGCAGCTCATCAAGACGTTGAGAGGAACGAACATGCCGTTCTTTAAGTGGTTGCAAGATACATTGATCCAAAATACACCAAACCCTTGTGAAGTCGGCATAGAATACCTCGTCTATAAAGCTTGGCAGTCGCCCATCGCTGTGATTCAATATTTGCACCCACTGTGAAAGAGCCTAAAGATGGTAGCGGACGAAGCAGGCATATGCAAAGGACACGTATTCTACTGCGTGCCAAAATTTAATAGAGGACAATGGACAGCGCATGTGTTATAAAAACGCACGAAAGTGTTTATTGACTACTAGCACCGCGTTTCATTTAAAAAAAAATTACCCTCTCATGTGGCCGCTATACAATCGGTCAAACTGGGCGGTGTGTCAAATACCGCCTCTGAGAGCATGCCAACTTATTGAACGGAGGTGTTGGCAGTCACCTAGCACCGCATTACCTTTAATGTGCTGTCAGGCCTGATTTAATCAGGCAAACTACTGAGGCCTTATCGGGACCAGTATGTGCGTAGAATCTGAGGCCTTCCGCATAGACGGAAAAGGTACCACGCGCGTGAGTGCGACATTGGTGTTGCTTTTACCTAAGGAATTTGCGTTACATTCCGGTCGATGATAGCCCCCATTGTGGGCTTTTGACAATGTATGTCTCGTTTTTCACCTTTTCCTTCACTTGAGTCTCTGCTCCTCTCCTCTTGTTCTCTTTCCAGTGCCCTTATATATTCATGTACGCGATATAGATGCGTTCACATTACGCGCTTCGTGCGTTTAGCCTCTGTGTGCCATGTGTCTTGCCCTGTTACTTGGTCTACCTTGAAATGTACGAAGCTTAAGCGTATGGTATGAAATGGCACAGTGCAGCTTTGAATGGGCCATACTAGAAACTGTGCAAGAGCGTTAGAGCTCATTCCGTCGGTATCAACGCCCTTATCGCTCCCTTGCTATCACAGGTGTATTCGCCGAAGAAGAGCGCTTGGCCCCGGGCGCTAGTCGGCCTGACGAATCTCAACCACCTATGCCTCTCTAGCGTCTACTTCTGCGCGGGAATCGCGCGTACGCTCGGTAGCTACGTGGAGCAAGCCACTGCTCTTGACACTCTCCTTTTCATTGATGTCAGGGTGAGTATTGCGCAGCAAAAAAGCCGTGTTCATCAAATTTGAAAATTGCGCACTAAAGGCGCGTTTTCAAGCGTTTTCGTTTGATTATGCAACGTGTGTTTAAGACGGAATCACTTATATGAGTAAATGTGGCGGTGAGCTATAGTATGCCGTGTTATAAGCTTCTCCAAAGAAAACACGCAATGGCTTGTAAGCTACTCAAGCGTCAGCGCAAACCACACCTTCTAACTAAAGTTGAAAGTTGGGAGAAAAATGCATGCATTTGGATTCTTGCACCCCGATCGGTAACCTCTATTCAGTCATTTTTTTGCTACATTGCGGGGATATCATCACCGCACTCTTTCAGCTCTCGCTAGTGTATTTGATCTGATTGTGAATGAAGGAGTTTAAGGCGAAAACCATAAGTGGCTCATGCATCCAAATATCCATTGTCTGTCGTTAAAAAAAAAAATTACCTTCCCATGTTATGGCACCAAAATTGAACGTGCCACCCATGACCATTACTGGGATTCGAACCCACGTCCCTTGGTAATAAATCAGGCAAAGTTAATTAAACACCCGAACCCACGACCTTTGGTTGGAGTCAAAACCACGTCCTTTCGTGGGACCGAAATTCCTTTGGCACTAATGGTGCATCACTGATGGTCGAACCAAGTTTTCGTGTTATTTAAGGCGCGGATAATCAAGACACAATTAATTAGGACCAATTCAGGCACGCGATGAAGCGACATTTGGTATTAGTGAAGGAAGAGTTCATTAAGGCGCACGTAATTTAGATAGTGCACTTGGACCCATGGCATTTGATGGGAATCACAACCCACTGCGTTTAGTATTCAGGCGAAGTTAAGGCAATCGAACCCACGGCCTTGGGAGAGCTGAATCATCTAGTTTTGGTGGGACCAAAATTCAATGGCACATCAACTGATGTTGCCACCACTGGTGGTCGCACCGACGACATTGGAGTTAATAAAGGCAATGTTATTAAAGACACTCGAACCGTGAACCTTTGGGGGACTAAGATTTTATGGAAACCGAAATTGATGATGCCACCATTGATGGTCGGACCCAGGACCGTTGGGGGGAGTTGAACCCACGACCTTTGCGGTTAATTATGGCGCAGTAGTTTAAGGTACTCAAACCCATGACTGTTGGCGGGAGAAAACAATAGGAAATAACGCATTCCGATGAGAATGTTAATTTATGTATTCTTTTGTGAGCGCACAGGCTTTCGCCTTCATCCTCTTTAGCGTATGTGCTAACGTGACTTTAAACTTTCTTTCCAATACAAAAAGAAAATTGCTATGCACAGTAATAAAAAATGGGTGAAACATTGCCTAATCAGCAAAGCACAACCGAGATGTGTCATCTAATGTCATCTCACCTAATGTGCCGGCAATCACGTCGTCAGCCGCCTCAGAAGTATCAGCCAGCACTATTCCGCCGCTCGGCAAAATGAGCCAGCAGTCCTCCATGCCTGGGCTCTAGGACATCTAGTGCCTCGGCTCGGGCAGAGAAAGCCGAAACACCCGCGAGTGTACACCATGAACGAGCATCCAGCGCCTCATCGGAGGTGATGGATATATCGCCAAACGCATCGGCGTCCCAGACGCTGGAGGGAGGGCGCAGCTTTCCGGAGCGTGCCGAAAAAGAAAACACCACTTCGCTGGGCCCGGAAAAGACCCTGTGTAATAACAGCGCCAGCGTCCACGTCTTTCGAAACCGAGCGTACGAGCCAGCCAAGAATGAAAGAGCGAACACAAAGCACAGCGGCGGTTGCGCGAGGAGGAAAGCGGAGGAGGAGGCTATGGCGAACGAGTAGAAAAAGTGTAGTACCGCGCAAGACGGGCTCTGAGGCGGCGATGGCTGTGAGATGGTGCCAGAGTAGCATGCGTCGTCTGTTCACCGATGACGTAACCGATACCATATATGGAAACAAAGCGCTGCATGGGCAGAGGTCTGTCTGCGGTGGCTGCTATGAAACGCGCCCTCGCGTCGCCCACGCGCCGCCCCTCGCGATCTCCCAATTAGCGAGGCACTTGATCCACTCTTTGCTCCATTTGTAACGTGCTGCACGACACATATGTATGCATGTATGTATGCAAGTATGCATGTGTGTGTGTGTGTGTGTGTGTGTGTGTGTGTGTGTGTGTGTGTGTGTGTGTGTGTGTGTGTGTGTGTAACGTGTTGCACGACACGTATGTAAGAAAGCACCTATAGAGCTGCGCTCAATATTCGCATGGTGAAGTAGTGTAACCGGTGGCGACGTTTTACTCTTAAACAGACAGAGCAACGTTATATCAATATGAATACACAAATATTATACCGCAAGACCAGGGGTCTTTTCCGCAATCTCGATGACGTTAAATAATTCTTACAAAAGCGTAATCTATAGTTGCTGCATATTCAAGAGGCACATCTGAGACCCACGCAACGAAACTTTCTTCGTCAATGCACAATTTTTTTAAAGGCGGTATACTAACACTTGCGTGCTGCTCTTCGGCCATAACTAGCATGTGTGCCAATAAACAACCCTCATTCATTCATTCATTCATTCATTCATTCATTCATTCATTCGAAAAGGTGGTATAGCAAAAGCCCCTGACAAGTCTGCAGGTTGTCGACATGTCGCCCATCGGACGACCGCAGGCATTGCCTGTTGGGTACTTCTTTCAGAGCGCAACTCTTAAAGTGGCCAACACACCCAATTCGCGATGATAATACATATTGTACGAGGTAATCCTTGTGCGTTTAAGAACACGTTGGCAACATTTTAACGCATTTGCGCCAGCAGGTGATTTGTAAGTTAATCTTTTATTACACTCGAACGCCATAACAGTAGAGAAACACTGTCACGCTCGCGAGCTGTGACGTCACAAGCTGCATGCTTGCCGAGCGAGCATGTGTATCCCGGCGAAGAATCCATGTTTCAGCTTTGCGCGTATGCGAGAAACATCTGCTTCGTTCACCTTACCGTTGGAATTGTTCAAGTTGCAGCGGCTGAAACAATGCCACAACGGTGCCCGTGTAGCGCTGTGGGCTGCCAGAGCGAACGGAGCAAGGAGTGTTCCGTATCGTTCTTCAGGTTCCCCAAGGAGCCAGTGAAGCGTAAGGCTTGCGAGATGAATGTGGGCAGGGAGGACTGGCGCTCATCTGACGATTTTGTGTTTTTCTCGGTACACTTCACGCCAGACAGTTACTACGCCGATTTGCGCCTGCTCGCCGAATTTGGGATACCCATGAAAGAGCTAAGGCTGCGGCCAAACGCGATACTAACCGTGTTCGCGCACCAACCCATCCGGCAGGCAGTGCCCCGGCCAAACATCAGCCTTGCTATTTTTCTTCTACCAATATCGGGTGCAATAAGGCATCTTGAAGCAAAAGTTCAGCCAAAGCGTATGTTGCGCAAAATCCTTGCGCCGCGGGGACATGTGCGCGGGCATTTGTTGAAAATGCCGCATGCAACTACAGAGGAACGCGCGGCCACTTAACAAAATTGTAAGTTTCTTGAGTACTGATTCGAGAGACATGCAGGCATGGAATGCATGCCAGCAATCTACGCACCGAACAATTAGCAATGTGCGAAGTAGAGCCAGGCTTCATCTTCCGTGAATGGCTAGTTAAGCAGCGCTGCTCGCATGAAATATTTTGAAATTGAGCGATAAAGCTGCAGTACTTAAGAGCACGGAAAGGCATCAGCAGCATTTCATGCAAGACCAATGCCGCCGTCTATGTTGACCATATTTACTACGCCGTTTTTGTCCATAGCCTCCAAGACTTGCGCGCACCAGCGGGCGGGTGCCAATCTCGAAGGATACGTTTCTTCACTTGTGCTGGTGGTGATGGGTCAAAGTCAAAATGCGCAGCCAGTACGGAGCCATCGCCATTTCTGCTGCTCAAAGATTCGTCACTTGCTTGTTCACGCGAAGTCGGCGGTGTGCCAGGCAATAGGTGAACCAAATACACGGCAACCAACAGTAACCATGCTCCGACCTCACGTGGAGCGGTGGCTGATTTTGTAGCAGACGATGGCACGGTTCCATGCTGCACATGACGTCACACATGGCATGGTAATATGATGGATCTTAAAGTAGCCCGCTCTATGGGACCTTGCGACCCGTAGCTCGCAGGACCTTTCAATAAAGTTACTCCATCCATCCATCCATCCATCCAAAGCCGGCGAGTTCTAGCTCACATTCTGGACAGACGGGCTCAGTTTCCCCAGTTTACCCAGTTTTTACACGTGTATAGCCATAACAAACCCTCTACTACAATTTTTCGCGGAAACCTGGAAATGTTTGTAAGTGTGTCACGCCCACTTTATTGCCCATTCCTGTGGCGACCATCAGCAACGGCGGCAGCATAACCGAGCGAACGAGCACAACAGCGAAAGATGAAAGGGCGAACGGGGAGTGGCAGGTGAAAGACGCAAGCCGCGAATGGCGGAAACCAATGAGAGCCGCCCCTTCAGTGACGTGCGCGCGGGAAACAGGTTTCATGCTGTCCTGCCTGACTGTTCGATGCGTACTCGTAACTCGTCTCAGCCGGTCTTGTTTCGTATCGTTTTCTGCTCGCGTAAGCTCTCGCTCATGCTTGTTTCGTTTGCTTGGTTTGGTCTCCGCGCTTGTTTCGATTATGGTTTCCGATTGTATTGTAGTCCGATTTTACGCGCGACTTGAATTGTGCAGTACTTTCGGAAGCAAGCCACACCAGCCATTACAACGGAACCTTCGACGAGCCATATATAAAAGCCGATGTGCTTGATCCGCAGATCAGATTTTCGACGAATGCCGACTCTGCTACATGTCTCTCTCAAATTCTTTGGCTCAATATATCGTGAAATGAAAATACGTGCAGAGCTGCGCTCAAGTATTTTAATAAAAGTGGTAACCGTAGGTTTCATATATACATACCCCCAATCACATCGGTTGAACATATATTTATATACTCATTATTCAACGTCAGAAACCCTGCATTCTTGCCGGTTATTTTAACGCTCACAACAGGTTGTGGGGAGACTCGCGATGCGACGGGACAGGCCGACTCCTAGAAAACTTTCTCGTGCACATATGTGTGTGGTTCTTCTATAAAAAGAGATCACCCCATCACAATCCTCATAATGATTATTATTCTTCAATAGGCTTGTCGATTGGCTCTGCTACTCTTTTCCCTGACTTAGAATGGCATGCAAAGAAAAATTAATTTGGAAGTGACCACTTCCAGTAACTCCAAACTTGGCAACACAACATAACTCCCTTCCGCCTGTCGCTCCCTGGAAACAAGCCTCGGCTTATTGGGAATGTTTCAAGAAATCCACCTACTTATAACGTATTCTATAATTCTAGCATGGAACATGCTGTATCACATTTTACCACTTCTATCGTTGACGCACTGAATATTTCATTCTTCGAACAAACTGTAATTCGTGCAAAAGGAGAGTGCCCTGGTGGAGTGATGATTGCGGAGTGGCACGAATGAGATAATATAAAACTGTGGGCAAACTAAGTCAATGTCCTACTGTTGATATTTTGTCGAAATTATACGTGTCAAATCACAGGGAAGAATAGCGCAGCAAGAGGCAAAAAAGGGAAGCTACGAGAGGTTTATTTTTGGTACAAATTCATACACTCAGGAGACGAAACATTTCAGCAGTGTTTGTTTAATTTTTTTCTAACGCAGCGCTTTGACATTATCGCTTCGCAAAGTCACGAAATCATTGAATGCCGGAAGGACGAAGTGTAAGTAAATCCATGTACTAACATTGCCATGTCGACTGAACTGCTCTGCTTGCAGCTTCCATAGACACAATCACCACAGTTCCCTCAAGTAATTGTATGAAACTCTGTGGGAAATTTCTCTGTCCTCGATGCGTTCGGAATGAAAAGAGGTCTCGAAAAGTCCGCAAGGTTATTCATAGTACTCTCTTGTGGAAACGGCTTGAGACTAAGCGAAGGCCATTTACGCAGACATTTGCTACAAACAAAGTTAATAATGCTAACGCAACGTCAAATTTAGTTAGAAACGGGCGGCTGGGACCACTGCCGTTTCTTACTTAAACTATGTGAAGCACTCAAAGACGATGACGTTCAATATGTAAAATAGTATTTGTACGCTCAACGCTGCAGGACGTTTAGCGTTCTGCGCACGCGCATTTCAGTCCCACTATTCTGCTAAACCCGCTATTACTCTAAACACTCTAATCTCAGATGTTCTCAGGAGTCCTCCGTTTCGCTACGCTAGTTTTACATTCGCATGCTAAATGATTCCGTAGGGCGAAATTGGATACTAAGCGGAAATGCTTTCCCACAGATAGAAGCACGGACCAAAGCGTTAAGAAAAACGAGAGGTGGACTTATCTAGCAATGTATACAACAAAGCGCCACTCCTACTCAAGTTGGAGTGGGCGTGGCAAAAGCTCACCACTGCCACATTTCACGAAACCACATTGAAGTATGCACAGCCTCCTTTTAGCCATTTGAAGTTTTTGACTTAGCGGGGCTACGCATTGTACCTTCGTTTGGACGCTGCGTCTGACCTTGCAAGCGTCATTGCATTGTTTCCTATAAAACACATACACCCATCAGTAGGTTTTAAACAAGGCTTCATAAACAACACTGAAGTTTCCCGTGATGTAAATTCCGAAATAGAATGTTGAATATGCATTTCAACTTTGACGGCTCCGCATCGCGATGGATTCCAGGAAATTATATGCGTGCTTTGCCGTCCTTCTTTCAGCTCCCGAGAGATTCACTGGACAAACAATTACAGGGTACGGATTACGCGAGAAATGTGTATTTAAGCACAGCAAAAACACTCAGTTTGGGGATCACTATCTAAGTCACAAAGGCTATACGAGGGACGGAAACTTCTAATTAGGTGCTGTGTGCCATGGGTGTGTGTAAGTCCAGCTTTTTGAAAAATACCGTGTCCCGTTACCTTCCGTCATCACCTGTGCATTTTTTGTTAGTTTAGCAGGATTTGGCGCTGCCGCTTACTCTTCACCCTTTCTTAGGCTGCATCGCAGGTTCTGAGGGGATGCAAGAGTTAGTCTTTCTATTTTTGTATGCAAGCATCGCTTACTGCTAAAAATACCAGGGGGAACTGTGGCACTGCGATAATTTTTCTGTCATGGAAATAATTGGTTACGACCTGAATATGTCTGATCTTCTTGCTTGTAGCTTCAGAAGTTCTTGAGACTTTGTTTACTCCGTTTATCTTCCTTTGTTTTCCCAAATTGCGAACCATTATTTTTTAAAACGAAGGATGCAACAAGTCCGCGCTGATGCGTCATTATAGCAAATAATTGTATTTGCAACGAGCAAAATTGTTCAACAAGCTAGTTTGCGATGTCGCAAATGTGTTTGAAGACGTAAAGATGACGTTTATACAAATACATGTATTATTACGTTGCTATCACTCTCATGCTGGATGAACCACCATACTTGCAGGTGCTGTAGTAACTTTACTTTTACAAAGTTCTACGACATGTGTTGTAACGCTGTAAACGGGACGCGCAGGCTACTGACACGGAGGCTGCAATGTTCCTGGACTACTTGTCTCGCAACCGAAGTGTGAAGGTCCTTTGCCTGCAAGAGGCTTTCCTGACAGCGCGGGAAGGCCACGCTCTCGCAGACGTCGTCCTAAAGCATGTGACCCTTCGTGATCTCAAGGTAAAACGGAGTGGACGACTATTTTCCAAAGCCCGACGTAGTGCATGCACCGACTGTCCCATCCTTCGGCGGAAAATGTCACTAAAAAGCGAAGGTTCAGGAAAAAAATGAAAACTAGCCAAAGAGCAGGCAAGCAGCCAACCTCAAGTTTTAGGCGCCAAACACTCTCGAAAAACGGCCGATCTGGCGAAAAGTAGCAAAAACCGGCCACGTCTGTCTCAGCCTTTGACTGAAACGGTGTTGTGCTGAAACAAGGTGACTTTAGAATACAAGGAAACGCTACTACTATAGACACGACAGCTGTTGCGGGCAAAATGAAAGTGCGGTAATGTACGATTCTGCTATTTCTGAAAAATAAGCACCAGGCATATTTGTCAAGCCGACAACTGATGCAGAGTGTAGAGACACAAAGCCCCTTTAAAGCACCGTAGAGTCTAGGTGACACTACACGAGCAGTCGCATGTCCCATCAACACATCTGTGCCGGCCACGGTAGGTATGTGGCTATAGCATTGCTCGACGTCAGGGGTTCAATCCCCTCCACGACAGCAGAATTTCGGCGGGAGCAAAATACAAAAACGGTGGCGCACTAATATTGGTGCACGTTAAACACCAGGGTATCAAAATAATCCAGAGTCCGCCACTATTGCTTTGTGTGTACCCAAAGATAAAATTAAAGTGGGGAAGCCCGCACCACCAGTAAGGTATAGCAGGCATAAAAACCAATAAAAATAAATGAACAGGGCAAGCCGATGCTACCCCAAATAAAATTTATCGAAAGGCCAATTAGCGTAAGAAAAATGAAATCGGAGGCAAGCCTGAATATGTTATAACAAGAAAAAGGTGGGTATCGTAGAAAGAACAGGTATTTCAGCGCGTTGAGTATATATGTGCTCCTAAAGAAGAATCGCGCAACGATGGCGCCGATCGCTCTTTGGGTAGGCCAGAGGTAGGCAGTTGATGCCAGACAATTGATGATGATGATGATGATGAAAAACGTTTATTTGCTCTATTTTGCAGTGATTTTTGCGGCTTCAGATGGAGTCTTCCATCTTCTCTCCACGGTCGGTTCCCCTAGTCCAGGGCTCCGCTGAGGGTAGCTGCCCTGCGTGCACGCCTTACTAGTCCTTGTTGGACTTTCAGGATGTCGCTGGATAGCATCCTCTCCCACTGTTCCGCACTCGGGTGTTTTATTATGGCTAGCCCATCTGTTTTCTGGCAAGCCCATGTGGTATGGTATAGGGTTGGTTTGTCTCCACACCATGGGCACTTGCTCTCGTACTGCGTGGGGTAGATCTTGCTTAGCATGTTTAGGCACGGGAATGTTCCCGTTTGTAGGTGTCGCCATGCTACGGCATCTTCTCTATTTAGTTGTTTGTGAGGGGGCGGGTATTTTCGTCTGATGCCTCTGTAGTAGTTTAGTATCTCTGAATAGCTTTGGGCTACCGGCTCGGGTTCCTCAGCGGGGTCGGGCTTGTTGGATGCTCGGTTTGTTGCGTGCCCTCGAGCTATCCTATCCGCCTCCTGATTTCCCGTAATGTCGGTATGTCCCGGCACCCAAACTATCGTGTGTTTGGCCTGGTTGTTGACGGTTTTGCCACTTGAGCGGAGGATGCGGAGCGCACTGTGGCTGATTCTGCCATTTAGGTAGTTGCGGCATGCTGCTTGGGAGTCTGTGAGTATGGTTAAGGACCTGTTGGATCGGTAGCCCTCCGCTGCCACTAGAGCCACGGCTGCCTCTTCGGCCTCAACTACCGTACAGTTCCGAATTGATGCGCTGGTGATTTCTTTTAGGTCCGAGTTGATCACCGTTGCGATTTTGCTTTTCTTGTGGTTTCTGTCCTGAGTGTAGGTAGCGGCGTCTACGTCCACTGTGTCGTGTCTAGTTGCCAGTGTTCTTTGTACATACTCTGCTCTTGCTTCTCTTCATGGCATGTGTAGGTTCGGGTCCATATTGCTGGGTATCGGTGCTACTTTGATGGTGTTTCTGTATTCGTCCGGTATCGTCTCCGTGCTTTGTGTCTCCTTTATGGTAGCTTCACCACCGTATCTGCTCAGGAGTCTTCTGCCCGTTGCCGATAGCTTCAGTCTTTGCATTTGCGCGATTATCTGCGCTTCTTCAAGCTCCTCGAGGCTGTTGTGTAGCCCCAGGGCCAGGAGTTTGTCGGTCGATGTTGACTGCGATAGGTGGAGCGCCGTCTTAAAGGCTTTCCTCAGGATTGCGTCCGCTTGTTGCATTTCGTGCTTCGTACAGTGGTAGTACGGGAGGCTGTAAGTCACTCTACTGACCACCAGGCTTCTGACCAGGTTGAGTGTGTCTGCTTCCTTCATGCCGTGTCTTTTCCGCGAGACCCGCGTTACCATGCGGGCCACTTGGTTGGCTGCAGTTTTAAGTAGTGTTAGGGTGTGGGTACATCGTTGGTTCGATTGTATCCACATTCCTAATATCCTGATGAGCGTCTTCTCCGGGATTGGCTGTCCCTCGAGGTGGATGTTCAACTTCATGTTTACTTCCTCTGGGACGGTGCGATTCCTCTTGCCTCGCCATACTCTTAGGAGCTCGGACTTCTCCGTTGAGCAGGCTAGACCTCTTGCCTTGACATACTCCTCTACGCATGTCGCAGCTTCTTGTAATATTTCTTCCTTTTCCCTGAGTGAGCCTTTGGTGACCCATACAGTGATATCGTCGGCGTACATGGCGTGGCGTACGCCGTCGATTTGGTCTAGTTGTCGGGCCAGCCCAATCATGGCAACATTGAACAGGATGGGTGAGATGACCAATCCCTGCGGTGTTCCTTTGGGGTGTTGAACTTTTCGGATCTCAGCTCGCCCAGGCCGATTATTGCTGTTCTGTTGGACAAGAATGCCTTGACGTAGCTGTGTATTTTCATGCCGCAATTTAGTTTGTCTAGTCCTGTCAGGATGGCTTCGTGGCTTACGTTGTCAAAGGCGCCTTTGACGTCCAGTGTCATGATGATGTGCTCTCCGTTGAGCGGGATATTGCTCAGTACCTCTTCTCTGATTTGCAGGAGTACATCTTGGGTCGAGAGCCTGGCTCTGAAACCAAACATGCTGTGGGGGTACAGCTCGTTTTCTTCCATATGATTTTGTAGCCTCCTCATAACCACTCTCTCATAGATCTTGCCTAGTCATGATGTAAGGGAGATTGGTCTGAGGTTTTCTACTTGAAGTTTCTTGCCTGGTTTCGGGATCATGATGACTTCCGCGTGTTTCCATTCTTCTGGTACTGTTCCCGCTTGCCAGTGTCCATTGAGGTATTCTGTTAGCTTTGCGACTAGCTCGTCTCCGAGGTTGCGGATGAGCGCGTTTTCGATCTTGTCCGCACCTGCAGCTGTGTTCTTTGTTGCGCTTCTTATCGCCGCGTACACCTCTTCCCGGGTGATGGGTCTATTCAGCCTTCCATTTTCTTCTCCTTTGTAGCGCTCTGTGTAGGCTGCTGGGTCGCCGTCGCCGTAGCACTTTTTGCGTACTTTGTCCAATAGTTCCGAGTCTGTTCCCTCGTACTGGTGCACCAGTCGGTATATGACCTTGTTGTTTTCGGTCTTTGATTTTGCCGGATCTAGGAGTGCCTTGAGTATGCGCCATGTTTTTGCAGTGCTCAAGGTTCCGTTTAGAGAGTCACTAAATTGTTGCCAATTTTGCTCCGCTAGCTGCGCCGCGTACTCTTCTGCCTTTTTCGTGATTTCCGCGATCTTTAGCTTGAGCTTTCTGTTGTATTTCTGTCTTTTCCACCTTTTTGTGAGCCCCCTTCTGGCTTCCCATAGTCTAGAGAAGTCTAGAGTACACCTCCGGTGTCTGCGGCGTACGCTCAATTTCTTTGGTGAATTTGCGTTGTTTCTTTGAGCATGTTCCCCCAGTGTGTTATAGATCCGATGCTTTTTATTGTATCGCCACATGCTTCTCTGAACGCTTTCCAGTCCGTTATGTTTGCTTTCCCTATCTGTCGTCTAATTTTGTCTGCTATTGTGATTTGCGTCTTTAGGATATAGTGGTCGCTACCTAGGTTTTCCATTAGGTTGTCCCACTCCGCTTGCCTTGTTCTTTTGACGAACGTCAGATCGGGGCAGGTGTCCTTGTTCACGCTGTTCCCTATTCTCGTAGGGGTATCGGCTTCCGTGATGAGTTCCCACTCGATATTGTCAGCTGCCTTGGTTACCGCTCTTCCCTTTTGATCCGTTCTCGTGTATCCCCCGCTATCCTCTCCGGCGTTGAAATCTCCCAGTATGACTAGTGCATTTCCTTTAGCCAGCTTGTCTGCTCCTTTGAACAGCGCGTCGAATTTCGCCCTGCTTTGTCTCGGGGAGCTGTATATATTTACGATGAATATGCTTCCTCCCTTCCTTTTCTTTTTTGGTATGATCTCGACTATTACGTGCTCTACGTCTGTGTCGGCTATCCTGTCATGGCTTATGGCGATGAGGGTTTTGTTGACAAGGACTGCCGTTCTTCTCCCTTCCTCCGGATTCTCGTAGCACGTGTAGCCCTGTAGTGTTGGGGTAATCCCTGTTTCTTGTAGAGCTATTACGTCGGGTGGAGTTAGTTGTGTGTTGATGTACTGTTGTAGTAATGCTTGTTTTCTTCTATATCCCCTGCAGTTCCACTGCCATATTTCTAGATTTTCTTCTTTTTTAGTTCTTTTGGTTGTACTGCCCATCTTTAAATTTCGGGGTCGTCGTCTCTAGGACTGTAGTTTTCTAACGCCGGGCGTCTCTTTTCGAACTTGTCCTTGACGCCTTCGGTAATTTTCTGTTTTCGTAGGGTGCGGATTTCTGTTCCCTGCATGGTTCTCTGCTGTTCCATTCTTTGCATAGCTTGCTGTATTTCTGCTATAAACTTCGTGAGGTTGGCCTGAGTCATTTCGGTAGGTTGACTTTGCGGGGGTGTTGATGGCGGCCTGGGAGCGCTACCTGACCCGAGGTCCTGTACTTCCTGCATTAGTCTATTGATTTTTGTTTCCTGCTCTTCGCGCGCTCTACGGCTAATTTCTAGCTCTCGCCTGAGTGCCCTGTTTTCTTCCTCTAGCTGTTTCTCTCTATTGTTCTGGTTATTACCCGAGTGCGGAAACAAAGTTTTGGGGGGGCCTGCTTCCCAGCTCACCTTCGTGCCACTCTTGGGCTTCTTTTTCTGCGGCTGCTGCTGGCCCTCGATGGCCGGGGGCGGCAGGGGTGGGAAGGACCGGGACCGGCTCCGTGAACGGCTCCGTGAACGGCTCCGTGACTGGCTCCGTGATCCGTTCCGTGACCCGTTCCGTGACCGGCTCCGGGATCGGCTCCGCTCGCCCTCCGAGCTGAACCATCTCGGATGGCGTTGCCTCCGTTCTTTCTCCCTGCTGCTGCGCTGCTGCTGCTGCGACTGGTGCTGTAGACCTCGCAGTTCTCTGGCTTTCTTTAGGCGATCCTTGCAGTCCCTGGATCCGGTGGCATGGTCGCCTCCACATATCAGGCACTTGGTTTGGCATTGGTGATTTTCCGGCGGATTCTGCATTCCGCATTGCCTGCACGCCTTGGCGTTTGGCGTCGGGCAGACGTCGGAGCGGTGGCCCTGTTGGCCACAAATGTAGCACACCTGCCTCGTCGGCCGGTATGGATAGCATCTAAACTCTGCGCCCGCAAAGATCACGTATTTCGGTATGATGGAGGCGTCAAAGGTGATGACCGCCGTTTCCGATTTTCCTAGCATTCTTGCGGTGAGCACCACAACCCCTTGGATGCGGACTCGTATCTTCGCCTTGAGCATTTCCGTTGGTGTTCCCGCGGGGACTCCGTGTATTACGGCTCGCTTGACGTCCTCTGGCATTGCCACGTATCTGTTGACCTCGTAGGCTTGGCCTCTGACTCGTAGGTTGGTTATTCCGAGCATCATCGTCGCTACTTCCTCGTTCGAAGTACTTGCTATGATGATGTTCGATCCTGTCCTTAGTCTGACTATGAAGTCTTCATCCTTGAATTTGTTGTTGCATGACTCGATGATGGCTTGCACGATTTCTATCGCCTTCAGTGCTTTGATTGGTAGGCCATTCTTTGGTCTGATAATAATTTTGGCGTCGCCCTTTGAGAGCGGTGGCAGCCTTTGTCGCGGCTGTCGTTGTTCTTTGTGCGCAGCTGGCGCGCCAGCTGTCGTTCCGCTCGCACCACCTGCTGCCGAGGCGGCCGGCGCCATCTTGTTATTGTTCTCGCCGCTCCGGGTCTTGTTCGAGTTCAAAATGGCAGCGTTCCGCGATCCGCTCCTCTGCTGTTTTTTCTGGCGTTTTGAAGTATAAATCTGCCATTGCTCCGCCGTATCGTATGTGCTTGACGTACCTGGTTGGTCATGCTGCATGGCGGCACCCTCGAGCTCTCCGTCTCCGGTGGCTTCGGTGTCGGAGTGGCCGCGGTAGCGATCGTCGTCCATGTCTTGCGTTTCGGGCGGATCGTTGGTGGGTCCGCTCATGAGGGGCTTGAAGTTCGGTGGGTTCGAGCAGCATTGATGTCAGCATAGGCCAGCAAGACTGTCACACCAGGCGTCGAGAAGGGCCCGCCCTCTTCCGCCACTATTTCGTTCCTCACAATCCGATTGTGGATTTAGCAAGTACAACTCCGTAATTATACCATCACTTCTGCTGCGATACGATTTGCCATGTGATGCAATGACAATGGTCAACCATCTCATTGGCTATAAGCAATGGCGCACAACGCCAAAGCAAACGCGTCTCCCTGTGTGTTTTGTGTGCTACGCCAACAATCAGCAGTGGTGGACGAAAGGTAGCATTTAACATCAACTCATTACTCTCATATTGCATTAAACGCTGAAGAAATTGAATATTCGCAGTCAACATCACCGCTAATTATCATCACTAAAAGCAGCAAACACACAGGAAGCTTCACTTCTGTTTTCACAATGTGTGTGATCCAAATAATTTTTTTTTCTCGTTCACTTTGGAGTTTATCGAATACACGAATGTTCAGCCGCAATGAAGTGCTCAGATTTTATTCCACAGTACACTCTAGTCGAATCACTGTTCACGGCAGGCGCATGTTCTACAAAGCAGTGTCAGTCGGACTCGTACCCTGTATTAATTAGTTGCCTCCCTACTAGGGGCAAATTTGCCTATTTCTTTTTATCTACTGGTCGCCATTCATATTATACTTGATCAGTTTTTCTCTGGCCGCTCAAGTGTGATGTACTACCGTACCCCTATGTAATGTTCGCATACGATGTTGAACTCCCTTAAATTCTATGAATGAAAAGAAGTGGCTTTCATTGCCAATATGTGGGATTGCCGCTAGGAGTTTCGCGGTGCACTGTGGCTTTATTGCTTCGTTTCATTTTAAAACTTCTGCCAATGTATCATCGGATTTCAGAGACTGACACCGGCTGCATCAACATGATTAGGGAAGTAATACCGAAACAGCCATCGCAGTGCGAAACGAATTCAGCATTACCTGATTCAAGCTCAGAGTAGTTTCTTACGGCCACCAATTCAAGGGCATATGTACGCTGGGTGGTGAATTAGTTGAGAAACGCACACTTTGGTGGATTGGCGGACGAATGCATTTGATAAGCATCCCTTTTAAACGGTATCATGGTGAGTGCACCCAAGCTTGTTACTTCGCGGCCGTTATTAACGTGCGCGCCATCTGTGGTCAAGAAAAGCTCATAGCGCGCACATACGCACACTGCTGCAGGTGACGGGCACCCTGGCTTGCACCCCTTCGGCCTTACTGGACGCGGCGGTGCGAAGTCCGACTCTGACGTCGCTGTCGGTGCACACTTGCTTGGTTCGTGCCGTGGACGTCGAAGTTATGGCCGCCGCTCTGACGATGCGCACGCCTTTCTCCAAGTGTGGCGGAGACGTGGCGTCGGTGGCGCCGACGCTGCCGATGAGTGGCCTGGAGAGCGTGACCTTCTGTGAATGCGCGGGCACTGACCCGCGTCTTGAGCAAGCGTACGCAGACCTCATTGGAGGCAAGTAGTGTCCTCCAGTGCTTGCGACACATTTACACGTATGTCCCCCCGTATCTCTGCAAGTTCCGGTTTGCCCCTACTTGAGCCTTACAGGAATGTCATTCATTGGTCTAGTAGTATTGCGGAATATTGTTTTGATACAGACACTCGAGACGAAATTTCACAACCGCTGTCGGCGCCACTGTGGTGTGCAGAGGGTGCTATGGTGTATGCCCCACTCACCGTGCATTGGAGGTGTCATTTACTGTGGATGCGATGGGGAGCCGAAGATGGCGCCTTGAGGCTCGCGGTCTTCCGGCACGACCAGTGTTGTAGGTCACGTGATCCGGCTTGCGCTGTCGTGCGCTGCCGTGTGTTAAGATACACGTAAGCTGCTGCGGTTGGCAGGACAAACAGCCGGGAAGACTCGTAAGGTAATGCCCGCGTTCTTCCGTCGCGCCTACCGGGGGAGATCACGTAGTCTGCTCTTTTCGTGGCGTGGCACCATGAATATGACTGATTTGTGTGCTATGTTACAAGCATGCGGATAAATTATGGGTTTACCTAAATACTGCTAATCAACTGCTCGAAACCGTTATATGCGGTAAAAGTCGGAGATGGCCGAGTCACAGGCGGCAAGCGCTCTAACGTGCCTGGTTGAAAACAGGCAAGTCAATATTCTAATATAACCGCTCCCAAAATAACAAAAAAGCTTCGCTGAAAATTGGGCTGCGGAGCTCCAACAAATAAGCTCTTCTTTCTTTTTGTTTCTGGGTTGGATATTATCCAAGTGTGCCTTTTAGTGCTTTCTCTTGAGGGTGGACTCTCGAGTTCAGTGGCGTAGCTGGTCAGGTCGTGCACCCCTAGAATGTCCTCCTTTCTTCCGAAAGGGCTCACTTAAACCTACGTGCGAGCTTATGCAAGCTATGCTTTTCATTTTCCTTATCATCATGTCTACGTAGGTGTCCTCGTTAAGCTAACGTTGTACAAATGCTGGCTTGGAGAGGCATTCGCGGTGGCAGCTGCAGCCAATCTGCTATTTGACGCGCGGCTGCAAGAGCTCAACCTGGAAGACAACGACTTCTCCATCACCGACGTCTACAACATGATAGCGACGCTGGAGGTAAGTAGTGGTGATTAGAATTCTTTTGACAAGGCAGCCTGGACGAGTACACAATGCGCCAAGGTCAAAGCTGCCAACAATTACGAAAGTTAATATGGGAGAGTGTCATTAACATGAATGTTGAGGAAAGAGCGAAAGGCGAGTCATCCTTTTAAAGTGAAGCTGTATATTGCTAGACGATTCGTCCATTCGTCGGTCGCCTGTACGTCGAAAACTCCTCCGGCGCAACTCCATGCGCATGCGCGAAAAAGAGAGGCGCGCGATTGGCTGCGCCAGTAGTGATGTCGTTGCTCTCCGTCACAGACTAGCGCGCGCAGCAGTTTCACTCCGGTTCCGAAATGGGTACGCCACGCGTCATAGGCACTCATGAGGAGCAGGACGCTTTCAATAACCAACGCCGCGCCGCTGAACCGGGAACGAGCTCGTCTACGCGGTGCCAATGCTGCGGCCCGTGCACAATAACAGGGTCGTGCAGCTGAGCGCAAGCAGCAACTGCGTATCGAAGATCCTGCAGCGTACAAAGCCGCCATTTAATGAACCGTCGCGATTAACCCAGTGATAAATGCTGGTGCCACTTGTCTCAGCTTCTCTGGTTTAACCATGCGTATAGAGTGCTAGGGCGGTGAATTTCTTTTTTTTTTTTTTTTGTCTAAACTGCCGGCTTGCTTGTTGTAAATTTGTGCATGGGTGTGGCATTGTACGGTTCAAGCTGCTCATAGGCGTGTACGAATATTCGAAACTTGGAATGCGAATAGAATAGCCTTAGTAATTAGATTCGTATTCAAAGCAATGTTTTCATATTTGAGGCTGTCAAAGATGAAGTCAGTTCGAATGCTATAAGGCACAACAGTTGTTGGAGACACTCTCATATGATTCTGCTGCAGCAAAACAACGGTTGTTTCGTAAACAATCGTAGTCATTCGCTAACGTCCGGAGACCAGTTCTGCGCATTAGTTTTCAGTCATTAATCAAATATACTATGGATTTCTGCTCTCGATTTTCCCAAGGCAATATTTTGGGCCATCTCACGAAATTTTAATTCCTTCCAAGCAACGTGCGTTGCTGCAATTGTGCTTAGCTATTTCAACAAGCACTGCACTCTGCTACGCTCATCTTGTGACGCGGTGTTTGCTTTTTTGTTTAGTCGCTAATATTGTCATGATATATATATATTCGTATATTCCTTATTTCCCAACATCTGAAACGAAATGCCTTTCAATTGGTAGCGCCATTGTGTTATTTTATTTCCCATTGGAACTGCAGCCTTTTGTTGCAAACGGAGTCTACGCAATCTTCATATTTCGTTCTGTTTGGGAATTCTAAATGTGCTACATTCATTCCGATATTCTAAGTGCGCTCTTTTCCGATTTGATTAGAAAACTTCGCTATTCCCACACCGATAGCTGTTCATCTGCGTTCTCCTTTATTGTCCCACAAAGGCCTCTCGCGGAATATTCCATAATGTGGGGAGCATAAGCATCAGTTACCATGGTAATCATGAAAACAAGGAAAGATGGAAATAAAATATAAAAATGTCAATGGCTCAAATGACAAAGGATATCGACAATGAAGGCATTACGAAGGTAGATTGTGGTAGAAGCGTGAGTAACGTAAGTGCTTTTGAACATACGCTGTCAGTAAGTGCATAAATTTTTGTGTATCGCAAAGCTTAACTATTGATTCTGATAGCTTTTTGTACTGCTCTATACTAGTCTACAAGAACAAGCTTGTTGTGCCACGTAAGGGTAGGGTTGCCGACCGTCCCGAAGTTAGTGGGAAAGTCCCAACGCTTGCGTAAATGTGCCGTATCCCGAATTCACAGTCTGGAAGGCCAATTGTTCAGATTTTGTTTATTTTCATGCGAGAGCATTATATGCCCCATTACGCGAAAATGCATCGGCGTCGGCGTGACTGAAGGCTGGTGCCAAAAATGGCTGACGGCGCGAGGAGGAAAAACACGCCAAGAATGCTCAGACTGGCGTCAAATTGGTCAAGGAGGTTCCTGTAAACAAACAAATGGCTTCGAAGCTAAAATTTGTGCATTTCAGTCTGGGCGGTAATCGAAGCTGGGCCTCTGGGGTGCGACACGATCTCGCTTCCCCGACGCCCCGGAGGCTCCGCGATTCTGGCTGTCTAAAACTGTGCCTAGTGCATGCATCATTCCGCACATCACGTCGCAACCATCTGTCTGACTAAAGGTATGGCATAGTGCGTGCGTCTTTGGCACATGATGGGAGCAGCCACTGGGTTACAGGTGGCGCCATGTCATGAGTGTACAAAATGAAGGCGTGCGTGACATTCCGAGGTCTACAAACTGTACAATTCTTTCGCATTCCTACACGTAAGCCCTCTTGAGTCTCTCTGACGACTTTCATTATCTCCAGCATAACAATATATAGGCCAGAAAACCGGACAGCTGCTTTGCACGGTCTGATTTTTTTTTAGTTCGCTTGTACTGTCGTAAACATAAAGGTGGTTTCGTTTTTTCGTGAGTTGGCTCTTGTGCCCTTTACTTGAAACTCGGGACACAGTAGGACCACAAACATTTGTTCAACCTTGTTACACGTGTGGACTGGCGGCTCCCATCACTCATAAGTTCAATCGTCGCCTGCCTCTTTCCCCCATTCCTTCTCCCCCCGTCCTGACCTCTTTTACTCGAGAGTTGGCTACCCTATGCAAGGGCTGTGTACCTTTAGTGTGAAGGAGTCGGGGGCAAGTGCGGTGACGAGGAAACAGAACATCCTTAAACAAGCGTGGGAAACACTAGTACAGATCGTGAAAAAAGCACAGTTCGGCAATGATGCAGCGTTTACGTTGAACTGCACCGACAGTGCGCTGCAGTTCAGTTTAAGTTTATTATTAGTTCATAACAATTCGATACAAGAAATTATATACAGACAAGGGTGCCATAGCCAGAGACTGCACCGGGATTTTTGGATTAGAAGTTATATCAAAAATAAAGCGGAATACGGAGCAGAGGAAAAAATTATGGAATAAGCATAAAATAAGCAAGAAATTTAGTGATTACACACATATAAAGCAATAGAGGAAATATGCAGAATCATTGCTAACTAAACAGCAACGAATTAGCAAAATAACATTATAGAAAATTAATCAACAGCAAATCATTCTTGAGTTCGTATTTAAACGAGTACAAAGTAGACGACAGCTTCATGGAATATGGTAAACTGTTCCAAAGTTTAAGCGCGCAAAAAGAAGCCATTTTTCCGTGATTAGTATGACGTAAAGGCAACAGAAAATATCGATTGCTGCAAACCTTGTGTTATTGGGATTAAAAAGATCAAAGCTAACGAAGTTCTAAGAAACTTGTAGAGTTAGTAATTTGAAAAATAATATCGCTAAATGATAGTTAAACAAATCAGTATCTTGAAGAATGCGGTTTGTACGTAGTTGTGAAGAGGCGTTAGAGAAGGAATGGCTTCGCGTTGTAATGCAAATAGCCTGATTTTGAATGTGCTCGATAGTGCAAAGATGATAATGGTAAGTATTACCCGAAGGACCAATACCATAAATGCTATTGACTATAAATGAAAGCGAAGTATAGCGATAATAATCCTTCTTTAGAAAAAAATGCGCGTGATTTGAGTAGTGCTCTAATGCCAAATGCGGTTATTGTTTGATTTTGTTTTGTCATTAGTAAACTAAAGGTGGAGGATCTAATTTGATGTCGAGGAAAGAAACACAAGTGGAGGCAGGAATGTCATGCCCATTGAAGGTTATGGTCGGAGAACGAGGTAAATGCCTCTGTGAAGACATAAATATTGTGAATTGCGTTTTCGTAGGGTTCATGGTGAGAAAATTGGCGTTAGACCAATCAGTAGGCATAGACAGAACACTATTTAATTTCAAAGTCAGCAAAATATAGATTTATCTGAGAAGGCAACAGTCGTATCATCGTCGTATAGTATGGGTAGTGTATAATCAAGGCAGTCAGGCAAATAATTTATATGAATGCAAAATGATAGTGGACCGAAAATCGAGCCCTGAAGCACTCCTTGGTTAATAATTTTGCTTTCAGAGAAAGCCTCGCCTGCGTACGCTGTTAATGCACGATGAAATAGATAACATATTAAAGTTTCAAGAGCTGGACCACAAATTCCAATAGACTGCAGTTTAGTAAACATAACTTTATGGTTTGTTGTGTCAAAGGCTTTAGCGAAGTCTAAGACCGAGCCAACAAAGTATCCGGGATGAAGTGACTGTCGAATATGATCAGTTAATTTTAGCAAAGCCAAGTTAGTCGAGCTTCCTGAGCGAAGACAAAACTGGCAAGTTTTCAAGAATTAAGTTTGTTAAGGTAGCTGTTAATGCGACTAAGTATTAACTTTTCAACAACTTTACTAACTGAACGTAAAATACATATACATAGAAGGATAGTTACCGATAGTTAATGTGTGTTACTTGCATATTATTTCCTTGTTGCAATAAAACTGCGATATCTTGAAATTGATCGATTTTAGTGCGTACTACTCGTGGCGTTCTTACCCAAGAGCTCTAAAAAGTAATGTTGCCGTATCCTTAGGCAAATTGCACGTTGATTAAAAAAGGAGTATTGTAGCGCTGTTTTTTTGAAATGGCGTTAAATTTGTGTCGAACATCTAAATAATGTCACGCAGTGCCAATGAGAAATAATCACTGAATAATAAATTGAACCTTTTATGTGATAAATTCCCACTGCGTTAAATATTCAGTAACGAACAGCACGCTAGGCTCCAGTATTCTAAGCATTTTCTGGCTTCTAGCAATAACACCCTCGCCCCCTTTAAGAAATCACTAATGTGCGCAGGTTCTGGCCACCCAAATGCTACAGCAGTTACGACCATAAAAGCTGCTTCAGTAAACAAAAGTGACTTGGGGATGCCTGCAGCTTTACTGCCCGCCATCCCTGTAAGGTGTGGCAAAGATTAGGCGAGGCAGTCTGGCATAATTATTGGAAGATTCCAAGAACACAATAACAGTGTACACAGGGTGCATCCTGGGAATGTCGGCCGCCTTGCAGTAAACTGCACTCGAGCATGCCAGTGACTCATTTGAGCAACACAAATTAACCGTCGAAATAAAGCTAAACAAGTGCGTTTACTTCCTTACACCGGCGAAATTCAAGCTAGACGCACCGCGCATCAAGTTGACCTCCAGTATCGAACAAAGAACGGCTGATTCGTAGATCAGGTTTCAGGAGTTGACAAACCTTCAGACGAAATGCGCGCAGCATGCATATTTGTCAGGTTCCCTCTCCATAACAATATACATTGCGCTATTTTCAAATAAAGTTTGATTCAAGTTATCTCTGGGGTGGCAGCACCCCTACCTCTTCCTTTGTTTCCTTGTACGCGCTGTTCTCCGTTCACCAGAAGTGTGCGAGATTGAATGCGCCTGCAGGTGAACAAGACGCTGGCGACGTTAGTCGTCAACCTGACAGGCGCACCACCCCGGAACGAGATCTCCTTCCTGTTCCGACTGATCTCGACCATCGACGTCTCCTCCCGCCTAAAATTCATCTGGATCAACCCGCGCGGATCCGACTTCGCGGAGGGCGTCCTCTCTTCCCAAACGAGCTCCACCACCCGGAGCTTGGACGAGTGCGGATCCAAAGACGCGATGGAGTTCCTGGACGCACTCGCCACAACTCGCAACATTGGCGTCGCTTGGCTCGAATGTACTATAAGTGCAGAACAAATCGTGATTCAAAAGTTGATCGACACTCTCGCCAGGACCAAGTACCTAAGGAAAGTATTGCTCATATATTTCATACGGAAGAGCTGGTGAATACTCGCATTTTTTGTATTAAAATAAGTCAAGCGCATATGTATTTTCACTGTCTCAACAGTTAAACCGTTTCAGATACGGTTATTGCACAGTGAAGAAATTGAGATCCTAGGATACTTATCTCGAAAAATTCGAGGGAGCGAATTGCTCGAGCCTGGGGTTTGTAACGTACAGCTCAAATCGAGAGGCAGTTAGGTGAATAAACAACATTCGGTGTTTCCTAATTTCATTGTAGACATGTAGTTTTGAAATTAAGAAGTCTGCAGGCAGAAGGTGGAAATAAGCTAGCGCAAGGCAGGGATAATTGGATATCGCTGGGAGAAGCCCTCGTGCTACACTGGTAAGAAATATAGACCGATGATGACGTAGTCCAGAATGATACGAAAATAGAAAAGTGTGTTTTACCCAAATTCGGAAAGCCGCATTCACATGCGAGAGGCTGCACCGGGGCAGTCGCGTCCACGGAGGGGCACCACAGTGCGCAGACGCGTAAAGCCTTTCGCGGAGGCGGCTTCCTTTTACACATACCATCTTCACGCGACGCCCACCACTAGCGGTGAGTGTCGCTTGCAGAGAGCGCCCGTGAGCAGTGAGTTTTCGTGGTCCTCAGAAGCGGTGCTGGAGCTTCACTCATTGATGTTTCAGTATGTACGAGATGTACATTTCGATGTTCTCCAGGAGCGACCTCCGTTCTTCAATTGTTTGTGTAAAAACAGACTGTCCTTACACTGCCACCGCGCCGCTACTGGGCGAAAATCGCTTGCATGTGAAACAACCTGAAGCATTCACAGCGATAGCAATGTGTTAGACAACTAGACGAAGTAATTTTTGTGCTATTATCGGCCGCACAATTCGCAGTAAACATTCGGTTACTAATATTCAAGCAAGGTTACAAGTGCTGCGCACAACAAACAGCAACAAATTCCACCCAGTTACGTGGAAAATTTGCTGTCGCAACGCTGGCATTCAGTGAGGCAGAAGCGGCGAACGAACGCTTCCTGTTGCCTGCCAACTTCGAGTCTCTAGAATTTGTGATCACGTGACTTCCAACCCTATGCACGCGGGAAACAGCGCACACGAAGGCACCTGCCATCTCGACATGTTTGCACTTTGCAGCCACCGCAGATAATACCCAAGATATGGGTCAACATGCGAAGCCATGACCGGCCGAGAGGAAAGGAAGAGCGCTCCCCCTCCCTTCCCCCCACTCCACCCTCTATCGCGCGCTCGATAGGGTTACCGCCTGGATCTTGTCGCGCTTGATCTTTATACTATAGGAAACATGGCCACGCTGACGGTGGCCTCCAAACTGTTCGCGACGCCTGCGATGCTCTATCAATTGATGCAAATTCATCATCAGCAGCAGCAGCCTATTTTATGTCCAATGCAGGACGAAGGCCACTCCCTCCGGTCTCCAAATACCCCTGTCCTGCCTGCGCCAACCGATTCCAACTACCGCCCGCGAATTTCCTAATTTCATCGCTCCACCTAGTCATCTGCCATCCGTGACTGCGCTCCCCTTCTCTTGGTACCCATTCTGTACCTCTAATGGTTCAACGGTTATCTAACACGAGAGGTTCATTTGAGGGATTTCCAATGGTTTGTGCGCAGGCGCGAGTAGAAGCGGGCGCGAGAGAGAAAATGGGGGGGGGGGGGCTTTTGCGCCTTGAATATATGACTCTGCCTGGGCACTACGGAGGAGGTTTCTTAGCGCGTGTTGCAGGCGTTTGTCCCGAGGCGTGCCGGCATCGCGGAGTGGGGTCGAGCTTCTTCCTTGTGATTCAGAGCTAGACCAGAAGGAAATCATCCCCCTCTGCATAAAATTTGAACTCGTGAAATCTTGCACTAATACTGCGCATGCGACATACGACTTGCGATGGTTTTGGGTGCCGGGAACCTATACTCGGTCTTCAAATTGGTTTTAATGTTTCTTTCGCAAAACGTATGACTTTTGCAAAGAGCACCGTACCTAACGAGACAGTACCAGCTCACAAAAAAAAAAACCAGGCCAGAAGTAGTGCCCCCCGCGCCTAAAGAGTTTCACAGCATCGAAAAAGATGGCGAGAAGGTATGGCGTAACCGCGATTTTTCACCTGCATGCTAGCTTGCTGGTATGTGCCCACATATTTTGATGAAATCGGAAAACGCGGATGCTAGTGCGAACACGAAATGTGCAGTCCGTGTTGTTTATTCGATTCCGCTGTCTTGTGGGCAAGGCCATACAGGACAAAGGGCCCTGCTGTTTGGTGACCAAGCCCGGAAGCACAAGCGTTCGATAAAAAACAAAGCTAGTGCACTTTCACTTGCCCACTGCATGGCTTGCAAGCATGAACTTCTGTTTTGCGGGATTATTCTTGGCAGAAGCAAAGAAACCAGTGCACGCGAACTTTTGGAGGCCTTTCATGTAAGGAAAAGAGGCACGGATCGTGTAAGCTACTCTTTCGGTCGTATGGGATTGTAGGCTTGCCTTGCCAGTACTTTCTGTGAAGGTTTCGTAGTCCAACACCTACATTGAAGCGAATACTGACATTACATGTTAGTACTCGTTTAATTACAAGCCCAAATGAAACTTCCTCCCGCCATAATTATAATTTTCTACAAGGCTGTACTCCGCCTTCATCTGTCATTTCAAGTCTGAGAAAAAAATGAGTGCCCAATGATGTTGCATTTATTAAATTGTACTCGTATATCCCGTCTATGGTTGGATTCATTGTTAACGTGACATCTGTATACGTGCAGCGGCTTCCTGAAACTGTGTTTGTTATTTTTCACTCGTGCAGGCATTTGCTGCTGCGCATATATTTGACCGACGCTGATGTCGCCAGCGTGTTTCGTTCCCTCGAAGCCAACCGCAGCATCGCAGTCCTTGAGATCCGTTGCGTGACCTTCAGGAAAAGGACCGCCATTGCTTTGGGGCGATTGGTTGAGCGAAACCGATCGATAGCTATGTTCACGATTGACCTCCGCGAGAGCGACATCGACCGTGTGACCCAGGTGCGCCACATCTGCCGCGAGCTCAAGAATGTCATTCGCCGAAACCGCTTTGTCATTAGCTTCAGCTTGCCTACAGAGGAACGGGAATGCTCAAACGACCCCTTTGTCCGGGAGGCTCTCAGGCATAACGTGGTGAGTGTTTTTTTTCTCCGGTTGGTTGGAAACGAAATTTAATGGATGCGACGAACGATTCCCTGTGCTCTAAAGTAGGTATAAGCCTTAAGATACCGTAAGTAGATTGCGTACTTTAGGTGTGCCTTAAAGAATCTCTGGTGGTCTAAATTATTCTGGTGCCCAAAATGACGACGTACCTCTTGAGCTCATTGGGCAGTATCAGGACGTTAAGTGCCAAGACTTATTCTTGCAATGAAATTGCGCACATAACAGCAAAATTACGAGAAGCTGTGCAAGATGAATGAATGTTATGATCCAAGCATACGCGTATCAAGACACTCTCATGGGTACATCGGCAGCCGGGTAATCGGAATTTGTTGGAAATACTTTGAAAACTTATCGCGACTTCCTGGGAACTTGTCACACACGGTTGTTCGTTCGACTAGTGTAATGGGCAGACGCTTTTGAGAACATGTGTGCCACAGCCTCGCCGGGCTTAAGTGTGTGACCAGAACTCCGCCCTTGCCTGGTGGCGACTGATGCCAATCTCTTTGTGAAGCATAGGTGAATAAGAAGCCTCAGTTTCTTCGCCGCCTCAGGCAATTCGAGATACAACGAGTCGTACCATCAACCATATGCAATAATTTTCATCACGGGGTTCCGACAAGGTTTTGAAGTGCCCGAACAGCCTTCTTTAAGATAGATATCCCATCTCTCCGAACGGTAAGTAGTGCTATCGCCTCCTAGGAGGCGATGACACAAGTAACCAGAGAACAGTGTCTGGACGCGGGATTTTATCTGTTTATCTCCTGCGCAACTTGCGACGCTCTGTAAGCATTTGAAGGTCTTCTTTCAAAGAAACAGCGCAAACGACGCAACATCGTCAGTAGCCAACAGGCATACTTGGCACTCTGTTCGTCAGTTCGCTACCCGCTGTTTCCTGTCTGTTGCGTTGTTTCTTTCAAATATGTTGCTTTCCCAACTAGATCTAATTAAGACCAAAGTGAAGTTTATAGATTATTGTGTTAGTCATTTGGCCCCTTTGTGCCCCCCTCCCCTCCCAACCTTATGCAGACGTTTGGGAAGGTTATCAGAAAGACGGGAATGGCAGAAAGATACCGCATAAATTTTTTTTTTGAAGGTTTAGCCAGTCTTTACACAGGACCTGTGGCAGATAGCACAATTCTAATCCTTTAGATGGATTGTTGATAAAGACGAACATTATTTATTTGTTTATTTATTTACTCAGGTATATTTTTATTTATTTATTTATTTATTTATTTATTTATTTATTTATTACGATATCTTCAAGGCCCGACGGGCGTTACAGAAGGGAGTGAAATAAAAAAGCAGTCTATGATGCAGTAAAGAGAAAACATTATGGCATACAGCAACCGGAAAACGTAGGTTTAAGCTTTAAGCGAAGCAGTTTACTTTAGTAAAAAGGAAGGTTAGTAACAAGCCAGATTAGGCAAACATAGTTTTCAGCGGCATTTTTAAATAAACAAGTATCTGAGATAACGGAAACAGAGGTGAGTAGGCGTTTCCAATCGCTCGCTGTCTTTGGCACAAGAGTTAAGGTTGTCATTAGCCCAGCAGTATAGAATGCGGGCCCTATGGCAATAATCTGTGCGTGGCGATATGAATGATGGCTCAGAAAGAAGGTGCCCTTTTAGCTGATAATTGTAAGAAATCTTACAAAATGTTATCATTCGCGAGCGTTTCCTACGAAAGGAAAATCTAGGAAGGTTCAAGGTACTTTTCATTGCAGTTATGCTAACAGTGTGGCAGAAGTTGCACAATATAAGACGGGTGCTCCGTGTCTGTACCGATTCTAGTGGATCACAAAGGTTTTCGAGGACCGTGTCCCACACAGAGCAGGCGTATTGTAATTTCGGCCGCACAAGAGTTTTGTAAAGTAGTAGCTTTAATGAAGGGTGTGTCATGGAAAAGCTATGCCGCAAGTAACCAAACGTGTGGCTAGAACTGTTAACAACATAAGTGACATGCGATTGAAAGAACATTTGTTTCAAAAGGCGTTGCGATTAAAGACGTTAACACAGGCGGGTATATCGGTATAAGCGGAGTAATGCTTGCGGGACCTCCTGCGTGATGATGAGTTCCATCGCTTATTGTTAAGTCCTCTTTGGACAGAGGCCGGTTGACCAACAAATTGAACTCTACAAAGTGTAGCTTCGCTGTCATGGCCGGATACGTTCCGCCGTACTCTGAATCACCAGTTAAGCAGAACTTATTGCAACCGGAAATACAGTGCGTTCATTGCGCAGCGTCACCACCAAAGATCACGCAGCGCTTCTTTGTGCAGCGAATATGTTTACAATATTCACATACCCTATACAGGAAGACAAATGGGGCGAAATCGTGGTAGTTATCTAGGAGCCAGCTTGCTTAGGCAACTCTTCGCCTGGTGGCTGCTGTTGCCCTCAGTCTACAACTCTCCTCTAAAGAAACTGGACACTCATACGGCACTGTTTGCGCCCTCACGTAGGAGTCTCATTTCGTTCAGTGAAACCGACCCTCTAACCTACAAACGATTTTGGCGGCGGCTCCCATCGGTCAATCGGTCAACTCGCTCGTACCGGGAACACCGAGGACGTTGGCCTTTGGAGGCATATTCGCGCCTTTCCTCTTTTCATTGGTGATCCCAAACTGGGCAGGTAGCCACTTTGTAGTACTGTTCGGTGAACAGTACGAAAGGGGGACCCACTGGCTTCAAATCTATGCGTGCTTCGAACGACGCCGTCGCGTCGTTAAGATGGCTGTAAGGACTGTCGAGAACCTCGTACAGCAACGTCATCGCGGAACTTGTCGGACGTAGGGCTGGTGGTAGAAATATTCGCACGACAGGTCGTGTGGTTTCGGCTTAAATTTGTCCCCGTTAACAGCGTACATTCCTCGAAAACGCAGATGCTCGTCAACCAAGCGGTCCGGTTCGTCAACGGCTCCTTGGAAAAAACAGACGCCCTGGCCTTCGAGACCTTGCACAACTGCCTGTCGGTGCAATCATCACTGCGCGTTAACTTCAACATATCCGACGAGGCGGCGCTGGGGAAGATCGCCGAGGCACGCGAGCGGCTCGCTTTCAACTACTTCACCCTCGCGGGCGTCGTCAAGGACAAGATAGTGTGCCGCCCACATCGCAAAGGGAAGACTACGTTCGACAAGCTCGGCAAAGACATGCAGGCGCGCATCTGCTCCTACCTATGCCTGAATGATGTCATGGACATCTGAAATGAGCTTTTTCGGGGAGGACGCGCTCGTGCTTCTGACAATGACGTCACCGTGCGTCAGCACAAAAATAATCATTGATGTGATCACCACTTTACCAAAGCATTTGCACAATATGACTACAGCTACCCGTAACTTCTTCGCGTTTTATTAAGTACCACTTGCATGATGTAGCTTTATCTCTTAGTTCTTTAGAGAAATATAATCATCTCGTGTGTCATTGTATCATCTTTGCCAAATCTCCACTCGAGTCATTTCCTGAGCAGCATTTCACTTTCGCGAGTCCCGCTTGCGAATTATACGCTCAGCATCTGTTATTGAACGGCGACACCATTGCTTTCCATCGCGATTCGGCACAAGTCACGCACTCTGTACTGAGTATACATTTTTCACTTCTTCAAAACTTTTGAAATACGACACTTTCTTTCTCTTCCCGAATCTCCTGGTACTTTTTAGATGTCATAGATTTTATTTTTTAGCCGCACATTGACAGCTGCACAATTTTCATGTGCATGTTAGGACTCTCGCTTACTTACAGTGTTCAGGTCTTTTTTAAGGTGATGCAGCAAGCACGCGACTGAGATTTTTGATGTGCCACTCAATCGCTTGCAAATCCGTTGCTGTGTAATAGTATCTGCTCTCGACCGTAACTGATGGCATCTATTTCAACGCTTGTAACTTGCAGTGTCTTCTGTTTCATCGAACGTAGATCGATGTGTGGTTCACTGATGTCGGTGCCATTTCGCAGGAAAGCAATACAAAGATACGAGAACTTTCTCTTGTGTACCGCATAGAAGGCCATGTTTTAGAGAGTGCATTGAGAAGATGGATTGTTTTAAATACTTAAAAGTTGCTGTAAAGCACACGATGCAGTAAAACTCGTTCATTGAAAATGTGTGTTCAAAGGGCAATCGCAAGCTGTACAAATTTCTAAAGAAAAATCAATATGGGACACGGAGCGTGAAATTAATAGAGAATGAATTCTTTTCTTACGTCCAGTCTTGGAACATGACAGTATGGAGTGGACTACTCGTGATCACGTTTTGAAAACTAAAATAGAAAAAATACACTGGTGCACCACATTAAGGGCTGTAGATACAGGCGCACGTAGTACAATACGACCATGTTCAGATCATGTAATCAAGGGTCACGGGATGAGCGCAGATATAAGAACCCGCTACAGTTTCCTTTTAAACTTTCAAAAAGAAAAAGCGCCAGACTAAATAAAGATTGTATTTACAACCTCCACGAACAAAATGTCCCGCTAAAACCGCAGCAGTTCCATTTAGCTTTGCCTAACACGCATTGACGTATTTCGTTTCCCTTTTTTTCCCAATGCAATAGAAATTAGAAATAGTTTGAAATAAAGAAACGTAGGTCTACACTAGTATATTCTCAGTTCACCTATCAGCATTTTGTTCTGTTAAACCCTCATTGGCTATCGGTGAATTCAAACACAATGTATGAAGTATCAACGCTTTGGAAATATGCTCTCTCTAATGACCTTGCAAATTTGGTTGTCCTGTAAATGAATACGAAAAAAATTGTAATAAATATATGAATGGGTAAATAAATAGATGCCAGAAGTGGTGTTTCGTTGGATCTTGTTTCGGTGTCTTGTGTTCGCACGACAGTTGCGCGCTTCCTTTTTCTGGTTGATTTGTATATGATGTGCTTATGTGCCTGCTGTTATGACCAACATGTTTAACTTGATGGAGTATATTTTTTTTGTAATTAAGTGCGCACTTGCGGCAACTCGTTAACAGATCGCTGTAGGACTGCGTCTCTAAAGCAGTGTGCGTAGAAAACTCGGTCCAACGGACACCCGACTGCTTTCTGTCACTCTTCCTTTCAGAACTGAAGCTTTTCTTTTACGAACCTCTCTGCGTTTCATCGCCATGGCCGAGCGGCGTGGCTGTTCTCCTGCACAATAGTCCGACCAATCACAGCGGAGTACGCGCGCTGCTGGTTCCTGCACTACAACCACCAGATGGCGCTCGTCTCCGCACATCCGCAAAGTGCCTTGCTATTTGAGGCTTCAGCTGGTTGCCTAAGGACGTAACCAAGCAGGAACAAATATTTGCAACAATATCGGGCATTTTCTCGGTTTTTCTTGTGCATGATAGGCGGGGGATCAAGAAATGTTTTCGTTTGGTATGAATCGCAGTACAGGCGTGTCCAGGTTATGACTATAATCACACGGCGTTGTGAAACGCGAGGAATCCCAGGCTTGACGACATTCTCAAATTCAAGAGAAACGTGTGCGTTAGCTAAACATAAATGCTCGCAGCGTCATTAAAGAAACACTCGTCTGAAATAGCTTTATTCCAGCGCGACCCTCACTTTACTGTAACAACGGAAACTTGGCATCGCAATGAAATAAATGACGACGAAGGTTTTCCTCCTTCATATCAAGTTTTTCGAAAGGACAGGTCTTCTAAAGGAGGTGGTGTGGTTGTGCTTATAAATATCGAACAGATGCTTTCATTTTCGGCGATGTTGCTGACTTTGAATGGTTGTGCCTAAAAAATACATGTTTGGGTTATACCTTTGTTCTTTATGCAATCTACGGGCCTCCTGAGTCTCCACTTAAGTATTTAAAGCAGTAACTTAGCGCCAATATAAACGCGGAAACACGGAAACAAGGCGGACAAGCATTTTTCCTTGTCCACCTTTCTTGTTTCCGTGTTTTTATTCGCGCTAAGTTACTACTTCAAATATGCGCGACCAACTAGCTCAACAATCAACTCTTCCACATAACCACTTAAGCGAAATCCAGATACACATGTCAATATTCCAAAATAGCAGAATTCACCTAAATAGTGATTTTAATATACCTGGCGTCAACTGGAAGCCAACGCAAACATGTTCGCATCATAGCCAAAGCATCGGTGTCATATTTGATCTAATATTAACGCATGATTTGATACAAAGTGTTGATTAGCCAACACGTATACGTGGTTCGATCAGTTCTGTTTTAGATCTGGTATTCATAAATCGTGATATCGCTGAATATTCTGGGTACGTTGAGCAGGGGCTCTGTGATAATTATATAGAGGGTATGTCCTTTCTCCTTTTATCACTTAAGAAATGCCACAATTCCTCGATTAAATCTGTTAAAGATTACTCGCATTCCAATGATGCCTGTACAGTATAATATATGGAAAGCTGTCCGACTGAATTCGATTACAAAGGCGCTTGCGTCCTATGGGAGCATTTTAAGCTCAAGTATCATTACTGCATTGAAAACTGGTATTTGAGATTAGAGAACTCATTCATACCTTAACTGAGAAAGGACACCACGTGGCATTTCAGTGGCTTCCAAGTAACTGCGGAGTCATAGAGAATGAACACGCTGATAACGCTGCTCGGTCGGCTCTTCAAGGGGACGAAGAGGAGCCGATACCGTTATCAAGGACAGATGCCGCTCGAAAACTTCGAATGATCAGCCGTAACATCACGTTCTCCTTGTGGAACGCTGGAAGTTTTCACGACTACCGACTCCACAATCTTGACTCCTCTCTACGCCTTTGTATTCCAGCTGGACTCTGCCGTCGCGAAGCTACCCTGCTTTGTCGACTATGGCTAGGGGTGGCTTTCACCAAATCTTTCGCTTACCCAATTGGATGGGCCGACGACGCCTCGTGTGAGGACTGTGGTAACGAGCAGACTTTTCAACACCTTCTTTGTGACTGTCCTCGATATAATTTACAGATACAATCACTCGCAACCGCGATAGCGCGCTTTGACCAAAGACCTCTCACAGAGGAACTTATTTTAAAATACCACCATCATAAGCCATCGCAGCAGAGGGCGACGAGGGCACTGTTACGGTTTTTGAGGGCGACAGAATTGGACAGGTGGCTATAGCCTGAACAGATGTTGATTGTGCTGCAAGTGTCACTGTGCTGTGCGATGACAGTATTCGGTGACAGTGAACGATTGTGATTGTGTGTCTATGCTCCTTCCTTTCCTTATCTCTACTTTGTTACCACTTTACCTCCCCCTCCCCTCTCTCCCCAGCGTAGGGTAGCCAACCGGATCTTATTCTCTGGTTAACCTCCCTGCCTTTCCCCTTTCCTCTCTCTCTCTTGCGCCGAACAAGCGAAAGAAAGTTAACAGACACCATGGATGACATGTAATATAGTGCGTCACGAGCGCAAAATAGAAAGATTAGAAAAACAGCGAATGCTACCGGGACTAATCAAGATATTACAGAAGATTCATGCACATTCAGCACGTGATTACAAAAACCACCATTTCAGCACGTCTTTGCCAATCTTTATAAAGAATGCACCAGAAAATTCTAGAATTCCATAAGTTCAAAAAAGCCCATTATTCTCGGATATTAGATAACGGTTCCATAATCGCTGACCAGAGAGCCATTGCGCGTAATTTGATTACCTATATTCAAAGCGCCTTCTCAAATTCCAATACATGCAGCCCTACAGCCGCACAGTTTCATGATGCAGACGGAAATTTTGCTTCTTATTCCTGGGTATTTTCACTATTACTGAACTTAAAAAAGAAATCTGGGTACGACAACATTCCGACCACTTTTCTACGACGTTATCCATGATCAGTTACATATGAAGTTTTCGTGCGCGGTCTTTCATCCTTATTGCCAGGTGACTGGAACACTGCCCGAATCGTTCCTGTACCTAAGCAAGGTGATCGTTTGCTGTTAACTATCGCCCAACTTCCGTAACTTCATCACGCTGTATGAATTCTTAAATGGCACTCTAGTCGATCCGAATTTCAGCATGGTTTTCAAAAAGGGTATTCAGCAGTAACCCAAGTAATAACAATCGTTTATTCGCTCGCCCTTACCCTAGACCGTAATGGCAAAGTTGAACTCATATTCTTAGACTTTAGTAAAGCTTTTCATAACGTCTCTCATAAATTATTTTAAAGCTAAAAAGCTATTGGCCTTCCTGAGATATTAGTTATCTGGATTTCACACTATTTACCTAACCGTAAGCAATATGTTTAACTTGATGGAAAAAGAGTCGGACGGTCCTGCAGTCACTTCAGGTCTTCCTCAAGGGAGTGTACTAGGCCTTTTATTATTTCTTGGTTATATTAATGACATTGTTGACACAGTTATTTCTGGCATAGAGATTTGTTTGCTGGCGGATGATTACGCGCTGTATCGTGACTTTACTCGTTCTAATAACCAGAATGACCTAGATAACTCTTTAACTAAAATCCTAGCATGGCGCCAGGAATAGGGTATGGTTCCAAACAAAGATAAAACAAACTTCCTTAGCGTATCACCCGAAACATTATTTTCGATCACAGGTATCACCTTGGACAATCACTGTTACATGAAATCTCCAGGTTTAAATACTTAGGTGCAACAATAACTAGCAATTTCTCCTGGTACTCACACGTGAAAGATATCATCTCATCCGCCTTTCGCAAACTGTCTTTTACGGAATAAACTTTCGAAAGCCCCCGCTCAGGTTAAGCTGCTCGCTTATATTTCACTAATCAGGCCTAAGCTCGAGTATGCATGGGTGGTGTGTGATCCATATACTATAGCCAATACTAAAAAAAACTTCAAAACATTCAAAGCAAAGCCGTAAGGTTTATTTATTAAAAATTTTCACCCTTCAATTCACCGTTTGAGCTAAAGAAAAATAACAGAATCGTGCCCCTTGAAAGAAGAAGAAAAATATATTGGCCGAGAATGTCTTTTCTTGCTAATAAATAACAAATTGGCGCTTCATCCTGCACCCTATGTATCGATTCTAACTACAAGCCGCACGCGGCACCATCAACCAGGTTCACTAACCCCTTACTTTGATGGCACTGACAAAGTCAAATTTTGTTTTTCTCGCGTACCTTTGAGTGGAATTCACCGACACAATAACTGGCAACGCATTGTGGTGCTGCGTGTGTATTTTAGTTGCTTTTACTTGCTACCTTCGAACCTGTGTTATCAGTTTGTGTATTTCATATGCTTGGGTCTTTAACATGATCCTCAGTGTGAAATAAATGTGTATGATGCATCAAAAAAGCGGAGACCACTCAGCACATCCTAATGGAGTGCGAATGAAATAACCAAATGAGATCTGTAGGTAACGCACACCTTACAGAAGCGCTTGGTCAGAAGTCGAGATGAGCAAGAGATGTCTACAGTATTGGTGGAAATAAAGCAAAGAAGAGATGTTGTGACCGGATACCTTAATCTAGGCAGAGGTAGCGGTACAAGGTAGATATAGGAGTTTTGAGGAAGAGAAAAAAGATTAAAGAGATGAAAACGAAAATTATAGAATCAAAAGTATGTATAGCAAACCTAAGTAACTCAAGCAGCCTAGGTGAATATTTGGGACCGCGCTGCTTCAAAAGAGATGCCAATAAATCATCACCGTGACCGTGGCGACCCCGGCCGTAGGAGCAAGGAAAAATGAACCAGAAAGCTCGCCTTCCCGCTTCCGCGCCGGCACGGTAATGAAGTAAACGCTTCTCGCGGATTGAACGGATTCTAATTGTCCTGCGTGCGCATGCGCATGTTTGCCTGTGAAACCATGAGGAATTCAAGCCGCCCGTCGTAGTCGCTAGTAGTGGTCGACTCGGCTTAACAAAAGGCTCGGTATTATTTGTGTGCGCGCGTGAGTGTACTCGTGCTTCGGCTCTTCATGCACTCACAAATGTTCGCTGTACGTAGATTGCAGCACGTTGGATCTGTCGCACTTTTTGACACGCTGCTAGGTGACGAAGCGTATCCCGTGGGCACATTCGACCATCGCAAAACTGAGCTCCAGTCACTTAGTTGCCAGCAGCAGCAAAAGCCTTCGGCAAAATGTCGCCAAAACGTGCCGTCAGCTTGGCGGCGTTCCAGGCGCGAAAAAAGAGTGAATAAAGTAACAGGCGCGTCGTCATTAAGCCGCGAAAACTGCTGCAGAACGGGAGAGTATATCGTGTCTGCAGCCATGGGACACGAAAAGATGGTTGAGCAATATAACCATAGGCGGCAAAAATTTGCGTAGGTGCCATGATGACTAGTGTGTGTATGTGTGATATGCTTGCGTGTCTGTGTGTCCGCGTTCAGTTACACGTGTACAGAGAGACCAAATACTAAAGCAACGGGTTCCATGTAAACAAATACAGGCCTCAACGAAAATCCGAATCTAAAAGTTGTCTTATGTGCGTAATCATCTACGAAAGCTTTGCGGAACAGCGATTCTCACGGCTGCATGGGAGTCCGCTGCAATTTTTTAGATGTAATTGTGGCGGTGATAGCGGTTATGGTTGGGTTGGTGATGGCGATTATGTTGATACTACAAGCGGGGTTAGCCTGGTGAACCTGGCAGGCGATTGCTCAACCTGAGCGTCTCTTTCCCTGACAAATATATCGCCAATTGTCGTTCAGTCCTACCTTTCGCAGGAATGAAGGAATAATGCGCGACCTTTCCTAGCGCACTATTCGCGGTTCTAACGCTAAGGTCGGTTAACGTAAGGTTAACGGACCTACGCGTTCAGAAGGAAACCCACTTTTTCCCATGCAGTCCAGCAGCCTCTCCCTTTCAGGAGAAAAGCCCTCGTGGAACCAGATCAAACGGTCTAGCTGCCCACATCACTGCATTCATGGTCGTTTGCGTGATTCATGGTGCCTCATTCATGTCAGCGTCTGTGTTACCGTGCGGAAAAACCCAAGCCACGAGAAAGGAAAAATTGCTTGTCGGGCTGCGGATTCGAACCACCCAGCTTCGGGTTGCGACACCACCACGCTAACCGATTCAGCCACTGAGGGTATTTCTCTTTCTTTCATGCTATTTATTACAGTAGCACTGAACCCGACCGTCACCTGTCGTGCTTAGTCGGAGAATGGAGGGCACAATGAAAGTCACACACAGAAAAGGCAGCGTTCATACTGTGGGTGGAAATGTTGGTTTCACTTTAGAAGGGTGATAAGTATGGGCACTTCACCAAAATGAGGTACCAGTCTGGTTGCACAGTCTCCGGGATCAGCCCACCTTTCTATGGGCGCATCGCGCACGCGGGCACGAGAAATCCCGACCAACTAGAATCTATCAGCTTCGCTGTAAAAAGAAAATTGACACGGACTCTTAGCAAAGGAGGCCCTAAGAGCCAGTTTACGGTTCTTTTGCACTTGCTACTTATAAAGTACTGGCAGGGCATGCCTAGGGCGCGCATCGGGCAAGCTCCTGGTATCAGACGGACTAGCGCTGCGCTCTGCCGGCATCTTTGCGACACTACCTGTCGGCTGAAAATGATAAAAGAATGGCAATAAATTTCTCGAAACAGTGCGCAAGGCCCGGCGCCACACGCTTATGTTTTAAAGCTTGCAATATTTAATTTAAATTTTATATTTCATGAACAAGCAGAAGCGTGCAATTCTTGGTCACCCTCTCATCTGGTGGCCTTGCCCTCCCTTCTTTCACATCTGGCTTGGGAGCGGATGACAGTGACGCAAGCGGAGAAGTGAATCATTTGGTTTACGAACAGTTATAAGATTCTGCCTCAGTTCATGTGCGCGCCACAGCGGGGCGCCAGTGTCGACGTCGGCGTGGCGGCGCCGTCAGCGGAAGCAGCCATTCGTACATTCGTGCGCGCTGTCTTGAACACATTGGCGGTTCAATATCATTATAAACAAGGCGCAAAAACGATAATCCGAAATATTTCTCATAACTCAGTTGAATGATATTACACAATACTTCCGGCTAAATCTGCCCGATTACATTGTGCAGACGCCGAGCTGGCACTGGTCTGTGTAGAAGGATCGATATTTGGGCCAGTTGGTACTGGTTGAACATCTTCAAGGGGCAGCGCAGAACGACGAAGACAGAAGCCAGGAACAGCGCTGGTCAATTAGCCTTGCTGCTGCCGTGATTCCTCACACCAGAATTGCGATAGCGAGTTCCTGCGCTTATCGAGCGAAATGTGTTCTTGTTTACCAGTGTGCGCGTGACACCGTGCTAGTTAATTTACAATAAAAATAGGAACAGCGCCATACAGGACGAGCGAGTAAAGAGCACAGGACAGAGTACTCTGTCCTGTGCTGTTTAGTCGCTCGTCCTATGTTGCGCTGTTTCTGTTTTTATTCTAAAGATTAACCAACCAGCCCCATTGAGCACAATGCTAATGGTTAATTTAGTTAAAACACGTTGGCGGGCTAGTTGGTTAAAATCCACGATAGAATGTGTAAGCGCGATTGAACATGGACGTAGAAAGAAGCAGACACACAAAGACAGCGCTGCCTCTTTGTCTGTTTCTTCCCACGTCCTCATTCAGTCACGCCTACGTATTCTGTCATTGTCAATTTAGTTAGTAAGCGAATCATGACAATATTATACGGCCGATAAAACTGTCATCCTTACTTCGTGCAGCTATCTACTAATTTGCTATCGCAATCAGTGCTTGGCCTTTCGCGCGGAACTGCGGTGATTTTATTTGTAATCGTGTGCGGTCGCCTAGCTCCGCGCCGCCCTTGACCAGCCACCCAAAGCATCCATAAAACGCGCCGCTCAGCTATGTCGCCGAATTTGCTCCCGACGTCAACTACCCACCTTCCGTAATTAACTACCTGCCGTTCGCCGCCTCCTCGCCATCGCTAATCGTTGCAGTCCACGAGGCAAGGGCTGAGCAGCTTTCAAATCTGAAAGACCTCAACGCAGTCCCTCGAACGAAATCGTAGTGTTGAAGCTGCTCAGTCATCTGCACTCGTGGACACAGGAACGGCCGTATGTGTTATGGACGCCAAGCTTTGCCGTATATTTCGGAAAGTTACGACACCCTTTTCTGGGCTGTCACTCCGCACAGCCAGTGCTCAGAATAGCCACCCCTTAACGGCTTGCACTGGTCGTGTTGTCATTGTCAACTTTCTATACGTCATAGCATTCATAATTCTTTCCTCTTGCAACCATAACGGTATCCTCGGTTGGGACTTTTTCACTACAATGCCGTTATCCATTGCGCACGGGCCGAAATAGCTGCTGCTGTTATATTTGCCGCTCACCGAGATTTGTTTGCTTTCGAGGAACCTACTTCCCTAAGCCAACTCCCACGTTCACAGAACGCGTCAACGGTAGTGCCAATGTATTGCAGCGCAATCTCGGACACTGTCGCATTACTATCTCCATGTGAGCTTTTTCTCACTCGGAAAGACCTGGTACTACGTTTTGTGGCAGTGGCCATCACACAGGGTGCCAGCACCACTTCCCTTTGCAACCTGTTCCCATACCCTGTGATGCTGCTCCGAAAGGAATGTCTTGCCAATGTAAAAGCCATCGAGGACGTGCTGGATGTGCCCGATGACCATTGCTGTACTTGCTCCACTGCGCTCAGTGCTGTTTCTACGTGTGACCTATTGTCCAATCATGTGTTCGGTTATTCTATTGCCGACCACCTTACACCGGTCCAGCGACTCAGCTTTTGTGACCCTTAAAAGAATTTCATTCTTCTTTCGATATAGGGCAATCTTCACTGGGCCAGATGTCAACTGTCACTCATTCGACCAAGAAATTGAAGCTCTTGAAGAGCTTCAACTTTTTTATTAGCGTTGCCTTTTATGTATAAGGGGATTACCGCGTTATGACATCTTGTGCCTTGCGCATGTTCGACATGGATTTAGGGGACGTTCTTTTCAAGAATCGTTAGTCCAGCCACCTTTATGTGCCTTTGTCTACGTCGGCCTCTCGATTGTTTTCCCCTCTTTCAAGTTTCCTGGCATTCACCTAGTATAACCACGTACCAACTAGCCCAACAAGCCACTCTTATGCATTCTTTAAGATGCACGGGGTCGGTATACTGTTATAAAGATATCGCATCGCTGTCGGTGTTGCGCTTACTGATGCTTACCTCGATAAAAACGAAAGCGGTGGTGACGTCAGGGATTACGCCCACCACGCTGCGCCACCATCTTTCGTCATCCAATATGCACGCACAGAAGTGAATGCCCTCAACCACCAGATATCATGCCGCGTGGGTGCAGATGTTAAAGGCATTCAAGAGAGTCACGTTGCAGAACGGCGGTGCATCGTTGAGCAGCGAAGGTAAGCCTTGTCCTTTTCACCCTACTCAAAGAGAAGCCAGCAGCACGGAACCAGTGTGTCGACAAACGGAAGATTATATTTCCCCTTTCGGACTGGTTTGGATCGCATTTCAGCGCGAAAAAACATCGGCAAGCTTAAGGCAAACTATGAAGATAGCACCTGTGGGGACTGGTTATCCTGTACTTGGTTTTCGCCTTTACATTTTCCTACTTTAGCGTGTTTGTTTCGAAGAATATTCCGTCAACTAGCCTACGTGAGCTCTATTACTTATGCGGTGCTTTCGGGGTACCTTGTGTGTAGTCTAGTGTTCGTTTCAATAATTTCGCCAATGGCTACAGCCGCAAACGTAGCCCATTGCATACAAGGACAAGCGAGAAAGCATGGCAGTGCTGATAGGAATGTTGATGCAGGCGCATTTACCCTAGCAGACGTGGCGCGCAATTTCTAAGCCTGAGCGTCTCCTTGAGCGTCAGTTCTGTCACCACTGGTCAATCAGTGCAGTGTCTTGTAGGAAAGCGCTACATCCTTAGAGCTAGCCTAATATCCCTGTCTTGTGAGGCACCACTTTTTTTCGTTACATTACAGGTCATGGCTGCATCATCGGACGCTCTCCGCAACCTCATCTATATGGACTACATGGCGTTACTCCAGAGCCTGTGCACAATCAACACGCCTACCATTTCTGACGTCACCGACATATTCAATGTCTTTCACAGCACTCTGTGCCACGACACAGTGGAAACCCTGTGCCACGACACAGTGGAAACGTCCGGGCCAACCGGGGAAGGTCACACTGGAACTGGTAATTATACATACTTTTTGAGCCCATGAAGGCCTTTTTTATAGCTCAGTCACTGAAGATTGGTCACTGAGGCAGGCGGCCATGGGCAACTCACTTTAGGCAGGTGCGTGCATTGGTCCACGTAAACGGTGTATGGAGTGTTCATGCGTACAAACCCAAATACGCTGTTTTAGGGCGTATGCGTGAGTTTGAAGCCTTTGTAGAATTGTGTAGAGTTACTGTACATGGCTCCATTTAGGAAAATCATAAACTTTATCTCCGAAAGAGCGATATAGCGCGCCTCTTGTGATACTTGCTGGTGTACTTTTCACTGGCTCTTCTGGCTTTCCACCGCCGGAACGCTGCATGTATTCTATCCACCATAACACGGCTGGTACCCACCATCACGAGCATAATTGTAGTACACGCCACAGCACAATTTGGTGTAAATTTCGTCCGTCTATATAGTTTAGAAAAGCCTCGCAGTCACTTGCAAAAAGTAAGCACCAGCGATTAAATGGCTGGAATGTGGTGACATTATCGCGCAAATGGAAATAATTTGCTTTGCGGCAATAAATTTTTATATCGACACAGAGTTGAGAATAACTGCGCGCCGTGATATATATCGGGTGTTCTGCTCAACCTGAGCCACACTTCAGAAATATGGAAATACCACGTAGCTGCACAGAACTAAGGTAGAATTGTTTGCCGTCGCTTAGAGATACTCGGATTGTCGTTTTTCTTTTGCATTCCGCTTACATACTTAGCCTCAATTAAGTAGTTTCTCAAATATCTTAATTGATTACAATTGTCAATGAGAAAATTATAGAGCAACATGAAAAAAACTCCTGCTACAGTGTTCTATTGCTCAATGCGGACTAGATAAAAGTACTTTTACAAGCATAGAAGCCCTCGAATGCATTAAAAATTGCTGCGCGACTGGCCGCTCCAGGCTCTCTGCTTTTATTCGCGGGCTGCTCTCACGCTTCGGAAGCTGTATCGAGAGTTTTTATGATGCTCTAGAATTTTCTCATTCACACATTTAATCTAGTTATTACATTTGAGAAGTTGATTTATTAAGACTAAATATGCAATTAGGCCGAATGCGAAAGATAATCTGAGCATCTTCAAGCGACGGCAAACATTACTTTGGTTGTGTACAGCTACGTAGCGTTTGCGTATCTTAAGTTTGGCTGAAGTTACATGGGACACCAGGCATATGTATACACAATGCCAAATCCTGCCAGCATAACGTTGGAGCCTACGTCATCACAAATTTGGGTGCTTTTCCTGTCGTTTCATACACCTTCCTTTTTGCTTTCAAAAGGCATTCGTTGTACTTGATGTGCCCTAGCGCAATTGTGATCGCGCATGATCTTGTCAATAGCCACGTTTACGGTTACAAGTGACGCTGCTGTCGAGGTGACAAGCGGAAATGCCTGACAGCCATCGGACGACGACGTCCGTCATGACATGGCAGCGCTCACATTTCTACGTGCGTGAGTTAGCGAGTGCCGAGTTTTTCTCTATGTTAATGCGTGTTCCCGCTGTGCATGAGAAGCGCAATGCCTTGAACCTGCTAGTGCCTTAAAGATCGTATCGATGCTGGCTGGCGAGCGTCCCGAGACTGCGCAGTGCCAAGCAAAAATATGGACTAAAGAGCATTTCCTCAAAGTTCGTTCCCATAATGTCTGAGAAAGAAATGACTTATTTGAAGGCTCGCCTAGAGGTCGACAACCGCTGTAGCACCCAACTGGTCAGCTATTTTGTTGGGTAGGCGGAAGTAAACGTACGATGAGGGGTGGCGATAAAATAGAAGGATGCGAACCTCTGGAGGCTAAGTCAGTCTAGCGCTCATCGTGCAGTTCTATCATTTCAATAATGTGATTCGGAAAAGTAATCCGAGAAGGTAGCGTTTTCCAGGTCTTGGCTAGGGCTAGGGTAAGGACAAGCAGTTCAGTTTAATGGTTGGCGTACACTCGTGTTAAAAATGAGCTAAGAACACCGGTGCCCATGGTTAAAGGGGTTCGACAATCGCACCGCGGTGGTGACATATTGGATACGAAATCTGATCACCCGTATCGGGGTTTTCCTCCCACGCCACACCCCACAGTTACCCGTCGCAGACCGAGTGTCGATGAGGACGAAGACTGCTTCATGCGTGCGTGCACTTGGCAGAGCGACCAGGAGCCCTGCTGGATCGTGTCCGAACTGCAGGCGTGGAACCACATCCTCTCGCAAAGCTGCATCGAGCTGCGAGAGCACTTTTCCGGCAAGGTCACGCTCAAAGCATTCGACTCGCCCCTGGGCCATTTGCAGCACAAGTGGGGCGCCCTTCGGGTCTCGTTACTCCTGCATCTGCTACTGCGGCAGCACAGGTGAGTGGGGGAAGCACCAGCGCATGTGGTGAACCCAAGCACTCCCTTTTATCTCGCGGTGACCAGTCTCGCAGCCCTGTGCGCGCGCATGCACGTGTGTAACCACCTTGGACGGCACGTGCAGCACCAGTATGACCAGGCATGCGTTATTCGATTCCGCGTCTTCAGAGACCTTACAGTGTGAAATACAAGAAAAAAAATATTCAGGCGACCGCAGCCAAAGCTACAAAGGGGAAACCCAGTGTGCAGGTTTCTCGGAAAATTTGCTTCTAGGTACCGTAGCAGACAACGCTGTCTATCGCAGTCACTAGTCAATATTGCAGTCAGAGATGTCTAACCATGCGCTCTTCGCAATGCAGTCGTATTTCACCTGTGACGCTTTCTATGAGATGAATGCTTTGTGCGTTGAAACTACACCTTGGGGTCTTAAGGTTACGCCAGATCACCCATTATTCGTGCACATTTATGCTGCTCCTGTGCGACAGCCTTTGCTTTGGTCGCGAACGTAAGCACGGTGCGCTGTGGTCCCTGCCTCGGAATTGTCACTTCGCTTAATGTTGGGGCGAATGGGTTCACCCTTGTGACAACTTGAACGTATTTATGACCCGTTTTGCACCTAAAGCTGTGAGACGTAAATGACACGTACCTGTAGCTTTTTCTTTTTTTTTCCGTATGTCACGCAACTTTTTTCTTCTCTCGTATTTTTAGTGTTGGTAGCGCTGCCTGTTGAAACAGACTACACTTTATCATCCGTGGCGCAACCCGTTCAGGGGTGGCTCGTATTACTGCACCTAGCGACTCGTGTGCACTATGACCAGCGTTCTGACCAGCCGTTTTTGCACGTAAGGTTTACCGCGATGCTGTTCCTATGAGTGGAGTAAAAAAAAAAGCTTTAAAGGTTAATGCAAGCATTTCGACAATAGCGTTGTTGGTACGTTTGAGCATGGCCTGCTCTTCATAGATTTTGTCGAGGGATCAAATAGGTGAATAATAACTGCATTGCCATTGCCAATGATGCCGCAAACGAATTCTTGCACGCTACGCACTGTCAAGACGTGTAAAATATGTATTTTTTTCATAATATATTATATTCGTACGTCCCAAAAAATTGTGCCAGCAATAAATCATATCAAAGCTTCCACCTTTTTTATCGGTTTAATAAGTAATGACAATATCACACGAACTTTAGTGCTATATCAGTTCGAAATCAGCAAAGCAGTGCATGAAGCTGATGTGAAAAACGTCAAGGCCATGGAATGAACAAATTGAGGACACATATTTATTTAAACTTTTTAATTCAAGAAACATGTTTATGTGAGGGGAAGTCAAAAAGTAAAGGGCCTTTTCAGAAAAGGTAAATTCATTTTAATGATAGAAAACGGAAACATACATTATTTTTCTACATAACCTAAAGGCCCTTCAACGCACTTTGCCCAACATTTCACAAGTTCTTTTTCATTGTTTATTCCGCCGGCAAATTTTTTGTTTGGACCTCTTAACCAATTTGCACCGAATCAATGACTTCTGCATTGGCTGCAAATCCTGTTCCCCTGAGCGCTTCCTTCAATGATCCAAACATGAAAATTACTTGCAGCCAGATCTGGACTGTATAGCCGGTGTTTCAGCAATTCGAATCCCAACTTGATCCTTCATTGTTTCGGCCGTCCATTTGGCAGAATGTGGCCGAGCGTTATCTTTCTGCAGGATGACAGCTATTCGCAGTCTTCCATGACGTTTGGATCTGATTGCAGGTTTCAGTTTAGTTCGCAACACATCAAAATAGTTCTCACTGTCCAGTTTCGCCTCTTGGGGTGAAAGGAACGGCTACCACACCTTCCATGTCACAGAAAAGTGTTAGCATAATCTTACCAGCTGACTGTAGACGTTTAAATTTCTTAGCTTCTAGTCATGGGTGTTTCCAAACTATGCTCGCAGCCTTCGTTTCTGGTTCGTTATGATGTATCCAAGTTTTATTTACATTAACAAATGAATCTCCCTCGCGACGATAACGGGCCAAATGTTTTCGAGAGTTGTCTAACCTATGTGCCTTAGGCTGCGCTGACAATTTTTTCGGGACCCACCTTGTACGCACTTTCCAAAAATTTAGATTGTCGTGTAAGATGGAATGCGCTCAGCCATTACTGATATGTTAAGTATGGGCGATTTCGTCCACTCTGGTGCATCAGTTTTCCATCACCATACCATCAACGACTTTCACATTGTCCCCAGCCTTTGACCTCGGTGGCCTGCACGATTTTTCCTCGTCACCTAAAGTTCTACCCTGTTTGAAACGCTCTATCCATTCATAGATCTTGCTTCGCGATAAAAGTGAACACCATACCGCGCCTCAATTCGATGAATAATTTCCGCAGGTTTAATGCCTTCCGCAAATAAAAAACGAATCACTGCCCTCATTTCCTCCGTGGTGCAGATCGACAATGGAGCTGCTATACGGTCTGCTACACTCTAACGACTAACGCGGGAATAAGAGTGACACGTTCCATAGAATTGCTGCAGAGCGCTGGATACTAGCAGTGTTACCAAACCCCACTGCGAGAAATCGCAAAAGTCCCTTTTCTTGACTTCCCCTCGAATTTTTGTACATAAGCAACGGCCACGGAACAATCTCAATGACGCTGCCTTTTTTCCAATGTATTGCGCAGGAGCAGCAGTCACCGGTCGTGTATTGCGAGTAATTGCACCAAAATTATCACAACCGAGAGCACATATAAAGTTCTGCAAACTAGGCATTAGAAATGCGAAGATACAATGGAGTAAACCAATGTGAAGATACAGCTTGATAAAGGGCAAAAAAGTATCACTGGAAACAAAGTTCAGTGCATGTATGCACAAAAGCTCGAAACAAGATATCTAAATATTCGTATTAGTCTCCAATAAACCTATGTATCTAAGCAAACGTCACTGTAACAGGGTGTTTCAGCGAACAGTTTCAAAATTTTTTAAAGGTTGCCCGTGGCAGACAGCTCAATTCTAGTTTATGAGCCGGTCTACTCGAAGCGACGCACACTAATGGCACAAAACATTTGGACTAATTACCATGGACTCACTAATTAACGTTATAGCTAATTATCTTATATGACCCATATTGCTATTTACGAATTCTAGCAGTGGACTTCGCAAGGCGGTTCCACGTGGAGTGAATTCTCTGGACAAGTTTCGACATATAAATTCCTGAACTGAGCGGAGAAATGCATTGGCGTTCCAGTTACTTCGGCGCTTCAGTGCATGAAACGACGCCTTTTTTAACAAATTAACTGGAATGCAAATGCATTTCTCCGCGAGGTTCGGGAATTTATATCCCGAAACTGGTGTCATCTTGAAAATTCGTTCCGAGTGTATCCGCCTTTGAACTCCAGGGCTAGAATATGTAAATTGCAATATGAGACATAATGTAATTAGTATTAAACTTAAGGAGTTAAATTTTGGTCATTAGTAGATTTTGTATCTCAATTCATTGTGCAAGTATCGTCCGCCGATTCAAGTAGGCCAGCTCATGCCCTATAATTCTGATATCTGCCACAAGCAACCTTTAAATATTTTCGAAAGTGTTCGCTGAAGCGCCCTGTATAATGCAACACACTGTTTACGCAGCTCACGTGGAACGATGTCCATGTACTCGGTATTGAAGGAGCAGTGTAATACGTAACAATGTTTTTTTTTACAGATGCGGCATCAGTATGCATCCAACAAACTAAAGTCACTGTTTCTAGACGACGCTTTCCCTCTTGGAAGGAGGAGTGTAAGTAAGCACGTAAGAAGCAAAATAAGGTGGGGTGTCTCCTTCATTGACCCCGAACGGCAGAAAACCTAAAGTTTAAACAAATTAGCCCCGATGAAAGGCGTACGCGCCTTTCTGCTAAGATATCTGGCGTACATCTCGAGCTCTAATTCCTACATAAAACAAAGAAAAGTACGCAACATGGTAACGAAATTACTAGGTAGGCCATCTTGCATTTGCCGTGTCTGGATGATCAACCTTGTAGATTAAGCCAGCGCTCGGGACTAGCATTTTGAGTATGCGTCCAGTTCGAGAACTAGTCCGTCTTTTTTTCAAACGCAAAGCAATAGCGGAGTAAAGGCACTGCCCGCCGTGGTTGCTCAGTGGCTATAGTTTTCGGCTGCTAAGCACGAGGTCGCGGGATCGGATCTCGGACCCGGCGGCCACATTTCGATGAGGGCGAAATGTGAAAACACCCATGTACTTAGATTTAAGTGCACGTTAAAGAACCCCAGGTGGTCGAAAGTTCCGGTGTCCTCCACTACGGCTTGCCTCATAATCAGAAAGTGGTTTTGGCACGTAAAACCCCATAATTCTTCAGCAGCGCGGAGCGTCAGTCGCTTTTTTCCTCAAAACTCAGAACTGAGTCATCACCATAACATGTATGCCACAACATCACGCAATGCGACTAACGTTAAGACTACAAAAAAAAATTGAAGGACACTTAAGCTTCGCCTTCAAGAGTGGAACGCGATAGCGTTATCGCACCCCATTCCCACTGCCCACTCAAACGATCTACGCGAGCCAAGCGTCGCGATCGGTATGGACATCCGGGCCGCGACGCGCCATGAAGGCGGACGCGATCATGGGGTGAGTGGCGCGCCACGTGGCGGGGCAGCGCCGTACATTGCGAGGAGGGGGGTCTTCTGTGTTTGCCGCAAGATAGCTCTGCGTGTGCGCAGAGCGCAGAAGAAATGTAGCAGAAACGTTTTTCGCTACTTGTGTAACTGCAACTTCTGTAATTTACGTTGTCATAATTACCGATATACACCGCAGTATAGCTTTCTACGGCACGTTTCTAAGGCAACACAGCATTCACTAGAAGCGCTTTTGTCTCGCTTGAACGATCAAACTCGTGGCTGAGTGGTAGCGTCTCCGTCTCACACTACGGAGACCCTGGTTCGGTTCTCACGAGCCCATCTTGCAAGTTATTTATTTATGAAGTGCCTTCCGGGTATTATCGCTCACGGCCAACACCGCTGATGCCGACAACGACGCCGATGACACCGGCTTTTCTGCGACACGAGTTCCTTAACGCTGTCGCGTGAATAAGCGTAAGACAATTATTGCCGTTTGTGCTACAATTTGAGGAATACCGGCGGGACTATCACATTCCTGATAGGGTTCTTCACGTTGGAAAACAAACACACGACTGCTCCCATGGTAAGACTTGACACATTTACGATTGGACATTTACACATCTAAAGAAAATAAACACCTCACACGAACACGTAATACAAGATTTCCACGCCGTTCAGGACAAATATAATTTTTTTAATGTACACAGATGGTTCTACAACACAAGAACAAGTGGGTGTGGAGGGCGTAAGGAAAAAAATTCACTGACGATTACGATGCTCCCTAATCTGGAATTTGAGCGCAGTTCTATAAGTGTTTTCATTTGGCGTCTCAATGTTTTGTATTATGATCATATACGTACGAGTTTTATATTAGGAAGAGAACGTTGTAAGTAGCGCGTTCGGTTTCCATGCAGACGAAGTGCGCTACTCCGAGACTATATTGTAGCCTTCATCGCCGCACGGCCTTTCTTGCACGAAACTACGCTTTTCTTGCGCTTTCTTTACACTGACTACAGCAGCCCTTCGTCGCGGGGAAATCGCGCCACTAGTGTCTGTGGCGACAACCAAAGGAAGGTCACATAGAGCCTTATTTGTGGCCGCTCGTCATCGCTCCTTGTTGGAACAGTGATCCCCGTCAAACACGCTGGCACCGCGGAGTGACCTCAGCAGCTGGCGCCGTAGACGAGCGTAGCCCTTCCGAACTCGCATCACCCTGGCCCCCACTCGGAAGCTCAGATGAAATCGCCCACTTGACGTGGAATGCCGTGATTACCGGCAACTCAGCGCATGCTCATGCCCCTCCGCTCCTCCTCTACTTTCCTCCTCTCGCCCACTTTCATTTCACGCTGCGTCAGCGTTTGTTTTCATTTTTGCTGTGCTCGTTCACTCCGTTACGCCAAGGAACGACGCCGACGCTCAATGCAGGAATGGGCGCCTAAAAGCTTCGCTCTAAAATTGGGAAACAAATATTCGAATACAACAGTACGCCTGTCTTAACTGCTGAAATTTAGGCTGTATGGACTGTATTTAAAACATTATCACTGACAAGCATGAAATAATGAAATACTCTGATTTGTCAAGTGCATTAAAGGCTCTTAACTGAAATCCGATTAGGAACACCTGCTAGGGGAAAGCTTAACCGTGATGTCATCTAACAAATACAGGCAGTCATTTCGCTTCTGCTGGCCCCCAAGCCATGTTGGTTTACCGGGTAATTAAGCAGCAGGTAATGCGCTTCTACGTTGGCGTGTGAATTGATATGAACATGACACTTCCATACAAAAATAGTATCGGAGCGATTCGGAAGGCCTTCACTTCAATGTGGCAACAGGAAGGGAACTCTTGCGCAAGCAAAAAGCTACACCTAACGAAACGCGTGCTTGGCGAGTGTAAGTCATGTAATCGCTACGAATGGTTCATTGAAGTAGTCCTGTGTTGATTGCCGATTGGGCGCACAATTTCTCACTTAAGAAAGAGAACCCACCAACATGCGCAATGCGCCAAGAACCACTCACAGCGATGCGCAATTTACTGACACGTACACATATTCAAACACAGACGAAAACGTTTGCGCAAATTATGTCATTTAAACATACCTTTACCCACCGCTTTAATTCAAGGAGACGATCCACTGGTGCCACTGACAGACTTGCTAAGATTGTAGATAAAACATGATCCTTGCATAAACTGTACAACGACGCAGCTTTTGCTACTGTTAGACTTGTTTTTCGAACACCCTGTAGCTGGCGCAGCGTGACCTAAGTCGTTTTTGCTGCAATAAACCCCATTTAACCAGCAAACTTTTTTACCGTGCAGGTGCGTGACGCGCATCATGATAGACATGAGACAAAACTTGCTCGAACGACGCATCTTCTGGCATGCCCTGCATACCGGTGCCGGGGGCCTCAAGTCCTTCAGTTACCGTGCATCCGTTCAAGACCAACTTGGCATAGTGAGTGTGCCAGATTGACTTCCTCTTTGCTTTTTCTGGCTACGTTGTCTGTTGCTTGCTACGGTTCTAGCTGTCAAAATATTGAGTCCCTAGGATGCCTTCTCACTCGAAGTTTTAGGGGTAATTTCTTCTGCACATCTGCGCCGAGGCAAACGGGTCGAGCCTGATGCTGGGCTGAATCAGAAAACACAAGGTGAAACGCTGTGCGATCCGACGTTCAAGTGTGATCCGACGACCAACAACTGCTCACAAATTTCCCGTACATTTAGAGCGAAAGAAGCAATTGATAAGATTACTTGCGCGTCATATCCGACGCCGCTCATTACCATGCGTCATCCTTCTTGATGCCGTCAGAGTTGTATTCACGCGAACAAATTTTCGGCGCGCCGGCGTTGACGAGCACAACTTGTACTGGTCAAATTGTGAACAAATCATTCAACTCCTTGTGCTTAATGTGCCCGCCATTTACGACGACCCTATCACGGGTCCCTCAAGTGCGCCCGAAGCTTATTGCGCTTTGCCTGTTTCGAGTGTATAAACGAATCCTATCTGTCAGACAACGCGGCCGAAAAATCGCTGTGCTTGATATAAGAGAAAAGTGCTGAATAAATGTCAAACTGAAATTTACGACTCGTAAAATCCTGTGAGGTGGGGGAGGAAAGGAAGGAGATAACAAGTATTTTTTTAAAGCAAACGCCTCCTTAGCAAGGTAACCCCCCCCCCCCTTTTTCAGTATCAGCCTGGTTTGTAGCCTTTTTCGTAAGGTAATCCCCAAGATTGTGCATTCTAAAAATGTTGTAAGACATGTGCTACTGGGGCCACTGGTTGCCATGTTGTTACGGATATATATATATATATATATATATATATATATATATATATATATATATATATATATATATATATAGATTACTGTCCAACGGCCGCATTCGAACAAGGACTTCTATTACGGATTCACAATACTGTGACAATTACACCATACGCGCTTTTCCCCTCCTACAACATGCGCGATAACCTGATGGTAGTTTTGGAATAGAAAACCCCACATATTTCAAATAATTAATATAACATTGTGTCAAAATGTGGGCCAATTCTATAGACCAGGGTTTTCCAAACTGAGTTCCACGGAACTTACGTGTTCCGCGAAGGGTACTTTAGGTTTGCACGAGCGGCCAAAACTGACCTGACTTAATCCCCCCTTCGGTGGATTCTCACGCTAGTTTAAATTTAACATACAAAACCACCACTTCCACAATTGGGTAGCCTTCGAGAGGTTCATTCGTTGCAGCAATCATTGCGATGCAGTAGATAAGCACATCGGGGGAAAAAGTAGGAAAGGAGGCTAGGGAAAGCAGGTAGGGCTACCTACGGCCAGAAAGTTTGGGAACTCCGACCATAGACAGTGCACTCTAAAAATATGGGCCGATTCTAGCGAAAGCAAAGTAAAAAAAAAATTCCGCAGCCCGACATTCCGCCGACGCCCTTCACTCAAGCAGTGACGCGATAGTGTGCTTTGGGCAGTTACTCCGCCCCATTTTCTCCTCCAAAGATGTCATGAAGCACGCGGGTGTTCCTAAATATATAACGCGCTCTAGTAACTAGTATTTAACTTCAGACGTCACACACCGAGCAGCAGAAAACTTGGCACTTTAAATAGTGTCAAGCATCAGACTTGTTTATATTAACCTCCTCGAAGGAAGTATCCCTTTCGCACCCTTACACCGCCGAAAGGTTTGCAATGAAAGCTATGGAGGCCGACGTGTGCCACATTTTCGGATACAGACTGAATTTTTCATATAGCTTGACGCAACTTTGCGAAAAACGAGCCAATGTTCTTGAACATTACAAAGAAAATGGCAGGAGTTGTCAAGTATGCTGCAACCCGCCACCACCACGGGAATTATCACTGGTGGCCTGCGGTCTCGCTAACTTTACGCAGGCTCCCTCTGTGAGAACCGCGGAAACGCAATTCTTAACGGTAACGCCTAGCGAGGGCCTTACAATGTGGCTCCAGAGCATGAACATACGAGCCAAATTGCTTGTTTTTTATTTATTTTTATGCTATAGTGAAAGCCTTTCAAGGCCTAAGCAGGAGGGGTAAAGTACATATACAATAAAGCAGAACATGCCGAAGAAAAAAGTACAAGACAAATATGTTGCGACAAGCACGTTACAAAAGAAAACTAAAATGTTACGTTATACAAACAATGCAACAAAATCATTTTATGCAGCACAGCTTAAGTAGCACAAAAGTCCTAATTATTAATAAACTAGAAAAAACAGCAACAATAACAGGTTCATTTGGCAGCAGGCTCAACAGATTAATTAAACATGAGTAACTCAGCCAATTTCACTAAACATATGTTCGGTCAAGTCAGTGCCGGCTAGTTGCTGAATAGGCAGATTGCTTCACTCCGTTATTGTGCGAGGAAAGAAAGAATATCTTAAAAAGTTAACTCTTGCACAGTAAGGTGTCAGTGACGTAGAGTGACCATGTCTTGTTCTGTGGGCCGTAAGTGGATGCACGTAAGGCTTGGGAGAGCGAGACAATCTGCCTTTATTAAGTAAAAACAAAAATTTAGGTCTGTGAATTTTATTCCCAATTGCAGCGTCCAAATATTATGTTCAATCAGCAGCTGCCTTCAGGACTCAGTTAAGCGATATTTCGACAAGATACATGCTACTGTTTTACGCTGATTAAATTCTGGGACATCAATATTAGTTTTGATGTAAGGATCCCGTATCTTAGCTGCATATTCCACTTTAGGACGGACAAGGGACCTATAAGCAATTACACGTGTTTTAGCGAGAGCGTGCTTTAATTTGTGTCTCAGCAGGCAAAGATTCCGCAAGTCAGTCGTTTAAGAAATCCAGCTAACAGTTCCAGCTAAGGTCACTGGTTAACGCAGCGCCTCGGTATTTGTATTCGCTAGCCTCGCTAAGTGGCTGAGATGCAAGGCTGTATGCAAATGATAGCTTATTACATTTTTTCGTCATTTTCATAAAAAGTGTTTTTCTTGTAATTAAGTTTCATATTCCAACGAGCGCATCAAGATTGAATGTTTTGAAAGCTGGAATTTAGCGTGATTTCGTCTTGAGGGCAGGTAATTTCGATGAAGGGCAAACAGTCGTGGGCAAAAACAGTCATGGGCAAATTTTTGCAGGCGGAGCTATAGTGCCAATAATATCATTATATATGTGCTAAATTACAACGCCCCTAAAACACTACCCTGAGGAACGCCAGAAGTGGCGGGAAGTTCATTGGAAGAGTACGTATCGATAACAACGAATTGCCTGCGATTAGTCAGGCAAGCAGCAATCCAGTTTATAATATACGTGATTAAATTGAGCAGCTGAAGCTTTTTTTGTTAGCTTTGAGTATGTATAACGACCTTAAAATGCTTTCTTGAAATCCAAAAACCTGACTTCAGTTTGTCTAGATTTGTTCAGTATGCTAACTAATGAATAACAGTAGTTAATTGCGTTGCACTAGAAAAACCCTTTCGAAAACCGTGCTGCAGAGGTGACAAAATGTGTCTATCTCCAAGAAACTTGGTAATTTCTTTAGCCTCTATATGCTCTAAAAGCTTAGAAGAGGAGGTGACTGATATGGGACGATAGTTTGCTATTAGCGTGGAGTCAGCCTTCTTTAGTACTGGGATAACACGGGCAGTGAGGCAGTCTCTAGGAATCACAGTTGAAAACTCATGCGCGAACTATTATAACTAAGAGTTGAGACAACACTTCACCGTATCTATGAAGAAAAGCATTGGGTATGTTGTCTGGCACAGCAGTCAATTTCGTTTCTACTATTAAAAGCATAGAGAAAACACCAAACATTGAAACTATACCATATTCATCATTGGGCTTGATGTGATTGGAAAGAGCAAGATCTGACGAGTGCGAGAAATGCTGTTAAAAAACTCGTTCAACCATTGCGCGATTTCCTGCTCCTCGAAAACACTTCGGTCTTGCCCAATCTGGTCAACTGATCTGCGTTTTCTGCTAAGCCGCAAAACTTGTTACAAGCAGTCCGCATGAACTTCCGCAACGCATGCTGAAAGTAGGGTAGTTCGACATTGCTGAGTGCTTAGTTTAATTTTGTTTGAGAGGTAGAAACTGTGACATGAAAACTACCTTGTCGTCATAAGCGCTTAACTTTCCATTTGATGTGCAAGATTTCGCGCTTCATCCAGGGAGTAGCTTTAGATCTTTTCTTAGTTTTGTGAGGGGCGAAGTTATTGATGCAGCAGACCCAAATGTCTTTAAAGTCGTTGCCACGCTTAACGGTGCCATGTCCTTTGGAGCTATCAAGATGCAAGCACAAATAATGAAGTACGCTTTCGTCCTTGGCGGCCGAGAAATCTTTGAAAGTAACAACGTTGCATCGATTAGTTCGGGTCGTTTCAAGGGAGCAAGAAAGACACAAGCTCATGATCAGAAATTTCTGATTTGCTCCAGGCATAAAGTCCCTCACAGTATCAGTGACGGTTATTCTGCCTGTTATTATAAAGTTTACACACCTCCAGTGCGTAAGCAAGCACTTACGAGCAAGAACAGACGAAAAACCGTTGCGAAGCGCGCGAAAACATCGCCTGCTGTTTCCCAACTTTAGCTACCCGCTGGCACGTTTTAGGTTTCGTACAGCCAGCAAGTCGTCATGATTCACTAAAAGATTTCTGTGTGTAGTATTAAAAAAGTCGCTTTTTGTTTAAGTAAATCCACGCCAATGAGAATGCAGGTTACATAGAGCCAGCTGTCCCAGTGCACCGTCTAAAAATGCGCACACATACCACAAGCAAGCAAACATACTCTAGCTGCAAAAATGCTAAATATAAAAACAGGGTAAACCGGGAAACGCAACCTATTTATACCCGCGTTAACTAATAGTTTGTGTACAATACACTCTACAATAAAAGTGTTACTAGACGTAAAACACACGAACGTAATTTCAAGCACTTTACGGGCCGGTTTATAGAAGAATAAAGAGCTATGCCAGAAGAAACGGTGCTAGCCAGGTGAGCCTTCAAGGTAGCCTGGCTCTCCCCGCAGGGGCGTCTGCGTCAGCAGGCGTTTGGTGTGTTGCGACACCACGTACCCGAGCACACGAGGGTTGGACCCTCCCGCGTGTAGCCGTGCGTGGCTTAGTCGTGTCCGGGGAAAAGGCGATCCTGGGGGTGGAGCCGATGCCGGGTGGAGCCGATGCCTTTACGGCCCCTCGGCGGAGGCAACACACCTCTTTGGCCTCGGCTTCACGTAGACGGCACCCCCGGACTGACCCTCCCGGGGGAAATCAGTAGTTACCTTTTACTGTCCCTCTCTCCATTCTGCGTCTTTCTCTCTTCCTTTCAATCTTTCCCGTCTCCTCCTCTCTTCTATTTACTTCCTACTTTCCTGGCAGCGAGGCTTAACCTTGTGTGAGTGGCCAACCTTGGGTACTCCAGATTGGCTTATGGTAGCACTGTACAACTGGCGAGAAGTTGTCTTACTCGTAGGATCTGCTCCGTCCCCATGTTGGGCTCGGTGGTGGGCGGTTGGCGCTGCTGCCGAACTCAGGACCCCTATATGGCTTCAAGTAACCCCACTATCCCTTGATCGCACTCTGAAAAAAAGGGCGCACCGATGCAAGCTTCCAATTCTTCTTTAAGAACAATGAGGAGCACTTCCCTAAGTACCACGTCATACACAGTGAAGGCAACACACGCGTATGAAAATTCTCCCCCTTCAATTTGGCGAAATACCTCGCAAACACGATAGGACCTGGCCACAAAGATGTCCAATGGAGACCTACTCGTTGAATTGAAAAATAAAACCCAACACGATAAATCGCAGCATCGCAGAGCGCTACTATCTTTTTCCTACACACTCAGAATCCGATCCTCACCACAACACATATGCTACAACATCGTCACAAAGTGCAGCTCACGCTTACATAACACAAATAAACCAAACATGATTAGGCCGCTTATCTTGCGATACGAGGAATACTGTCGCGATTATGACATCCCTCGGGAAGTCCTCCAGGTTGCCAGAAAGCCAGAACGTTTACCCCCGTGGTGTGATTTCTTAGCGTGATGTGATTGGACACTAACACATCTAAAGAAAAGAGACACACCACATCAACACATTATAGAAGAATTCCGCTCTCTTCAAGACAAGTATATAAACTACATAGAATTTTATACTGATGGCTCTAAAACGGAAAAACACGTGGGTGTAGGGGCCGTAACAGAAAATTGGGAAACAAGTATACGATTACCTCAACATGCCTCTGTCTACACAGCCGAAGTGTACGCGATATGGACGGTAGTTCAAAAGATCATTGCTGACAAACTTGAAAACACTGTCATATACACAGATTCACTAAGCGTACTGAAGGCTCTACACATGAAATCCCAAAGTGAACCCTTGTTGGGCGATATTTTGAATGCATTAACTTCAAACAAATATGGTAGATCAATTAAGTTTTGCTGGGTGCCAAGCCATGTTGGAATATTGGGTAACGAAGCGGCGGATAGGTGCGCATCGATGGCAGCGTACAAAAACATTCAAAATACAGCACTTCCATATAAAGACAGTGTCAATGCGATTCGGAAGGCCTTGACGTCAAAATGGCAAGGCGATTGGGACACTTGTTTAAGCAAGAAGCTTCATCTAATTAAACCTGTAATTGGCGAGTAGAAATCATGCAGTCACCAGCAACGGTTCTACGAGGTGATCTTGTGTCGACTTCGAATTGGACACACACATCTGACGCACAATTTCCTTCTCCGAAGAGAAAACCCGCCAACTTGCGAAAAATGTAATGAAGCTCTTGCAGTCATGCACATCTTAATAACGTGTCCACACATCAATACACTGAGACGGAGGTTTTTACACAGCTTGTATAAATTGCACCTTCCATTACACCCTGCCCTATTACTAGCAGATGACCCCCTAGTGCCATTCCCTAACCTCTCCGACTTTTTAGAAAAAACTGGTTATTTACACCAACTATAATGTAATGCAGGTTTACCTGCCCTAACGTTCCGTTTTATCTTGTCTTGGGACTGGCGCAGCATGGCCTTAGTTGCCTTTGTGCCACTAAACCCAAACTAACCAACACGATAAAATGAATGACTTGAAATGCATTGGCGATGTAGCAGTCACTGTGTCGGCACATCGAACCATGAATACGAGCCGTAGAGTAATTTCTGAAGACTTCTTGGAGCTTAGTATCGAAGAACTGTTTGAAGGTTTTCAGGACCAAAATGTCATCAAAGTAATCAAAGTAGAAAGAATCCTAATCCGCAGGAGTAACGAACTGCGAACAAAGCACATTGTATTAACATTTGGTACCAGTGTTCTGCCTAGTACATTGGATGCAAGCTATATCAAAGTGCGTGTTAGGCCGTACATCCGAAATCCTCGACGGTGCTTTAAGTGCCAGAGGTATGGGCACGGATCCCGGACATACCGAGGAAGGCAGACTTGCGCGAGATGCAGCTCGAACGAACACCCATCACACCTGCGACTCATCTCCACATTGTGTGAATTGTGAAGGAAGCCATCCAGCCAACTCTAGGACATGCCCTAAATGGTAGGACGGAAAAGAAATCATTGCAGTAAAAGTAAAATAAAATATAACATTTCACGAAGCAAGGAAACTTCTTTCATGCTTGGATCACACAAGCTTTCCCGAAGTGGCGCGAAGGGGAGGGGGGGGGGGGCAGCGTCACATATCCCTCGGGAGTCTACCGCGGCCACTGATAGTGGTCCGGTAATCACTACTGCCCCCTGGTGGCAGCAGCAAGTGCTGCTCCATCAACATCGAAGGTGGGCCTGCCGACCTCGGTTCCGCAGGTCCCAAAGCTAATCTGAACTCCAGGGCCTCCGAGAAGGTTATGGAGGTCGAACAAAAATCCACAGCGTCATCGACGCCGTAAGATCAGCGCTCTGAAGAGCGCGCTAGACGAGATAAAATACCTATAACTGCTCAAAGAAATGGACCAGTAACCTAAACGGTTACCGTCCTCGTATACATATTTATCTATTTTTAACAGGCGCTCTTGAACACAGACAACAAGAATCTTCCTCGATATGGCTACACAAATAATTCAGTGGAATGCCAGGGGCCTATTTAAGAATCTAGATGACGTCAAAGGTCTACTAGAGGAATATCAGCCACGACTGTTCTTTGCTCAAGAAACACATTTAAAGTCTACGCACAAGAACTTAAGACAGTATATAGTTCTCCGTAAAGGTAGAAATATTGGTAATTCTTCTTCAGGTGGTCTGGCAATCTTAGCCCAAAAGTCAGTCGCATTCCAGCATGTATCACTTCATAGTTCATTTGAAGCAGTGGCTGTTCGGGCTATAATGTTCAACCAACTTATACCTATTTGCTCCATATATATACCGCCTCATTCACGGTTTGACAATGCAGAATTTGAAAAGCTCATAGACCAGCTTTCTAAACCCTATATAATAATTGGAGATTTTAATGCTCACAGCCCATTTTGGAGTGCATCAAGGTGCGATGCGAGAGGACGGGCAATAGAAAATTTACTTCTTTGTTCTGGAGCCTGTCTATTTAACAAGGCAGAGCCAGCCTTTTACAGTTCCACACACAACTCGTATTCATGTATAGATTTAGCCATAGGGTCAGCATCACATCTTCCTTACCTGGAATGGAGAGTTATTAGTAATCCATATGGTAGCGATCACTTCCCAACACTCCTAGAAACCACACATTGGCACGATGGACCAGCTTACCCCAAAAAGTGGAAACTTCAAAGTGCAGACTGGTCAAAATTTTGAAGCTTATGTAAACTGTGCGTGGAAGATGTGGACCACCTAGGTGTAGAGGAACTGACCACCTACATCGCTGAACATATCCTCTGTTCTGCTAAAAACTGTATACCTTAGTCCTGCGCAGATAAAGTAAATCCAAAACCCTACTGGAACAAAGACTGTGAATCTGCAAAGAAACTCCAGAACAAAGCACGGAGTAGATTTTCACGCTACCCAACGACAGAAAATCTAATAGAATTTAATAGAATAGGCAAATGGCCGCCGTATCCACAGAGTATCGAAAAGAGAAAGCTGGACACGCTACGTATTCTCCATAAACTCGTACACAGATGTTAGCAAAGTGTATAACAGGGTACGTAAGCTAAAAGGGCAACGTTCAAATCTTTTTCCTCTCATCACTGGCTCTGGCGATACTATAGAAGATCAAGCAAACACCATTGGTGAGCACTTTCGGAGGGTATCAAGCTCCGAAAATTATACCGAAAAGTTCTTATACTATAAGAAAATTGCTGAAAATATCCCTCTGCGTCCAACCAAGTTGTCATCAGAAGTATTACAACAAGCCACTAACAATCCATGAACTCAATCTTGCCCTAGGCTCTTGTGGCAGCTCGGCTCCAGGTTCTGACACAATAACATATGAAGTAATCAGGAATCTGCCTTGTGAGACCCTAAACTGCATCTGGGGTCTCTATAATATTTTTGCAACTGGTCATATACCTTCATCTTGGAAGGAGGCAATAGTCCTGCCAATACTCAAACACGGCAAAGACATTTCCTTAGTTAACAGTTACAGACCAATTGCACTCACTCAAGCTGTTTACTTAAAGTATTTGAAAAAAAAATGATTAACCGTCGCCTTGTCTTTTTTTAGGAATATAATAGTATATTGGACCCTCAACAATCTGGCTTCCGAAGAGCAAGGTCTACAACCGATAATCTTGTCCTCGTTGAGTCATATATACGTGATGCATTTCTACACGGCCTATACTGTCTACCTGTATTCATTTATCTTGAGAAGGCGTATGGTAACGCCTGGCGATACGGTATTCTGCAAGACCTGGCGTCCTATGGAATTGGTGGTTATATGCTGAAGTTCCTGCAGAATTACCTATCTGAAAGGAAGTTCCGCGTAAGAATTGGCAGTGTACTTTCGCGCACTTTTGTTCAAGAAAACGGCGTACCACAGGGAGGAGTGCTAAGTTGCACACTTTTCCTAATTAAAATTAACTCTCTCCGCTCTGCTATACCATCCATGGTGTCTTATTCTATGTGGACTACATCCAAGGCAGCTTTAAATCTTGCAATCTGTTCATATGTGAACGCCAGATACAGTTAACTGTTAATCGGCTCGCCAAATGGGCAGACGAAAACGGGTTTAAATTCAGCGCAGAAAGGACTACGTGTGTGCTCTTTTCGCGACGAAGAGGGGTATGTCCTGATCCTTGCATTACGATGAATGGGAGAAGCCTGGTAATTAGAAAGGACCAAAATTGTTGGGTGTAATCTTCGATACTAAGCTAACCTTCATGCAGCATTTAAGAATTGAAGCTGAAATGTGTTAAAACAATGAACCTTTTGAAGATTTTGTCTCACCAGTTGCGGGGAACAGATAGGCATCGTCTCCTATCTCTTTTTAAGAGCCTTGTGTTGTCACGCATAGATTGTGGATGTATTGTTTATCAGTCGGCTTCAAAGACAGCACTTAAGCTACTCGATCCTAGCACTTGGTGCCTTTCGTACGAGCCCTGTGCAGTCTCTATGCAGAGTCGGATCAGTGGTCACTCGATTATAAGCGCACATATCTTGGAGTCACTTACGCAATAAGAACGATGTCTCAAAAACAGCATCCATGCAGAGCACTCATAATCTGCCCACAAATCAGTTGCACTTAAACCGGCCTTCTCACGCCCCGCCGTTCCCATTAGCGATAAAATCTGTTGCGGAAAAACTTGCAATAGTTTTCACAGATCTGCAGGAAAGTGACTATGCTGAATCTATCCCACCTTGGGAGCAATGTCCAGTCACTTGTGACTTCTCCTTTAGAGAGCTTAAAAAAATGTTGTCCAAGTGCCCTCATCCAGCCACACTTCATGGCTCTTGAAGACAAGTACAGATCTATTGCATTTTTCGCTGATGCTTCAAAGTCTGCAACTTCGGTATGATGTGCAGCCCATGGCCCAAACTTCTCCAACTCTAAAACCTTGCATAACTATAGTAGCATCTTTACAGCGGAAGCCTACGGTATTATGATCACTGTTGACTATAGTACAGAAAAAGGTACAAAAGTCTATAATATACAGATTCCTTAAGCCTTGTCATAGCCCTGTCCTGTGGCAAAGAAAGCCGAAACCCTGCAATCAACCAGCTCCTTATACGCATTCACGCAGCGTACAAACAAAACATTGCTCTTGTTGTATGCTGGGTGCCAGGCCACTCTGGGATCGCAGGCAATGAAATGGCGGACAAAAATGCTGGGGAAGCGGCTCATTGGGATACAATTGATGCAAGCTGGGTACCTGGTGTAGATATGAAACCTGCGGAACTAAAGGCGCTCATAATTATTGGCAAACTGAGTGGAACAATGAAGTTCAAAATAAGCTGCACCTGCCTAAACCGCAGTTAACCAAATCTTTTCCACTGAAGCTTGATAGACACACAAAAGTCACCCTGGCACGACTCAGAATAGGACATAAATACCTCTTGACAGCAACTGATTCACCGACGTGCACACGCTGCAGTGAGAGCCTAACCGTCCTACATGTCCTCATTCAATGTCCTGAACTTCACCGAGACCGATTGGCTCATTTTAGAGAACTCGACTCGCACCATATACCCCCCTCCCCACCCTCGATGTTCTTATCAGAGGATGTACTTTTTAACTCACTTTTAATTATCTTGCACAAGCTAACTTCCTCGACATGATCTCATACCATCCTAGCCTTAAGATTGTGCCTCACAGGTGAGGCACAATCTGACGCACAAAAGTATGCCTGAGCTCTTGCACTTCTTGCGTAAGTAAGAACTGTACAGCAAGGGACTCGGAAAATCCAGAATAATTTAACATGTGCGCCTGTAGCAAATGCATTTAATGCCTTATATGTATCTTAGTAATTATTTTAGAATTCATCCACTAGTGTTTAAAAAGATATCTTACGTGTAGGCCTCTATACAGCCTTTAATTTAAGTCATAGTTCTAAACTCACGATTTTACTAAACCATAAGATATGCCCTGGCGCTGTTTAGCCTTAGATGCCCTTGCGCCAATAAACATCAGTCATCAATCAAGGTATCCTGGCTCTGCAAGAACAAAGCTGATCCGAAGTCCCTACATCCCTGCATTTCTATACATACAATAGCGGCACAGCGGCAGCTCTCTCTTACGTGATATATTGAGAAACTCTGACTTCAGGCATAGCTTCCTTCTACAATTACTAGACCAAGCTGTGGCGCTAATGACCATGGGAGTTGTAGGCTGGCCGGCTCAACCTGCATAAGAAATATAACGCGAATTTGCACGAAATTTGTTCTTCTGGCTTCAAACGAATTTGTAACTTTGTTGATCGCGTTCAACAGAATACAAAGTTGAAAACGCGACCACTCGCGGTCGTAATACATGTATGCAAAATCTTGATTTCTGTGATTGCAAAAGCGGCACTGCTTTGAAAGTTGAGCCAATATAGGTAGAGGAATAGCAGTAAACTTAGGCCAGACGTGCTGAGATCTGACAGGTCATGTATTAACATTCATTCCTGAGGTAGTTCGGCTGACACTCCCGAGTTGGAGGTTGAGATGGGGACCGACTGTCGTATAGAAGTTACATAAAAGGGGTAAACTGCTTTAGAAAGGCGGGCCGACGTTTCGATAGGTTTACCTGTCTTTGCAAAGTTGTATAAGCTGTGCAGTTGTACAAGTATGTGAACAGCTATATCGTGTACAGCTGTATAAGTTGTAAGAAAGCAGGGGTCATACGGACTCTCAGACAAGCTAGCCGTCGTTCCAATAGGTGGACCTTCCTTTGTAAAAAAGAGGCCTTGTCCTCGTTAGCGTGCTAGCTTTAACGGGCCAACTGATACGCCAAGCATGACAATGACGTCTTCGACGAAAATAGGTCCATTTATCCAAGCGTCCGCTAGCCTGTTTGAGGCGGTTTACCTGTGCTTGTCCAATCTATACACCACAACGTTCTCCCTGGCACTTTTAGTGGGAAATGCTGCAGCTTCAAGAAGCGCTATATACGAGCTATAGCCCTCACTTCCTTCCTTGGCTTTCATAGGTCTACCCAGGCGACCTATATCATCGGTATTTACAGGAGATAAACATGTGGTCACGCTCGGTCGCCAGTCTGAAGAACCTGCGCACCCTCAAAGTCGAGGATGCACACTTCGATGAGAGTGTTGCGCGTACGCTCGGACGCTACGTGGAGAACAGCACTGCACTTCGCAACGTCCACTTCAGTCGCATCACTGTAAGTATTCAGGCTTTTGAAGGCGTCTTTACTAAACAACTGAAGCTACGGCTCAAACACGTTCTTCTGCGGCAGCTGTGGCACGTTTGCTTTTGGCAGTAAGAAGGTTTATAACAGAACCGACAGCCGAGCTAGTAAGTCTCGATTCATCTTTGAATCCGAATATTCAGCGCAGAAAACACGGGTGACAGAGAAGCACACGCAGACAGCGCTGTTATTGTCAACTGACCATTTGTTGAACACGACGCAAACGCGAACGGCAATGGGCTTGCGCAACAGAAAAGCGAAAATCTGAAAGGCGACGCGATCTGTGCGTGTCCTTGAAAAATTCGATCTCCTTATCGCTTACCTAGGACGCAGAAGCAACTCTTATTCCACACCACGGTCAACGCAAAGTAATTGAGGACGATATCTGTATCTACGATAGGAGCGGCCGTGTCAAAATCAATGTGTTGACACGGTGTGCAGCAGTGTCTCTGCCCAGATTGAGACATTAGAAAATGCCTGGTATCCACAGTGCATTGTAACTAGGCCCTGTGACAAGGTGGCACGATGGATCAAGGAATCTGGCAGGCGCGAAGACCAAGGAAAAGACAGGCAAGATCAGCACGTCTCACTGGCATATGTTAACAAGTTTGCACACAACTTCAGGAATTTCGCATCCCCATATTGTGTGAGCGTCGTTTTCAGAGCTCTCAATAAACTGCCAAGCGTTTGAGCACGCGTCAAGCGAAGAGTAGAAGGCGAATTCAAAGAGAATAAGTCTGCTGTCCAACACGGAAGCCCTTTCATTCCCTGTGCGACAAGTGTAATGTACCACATCCGTTTGTCTTGCGGCAATACCTATATATGACAGACTCGGTGTGCCAACGCCAGGTTACGCGAGCACCAGAGAGAATTCGAAAATAACTGATATTCATATCCAGTAGCACACCGCACGAAGCATCATTGCGAGCCACTGTTTAATAAGACGGCGATCTTAGACGGACGCAGAGACACGAAAAAAATATATTCCTAGAGACTTATCATACTAGCGAAAACCGAACGAAGGGCGTCAGCAAGCAGTCGATCCCTTTAAGCAATAAGGGGATCTAATTATTCAAAGACAAGCATAACTGGTGAAATGATAGCGTTGCCTTTCGTGTTTTCTCTTTTCGTCACTTTTTCAGTTTTTCTTGCGCATGCGCATCTACATTCCTGTTTAAATCACGTTTAATATATATTCAGTTGAGTCAGCGCTATCCGCGTGTGCTTTTTTGTGGACCATGTTTTTTCTTGCGCTGGACAAGTCAATTCTAATGTGTAAGAAGGATTGCTCAGCAGAAAAAGAAAGTGAGGAGCTTCCTTCTGTCGGCGCTTGTTTTCGTTGCACACAGAGCAGGTGGCTTGATTTCAACCTACATTGCAGAGCTTGCACGTGTATCGTATCACTAGAACAAACGAGTTATCAATCGTGACGTAATAGCTCTGCAGAAACCGGAAAGTCAACAGAACTAATTAAACAAAAACGAGACATCCACCCAATCGTAGCAATTCCTCCAAATAAACTCACACCAGTTCCTCGAAAGAAAAGTCTCACAGTTGAAGAAAAATTCTTCCTGGTCTGGCACTCGAACCCGGGACCACCGCCTTTCCGGGGCAACCGCTTTACCATCTGAGCTAACCATGCGGCTAGCAGACAGCAGCGCGAAGTCGAAGCAATGTAGCAATGTAACAATTCTTTGTAGTAATTGCTATGATTGGGTGGATGTCTCGTTTCCCTTAATTTTCAATCCTATTAGTGTTGCGGAACTCTGATCCATGTAAACTGACTTACTATGTCTACGAACTACAGAGAAATGAAATCGCCCGTCATCGTGCGTTGTCGGCAAGTAATCTATAGGTGTCGTCTACAGAAGGCGGGAACACCGTAGAAAGAAAAGTTCATTGAAAAGCTTGTATACAGACTGTAGTAGACATTTCTTGGTTTTGGACGTCAGGTCGTCACCAACCAATCGTTAACGATAGATGCGAACGATTCTAGAGTTGAAAGCAAGCAACCACCTTTAAAGGTTTATTTCCGCTAAATTCTGGCACATGGCAATTTCTTGCTACGTAATTTCAAGAATGATATTCATATTTCCTATATATATAATGTATGTAGACTATGCAGGTGCAACTATTTCATGGCTTGCAGCTATGTATGGCTAATTATAATTACCATAATGAAACTTGGTTATATGTAAACAGCCGAAAAAAGTCGGCCTATGTTTAAAGGAGCAGTAAAGCAAAACGCTGCATTAGCTTAGACTGATCATGTATTGTTGGAGTACTCTGGTGGTCTTTAAAGTCGCAGTAGTAGGTTGCTTATCGCAGTCACGGTCTAAGCTTTCGAATTTCGCGCCGACACGACAAAGCTGTTGCGGCAGTGTGACGTCCGGGATTTCAATGCATTTTTTTCTACTTGGACCGGGTTCGGCAATGTTCCTGAAACTTGTCATCTTTTGCCCTTGGCTCCTTTAGAACACAATGTCGTCTATCTTTACCAATAAAGAATTGACTAAGACCTTGCAGATGCTGTCAAGATTTACGGACGTCGCGGTGGGCTGGTGTGAAAATGTTAGGGCGACGTCACCACCCGTTTTTCACTTATCGCTTTCCCTTATTGCTACTCTTATCACGTTCTCGGGATAAGAGTGGTGTTGTTATTACAAGAGGATGGTTTGCAAATCAATATTATCTTCACTGTCTCTGTAAATTTATGGGCATGTCAGTATATTACAATCGCACGCCTACACTGACAGCAGTAAAAACATTTAGCGCACCCCATGAGTCTTCTCTGGAAAGCAAAAAAAAAGATGATTGGATAGTCTAGCGCTGCCTTGTGTCCATCTCTGCCTAGATATATATCTTTAGAACGGCGCGTAGAATGCCTGAATCTTGTCGGTGTAATTGGAACACCCTGGAACATTGGAGCACTCTGGAACACTACATTGGACGTGCAGGTTGCCGGGGAGAACGCCGGTGTGTTCCTGGATTCGCTGGAGAGAAACCGGACAGTCAAGTGCCTGCGGTTACAAGAGCCATTTCTGCTGGCACGAGAAGGCCAGGCTCTGGCAAACGTCGTGCGAACCCACGTCGCCCTCGAGAAACTCTACGTAAGGCAAACAACGATACGAACTTTCATTTAAAGGTACACTTAAAAGAGAAGTAAGCTGAGTGGTATTATGAAAAAGAAAGTGTCGCGATTTCGCCCGAAAGGTGAAAGGCTGACGTTAGACTACAGAAAGGGATGTTCGTAATTTTATTATTCATAAGAACTTCACAAATTCCTTTGTTTTTAAACATTCGTTTACTAATTAAAACCGTAGCCATGGTGTCAAGCGCAAACAGGGAAACGTGAATGGATCTCACTCGATGACCGCAAACCTGCCCTATCACAGTGCTCGCGTAAGATCCGTTTTATCCAGGGACCTTACCCTGGCATCAACACCGCCAGCGGCGAGTGATCTCTACGTGCTGCCTCTCGCTTCAATAAGTCTTCGAAACATGAGAATACGCAATCTCAAACACTCAGCGCACCCGCAAGCGGACATCGCGCAAGAAGCCACCAGCCATCTCGGCTAGCGTGAGCGTTGCGCCCGCCGCAGAAATATTCCAATATGGGACGGTGAGCCTCGTATACAGGGAGCCGCACCATGCCTAGCCGCGGCTGGGCTAGAGGGAAAGACACGCGTTCACGTGCTTTTCTTCGCGCTTAGAGTTGATATCCAGCGCTCAGCACGCAGGAAGACGGCGCGAATCCACCATTCTAGAATCAGACTTCACCGCACTGACTCTAGAATGATTGTCACTGATTTTACACCCTCGAATGCTTCCTCTCGCACCTACATACTATGAAGGGTCGGGCGCCGTCCTATCGCATTTGTGTTATCTACGGCGACGCCCAAGAAAACAAGGAAAGTGAAAGTTCACCTGCATTGTCCCTTCATGACTGCTGTAGTAATAAAAACGACTTTACAATGCCACAGAAGCCACTCGTATTGTGACAGGTTTGGTCAGGCAGAAAAGACACTCGGGTGGGCACTCAAGCTTGACGTTTCCATGACAGGTCACTGAGACGCCCTGACGTGGACGACGCCTGCTCGGCCTAGCCAAAATCTCCGGGAAAAATGGACTACATTGTATTCTAGATGAGCCAAAATCTGCTATAGGAAAGTTTCCATAGCATTTACAGGCGCCAAAATGGCCTGAGTACAAAAAGTTAAATCGAAGTCCATGACGTTACATTTAGATACAGGGGCTACGCTTGCGGTGCGAAATTTAGGAAGAGATAGCTCAGCGTTCGCTTTCTCGTCTAATCAATGTCCTGCTACAAAATTTTAAAAAATACTATTTTTTCAGAAATACAGTATAAAGGTATGTTGATTTATTATTTGTCTTTACAGTTGTTCCGTTTATTGTCATTCTGTGGTGACCGTGAAGAAAAAGGCTGCGAAACTGTGTAACCAATCGTACTGTTTATTGGGCGAACTTGTGCACAGAAAGACAAGTGACCCACGAAACGCAACTGTAGCGGCGATCGCAGTAGTCAATCATTCAAAACCTAATATGTGGGTCCAAATTTGCCCATCAGTTCACTCGCTCAAACTCGGACTGCCCAATGTGAATATTCAGCGAATCTGAGTGCAAGTGAGCCCGGCCAAATCGAATTATGGTGAGCCTAATTGAGTCCAATTAAGCCCGGTCAAGTAGAATTTTGGTGAATCTGCCTCCGAGTAACCCTGACAGAGTAGAATTCTAGTGTCTCTGTCTGTATGAGCCCTAAGCAAAAATGTATGTTTGTCAGAGTTACGTTTGCCTGTGTAGAAAACAATGATCAGCCATTTTACTTTGTGAAGATGGATGACCGGCGAAGGCGTTTAGCGCATGACACTGAGGTGACACTGAATTTTTTTACGACTGTACGACATATTTATTGTCCTGATCTGTTGTCATCTCACGATACAGGTACGCACACACATTTGCATACGACTTCTGTTCATAAGTGTGTCTGTTACGTAAGACAATGAATGGCTCATGCTCCCGTAAACACGGCGTCTCCATTACCACCATAGAACTGAACTCCGCTGGAATGATGAGCGGCAACCGAGCCATCTCTGAAGACAGACACGAACGCGCGAGAAGTCGCACGAAGGCGTTCGCATGGTTGGCGTCAAGAATTTATTAAGTCTTTTTTGAAAAAGTTGTGAAAAACTTTTTTTTTCCAGAACATCGGTTATTACCCTTGTGCCTGGAACCTCTTTGAGTCCCATGTTGAACAAAGATGGCGCAAAGGTGCGTTACACGTCCCCGAGCCGACAGGGGTATGCCACATTGAGCTTGGAGCCTTTCCGCACAATCACCAGCATCGGTCCACATAATGATAGTTCCTGCGCACAGATGCCATGAAACCCCGGATCATAGCCATATACACGCTTCGTTGTAAAACATTGCTAAAATCACGGCGACGGTAGCAACTCTACACGATGCACCGCGTACATCGCTCGAGTGCATAAAAAAAAAGATGGAGCATGGTATCGACGCCGTCCGAGTTTCTCAGGTTTCGTAAATGCTGTCACCTCACTTACAGCTCCCGCTAATTGCCCCCTTGGTCTTCTCGCTTTGTCTGCACTGAACATCGGCACTCTTCTTTCGTGTGGAAGTCGTGCTGGGAGGCGCTGAGCGCAGCTGACGACTGACGTCATGGCACTGGTCATTTAACTGGCCGTGCGGCGTTTGTGTCGGCGTAGGGCGGTACCGTATTAAAAAAAAACATTATTCATAATGAATGCAGCCCACGAATGCAGCCTAAACAGCTTCGCTGCTAATCTGTCTTCCTATGAATGTTGCGGCCCCAAAAACTTTACAATCTTATTAGTTGACCGGAGTATAACTTTCTTTCTTTCCTCCATGGGACCAAAGTGTCCACGCGAAAGCTACATCGCTGACTTTGGATAAATATACGATTCACTCTTGAAAGGTCAGCCCACCTCGTCATTCTCTAAAGTTGTGCTGGACGCTGAGCAATTGGAAACCGCGGTCCATCTGCGGAAGCAACAGGAGTGTCACTCATTACTGAAATTGCCGCACATATATAGGCGCACAAGGGCCGCCGCTGTCACCGCCCCTCCCATGCACCTCCCATGCACCTCCCATGCACGTGGATGCAACCGCTGTTGCATCCGCGTCGGCACCTCCGACGCGCGCGGCATTATAACCATAGAAGCGCAGACCACGTGCACAGGCACCGTCGGCACACTCTTTCTACCTGTCATTATTCGTCAAACAGGAATTAAAACGAAATAATTGGCATGCAGGCAAACTTGCTACACTATAGGCACTTCCTAATAATTCCCTAATATATACATATATATCTATTAGTGTTTCTCTACAACGCAGAATACAAGTTATACTTCTTGGACTGAAGATATTAAAGTTACGCCTAGAAGTTGGCGGAGTGCTCGAAGCCTGCTTCACCTCCGCCGCGGGTTGGTCCTGTATAGCACTATCTCCGGAATCGGCCCACGGATTCCCGTTCACGCGCCGTAATACGGACGTAAGCCATCCAGGGTACCCTACTGGGGACGCATGTCCGGTATTGCGCTATCTCGGAGATCGGCGCACATACCTGTCGCACATACGGACGTAAGGCGGCCAAGGCACTTCCCTCCCCCTGGGAGCGCATGTGGGAGAGATGCATACAGTGGATAGAGGTAAACAGCTTCGCTGTAGAAAGTGAGACGAGGGCCCTCTGATTGGCAGCTAACCTCGGCAAGCCAGCCTCTTCTGACGCAAATTTTCTTCTTTTTTTTTTTTTGGGGGGGGGGGGGGGAGGCCGGGTACCTGCGCGGTAAAGCTTATGGTTTAGTCCCTCAGGACATATGTGGTTGCCTCGCTTATTCAAGGCACTGTCTGGTACGCGATAGCCGTTGCTGGTGCCCTCTTCACAATCTACCGTCCCCGCGTACTCTGGTCTACTTTCCTGTACACTCCGCACGCACCGAGCGGCTACAAATGACGGCTTGCGCATCCCGCGTCCATGAGCCTTTCATTTATTTTTCGTGACTACGTTTCAAGATGGTCACTGGACTCTCCAAGACATTTATCTTTCTTCGTTTGTGATGTGTCTGCTTCTATGTATGTATCTATGTCTGTGCCTAGCGACCTTCTCGCAATCTTCGGTCACTGGGAAGTTCATGGTCAAGTGAGTGGAGCAACGAGCTCCTGCGCCGAGGGAACCAGGCTAGAAATTAGTAATTTCACTAACTCTAATCACTGCATATGTGCCCCTGGGTATATGCCACTCTGGAATGACCCTATTTCACGCAAAGTTGGGTGATTGGCTATGTAACACTGGGTATGTAGCGCTCTTCAACGAACCTGTTTGGTACAAGTTTGGGTCGCAGGGTATCTGCCACTGGACGTACACTGCTCTTGAATCATTATGAAATCTTTGAAACCCAGCCTCCGCTGGGCGGAACCGAACCGGCCGTATGTATGTTAAGACAATCTTGTTCGAATAGAATTGACCACGTGCTAGATAGGGCAGCGCCCTCAGAAGGAAACGCAAGAGAGGAACCCGGTTGCATATGCGCCTATCACACGAGTGTCCCAGCGGTCACAATAGGGTGTATCGCCACGTTGATTGAATGTTATTCGCATTCTAGAAGACCAAGCTAGTACGGCAACTCATAAAAGCGAGCTCTATCTCCCTTGTAATCATTCATTGTAGCACTTTTCCTCACTACAGTAAAGATGTCACAACCGCGTAAGTAAATATCCTTTTACTTTGAGTTTTCACTTTTCGATAACGCTCCAAGCACTAGCAAATTGTTTTGTAAAACTAATTTTTAAGCGCTCCGCTCTATTATAGCGACTAGTATTCTTAGCCTACTAGAGGAGCTTTCGATCTATCTAGCCTTCTGCGTCCACCCACTGACCCAAGTCGTCTACGAGCTTCAACCACTAAGTATATGCTCCTGGTCATTCCTTCTTCATTTCATCTGCGTCATCCGACTCTAGTATCACCGTCATGAATTAGCCATTGTCCCACATTTCTCATGTCATCACCTCGTGCTGTCGTTATGACGTCATTATCAGTGTTTTAAATCGTCATCCCGTTCTCGTCACGCCACCTTCGTCGTTTCATTGACGTCATCCTGTTGTCGTCGCCGTGCCGCCATGGTTAACGCCGACCCTGATAAGCGAGTATTATGGCAAGGTGGCCAAATCCCGGAGAGTGTAGGTCACATAGAAATGTGAGAATCGCAATCGTACAATTTAAATGTGTGAATAAGTGCAAATCTCAGAATGACCACTACAAATTCCGAATAAAGACACTGAATCTTTTTTACATTACTTTATTGTTGCTCGCATTACTGTGGACACTCAATGCGAAAGGAGTTCTGCCGGTATTCTTTTCGCCAGCTCTTGCACGCGTCCAAACAGTGTGTTCTGCAGACTTGAAATTACCGTACTCCAATATCGAGTTCTAAAACTCTCGGAAATGGGCTAAAATATGTTACGAGAACTTAGACGAAAAATCGCTGCCCAACATATTATGTTGTATGTCTTTATTTCACGAAACGGCCTCCGAATGGAATCGGTCCCCATTCCATGGTCACCCATGTCGTCAAATTTTTTTGCTATATCCTTCCTTGTTAAAATGATACCAGAATAGAATTCGTTACATTTTTTTATTGTTGAGATTTCTTTTAATGACATTTTATTACATAGTTGATGTGACGCTGACATGTTTTTTGAACTTCGGCTTTTCTGCTCGCGTAGTGAATCTGTGCTTAGAATTGGCACTTCACTTTTCTTGTTCACTGATGTATAATTTTTCGCTTGTGTTGCTTGGTTGTCCTCTTCTTTAATTTTTATTTTACAGTTTTGTTGTGCTGCCTTATCCTGAGAACTTTAGGCCTTTTGTTCAAAGAACGTGTTCTTACCTGCCCTTTCCCTCACTGTAATGTCATGAGACGCAGTGAATACGAGAAAAATTACCCCATTTCTTTCCGTTTGTAATACTCACTCGAGAAAAAGATGCTTGCACCGGTCGATTCCCATAGTATGAAGTACCTCTTTTGTGGCAGGTGGCTGGCTCAAACACGAGCTGCCCGTCGGCGTTCTTGCGAGCGGTGGTGCAGAGCCCGAGTCTCACGTTCCTGTCTCTGCAATCATGCCGCTTTCGCGCTGAGGATGTCGAGGCCATGGCCGCCGTTCTGACGCTGCATCCTCCTCGCCGCACCAGCACCACCTGGGGCGACGGCGTGACAGCAGTGATGCCACCTGCACTCACGATCCGTCTGCAAACCCTAGAGTTCAAATACTGTGCCCAGCCTGACCGCCGGTTAGAGAAGGCCTACGCTTCCCTCATCGGAGGTGAGCATCGTCTAGTTTTCGTGACCTATTTTCTAAAGCTTCTTCTTCTCCGTTTTTTTATCTGCCTTGCTGAGCGGCCGATCTCTGCAGTATCATTGGGCGACTTCGTGGAAGTAGATGTGACGAAAGGAAACAAGGGTGCAAGTGAAAGAAGTCGTTAGAAATGCGGTCCGAGTAATACTAAAGCGCAGTGCACTAGTTCGCACGTTTTGCCTTCTGCTCCCATTAAAATGGGATTTCTTATTCATGCAATCGATCATGTAAGCGTTAAGGCTAACGTGGCGGTGGGTTGTAGCTATGGAAGGTTTATCCTGACGATGGAGGCTGACAATTGCTCCACCTAAGTGTCTTTTACAATGTCAGCGCAACACGTTACCATACGTTTAGTAAATCAGTCTGTACTATAAATGGAAGACGACTTGATGGTTCCTAGCGGTCTATGCCTTAATGTTCTAGGGACACAAGGCGTTGCTGGCACGCGCTTGAACTGACCACCTTTCAGTTTTGAAAGAACGTCCCTTTCACCAAATTCTTTTGGGAACGACCGCTGGGGCTGTTGTCGCCTGTCTCATCGCATGAAGCACAGCATGGATAATCGGTACGGCCCGCGCTAGACAAGAACAGGTCCCGCCTTTATTAGGATTTTGTTAGGAAACGGGAAGGCGGGTGTGTGGTATATTAGAGCGAACCCGTAGAAGTAATTAAAGGTAGCGAGGAGAGCTGGGTTTGCGATGTGAAATGAAAGCTTAGTTCAGGAGCTCCAATCTAAATACCATGGGGCCGTCTTTCATGCGGGTCGCATCGATTGGAAGCCTCTGAGTCATGCTCATAAAACGTGGAACATATACCGCGAATTAATAGGGTCATCTTCACCGAATGTGCCACACGAAATTGTTGTAAATGGAGACATGTACTATGGTAACGATGCAGCTAATTTATTTAATAATCATTTTGTTAATGCCGGTGCTTCAACTTCTACATCTGCTTTTTGCACTGAACGTAATATTCGAACTTATATGCAACATCGCGTCAACGAGACTATATTTATTACGCCTACGTCTGAAACTGCGATTTTTTCTGTTCTTAATTCCTTGCGTAACAAATCAGCTGCTGGCGAGGATGACATTAAAGCCCAGCCTAGTAAAGCAGTTGCTCACATAATCTGTGGCCCCCTGGCGCACATTTATAACAGTATATTATCAAGTGGAATTTTTTCTCAGACAATGAAAATAGCTCGTGTCGCTGTAATCATTAAGGGCGGGAAACACAATGACTTGAATAATTATAGACCAATTTCGGTATTGCCGCTATTTTCCAAAGTGGCTGAACGTATTATATATAAGCGTCTAAATAGTTTTTTTTTCTGGATAAAGGCGTTATCTCGGATAAACAATATGGTTTTCAGAAGAATAAATCGACCGAAATGGCATTATTAAGTCTCAGATACAATTACACATAACATCGCAGAAAAAGAACTTTACCATTGGTATATTCCTAGATTTTCGCAAGGCTTCTAATAGCATAAAACTATATATTACTAGATAAACTCAAAGTATATGGCATTAGAGGCATAGCCTTAGGACTTATGCACAGCTACCTTGAATCTAGATTTCAGTACGATTGCTTGAAAGGGTACCGTTCTGAAAAGAGCATGATTAAATATGGGGTACCACAAGGCTCCATTTTAGGGCCTTTATTATTTATTATTTACATAAACGACTTAACTAACCTTCCACTGACACAGGAAATCATACTGTACGCTGATGACACTGTCTTCTTTTCCGGAGCAGACCTTCACGAACTAGAAGTTACCGCAACCCATTGGTTACAAAAGCTTAGCGAGTGGCTCTATATAAATAAACTTGACTTAAATGCAAAAAACGAAATTTACAGTTTTTTATTCCAAGAATAGGCAAACAGATTACTTTTTTATTCTGGATCGCAACTTGAACAAGGCTCAAGCCATTCGTTTCTGGTTGTTACATTTCACAAAAACCTAAGCTTGACAGAACACATAAGTAAGGTACGCACTAAGGTTGCACGATCTCTTGGCTTGCTACAACGGATCCGATTCTTTGTGCCTATCAGGCTTCTCATACAATTGTGCTTTTCGTTTGTGCACTCCCATCTTACCGACAGCCTCTTAGTATGGGGAAACGGTAATAAAACAGATATAGAAAAATTGGCAGTACTGCGACGGCGAGCTGTTCGGTTGCTGAACTTCTCGAAACAATACATAGGATCTTCTATACTAATGATGCGCTACAACATTCCTAATATTAGAGACTCTTAGAAAACAAAGATCTGCATACGGCTTTTCAAAGAGATCTCCAGCAACAGGGAACTATTTTCAACTCGTTACCTGATTAGAGACACAGGATACAACCTACGTCACACATCAATAGTAATAAAGAAACAAAGGACAAAATATGGCACGCAAACGATCGAATATGAAACCATGCGTTTATGTAATACGTACCCTAACATTGTTGACGAAGCTATAAATTCTAGAACAATTCACAAATTCAAACATGCAATACAAAACATATTTTCTTATCACAGTGTGTTTAACGAATGTTAATAAAGTTTCTTCGTTTCATGTCAATAGTAATGTTGTTAATGTCATATTCTGAATGTATCACTTTTGTTAATGCCAGAATGTTCTAATTTTTGCTGTGCTGTATTTATTTAGTTACTTGCTATTTGGCAAACGGTTGATACTTTTCAATGTGTTTAAAATATTGCTGTAAATACTTTTGATGTTTTGATGGAATCGGACAGTGATTACACGCTAGTCCAATCGCGCCACTTGAAGCGCAAGCTTCGCCGGACGTCAGCAGGCAGTGATTCTACTCATAAAAGCAGATGTGACGAACGGGTCTTCTCCGTGGGCTACACCCCAACTACGGAAGGTACGAATATGAATTCGTTGAACAGACAATCGCTTACCAAATACTTCGACCGAATAGCCTCAGGACATGTGAGAGAGATCCGCATTAATGCTCGGAAGAACATTCTGACGGTGGACGTTAATTCTCAGGCAGTATTGGAGGCTTTGAAAGGCATTCAAGTGGTTGGTAACATCCCAGTTCGCTCATTCCTTGCGTACGGCAAAGATACCTGCTCTGGTGTGATATCAGATGTGGACATTGACATAAAGGATGAAGACCTGCGATCTCTTTTATCGTCGACAGTGCGAATCCTCGACATCCACCGATTCGGCCGCTCCCGGTGCATCAAGTTGGTGTTCGAGTCAGACTCTTTGCCAGCATCGGTCAAAGTAGGTTATGTGAGGCACTCAGTGCGTCCATATGTACCACGACCGTTACAGTGTCACAAGTGCTTCAAACTGGGCCACGTGAGTGCGGTGTGTAAGAATCCTACGTCGTGCCGAAGATGTGGTGGTGCTCATCATGTAGACTCCTGTGAGACTGACGCCATGAAATGTGCAAATTGCTCCGGAGCCCATGAAGCGACATCCAAGGACTGCCCCAAAATGGCAGAGGAGAGGCAAATCCTGAGAAAAATGGTGAGAGAGAACCCCACGCACAAGGAGGCTGCCGATTCCGTCCGCAAGAAAAGGCGCCGGTTGCGGCAAAGGCGTCGCCGCTCCCAGAGCAAGCCCGGAGGGAAAGAGGCACTTCCTTTGAGTACTTGGATGCAAAACGTGCCACAGAGAGTGCACGGCCGGGACACACAAGATGCGCCTCCTCCAGTACCACCGCGCCCGTCAAGGAATGAGGCGTCATCTTACGTGCGTCCAACCTCTTCGGCTATTGAGTGGCCTTCGCTACCATTAAGGGCTTCCGGAGGAGATACTCCTTCGGCTCTCCCCAAGTGCCGGGAGGGTAATGAAAGGCTTGGAAATGAAAAGGTGATAGACATGCTCAAACAGCTAGTAAACACTATGCGTATATTACTCTCCGGAATGGCAACGCCAACTGCACTATCGGTCGTGAAAGCGTTAGATGCTATGGAGCCGCTATTAGCGGCTCTAAAATAAGGGTGTTAATCATGGCTCTCACGATAAAAGACTGGACATTGGAACAAAAGATGCATCATTCTGTTATAATGCAATGGAATGCTCGAGGTTTATGCGGCCGCATGTCTGACTTTAGGCAACGAGTCTTCAAATACCGCTTCCCAGTGATCGTGATATGCGAGCCAAATCTCACGTCGGAATTTCGCCTTTCCGGATACGTTAAGCTCTGGTCACGTGAAGATCGACACAAGAGCAAAGTGTTAATGTGCATACGCAGTGACATGACGTTCGTGCGGAACACGATCGCTCCACCTGACAGCAATGAATATGTGTGTGACACTAAAACATAAACTACATGTGTTTTCGATCATCGGCGCCTACATACCTCCTAGACAAAGACTTGAACTCTCTTATCTATCCACTGTATTACAAAGTTCCCCAGGCCCTCATGTTGTTATTGGAGACTTCAACGCTCATCATCCTTACTGGGGAAGTGCCGCAATGAACTGTCGGGGTAGGCACTTGATGGACTTCATAGACACTGAAGGTCTGGCTGTCATCAACGATGGATCTCCAACTTACATCCGCGGCACTACCTACGGAAGTTGCTTAGACCTCACTATTGTATCTCAGAGCCTCCTGCCCTTAGTCAACTGGTGCTTGGACATAGAAACGCATGGGAGCGATCATATACCAACATATGTGCACATGAAGTGGTTTGTTCAATCAACTGCAACTGCTGTACGCTGCATTGATTGGTCCACATTCACTACATCTGTCGAAGAGTACTGTGGAGACATCACTTCACCATCTGATATAGAAGACATTATTGTCTCATCAGTGCAGAAGACAACTAAGTTCATCAGTGCACCTACATCCAGAACGGCGATTGATATTGAATATGAACGGCTCCGAGCGATCCGTCGGAGAGCGGAAAGGAAAGTTAGGCGAACTCAATCGTCATTAGACCTTGCTTTATGTCGACGAGCTCAACGAAAAATACGGCGTCACCTTCAAAAAATGGGAAAACAACGGTGGAGGACCTTCTGTTCGTCTCTAGATCCTCGAAAGCCACTTTCTAGGATCTGGCAGATAGTACGAAGCCTTCGTGCCCCTCCTCAGCAAAAACATCCTTTCCGTGCTCTAGCACTTCACCAATCTCTGACGGAAGTACAGGTTGCCGAAGACTTCTGTAAGAGTCACCCGTACCGCTGCTTCAGCATGTCCAACATTGGATCGACCCGTGCTACCTCCTAAAGATGATCGTCTTGACCTTCCTTTCACGATGCCGGAATTGGAAGCTGCACTTGCTGCGTCGAGACGATCTTCTGCCCCTGGACCTGACGGTATTTCGTATACTGCTCTGTGCCACCTTGGGATGGAAGGTCGGAAAGTCCTGCTGTCATACTATAACGCCACGTGGTCATCCAGTACAGTCCCGAAGCAGTGGAAAACCAGCCGTTTGGTCGCCCTCCTAAAGCCAGGAAAATCACCTTACGAAATGTCATCTTACCGGCCGGTAGCTTTAGCTAGCTGTGTCGGTAAGGTGATGGAACGGATGGTGCTTACTAGATTAGAATGGTTCATGGAAAAGAATGAGCTTTATCCTGAAATAATGACCGGATTTAGACGTGGCCGGTCTGCAATAGATGGGGTCATTGATCTCGTGTCCACGATCGAACACGAAAAGAAGCGACACCGCCTTGTAGGAGCAGTTTTCTTAGACATAAAAGGAGCTTATGACAATGTACTGCACGAAGCCATTCTTGATGCCCTCAGTAATTTAGGCATCGGCGGCCGTCTCTACATGTGGATTGATAATTACCTAAATGGTCGTACAGTCTTCATGTCCACGAATGATGGCGAAACGACAAGACACGCTGTGGTCCGTGGAGTGCCTCAAGGAGGAGTTCTCAGCCCGACTCTTTTCAATGTTGCCCTTATTGGCCTTGCCGAAATAATTCCTGATACAGTACACATCAGTACATACGCAGACGACATATGCATGTGGGCATCCGCAGTCACGCGACCGCAAATTCGTGCCAGATTGCAGCGTGCTGTTTCTTTAACGTCTCAGTACCTGTAGTGCCAAGGACTGCAACTGGCCCCAGACAAGTGCGCCGCGATAGCGTTCACACGGAAGCTTATGTGTTGGTATCCAATTATGATCAATGGAAATGCCATCCCATATGTCACCCACCACAAGTACCTCGGCGTGGTCATTGACCGCGGTGTTTCATGGTCGAAACATGTGGCAATGTTAAAGAAAAAATTAACTGGGCTTGCTCAAGTTTTTCGCTTTCTGGCCGGTATGAAGTGGGGTCCATCTGAGCGTTCGCTACTCCGGCTGTACCAGGCTCTCTACGTCGGATACATTAGGTATAGCCTGCCAGTTTTATCAGGTATGAGCCCGTCATGTTTACGCACGCTGGAAAGTGCCCAGGCACAGATACTGAAAACATGTCTCGGTGTTCCACGTTGCACCTTAACCCACGGAACAATTGAGCAGGCTCGCGTCACCCCTTTACCTGTCTATCTACGATGCGAACCTCTTCGAGTATTCCTGCGACTGCTTTGTCGTCATGGACGCCATCCCTTATCGACGTTACCCGATATACGGCCGGACTCCACTTTCTCAAGAGCCGTTAAATGGCAAGAATCTGCCATACCAGCATACTTTGCCCCGGCTGACCTTCCACATATGCCCCCATGGGCAATGTCCAAAATACCGGTACGTCTATCTATTCCGGGAATTTCTAAAAAATCGCGAATACCTACCGTCGGCCTCAGACATTTAACACTTGAATATATATCGAAAGAATATGACTCCTCGGTGAGCGTGTATACAGACGGATCGGTATCGTCGTATGCGTCTGGTGCGGCTTTCGTCGTGCCTGCGCATCAAGTCATTCGACGGTTTCGTCTGCATAACAAGACGACTTCAACATCTACAGAACTAGTGGCAATCAGAGAGGCCGTTCAATATATTTCGCGACAGCCTCCTCAAATATGGACAGTCTTCAGCGACGCAAAATCGGCTCTTCAACTACTTAGAGTGGTGTTGAAAGAAAGCGCTTACAGAGTGTTGGCTCTTCAAACTGCCGAGCTCTACACTTTAGCACAAGAAAACGGCCACCACATCACATTTCAGTGGATTCCCAGTCACTGTGGTATACAGGGCAACGAACTGGCCGACGCCGAAGCGAAGAAAGCACTCGAAGAACGAGAGTCACAGCTTTCAATTCCTTTTTCAAGAGCGGACGCCAACTGTCTCCTCTCCAGTGTCATCCGAAAATTGACAGCACAGCACTGGGACAATCCGGATAATCGCCACAGACGCCTCCAAAGATTGGACCCTGCCATGAATTTTAGGCTACCACCGAAAATTCATCGAAACGGTGCCAGTCTCCTGCACAGATTAAGGCTGGGGGTAGCGTTTACGCGCGGATACGTGCACCTCATGCGACGCACCGAATCTCCGCACTGTGAGGTGTGCAATGTGCCTGAGACTATAGGTCATGTGCTTTGTGACTGCCTTAAGTGCGTGGAAGAGCGTGAAAGGTTGGACAACGACCTTACGCGTCTCGACAGCGCACCGTTGTCGGAGGACGTTATTTTAGGCCCTTGGCCAGATGCTCGATCAAGTTTCAAGGCCATTCAGGCATTACTGAACTTCTTAAAAACTACGGGCTTGGATTGCAGACTTTGAGCATGCTAAATTGCTTGCGATATGTTCTACATCTTCCTTCTATCGTCATCGTCACCCATCATGCACCTCTTCTCTCTTTCTTTCCCTCTTCCCCTTCCCCCAATGCCGAGTAGCTGGCTAGAGGAATATACCTCAGGCCGACCTCTCAGCATTTCGTATCATTAAACTTCTCTCTCTCTCTCTCTTGTGTCTTATTAGTTGTACTTTGGTTTATCAGTAGAGCGCTACTTCTGCTGCTCCAGCGAGGTAAAGGCCTTAGTCAGGAGGATTACGCCCTCCCTTTGCCTTACCTTGCGGGCAAACCTTCTATTTGTGTTGCCCAAATAAAAAATGAAATGAAATTGAAACCAGCGTTGAGGTTTCCCCATAGGGGTGTCTGCGTCAGCAGGCGTTTGGTGTGTTGCGACACTACGTACACGAGCACATGAGGGTTGGACCCTCCCACGCGTGCCCGTGCGTTGCGCAGCCGTGTCTGGGGAGAGGGTGATCCTGAGGGTTGAGCCGATGCCAGGTGTTCGGACCTTCAAGGCATCTCGGTGGAGGCGACACACTTCTTTGGCCTCTGCTTCACAAAGAGGGCCCTTCCAGAATGTTGCATCATGTATATCGAAACTCGCGCATGCCTTGAGCTTTAGTAAATGAGCTAGGTCTAGTGCTGTTGCTGTGCAAACAAATACGAATCTTACTTTATGGAAGATAACCAGATACTGCTGCCACTACTTCGCCGTTCCGACAAAACAATTGTGTTAAGGCTTAATGAGAAACAAGGAGCTGTCTAGAACAGTCGAAGAAGACTCGGAGTGTGCCGGGCATCCGTCACTTCGCTATCATTTGCTTCTTCTGCCACTGATCGAATTCCCGCCATTGATGGCGATGCATGCGAGATCGTCGGCTAGCATGTGACAGGTGCAGAGCCCTTATAGCCTGCACAATAATAAATTCAGATATAACAAGTTATTTCTTACGTAAGATAATGTGTCTTGATCACATCAAAGGCACGTTATATTTTTGGTTGGACGTATTTTTATGCAAAAGAAACGTGAACATGCGCAATCAATCAGTATTTTACTGATCCCCATGTTTACTTGGTATGCTGATGTTCGTAGGTGGTGTGCTGGTCCATCTCAGAATGCCCGCCTGCTTCCTGGCGGGAACGTTCGCCATGGCCGCCGCAGCCAAACTGTGCGTCGACAAGCGCTTGCGAGAGCTCAGCTTGCACGTGAATAATCTGCCCGTCGGCGGCCTTGGTGCCATCATAGAGGCGTTAAAGGTGAGCCTTAAAGAATAGTTCTGGGGTCTATTTGCTGCCGCATCTGCAGCTGTGAATAGACTGCGGCCGTTCCGAAGTGAGTATGACACCTTGTTGTGCAATAGACAACAGTGGCATCTCGCATTTGATTGATACCTCTACGTATTTCCAGTGGCGTTGAGTGAGAGTTACGCCGACTAGCTCTAACGTTCGTATAGTTAGCTCGATACCGAGCACAGCGGGAAAAAAATGCCTAGACAGAGAAACGAGTTACAGAGGACTGTACCTTTCGGTGGCGCTAGCGTCTCCTCGAGGAGAAGGCCGTGTTCAATTCTCAGGCCCCAGATCTCCGTTGCCATCGACGACGCCTGGTGCTTCGCTCGTTGGTGTTCATAGCGCCAAATCGTTAGAATGACTGCCCCCGCAGTGTGTGAGCAGCCGTCTTGCCACACCGAAACGTTCGTGCACGTTAGCCAAAGATTGGGAAGAAGCTCGAACTCTTACTCCTGCGGTGCAGTGCTTTCGAGGCAAAGTGATAGCCACTCTTGCTCAGCTCACCCACGCGCACGGGCGGCCGGCCGATGACACCGATGCTCGGTTTTGGCCATGCAATCCTCCCGCATACGGGTATGAGTTCACAAAACACTGACTTCAAGCAGTCGGGCCTCGTCCTGAGGCTGGTATACGTGACCTAAAGGTGCCGATGTGTGGGGTCCGGTGACACTCCCTCGAGGAGTTCTCTCCACGAGCGAACTATGAATAACTCTTACCTAGTCGCTCTGTTATACGCATATATGTCGACAGTTCTCTATACTTTCGCCGGAATCTGAGTTGTTCGCTGTTCGGTGCTAGACGCCAGCGAGGGACATTTTACGTCCACGTGCGTGACGCGAAGTTGCTTTTAGGACAAGCCTTTAATATAGCACGGAAGCTTTTGCTTACCTTTTCAACTGTTTTCATGGTTTTCATCGGTGTAATGCTTTGAATGCAGACCCTACTGCCGCAGTGGGCTCAGTTCTTTGAAGTGCACATACCTGACGATTGACTCTTTAGCAATAGCTACACGCAGCTTGAATGCTGCATCTATCTAACCCTCAATTTTTTGCGAATTTCCGCAACTTTAATTTGTCGCCTCTGTTTGGGCATCGCATTTACAAATGCTTATCCATTCCGAATAAGAATGGCCGACAGTGGGGGGTGCACTTTGTGCGGGTGTGATGGGACTCTGGAGCAGCTACTATGTCCCTGCCCATTCTTTGACGTTCAACGACTTACTCTAAGAGCTAAATTCAGCCTGTTAGATAATACAGTGCTCTCGGAGAAGATCCTGGGACTATGGCCTATTCATTCTTGGACCTGAAATGCCACAAACGCTCTTCACTTGTTGAGGGCTGCTAAACTATACCAGAGAGAGATAAAACATATTTATTGAAAAGTCCCTCCTGCGTTCCGTAGAGGAACGGAGGCGCCGGGAAGCTATTCCTGTAAAGCTTCCCTGTCCGTCAGACGCAGGCCAAGACTTGAACAGTAGCGGCGTCCTCCTCCAGCCGACAACCCAGCGCTGATCTTCTGGGCAATCGCTGAGCAGTATAGCCCCCCACTGCTCAGAGGCTTTATTTCAGCACTGTGGTTTATGCTTTGTCTGATATTGTTTATAGCTGATGTCCATAATGTTAGAGAGGTATGCACGTGTTGTGCTGCATGTCTCACACTGTGATGAGTACGCTTCTGAGTGAATTTGGTGCATGAGTAGTCATGTCGGGAAGGCACTTGTTTTTAGAAGTCTAAATATAGTTGCCTGATGTTTGTTGATTGGTTTGTCAGGAAGAGTGTTTGGATCGAGAATTTCGATATTCGAGGATTTCTCCGTAAGTAGTCATTTCCTCGTATTCTTTTTCGACCTGGTTCGGGCGGGGCGTAGACCTGTATGGGCATTTCTTAGCCGGAGCGAGATGGGCGACGGAAGTTACTCCCCATTGTTACCACTTACCTCTACATGGCCTGGCGTCCCGATAAGTCGAAAAGGTCTGCGGGCAGGATCTCTTCTAATGAGAATTCGATATGATTGAGATGATATAAGTACCTTGGTGTAATTAAGGTGTTATTTGAGCCGCTGACGATGCATGATGCAGTGGTTGGTGCTTATGGTAAAGCTATTGCAGTCTCTTCCCCTTCTTCTGGGTGCTTGGTACGTATGGAGCTAGTTCTTATATCCATGTTTGCACCTATGACTGGCAGGGTCATTGCTGGTTGTCACAGATACCTTGCAGCTTCAACATAGGCCACATGTTCAGTGCTTTGAGCACTTTGTTGAGTCTTTGAGCTTTTGCTTTCCATCCACCTGCGTTATGGTTTGTGTCCATGTTTTTTGGGGTGAAGCGGATTAATAAAGCGTTCTCGATTTCCCTTCGAATAGGTCTCTTTTCTTGAATTCGCGTCTGGTAATACGAGCTTCTTTTCCTGTGTGTTAGGCATTCATAGTTTGATGGTCTCTGTGCTTCTATAATTTCGTCCAGTGTATTGTATAATCCTACGCCTGATAGATTTTCGTTTGCCGTGTTGGAGGAAGGTGTAATGATAGTTCTAATGCTTTTGTTATCATAATATCCATCATGTGTTTCTCGGTATGCGTAAAATGTAAAAACGGCGCACTATACATTATACGTTAGAAAACAAGTGCTTGTGCCAATCTAATGATATTGCTCTCTTTCAAGCCCGTGTTTCTGGTAGTAATTCTCGAAATGAGCCAGCACACTTGCGCAGGGTATCTCCAATCTCTGGATTGTTGTGGCGTTTGTTGGTCTCTTTTTACGTAGAATCCCCGTACCCTTAGGCATGAGGCCTGGGTAGGGGTACAGCTTTGATTTCCAATGCAATTCCTTGTTGGTCAGATTCATGGGATTTTTTAAAAATATTTTTTTTATTTTATCAGTAGAAGCTCGGGTTGCTCCGAGGAAGATGAGTAATCTCGGCTCTGCGTATGTCGTGACTGTATTTCTTGCTTCCTGCAGGGTCTCCTGGGTTGCGCCATCGCTGTTACTCGTCACCCATAGCGTTATAGCATCTGCATATTAGCTGTGGTGTAGGCTCGGCATGCTCACCAGTCTTCTTGGGAGCACAATGAGTGCGATGTTGAATAGCATGGGTGATAGCCCCGGTGCCTGAGGTGTGCCTTTGTCAACCATGTACTGAGGTTATGAACGCAAGTAGTAAGGGTCTCAAGCTTTGCTTCTACGGCACCCGTACTTTTTCAAGGGCCTCAAAGCGATTGTTAGTTTCGAACGTGTGTGGCCAGTTTACGACTTAGCTTATCGTGTTCCTCCCAAGTAGCTCTCTCATCATCAATAGATTTGCGCTCTATGGCAGTTATGATCGTGGAGGAAGTGTCCACGGTTTAAAGTATGACCGCCATTCTCACTGACCGGGGGATGAGTTATAGTGGGTTGTTCATCAGTACAGTGTCGAGATCGAGTAGTAGTGTTTGTACATAGGGAAGGTGTTTGGAGGTCGAGAATTCGTTTACCCAGAAGACAAGTTTCTTCCTGAAACTGCTGTAGAGGGGTATAGATGGGGGCATTAGGATGCTTAGGTTTATGCAAGCCATGGCACTCAACCAATGCTCAACTTACCTGAGGAAAGCTTGATTTGTTATTAGAGGTAGCAGCAGATAGAGGAGGCCAATCTTCATCTTGCTTTTTTTTTTAAAAGGTCCCTGCTTACTGGTCGAAGGAGACTAGTCTTGGGTTGAGGACGAATCTTGTCAGCATTGGGGAGTGAGATTTTGGGCTTGTATCGTAGTGCACACTGAAAGGATCCAGTCTCGTGACTTCCACTACACAGTGCACACTTGGGAATGCACACATGATCAGTCGGAGGATTCACAGTTCCGCACATCTGGCAAGTATGCTCAGTGTGCGTAGGGCACACGTCCGGTCGATGTCCAGCTCTCCAACAGCGTGTGTAGGCATCCATTCTTTGTGGGAAAGGCTTGCACCAGAGCATCGCCATTTCATATTTGACCAAAAAAGGATCTTCCGTTCCCAAGAAAGTCACAAGGACTGCGTCGAAAGTTTTATCATTTTTCTGGCTTCTAAAATGTGCATTTGTGGGTTGCACTGACGAAGCATGGGTAGAATGTCTTTTTCGTAGATAATTTCTCCCAGGCATACTCTGTCAATGTAGATAATGCCTTTACACGTATCGGAGTGTGGAAAGCTGTAGGAGGCCACTTCGCGCTCTTGGCCTTCGGCCATGACCGACTTGATGGAGAGATATTTGGTGAGGCGATCGTAGCTTTCCGTGCTGAGGGTAACTGTGTTGGTGGTCAGGTTGATGGTAACGACGTCTTGGCACAGCTCCACATTGGCTGGAAAGCCGGCTGCCATAGAAAGAAGCTTGGCGAGTTGGAAGTGACTGAGGCGGGAAGCGTCGAAACATCCATGAATGCTGAAAACAGCCTTGTATGTGCCTTCGGGTAACTTTGGAGGCCCCACTGTGTTATTCCTGGCGATCATTTGTTTCCATACAGCAGCCTTGACCGTGGCAGCGATGGCGTCCTTACGAAGTGAGTCAATATGCGGCGTCGAATATTTGCGTTTGCCACCACTTGAGCGCCTCATCCGAGGAAATATTTTCCCCCTTCTACCTAAGCCTGGTTCATGACGCCTGCACGAGGAATGTCAACGCCTACGGCGTTGGAGAACCACCTAGCTCTCGTAGGCGAGGAACCACGAAATTTGCTATAAAAGGCGTTCTAGTGCACACACCTCTTTGAAATAGTCTCAAAAGGTCACGGAAGTCTTCAAACATGCCCTAAGAAAGAGCCACTAGGATATAGAGAAAAAAGACAGGCGTTATACTCAAAAACTCGCGAAGCTGATGAGACACCTCCACACGCGGTGACGCCACCTCGCGTCATCGCGTGAGCATACGTGTGGGCATACGTCACGCTGCCAATCAAGAAAAGTGCATCTACGGTCACAGCAAAGTATTTTGGAGGCTTTTAAATCCAGTTTTTCTTGATCATTGCGAATGAAAGCAAAAACAGGGCTGTCCTGAGTTATTAGACATCTGTAAATGGTCGGTTCTTTAGTCTCTCTATAAGTTAGGCAAGTAAACGTCCCCAGGCCCGTTAAGATGGGGCAAGAGAGAGAGAGAGAGAACGTTCCCTGACACAGTAACAGAAATGCAACATAACACAACCCTCGAAAATGTTACACAAACTGGAGGAAAAGATACCGCCCGAATATTTTTGCTCACCAAGATAACGCGGGATGGTTTACGTGAATGTAGTCAATATTATTCGATGAATTCGATCATGTTGCTGCTCTGCGCGTTTTATGCCCCGTTTTACGTGCCTTGGCGTTATTCGGAGCATCATAACGCGAGCGATAGTCTCTTTGGGGTGTTCATATAAATGATATAAAAATAGACAGAGGAGCCAACTGATGCCAGTGCAGCTAGTGGGGTTTTTTTTCCCTATTATCGGTTCTCCCACAAATTAAGTGAAACTGGGAGTTACTATAAAAACTAGATGTGCCTAACTGATAAAGAGCGTTTAGCTTGTTAAACAGCTTAGCAAGTGAAAACTTTACACTACGAGCAAGCCTCAAATATGGTAACAGAGGCCTGGCAATGACAAAGTGGGGGCGTGGGTGTAATGAGAGCCCCTGTCACTCTTGGCGCCTGATGTCCACGCCGTATTCACCGAGTGTCACAAGTACTAAATACTTCCTCATTAAATTGAACAGATAAGACCACCACTCTAGCGGGCAACGAGCAGCAAGTCACCGTCCACATAAACTGCGCTCGCAGGCTATTAATGCGGACAGCGTTGTTTGGGAAGTTCGGCACTTTCGGGGGACTATGTTTGTGTCGACCTGGCCGTCTAATCACCTTCCCGCCCATATGGGTCGCTGGATAGTCCATGGCCGAATGCGTAGAGCATTTGGCCGCTGTGCAGAGGGAGCCCGGTTCGAAACCCTTTCGACCAGCTTGGGCTACTGGGCATGTAGCCAGGGCCCGTGACGCTCCATATGAAGCTCTTTCACGCCAACTGGGTACGTGCCACTTTTCAATGAACCTATTCGACGCGAACTTCGGTCACTTGGTTTAAGCTGACCTTCAAGGAACTTCTCTGCCGCCAACTCAGGCCACAGGCTGTGTCCGACAAGGTATGTGTCCTTCCTAAATAAATTTCCATAGCGCGAACTTGCCTCGCTGGGTATGTGCCACGGGGCACGTGCCGCTCTTCAATGAAAAGTCATTTTCGATTTCTACCGCAGTGCGTGAAATCGAACCGATGCCACATATTCAGAAAACATTGTCTGAATATATATTTTCATACACGCACCACGCGGGGGCTTCCTGGTGGCGCCGCAAGATGACTCCTCGTGTACAAAGAGAAGCTTGAGAACTCGGCTCCACACACGCCTCATAGATGAGTCGTCTCCGTGGTGCAAATGCATTGCGTCGCTGTACTTTGCAATGCTATTATACGTCAACGTTCATCGTAAGATGGGTTATGCCTGAATGGCTTAATGCGTTAGAATTCTTAGGGTCCTTCACGCTTCGGCTGGCTATCTATCTACCTGTCCACCTATCTACCTGTGTTTGTGTCGGTATATAACTGCTTTCCCGCCAGCCGGGGCCATCGCATAATCAGTGGTCACATAGGTCGCACATCGGTCTGATGCGCTGAGGTAAGGGTTCCAAACCAGCCCTTGAACTAATTTGGGTAACCGTGACAATGCGTACGTATGTACCGCTCTAACGAACCTCTCATACGTACGCCATGGGTCACTGTAGACGCAGGACTGGGTAGGGTATCGCATTTCTAAGAAACTCTGACGCCGACTTGGAGTACTGCGCATGTGCCACTGGGCATTTTTCGCCCTAGACTTTTATTTATTCAATGCTGAGCGGAATCGAACCCAACGTCAGAACGGTTCCTCAAGAGCAACCGTACACTTCTCAATGAACACGTTTCTCGCCAAAGCTTCTGCGGAGCTACGCCATAAATGCGCTAGTTGTGCTGCTCTTCAATGAACCTCTCGCCAACTTGAGCCGCTGAGTATGGGTCACTACGAGCACGGAAAACCAGAAAAAAGTTGTCGGCGTACCAAGGCACTGATGCGCCACTCTTCGCGTCTCGGAGGCCACGCGCGGTCTTCTCGGCAGTGCTACCAGATGGCGCAGCGCTTCCACAAAGAAGCGCGAGAAATGAGCCTGGTTGCCGCGTGTTCTCCGTGATCGTAGGCACCGGCGCGCCGTGCATTTCGGAGGTCACGTGAAGGCTTCGCGGCAGGGGCGCTAGATTGTACGGAATGCTCTTAGGGAAGAGCAAAAAGGAGTCCCGCTGCAGTGAACGCCTCATACTGAACTCGTACCGACGGCGGCAATACGTTGTGTCGCAACACTGATTCAATGCTAACGCATTACCGACGACAGTCGTCCCAGGATGGGTTCTGCCGCAATTTTTTGTTATATTAGAAAAAAAAACTAACACGCACACTGAATTTCCCTCAAAGGTTGTTACCTCTCGAGCTAAGTCGCGTACTTGGCCTATGGATTAACTCTGCCAGCTACTACGCAGCTACTCTCAACCTTCTTTCCAGGCGCTGGTTTCAGTGAGGTAGTTCAGTTTATTGAGCACTGTCGTGGTGTTTTGTGTATCTGTGACGTACACAGCGCTTGTCATTTCATGTTACTGTTCTTGGTTTTCCTAGAATATTTCGCGAACTTCCGGTAGCTGCGTCTATCGGTGTCTCCAACCGATTTCCTGCCAACTTGGGCCACTGGTCTAAACTTGCAGAGCGCTGGGCTGTTGTGTTGAGGTAACAGGGTTCGAAGCCAAATCGGATAAACATTTCTCACTTACAACGAACGCACTACATTTCAGTGAGATGTCTCCTACCAGAATGTTCTCATTGTACCTGTTTTGCCATCTCCAGGCAAACCTCTCCAGAGCTAAATAATGCGCCGATCTCCTTGTTGCTCTCAGGCTAATGTTACCCTGGAGACGCTGAGCATCAGCATCCAAGGCACGCAGCCTGCGAGCGAGGTCGCCCAAGTGATGGACTTTATGCGTGAGGCCGACGCCTTCTCCCGCTTTAACTTCAAGTGGAACAACCCGCAAGGTTTGCATCTCCTGCAGGCCGCCTGCTCGTCCAAAGAGAACATGATCTACGCCAACTTGGACGGGCGCGACTTCCACGACATGGCGTGTCTGTTGGACGCCTTGAAGTCCAGCCGCAACGTTAGCTCTGCCTGGATAGAGCTCCCAAAGGATCCCACATTACCCGAGATTCGGAAGATACTCTCGACCTTCGCCTACGCAAGGCATCTAAGGGAAGCACCATTTCTTTCACGGCTTTAAGTAGACTTTAGCGCGCGCGTCGCTTACTGAATGGTCTCTAAAATACAAAACTATTGGAGGCACTGCTATATCACATTTAAAGATAACTACTTGCTCGCTTTCCAGCCACATTGTCATTAGATGGAATGAGAAATCAGATGCGATGTATATAGGTGCGAAACATAACCTACCTGCTGTCAGACGATGACCAAGGGGGTATCTCACGTCAGTTAGATAGAATGACTTAATGGCAGACAGAGTTGAACCAGTTCTGCGAAAATGCTTTTGACGCTCTTTCCTGTCCCTCTAGTTCCATTTGGTTCACGTTTAGCACACTTTAATGAGTTAAAACTAGCTGCACGTGAAACTGCGCGTCTAGAATTGAAAAGTGCAATTAGAAACACCCTGAATGGTTTTACGAGATGGTTCTGTCCGGCTTAGAGTAAGCTATATGCGCCTGACAAGCACGTAAAAGTTCCTTGAGGGAGAACACCTAGTCTGCGAAGCTTTCTGACCAGTTGTAAATGTGAAACACTCCTTAGTTGGCATGATATAAGCAGATATTGGTGCAGAAATACGGCGCCCGCTGTATTTTTCTGCACTATGTGATACATACAACATACAATACGTAACATTATACAACATAGTTACAACAAAATTTTGGTATCGCCCTCACGTCAAATAAAAACGAAATTGTTCTGTCTTTCTTGAAAACTGGCGGGTAAATATTTTCCCATACTTGAAAGCGTAACACTGTATATCAGCCTACCTACTCATCTTTTAGGCGAAGCGTTAATTCAACGGAGAAGCTGATTCTCCTAAGATTGTGAATGGTTTTACACAAATAATAAAAAGTAACACTTCGCTAAAATATCTGTGAATCAGAACCATTCAGACCGCGCTATAAAGTAAGGGATAGATGCGGTTCCAGAAAAATTTCAACTCCTGCTGTTGCCACTGAATCCTTTTTTTTTTTCGTCGAAAGTGATTTCAAACGCACAACCTCGCTTTTGAGACTGCTTAACCGCTTTCACCCGAAATTTAATTTTATGTAAGCCGATCACATCGGTTGCAGACTTTCTGTTTGCTAATAAAGTTTCGTTTTCAACTGAACGATTTTACACTACAAAAAAATAGCGCACAATGAGGTAAGGAGTGCCATTTTCCGTTCCGGTAAGAGTCTCGCGTAGTCAATATCAAGTTGCACTTCTTAAAACAAAATAGCAGGTTTTCAACATCTGAGACATTCCACCACATGAACTAATGGCTCCAGCTTCACATACCTCATAAACGAACCTGAATGGCACAAAACATAAAAAATGGTACTTGCAGCTTCCCCATGATCGAAAATGTGACAGCATGACTTGAGAAAATGACAAAACTGAAAAGTAGACAGCTCATATTCGTTGGTATTGTATTCTATCAGCGTTAAAAATCTCGCTTTTACATTGGTACTCAGTGATACAAACAACACCGTCCTGTGTATGCGCACATGGGCGGTAGACGGAGCTACATTCGAGCACTGAGCTGCGCAATGCCACTCACTCTTCCGTCACTCATAGAGCTCGCTGTTAGCTTGCTGTGTTGTCTCTATCAATATCACGTTGCCGCAGCATTGTTTTTAATGGAAAATAAGTATAGCGCTCATGAAGGGGAAAATCTGGCAGCGTCCCCGGACATGGAACAACAAGTCACGTGTTCACAGCCGATCAACTGCAGCCGCGCGCCATGTGGACCCTGGGTGCCTTAAAGCATCTCCAGATGGCGCTCACCCCAGCGGTGACGCTTGGTGGCACAATGCACCACTCCGTTCCAAAGGGTACGCTTATAACATCCATCCATCCAGTACGCTGGACTGAGCGCCATCTTGGGTGGGCCCCACAGCAGTAGAACGTCAAGCGGAAAGTCAGAGAGGCTGAAATAATCTCATGGGTGGCGGCAATGGAAAAAGAAACCTGCCATGAGTAACTGCTTAAGAGGAAAGAAGGGAAATCAGGAAAGAAACAATTTATGATAACTCAAAGGGAAGCTCATTACTTTCCGAAGCGAGATCGGGATGCCTTAGAGCACGCACCTATATAGCGAGATATAGGAAGAAAGAAGCATGTGCTTGGTGCGGTAAAGCTAGGGAAACTATCAAGCATTTTTATTAGAATGTGAAGACCTCTGCCCAGCGGCGGTTTAGGCATCAATGGCCTCCTTGAAGTCCTTGTATTCAGCGAGAGCAGTATAAAAGTAAACATGTCCGCAATAGGTATTAGTAAGAGGCGTTTGGAGGATTTGTGGAAGAAAAGTATGGAAACGACAAAATACGGAGACGTACAAAAGGACAGTTCGCGATATGCGATCATAAAATTTGCTTGAAGGAGTTCAGTGTTTTCTTTATTGCTTAACCTAGGTAGGAAATTAGGCAGTATAATACCAAGAGCTTGGGAGCGCAACCCACCGCCCCGTTCCAAAGGGGACGCTCATAATATCAATCCATCCATCCACGCCGGCCGTGCAGGGAAAAAAAAGAACCAGAAGGCTCGCCTTCACGCATAGCGTTTCCTGGTAACGATTAGGATTGCATCAATTGCATTTGCTTGAGGCGGCAACTGGTTGGCCGGTATACATACAGTGCCGCGTGTCCCGCCACTACCAGTCTGTCCAGCGAGTTCGCCGAGTTCTGTCGTGCGCTCCGATGGACAAACCTTCCACTTCGACTTAACAGCCATTAGCTGCGCCCAGCTCTTGTACGTCCACACAAGTACGCGAACGAGGCAGAGCCGTTATGGGAGAGACGTCGCAATGCTTTCACATTCACCCATGTAGAGACCTAAGCGCTCTTGATTTTTTTTTTCAAGCGGCAACAGTATCACTGTTGGGTTATGAGAGACGGTACAGTTGCATATTACGTCAGATGTAGGACATGAACTCAGACGACGTGGGTTGTGGTCGATGGAAGGGATTGTTCAAATGGCTTCTTTAGCACAAACCAATCAGAAAAAATTTGGTGCGGCAGCTTTCCTCTTTACCTTTGAATACATAAGCAGTGCGTGATTGAATGTAGGATGGAGCAGCGGAAAATGGCAGGCTTGAAACTATGATTATCTTGAAGAGAATGTCAAGACAGTTTGAGCGACTACGATACTCTAACAAGAATGCGTACAATGAGCATATCAGTAAATGAACAGTAAGTACACGGGTCATTCATAAATCAGCGCTGACACAGCCAGAGCATTTACGCACAGCTGTTGCTGAAAAAAAAAAGTGATTACAACCGCAAACGTTGACCTCTATCTGCCGTGGTAGGTGAGTGGCAATGACGTTAGGCTGCTGATCTCGAAGAGACAGGTTGTATCCTAGCCACACCTTCAGGGTGGTCAAAATTTATACAGATTGCCCAACTACGACTTCCTTTGTAATCAGATCGCAATATTGGCATGAAAAGCTGTTGCAGTCGTCACACGCACAAAAAATCGAATTCGACGCCTTTAACAGCGCGACATGGCTCTCGAAATTTCTCATTCTGTAAGTGCAACTCCATAGCTAAAGCGATGTCCTGCGTATACGGGCAGTTTCAGTGGCAAGCCTATTAAATTGAGAATAATTACCGATTTAGAATATTGCCGCCGCTAATCGATAATTTATAGCAATGGTCGATCTCATGAATTCCGTAATAACATTACGCAACCTCATTAATATGCGCTGGTGAGTTTCATTCGTTCTGTGCACATGTAGTACCACGAGTGAGCCAAATGATAGTTCACGCCACGTTGCTTCGGTCGCCATTCTTAGACTAGCTAGCAACAGTTTCGATACATTCGTCCTCAATCTGAACCACTATGAATTCTTGTTCGGCGTAGTCCTTTAGGACAATGCCTAAAGGAGGGCTAGCATGGAAAATACGTCTTCCCATATTTTTTCCAGTAAATAAAACTTTTTCTACTTCACAACCGCAGAAAACAGATACTGGAAAGTGTTAACTTGCCTTAAATGATTTCCCGTGTTAGCATTTCTACTAATCAGTGTCTGCTTCGTTTCCTCAGAGGTCTGTGTGTGTGTTCCGATATCATGACACAGAAGGCGGTCACATGGGAGCTGAACATCCCGGCGTTCTGGCATGGTCCCGGCTCGGTTGGCCCGTCCTCTTCGATGCTGCTGCATGTTGCCTTGCACGATGTACCAGAGTTGCAGACAACACAGCGAACTGAAGCGAATGCCGAAACGCCAGAGTACAGAGAGCTTCACTAAAATGAATGAGTGCCAAAACGTTGCGACGTTCTGCTCCAACATGACCGCATACTGCGTCATGAGGCACGACACATACTGGAGCGCTGCACGGGTCAAATTTCGTTGGCCCGGACCCGGCCCGAGCTTGAAGCTGTGCACTACCCCGTCCGAGTGCGGCGCCGTAATTTTAGATGTGGCTCATGCCCAGACCACGCCCGAAAATTCCGGGTACGTCCCGTCGCGGCCAGGCCTGGCTCGATTCGACCTATTAGCCTTTGAACCTAGACGAAGTATGGTTGCGTGCTCGGTTATTGGGAAGATACTAGCCGCACACAGAATATTTCTCAGAGGCAGATTTTACTCCTCGAGGTCTCCCGCTGAAGTTCTTTCTTAAAAAAACAAGAAAACTAAAGTAAATGTTACATGCTCGCTTCACTGTGCTCGTGTGTCAGTTTGATAGAACGCCCGTAATAAAATTTCCAAGTAGTTTTGCGCTAATAAATGTCGTAGACCAAGGTGAATGCCTCTGCGCACCATGTCAGCCACTTCATCTCACCATTTGATTTCAACTAACCATTGCAACGTACAATGATGTACCTTTAGCCACAGATCTTGGCGGCAACGTCATATTAATACGCTAATTGATTGGCGTTCAGAAATACCATATCACTCTGGCGCTGACTAAGCGCCAGTCCTTTGTACTCGCCTCGTCCTCGTTCTTTCGCGCTACTATGTTTTGCCACTAGAGCACCTTTCAACTCCGTCAAGTAGAAATTGGTGACACGCAAGGGGGGAACCGCTCATGTGCAATCATATTGTCACGCACAACATGCCAGTATTATTGCTCTATTCGACCTCATTTATTAGGGCCGAGTAGTAAGTCGCGATATAGGCATCCATGTTTCGTTATGAGTAAGCTTCGACTTCGTCTAATATTTTTCCAACGCATTGAGGTGGTAAGCACGCTGCAGGTAGCGCGTAGGTGACGTAGTTCATTTTTTTACGTGAAGTTGCGAAACGTGCTCGGTTGTTCACTTTAATTCCCAGGAAACCCACGTAATACTAGAAAAACAGACGAGTGAAGGTGAGAGCTGAGCTAGTTAACATGTGGAAATATCATTTCAAAGAAAAGTGCGCTTTCATCAATTTTTGCGTTCTGTTTTCTTTTCAACAACCCTATCACAAATGTTGCAATATCTTGTAACATTTGCGTTGATTGAAAGTATTTATCCTAGAACCCGTATGGAAACTTCTAATTCTAGCTGTACTAAATATTGCATAAGCTACGGCAGGCCATTCAACTCGTTTGAAAACACAATGAAGAAAAGAGTGGAAACCAGAATTTTCCAGTATTTATTTGCTTGCACTTTCATTCATTACTCCAAGAACTCCTCTTTTTCTTCACTTTTGTTTCTGCGAGAAAACAGTCGCATGCAAGACAAATCAGAACGGCACATGAATGACGCTACAGAAAATCTACGTAGTTCTGGGTGGCAACAAAACGTACTTAGTGACTCTGCCTTTAGTCAAGACTTCTGCTTAAGAAAAAAATGCGACTAGCTGTACTAAAACCTATGTATTTGATTTTGCTTGTGGCTGCTAAACGGATACTTCGAGCAACTGAAGGTTGTCTATGAACAATTTTTGGCAGTCAGTTATCCAGCATTCCAGCACTTATGTTTTCAACGCCATTGCAGTGCAAAATATTTGCAACTTGTCATTTCATTCCGATTCTATGGCGTCTTGAAACTCGTGAAATTCGTCCCTCCCTTCCAGCCTCACTTGGCTAATGCGTTTCACCTCATTGCCAGGAGGGGCCTCTCTCAAGTTTGCGGCGCCAACACCAACTGATTGTCTCTCAGCCCCGAGCGCGATGACCCCTAAGAATACCTCTAGTTTTAATCACCTCTAGTCTTACTTACCTGGAAAGAACTTTGACCAGAGTTTTCCAATGTTGCGAAGACAAAACAAGCGGGACGTATAGTGGGCATGGATGACCACTGTCATTGCTTTCCTAGTGATCAGAGAGCGCCTTTATGTATACTAATCCTTGATGTGCACAGCTACCGCGGCATGGAGTGCCTGCCCCAGCTTCCACAGAAACCGATGGGGCCATTGAACTAAAATTTTCATAAGGCTTGCTTCAAGGGCATGCCTGGACATATTACGTGTTTGAACGAAGCCTGAACCCAAACCAAGCCTGGTCCGGGCCCGAGTGAACAATTTCTTACCCAGCTCAAGCCGAGTAGGGCGCGGGCTTTAAGGTAAACCCACACCCACGCAGTGCTCTAACATACACCTCTGACGAAAGAAAGCAAAGCAGTTTCGCAGAAAAGACAATCCAGTGAATTGCTTCTTGCACTCTGAGGCTTGTCGTCTCTGTTTAAGCCTCGAGGGAGAGGGCTTTTGTTCAAGGCAATTTCATTAGGCGCTGTATGCTGCATCACAGCTAGGTCCTTGAATCTGCGCCCCAAATCAGCAATGTGGTGTTTTCTTTGTCTAGATTTACTTTCTCAGTGTGAGAACGTGCCAGAGTTAAAGTAGCTGGGTAGGCAGCTCTTCGGCTTAGAGGAGCAGCAGCCGAGTTTGAGGATTGGGTCAAACGCAGACGACGTTGGTTCGGGCGCTCGGGATGCCACACCAAAAAAAATTAAATATGTTCTTGAAAGCAGAAAGCAAAGAACAGCAATTCTCACAAGTGAAAACGAGCAAATCCATTTTTGAGCCACATTATTATTAGTGTATTAAACGCAATCACTGTGTTAGTACGATGAATTAGGTATGCTGCCTTAAGCCAAGCCAATGCCTAGATAGCCGTTTCGGATGGCTGTGGTTGGTGCGGCTCTCAAGGCTATCTCGCGATTTCTCGTCGCCCGCGAGGGTAACTCAACACGCTTGGAGACCATCGCTAGTTTCCGATTATTAGGTCTTGGGTCAAAGCGAACGCAAGAAGCCAAGCCTGGCTTGGGTTCTGCGCATGCACACTTGAAGCCCGCAATTTTCTTGGGTCCCCAAGCCGCTTGGGTCCTCACTTCTAAAGCTCTCTATTATACTGTACACTGCTGCCATGATGTAGGAAATTACAAGGTCTCTAAAAGCGAATCTTAAGCCGCAGTCGATGCGCGAAGTGCCTGAAGCGCAGTGGAAACCAAGTAGGAATTGTTGCTCGGCCATATTATAACCCTTTAGGCGTAATGACCTACACATGTTTTCAGAAAGAAGTAAAATGAATAGCCCATGTTAAAATGCTGAGGACAAATACCAAAAAGATGACAAGAGATGTTGCACATCCCAACTCTATGACATCACAAACGTACGACCTTGTGTTTTAGTAGATTACAATGTTCTCATGTGCGTGTGGCTGTAGTGGCAGCAGCGTGGCAACGATAGTACCGTGCAGTGGATGCATTTTCAACTACCCGAGGTGGCTAAGTCCAAACACCAGCCCTCCACACCAGCCTAGCTGTCACCACACGCTATTTCGAGGCGTCAACGAACATTATTAGTTCTTTCGCTTACTTCGTACCATTGATCGTGTTTAATTATCTCTTCTTTTCTTGCGCTGCTAATATATATCTTGTGTTACAAAGACTTTTAAATTCCCGTCCATTTAGAGTTTTTCTAACAGCTGTTGGTCGTTTGTGTATGCAGGAAATTGCACCTTAGTTTCTGTTTCCCACAAGTCTACGTCGTCGCCTTGCTTGGTGCCCTCGCAATGAATCGCAGCGTTCATATTCTGGTTCTCTCTGACGTGATGTTTGAGAGTAAGGCAGTCCGGACGCTCGGGCACATGGTGGAAAGGAATCGAACGATGAGCGTTCTCGTTGTGGACCTACCTAAGAGCATCCCTAGCATCGGCTACAACCCCTGGTGGCAGCGTTTTGACATCTGCAAGGAACTGGAAAAGGCAGTCCCGCACAACCATTTCCTATTGGTTGTCAAGGTAACCGCCGGTGATCAGAAGAACAGAGCGACGAGTTTTACCATCATGGAAGCTCTCAGGCGTAACAGCGTAAGCACTTGTCTCGATTTACTCGTGTTCTTTCTTTCTTTTTTTTTTTTTTTGCAGAATAATGGATGAACGCTTGAATGTATGAATGTTTATACAGTGTCGATACGAAATACAAACATTTGAAGGCTAAGGAAAAAAAAATATTTTAAAAAGTTTTCTCAATAAAAATAATAACAATGCAAGGGTTTATGTAAGCTGCAAATAAATCATTGATAATCTGTTATGGACAAAATCAGTGAGGAAATATTTGCAATACAAGTAATCCAATGTTATAAGGCTTAATGCTGTGAGGATAGACGCCTCCGTCTTACGCGCGGGCTAAAACGCGTTAAACCGCGCATAGACATGCACGTTTACTGCAAATTCAGTTTTTTCGATGGCATATGGTGCATTGTTGGACAGGCATACACCGATTGGGAGGGAGTTCCATTCATCGTTTGTTCTTGGAAAAAAAAGGAAATTTAAGCAATTTGTGCGCGCGAAAATAGTTTCCTTTTAGGGGTGTAAATTCATGGTAGGTATGGCTGATAGGAGCTGCAGATAGGATGAATTATCGAGTCGGTACTCATGTTTCCAAAGGCGCAAAAGTAATTTGCGCATGTTACCGGTCTTCGGAATTCCTGGGCAGCAATTTTATTTTAGTTAATGAAATAAGATGGAAATTCATAACGTCCGTAACAATTCATTATAAAGCGGACGGCAAGCCTGTGTGTATTCCAGTTTGTTAACGTTTTGTTTGTGTGTGTGTGTGTGTTTGTGAAACAGTTCCACACGATGCAAGCATTCTAATCGCGACCTTACCATTATGTTGAACGCCAAAAGTCTCAGAAATGGAGATGAGTGTTCTGCTTTTCCTTTAGCAGGCAGTTTATGCCGAGCAGACGCACCAACGTGAGTGTGTTGCGACCAGCTCAAGCAATTATTGATTGTCGCACTGAAATAATTAAAAGCATCTTTCAGTGGCGGCACATTGCTTAATAGTGTATTGATATGCTAGAGGTAGCTTTTTTTTGTTCGTGATGCGCATAAAACCGGGTTTTTCTTCCTTAAGGTTTCTTTCCCTGATTTCGCACCAGTCAGGAAGCGCAGTAGGATTTTTATTCAGAAATAATTGGTCATTAGCATGGTTAATCACTTTGTAAAGTGAGTCAGTAAAGTCATCCACGAATAATTCATTATTGACACTATCGTCAATGCATGCTGCCATGCCTATAATGTATACTAGAAAAAGTATCAGTCCGAGCGCGCTTTCTTGCGATACTTCGGAGTTTACGGGCAGGTATTCAGAGTTATGACCCTCAACATCGACGAATTGGCTGCGCATGCTCGAATATACATATATCTAATTTACTAGCTTAGCTGGAAAGCCGTAGTTGCTTAGTTTTGCTATCCAACCAAAGTGAGAGGCCCTGTTGAAGGCTTTGCTGAAATCTAGGAATATAACGTAAGCTCGGCCGGCTGTAACAAGAATGTAGGCAAGAACGTGAACAGTGGAGAGAAGCTGAGTAGCGGCCTCTTGCGAAAGCCGTGTAGGGACGAGGACGGAATGCCGCGTTGAGTAAGAATTTGACCATAAGATTTGAGATCATATGCTCTAGAAGCTCGCATGACGTTGCTGTCAGTGATATAGGTGCGATGGTTTGACAGTAATGCAGAGTTACCTTTCTGAAATAGGGGCTCAACACGAACGACCCGCCAGTGTGGTGGAACGATGCCACAAAACGTAGAAGAGCGGGAAAAAAATCAGAAGCAAATGCGAAAGCCACTCGGCATAGCGGCATAGAGCGCCTCTGTCTCGCCCTTTGTTTTTTGTTGGTGTTCAAAGGCATCACGACACGCCTAATATAGACCACAGGCTATATTTGCAGTTCGTTGGCACAGTGCCATTGCAGTGGCAACCTACGTGCGCTGTCAGCCTTCTATGTCACTTGTCGACGCTCTTGAGCTAAGCACGCCTTTCAGGTGCAAATGATTGAAGACTGTGACAAAGCGTACGAGTTGTTTTTATCATTTTTTCAGAGCGCTTACAGAAAGTCGTTTAAAAGCAAAACAAAAAAAGCCAGAAAACCAAGGAAACCTTGGATTACTGACAGTACGTTGAAGTTGATCAAACAAAAAGATGCTCTTTTCAAGCAATTCCTAGGCACAAGGGATGCAACAGATTTAGCAGAGTTCAAAAAATTCCGGAATAAAGTTAATGGTACTCTAAGGGCAGCAAAAGCGCAATATTTCGAGAAATTATTTAATCAAGAAACGATAATGCGAACCGATATCACCTGGAAAAAACTAAACAGTTTACTTCGTGTAAACAATCAGCCAGAGAATGCAGAAGAGTTAGAAATAATCAGCCGACATCAGGCACGGCATTGGCTGACGCTTTTAACAATCACTTTGTATCGCTGGTGAATAGTTCCTACGATCCTCGTTGCACAGAATACGTAAAACCAAAAGTCGTCGAAAGTGCATTCCTAAGCCCCACTAACACTCATGAAATCTACAGCACGTTTCTCAGCCTTCGAAATAGCAAAAGTTGCGATATTGATGATTTGCAGATTCGCCCAGCTAAGCATGTTCTAGACCTAATCTGTCCTGTCTTAGAGCACGTGTACAATCTTTCATTGGCGAATGGCATATTTCCTCGGCGCATGCAAATAGCGAAGGTAACAGCACTTTTCAAATCTGGCGACAGAAACGACCTCTCAAATTATAGGCCGATATCGATCCTGCCTATTTTTTCTAAATGTCTTGAGAAATTGATTAATACCAGAGTAACCCCTTTTTGTAAAAAGCACAATGTAATTACGGATTACCAGTATGGGTTTAGAAAAGGTTGTTCAACAGAAATAGCTTTACTGATGCAAAAAGAGATAATTTTACGAGGCTTTGAAGACAATTTACTTACTCTCGGTGTCTTTATTGATTTTTCGAAGGCTTTTGACACCCTTAATCACGACACTCTACTAACAAAACTTGACATTTATGGCTTTAGGGGAACTTTTCTGAACTTAATTAGAAGTTATTTGCAGTACAGGTATCAGACCGTTGTCGTAGGTAACAACTGTTAAAAAAATTTGCCTATATTCGCTGGAGTTCCTCAAGGAAGCATACTAGGACCACTATTGTTTAACCTGTATATAAATGACATAACTAATATCAATACCAACGCCCAATTTGTTATCTATGCCGACGACACTAGTTTGTTCATAACTTCTAAGGACGTGAAAGAATTACTATGTGTTGCTAATGATACACTAGCCCAAATAAACAAGTGGAGCTTATTCAACTCATTAACTATTAATACTACCAAAACAAAAGGCGCGCTTTTCCAGCCAAAAAACAAAAGGCACAGTATTGACGGACATCTAAAAATAGGCACATCTTTCATAGACATAGTACCATCAGTTAAAAGCTTAGGTGTCATATTCCAAGAGAATATGCTGTGGAATGACCATGTCAACATTATTGCTAACAAACTTGCACGTGTTGTTGGAATACTAAGATTACGCTTCCTTTTACCATTAAGAGTGAAGCTCCTACTTTATAATTCTCTTTTCTTATCTCATGTTAACTATTGTCACCTCGTATGGGGCAACACGACTAGCAGTAACATCAACATTCTATATTTATTGCAAAAGAAAGCCATCCGTGCAATTTCAAACTCTTCATTCGATGCGCATACTGATCCTCTTTTTTGTCAATTAGATATAGCGCCGATAAAATCGGTCTACAATACAATTTTGCTGAAACGCTTTTTCACGGAAAGAAAAGGTAGCACTCATTTTCTTGTGCACTTGTCAAGGCTAACACTAAATACAAGCAGTTTCAGTACACGTCACAGAGAAACTTGGCATATTCCGCACTCAAGAACTAACTACGGGAATCAAATGCTGCGCCATGAACTACCATCTCTACTTAACTCTTTTCATTAATCACCCTACTTATTATCATTTCAATTGGGTGGCCAAACTTGCCACTCATATTGGCATTCACGTGAATGCTTAGTGTTTTTCTTTGTGTTTTGTTCTGATGTATACGTGTTCTAAGCTGTAATTGCACAGTGACCTATTTAGTTTTGTATTTCTGTGAATGTTACCCGTAAATGAAAAGGGATTCATAATGTCTGCATTTTGTTTTTTTCCTGTTCGTGTTTTTCGTAACTTGTATGACAATACTATATCTGCATTCATGTCAATTTTTTCGCCGCAGTGCGAAGTAACTTTGTATAAATAGTCCCATTTATCCACATATTGTTTAAATTTTTTATTGTTCATCTTGTACTTGTGCACGCATTGCTACGTGATGCCAAAGAAACCAATAAGGGACACAGACCTAGTCAAGCCGATTTTATGGCTTTTTGTCTGTGCCCCTGCTATCTGTACGTTGTATAGATACAAATAAAGTTCAAAGTTCAAGAATACAATGAAATTAATTCTAACGTATTTGTAGACGCTTAATCAATTATTTTTTCGATAAATTGCTGTTGGAGCTGTTTGCTTCATTGTTCCGTTGTAACCACATGTAAGATATTTATTCGTACACTCTGCTTCATGTATATTTGTCGCTTTTGACGCATTTCCAAGGAATTCAATGGGGGCGAAATGCGAAAACACCCAGGTACTTAGATTTAGGTGCACGTTAAAGAACCCCGTGTGGTCAAAATTTTTGGAGTCCTCCACTACGGCGTGCCTCATCAGAAACGGGTTTTCGCACGTGAAACCCCATAATTTCATTTCCAAGGAAGCTGTGTTGCATATTTCATGAAGTGTTGTTTTTATGCATTCCAGCTTGATGTAATCTATAACAGCATAGCGATGTTGTTTTTGCGCGCTCCCATTGATCGCTAAGATCAGCACAGTATTGAAAATAAACTAGACATGAAAGCGAATGCGCATGCGCTTGCATTCGTTAACATTAAGCAGGCATTTAGAAGGAAGGGGTGCGGGAGGGCACCCACAAAGCATCTGTAGCGTGTGCTTGAAATGAAATGCAGATATGCGATGCCATAATTAAATATTGCAACGGAATACCTTCAGTCGCCTTCACTAACAAAGTTTGCTTGCAAAAAACGCCCTCCTCGCCCTCATTCGCCCTCCTCGTTCGCTTAGTCATCCGTATTCACAAGGATTTCATGGAGTGTTGACCAAGGTCTCAAACGACCTGGGCAGTGTTCCGGCTGTCCAACAATATGTGTATAGCATCACAATTCTGTGATGAAGCCAAACAAACAGCGAATGATGTCAGTCAAGCGCTGACGCTCTTATTCCCCTGCCACGACGGAAGGGCTCACGAATAGTGTGAGTAACCAGCGCCACCTTGGTAGTACAAGGACTGTTCACTCTGCTTCATGACGACATTCTATTAGGCCCGAACTTCACATTGATAAGCCCGGCTTGACGACAGTAGCGACGTCCAAATCCCCGCTGCTTACTCGGGAGTACCTCTTATTACATACTATGGTAGTTCACAGTAGCATAAATACATGGATCGGAGTTCTGGGCCAATCCACCTCTGCGCGATAAGTTAGGAGAAAAATGGCAGCCGCGCGATAGCTGTAATCAAAAACATGTGTTATGTATTACTCTCACTTGTCTTAAGCAAGCTATCTGAAGAGCGTCTGCTCCTGCTCCAGAAATAAACAGAGGCGATTTGGCTTTGTCGCGCTATCTGGGATAGCTTTCTTGCCGCTCCTGCATGTGTAAAAATAAATGAAAAGAAATGGCTCCATTTGAAGAAAGGCACATGAAAAGGCTCCTGAGCAGGAGTTAATATAACGATTTCATTCCATCCGCTTCCTCAGTAGTCTGGCAGGCGCTAGGTCTCCATTGTCATCGCAATCGGCGGGTCTTGCGTGATGGATGCAAGCAAGAGAACGCAATAGCTACGTTGTCTTAGTCGTCAGTTTATTCGTTTAAGCTATGGTGTCGTGGACGCTAAAAAGTGCAGAAAGACGTTTCAGAGTGTAGCACTGTAGCACGTCCACTTATTGAAGTGCCTCTTAAAGTACTAAAATTACTGCTGAACAAAATGTTAATGTACAGATATAGCTTTAGGAGCTCAAAAAAGGGGGAAATGTAGCATTGAAACAAAAAGCACAGAGCCGCTAAATGTGCGACAGGACCAGAAAACGGCGGTTTATGGCGTTAGCGGTGAGACACGTGTTTTTAGCAATCGTTTCAAACTTGTCACGCATGCGGGCCATCTTGATTATTACTGCCGCGCATCTCGCATAACATTAAATCTTACATTATCGGGATTGTCCTGACTGTGGCCTTTCTCGGAAAGCGCAGATGCGCGTCAACAAAGCGGTCCGCTTTGTGTCCGGCTCGATGGAAAGAAGGGACGCCCTTGCCTTTGACAAAGTGAAGCGCAGCTCGTCGGTGGTCACCGCACTGTTGATGAGGCCGAGCATGTCGCTGGACGATATGTCGAACGATGCGGAGGCTGCCATGGAGATGGTGGCTGACGCGCGCCGGGTGCTAGCCTCCAACTACTTCATTCTGACGGGCGTCGTCAAGGCCAAGGTAGTCTGCAACGCCGACTCCACGGGAACGACCACGTTCGACAAGCTCGACGAGGATCTGCAGGCGCATATCTGTTCCTACCTCAGGTTGACCGATGTCGCAAACGTCCGAGAAGGGTGTTGACTCATTTCCTTTTACTTTATTTTAAAACTGCATCATCTACTGACAATGACACTTTATTACGTTGGCTTCAGTGGTGGAATAGACGGGAATTGATTACCATGAGCGCTATTTACAAATGCTCATTTAAAGACTCCGAAAGACCATAATTTGCGTAGTCCATGTAGTTTACTGATAGAGCCCAGCTAATTTATGCATGACAATGTCTAGCGTAAATTTCGTCCCCGTTCTTACTGACACATGGTGCCGATGTTAGTAAAGGCGTCAGCGTTCGCTGTATTATTCAGCAATTTTTATACTGGTAGCACTCTCATGCTGTGCATTTGCTATCGCAGCACCTTGAATTTTATTTTTACTCTTTACTTGAAGACATGTATTTGTTTCTTGCTTCGTGTGATGTACAAACGGTAATTTCGTGCCAATAAACGTAAAACGGGAAATTTTGTAATCCGATAAATATCCCTCCCGCTTTCTTTAACCGTCTGCCTGATCGTCTATCATGTCTGTGGATGAGTAGAACACTCCATGGGGGTGGGAAAGCAATCGCCTCATACTTGTCATGCAATAGCACATAATCTCAACATATATAGTCATTTGTCGTCATCCTCAAGAGGGAGAGAGAGTTAGGAACACTGAACAGAATAAAAGCTGACCCAGTGTACCCGAGTGAATGATTTCAATAAGCAACTTCACTGTTATCATAGGCGTATCTACCGGGGGTCAAGCGGTGCACCTGCCCCCCCCTCCCCATTTTTCTCAAAAGTGGGGGGGGGGGCAAATCATGTAATTTGCCCCCCCCCCACTTCTGAAAGCAGCCACTTTCGGCTGCATGCTGGAAGGTCGAACAAAAGTACAGCTGAAGGTAAACTTTCTCAATAGAGAGAGAGAGAGAGAGAGGAATCATAAAAGAAAGACAGTCACCAAGTAAGTTACGCTTTTCTTTTCTAACCATCCTCTGATTGGACAGCGAAGGTTGTCTTTTGTGCATTCTCGGGGCGCCCTGTAACGGAAGACGCGCGAGATTGACCACACACGCTCGCATTGCGGAGAACGCCTGGCGCTGGGCAGTTCCCACCATAACTATCAGCTTGCGACACTTCCGTCACGCCCAGTTTTTTTGAACGCTATATGCATATTCGAATGGGCATGCTACATTTCACCTGCGGCCGATGGTGAGGTAAGGATAAAATATAATCAGCCGCGTCCAACGATCCTGTGCCTTACGCCATGAAATATATGGCTTGAAAAATTCTGGAACTATTTATCTTTGTTCAGCGACAGCCTACATAGCGTCGCACTCGCAGTGTGTTATCATGATAAAAAATCTAATAAGCCTCTTACAGGTAATATTCCATTGTCTAATTACGAATTATCGTAGATGTGTTCCTGTAAATGACCTTGGCCTGCCGTGCAGATAAGTTGTAATACCCATAAAACACTGACTCGAAATTTTCTAAAGGCATGTGTCACTCCTGACTGACAATTTCATTTTCACTCTGTTTCTAAATAAGGGCTACACCATTACGTGTTTCCGGCAGGAGCAAAAACAATATATATTGTATTTCAAAAAAAATGAAGGCGGCTTTTTAGTGACGTGTTCTGATAATTTGCACTGTGCAGGTTTATGTTCCCTGAAAACAGTTACTGAACAATCTCACTCTACCGATATTTAAGGGTTCTAAATGCCATTTAGTTTTCTCCCCCAGTATCCTCGGTGAAATATGCGGGGCCAGGTGTCTGTGACGTGTCTGTTTGTGTGACTGTCGCTAAAATATTACCCGAGCAGCTGAAAAAACCCTGAAAGTAATTTATTTTTTGTATATACAGAAAGTTAAATTGTTGTCAGAGGGCTCTACTGTATGTTACAGGAGCTTAAGATATTTAGAAATGTGAGGAATAGGAGTACCAGCAGGAATTAATTCTTATAAAGATTGCTGGCTACTACAAGCAACTAAAGAAATACAAGGAAATGAGCATCTGCTAGTACCAGCCGCTCAAATATTATGCAACAAAGATAGACAGCTAGTACCAGAAGCTCATCAAAAAATTGCACCTAAATGAGTGGCTCATAGTACAAGCTACTAAGAAATTTGTAATAAAGGAGATTGGCTGTTAGTAGCAGTACCTCACGAAAAGAAAAACAAAGTGACTAGTGGTGAGTACAAGCTGCTGGAAAAGATATGAAACAAAATTCGTCTCATGTGACAGCAACGGCACACGTCACTGACCTCTTGGATCGCAATATTTCGCTGTAAACGCTGCTGTATTTCCGAATACGCATCGTTTATTTCTTTTCCTCCCCACTTACCTTTCCCATTTTCTGCTCTCTAGCACTCGAATATGCATCGTAAATAACCACGTGCAACCTGTCTGTCCACCTTTCCTTTTCTTTGTGGTTCTCCCCTTTCTGCTGCAGCCGCGCTTATGACACGTACGTCCGTATTCGAAGTTACTGCCCACTGCACCTTTCTAGTTCCTCCTTCTGGGAAAGTGGGTTAAGGAAATCGGTGGAAAGAGGGTATGCCAACAGAAAACTGCGTTACCCTTACACCGCATCATTCTGTTTTCTGTTCCTGCACGGGCTGGACTGCTCTTCCTGTTTTTCTCATTCCAGTGTCATTCGGGTAAGCAGAGGGTGCTACGTATCAAGCAGGATGAGGGATGCCGATTTTATTCTTTCCGCAGCGTTCAGCAAGCTCCGAGACATAGACAAATGTAAGAGACACGAGGGAATATGGCGTCGATTGCTTCTCAAGAGACTAGTTGTGAAGCTGACCGCCATGCAGGAAACCGCCTGCAAGGAAGCTGACGGGGAAGCTTTCCGAGTTCACGTAGATATTCATCAGCGGGGACAAAAGCGGCAGCGTGTTGAGGAGGAGGTCGAGGAAAGGGATGGGAAGCGTCGCCAGAGTTCGGCTGCGCTTCGGTGGAGGGAGGAACGTGCTCGGGAGTTTATTGCCGGACTTCGGCCCTGCACGATCGACATGGACGCCCTGGACGAGGAGCTTGGACCGGAACCTGATATCGAGTTCCTGGATGACTGAGCCAATTTATTGAGTCTAGAGCAACGTCTTTTATATCCTGCCTGCCATAGTAATGCCTTATGAGTACTCTGCGTTCCTGTGTTCCGTCCGGGCTATTTCTTTTTAATATTGCCATCATTGCCCAGTAACACAGATATAGCACGCTTGACAAGCGCCATTTTCTCGTATTTTGTTCATTGTGGAAAGAACTCCTGCAGCTGCATGTGTTGCGTACAACCCTGCAGTGTATACACGATATTGAAATTTGAGCAAATTTCAAAATTTTTGGCGAGTTCATCACTGTACACAAGGCAAGTTTCCATTAATTTGTTACATTTAAGTTTCCATCGAGGCATTTTATTTCATTTGCGGTGCAGTCTACCAGATACAGTCTATTCCTTATTTTATCGCGCGTTTTCTTGTATATAGTGCTTTCGACGTATTGTTTGTAAATATCCTCGTCTCAATAAAGGCTTGATTTTCGACAAAGCATACTACACAGCCACAGTTGACGTGTTTGTGGCAAGTAAACTTAGCGGTGATGTACCATCCAGATTTCATAACGACCTCCTCAGCATACCATCATTCTTATTTTTCATTTTTTGGAAACGTCTATTCAATAAACCGGAAAGGGGAACTGAGGAGGAGTCTGGCAACTGCCACCGGAAGGGACACAACGCCTGCCTAATCTTCAGAAAGGAAGTGACAGAAATACGCTAATAGAGCATAGGAATGATGATGATGATGTGCGTGGTTTAGTGGCGCAAGGGCCAGATATGGCCAAAGAGCGCTATGTCCGTGTTAATTAGTTTGCAGTGAAATCATGAGTACTATGAAGTTGGTGTGCCGTGGCTGTAGAGGGGCCTTAAAAATGGTAGCGCTAAAGTGCGTAAAATCTGTATAATAAGATTATGGCGATGACTTATTAAGTCTACTATGAACAATAAGACAATTAAAAAGAATAATACGATGTCTAAAGATATATCAGGTTATATAAGATATGCTACAGCACTAATGCCTCCTTAGAGCCCTTGAAACACAAGCGCCTGGAGGCATGTGCTATTTAAAACAATTATCGCAGCGGCATCCTCTGGAGCGAGGATGCTCTACGAATTTAATGGGCTTATGACGTGTAGAACTACATCTTTTAAGAAGTCGAGGACTGCCTTGGTGATAAAAAGCGGTTCATGGCCAAGAAACATAGCCGGGTGCAGAGGGATGTAATAACGGTATGCGAGCGGAAAATGTTTCTTTCTTTCAGGTTCGGCTTTCCGACACTCCAAGAGTACATGGAGGACGGTCAGCCTCTCACCGCATCTACCACAGGTTGGAGGATTGTTTCCTGTGAGTAAAAAGTTATGGGTCCCAAATGTGTGTCCTATTCTGATGCGACAGAATAGGACATCTGTTCGCCGAGATTTTGTTGGGGAGGGCCAAAAACCTAACCGGGGCTTTATAACGTGCAGTTTGTTATTTGTTTGCGCGTCCCACGTGCACTGCCAGTGACTTCGCAGTTTATTTCGTACGAAAGGCCTCAGGTCTCTGACAGGCACATCAGCGGTAGGGTTAACAGCTTGCGATGTGATTGACGTGGCCATCTCGTCCGCGAGAACGTTACCTTCGATTCCCCTATGGCCAGGGACCCAGCATATTATGATATTTTGGTTAGATGAGTAGCTTTACATAATACCGAATACAGTTCATTGAATACGGGATTTTTATGTTTGTAGAGTGACTTTAAGGCCTTCACGACGGTTAGAGAGTCTGTATAGATCGCTGCTTTTGAAAGTTTTGATCTTCTTATATGCTTCACGGCAGAGAGTAATGCGTAGGCCTCGCCCGTAAAGATGCTTGTTTCGGGATGCAGTACATCGGATTCCGAGAAGGATGGGCCGACTGCTGCATAGGATACCCCGGCATTTGACTTCGAAGCGTCTGTGTAGAAATCTGCGCAGGAGTGCTTGTACTGTAGTTCTAGGAAATGCATTCTGATTTCGGCCTCAGGAGCGTGCTTTGTAACTTTTATAAAGGATATGTCACATTGTATCACCTGCCACTCCCAGGGAGGTAAGAGCTTGATTGTGTGCATTAAGCGATGCTCGAGGAGTGGGACATGCATTTCATTGCCAAGCTCCTTCACACGCAGCGAGAAAGGCTGTCTTATAGAGGGGCGATTGCTGAAAAGTGTAGCGCACGTCATATCGGTAACGGTATCAAAACATGGATGTTCAGAATTTGAGCGTACTTTAAGGAAATATGTAAAGCTGTTGTATGATCTCTGTAGGTGGAGAGACCATTCATTTGATTCGGCATATAAACTTTCTATCGGGCTTGTTCTGAATGCGCCCGTGGCTAAACGGATGCCTAGATGGTGAACCGGGTCTAGCATCTTTAGCGCGCTTGGGGCGGCAGAGTTATATACCACGGCACCATAATCTAATCGTGACCGGATGAGGCTCTTATACAGATTCATTAGGCACTTCCTGTCACTACCCCACGTAGTCTGGGATAGAAGTTTCATTAGGTTCATTGTTTTCAGACACTTTTCTTTGAGTTGTTTAATGTGTGGGACGAAAGTGAGTCTATTGTCAAGTATAACACCTAGAAATTTGTGCTCTTTGTTTACAGGTATCTGTTGTCCACACATTTGTAAGCAAGGATCCGGAACAAGGCCTCTCTTCCTTGTAAACAGTACACAAGAACTCTTTTGAGGATTGATTTTAAAACCATTTTTCTCTGCCCACCCTGACACCTTGTTCAAACCATGCTGTACCTGTCTCTCGCATACTGTGAGGTTACAGGATTTGAAGCCTATTTGAATGTCGTCCACATAGACGGAATGCAAAATGGCTGGTGGTAAGGAAGCACGAAGCGTTGTCATTTTAACAATAAAAAGTGTGCAACTGAGCACGCCTCCCTGGGGTACACCAGTTTCTTGTGTAAAATGACGTGACAGTACATTGCCGACTTTCACCCTTAAGGTACGATTGGACAAGTAGTTTTTTATTATGTTTAGCATATTACCATGAATGCCCATTTCCGATAAGTCTCGCAAGATCCCGTATCGCCACGTTGTGTCATATGCCTTTTCCATATCGAGAAATATCGAGAGGAAGAACTGTTTATGTATAAATGCGTCCCGGATATTTCCTTCAATACGTGCAAGATGGTCGGTTGTGGAGCGCCCTTCTCGGAAGCCACACTGATAGGGATCAAGCATTTTGTTCTGTTCAAGGAAATGGATCAGTCGCTGATTTATCATGTTTTCAAATACCTTACACATGCAGCTTGTGAGGGCTATCGGGCGGTAGCTTGCCACTGAGGAAGGATCTTTCCCTTGTTTTAAAACAGGGACTACAATGGCTTCTTTCCATGCGGTCGGAAGGTACCCTGCGTCCCAGATAGTGTTGAAAAGTGTAAGTAGTGTCAGTTGCGTGTCATTGTGTAAGTTTTTCAGCATTTCATACATTATTCTGTCAGATCCCGGTGCAGAGCTCTTGCATGCGCTCAAGGCAGCTCTCAACTCTGCAATACTAAAGGGGCGGTTGTACGGTTCATTCTGCCGACACTTTCTTATGACTGGCTTGCGTTCTTCTATTTGTTTATATTTGAGAAAGGGTTTTGAATAATTGTTGGAACTTGACACGCTCTGAAAGTGCTCCCCAAGTGAGTCTGCTTGTTCAAGCAGGGTGTCGCCTTGAGTGTTTACCAAGGGGAGTGAATAAGTTTGTCGTCCTTTTATCCTGTTAACCCTGTTCCAGACTTTCCCCTCCTCTGTATAAGAGTTGATACCCGATAAAAACTTCTGCCAACTCTCTCTTCTGGCCTGTCGGCGCGTTCTCCTTCCTTCGGATTTTGCTTTTTTAAAATTAATAAGATTCTCCGCAGTGGGAGAGGCGCGTAGCAACCCCCACGCTTTGTTTTGTTTCTTACGGGCGGTCCTACATTCGTCGTTCCACCACGGGACGCGCCGTTTGCATGCGAAACCGCTCACTTCAGATATGCATTTAGATGCGGCATCTATAATGAAGGCTGTAAGATACTGAACGGCAGCATCAATTTCTAAAGAGGACATGTCATTCCATGAGATCCTGGTGAGAGTTCGGAATTTCTCCCAGTCGGCTGTATCGATTTTCCACCTGGGAGCCTGCGGTAGACATTCTTTTTCGTTAGGTGATCTTAGCAGTATAGGGAAGTGGTCGCTGCCGTAAGGGTTGTCGGTAACTTCCCATTCAAGTTCAGGCAGTACAGACGAGGAGACTATGCTAAGATCTATGGAAGAATAGGTTCTGTTTGCAAGAGAGTAATATGTGTGTTTCTTCTTATTCAACAGACACGCACCAGAAGAAAAAAGGAACTGTTCGACAAGACGTCCTCGCGCATCTATACGAGGGTCGCCCCACAGGTAGTTATGTGCATTGAAATCGCCAAGAACAACATAGGGTTCTGGCAATTCATCTATAAAGGACTGAAATTCATGTTTAGTTAATTTGTAATGTGGGGGTATATAAAGCGAGCAAATAGTGATGAGTTTGTTCAGCAGAACAACTCGCACCGCCACTGCTTCAAGGGGCGTTCGAAGCTGTAAAGGTTGACATGCTATACTTTTATGAGTGAGAATCGCAACACCACCCGATGATGCGACGGCACCATCGCGATCTTTACGAAACGTAACATAAGTACGGAGAAAGTTTGTGTGTTTGTATTTTAAATGTGTTTCCTGTAAACACAGCACTTTTGGATTATGTTTGTGGATGAGTTCTTGCAAATCATCAAGGTTTGTAAGGAGACCTCTAATGTTCCATTGAATGATTTGTGTATCCATATTTAAAATAAATTTGTGCTGTGTTTACGGAAACGGACGGGATGCCTTAGATTACAGAACCCTTTCGAGGCCCTTTAACAGTGGTTTTGTTCTTTTTGGAGCGTTCGAGGGAGCCTCGCCGCTCCTTAGGCGCTTGGTGCGCCTTGAGGATGGGTGTAGTGTCCATTGCCTCTTGTGAGGCGCCGGACACGTGCTCTTGCGAGCGGGAAGTTTTCAGAGGGAGTCCCGCCTTGGAGGGCAAGACCCCTGCGCCCACCAGCCCGGAGGTCGATGGGGCTCCCAGAGGGATTTGGCGACGCCGGCCGTTGCCAGCGCAGGAAGGGACCTGGGAAGTTGAGGAAGCCTCGGCTGCGCCCACCTTCGGGGTCGATGGTTCCTTCTCCTCGGTTGACGGAGCAGCGCTAGCTGCAACCGTCGCGGTGGCAGATGGCGTGACTGCCGACTCACTGCTTGTGGGTCGGACAGCCACCGGAGGCCGTTGTGACGCTGCCCCCTGACGCGCCACTTCGGCAAAGCTTTTCTTTGGCAGGTATGCTACCCGACTTCGTGCCTCTTTGAACGATATATTCTCTTTTACTTTTATGGTTACAATTTCTTTTTCCATCTTCCAGTAGGGGCACGACCGTGGGTACGCGGCGTGATCCCCATCACAGTTTACACAGTGTAGAGAGTTCTTACATTCTTCAGTTGCGTGTTCAAGGGCACTGCATTTCGCACATGTTTGGCGGCCTCGGCAGCTCTGCGAGCTGTGGCCAAAACGTTGGCATTTGAAACATCTCAAGGGATTTGGCACGTACGGTCTTACACGGAGCTTGATGTACCCGGCCTCGATTGATTCGGGCAGGACACTTGAATTGAAAGTGAGAATTAGGTGCTTGGTCGCAATTTCTTTACCCTCGCGCCTTATCTTGATTCTTTTGACATTTATGACATTTTGTTCACTGAAGCCCTCCAAGAGTTCAGCCTCAGTGAGCTCCAGCAAGTCATCGTCCGAGACAACGCCGCGGGTGGTATTCATCGTGCGGTGCGGGGTTACTACTACTTGGGTCTCCCCAAATGATACTAGTTTTGGCAGTTTCTCAAATTGTTTCAGATCGCGGAGCTCCAAGAGGAGGTCACCGCTAGCCATCCTCGAGGCCTTATAACCAGGGCCAAAAACTTCGGTAAGGGTCTTAGATACAAGGAAGGGGGAGATTGTTCTGACTTGTTTAGCTGGTTTTTCTGTGTGGATCACATGAAAACGAGGAAAATTGTGGACTTGGCGTCCGAAAAACTGAAATACTTCTTCGGTGCGCCCTCGTTTCTGAGGGCGATCAGGTAGCTTAGGAAACGCGTTTTCCATAGGTACAGTTGGGTTTTCGGCCGCGATGCCGACCACCCACCATGGAGCCCAACAGGGGGACGTGACAGAAGTTCCTGCTGGAGAAACCCTGCCAACGCCAGCCGTACATCGCTGCTATAACCAAATACAGCATAACCAAGGCTGGCTAGCTACACAAGGTTAACCCTTGCCGCCGGGAAACTAGGAAGTGAGGAGAAATGATGAGAAGACAGGAAAGATGAAAAAGGCGAGAGAGAAAGACGAAGATTGGAGAGGAGGACAGGAAAAGGCGACTGCCGATTTCCCCCGGGTGGGTCAGTCCGGGGGTGCCGTCTACGTGAAGCAGAAGCCAAAGACGTGTGTTGCCTCCGCCGGGGGGCCTTAAAGGTCCAAACACCCGGCATCGGCTCAACCCCCAGGATCCCCCTTTCCCCGGACACGGCTAAGCCGCGCACGGCTACACGCGGGAGGGTCCAACCCTCGTGTGCTCGGGTACGTGGTGCAACACACCAAACGCCTGCTTACGCAGACGCCCCTGCGGGGTAGAACATAGGAAGATGGGTAGGATACAGGAACGAAAGAGTAACATGATAAGCCTAAGATTATAAATTTGAACACACACTAAACGTCACACACAGTAGGGCCGGGCACTCAAGGTCAAGCTATTACAGAATGTTAAATACTATAGCAGCCTGACCTTCAGTGTCCGGCCCTACGGTCCTTAAACTGAACGTAATAAAACTGCGCTTTTAATCACCTTTTGTACTCCCTGCAAATATGACGCGTCTATGTTTGTGTAACTGTCGCTAAAATATTACCCGAGCAACTGAAAACACCCTGAAGGCAATTTCTTTTCTGTATATACAGAAAGTTATATTGTTGTGTCAGAGAGCTTTACTGTGTGTTACAGGAGCTCATAATATTTAGAAATGTGTGGAATAGGAGTACCAGCAGCAGTTATTTCTTATAAAAAAATTGCTGGTTACTACCAGCAACTAAAAAAAAAATTACATGGAAATGAGTATCTGCTAGTACCAGCCACTCAGAAATTTGTAAAAAAGGAGATTCGCTGTTAGAAGCAGTACCTCACGAAAATAAAAACAAAGTGACTGGCTGTGAGTACAAGCAGCAGGAAAAGATATGAAACGAAATTCGTCGCTGCTAGGATGAGCAGCCATAATTCATTAGGGAGAAATTGGCTGCAAGGACCAAGCGCTTAACGTGCTGGTTTATGTTTTCCAAGATGACGGTCTTATAAGAATTCCCGCTTGTATGCGTGAAAGCAAACGGACGACAAAATTGTAAACATGTACAGACAAATTCGGGTAAGCAGAGGGTGCTACGTATCAAGCAGGATGAGTGATGGCGATTTTATTCTTTCCGCAGCGTTCAGCAAGCTCCGAGACATAGACAAATGTAAGAGGCACGAGGGAATATGGCGTCGATTGCTTCTCAAGAGACTAGTTGTGAAGCTGACCGCCATGCAGGAAACCGCCTGCAAAGAAGCTGACGGGGAAGCTTTCCGATTTCACGTAGATATTCATCAGCGGGGACAAAAGCGGCAGCGTGTTGAGGAGGAGGTCGAGGAAAGGGATGGGAAGCGTCGCCAGAGTTCGGCTGCGCTTCGGTGGAGGGAGGAACGTGCTCGGGAGTTTATTGCCGGACTTCGGCCCTGCACGATCGACATGGACGCCCTGGACGAGGAGCTTGGACCGGAACCTGATATCGAGTTCCTGGATGACTGAGCCAATTCATTGAGTCTAGAGCAACGTCTTTTATATCCTCCCCGCCATAGTAATGCCTTATGAGTACTTTGCGTTCCTGTGTTCCGTCCGGGCTATTTCTTTTTAATATTGCCATCATTGCCCAGTAACACAGATATAGCACGCTTGACAAGCGCCGTTTTCTCGTATTTTGTTCATTGTGGAAAGAACTCCTGCAGCTGCATGTGTTGCGTACAACCTTGCAGTGTATACACGATATTGAAATTTGAGCAAATTTCAAAATTTTCGCGAGTTCATCACTGTACACAAGGCAAGTTTCCATTAATTTGTTACATTTAAGTTTCCATCGAGGCATTTTATTTCATTTGCGGTGCAGTCTACCAGATACAGTCTATTCCTTATTTTATCGCGCGTTTTCTTGTATATAGTGCTTTCGACGTATTGTTTGTAAATATCCTCGTCTCAATAAAGGCTTGATTTTCGACAAAGCATACTACACAGCCACAGTTGACGTGTTTGTGGCAAGTAAACTTAGCGGTGATGTACCATCCAGATTTCATAACGACCTCCTCAGCATACCATCATTCTTATTTTTCATTTTTTGGAAACGTCTATTCAATAAACCGGAAAGGGGAACTGAGGAGGAGTCTGGCAACTGCCACCGGAAGGGACACAACGCCTGCCTAATCTTCAGAAAGCAAGTGACAGAAACACGCTAATAAAACATAGGAAGATAGGTAGGATACAGGAAAGAAAGAGTAACATGATGAGCCTAAGAATATAAATTTGAACACACACTAAACGTCACACACAGTAGGGCCGGGCAATCAAGGTCAAGCTATTACAGAATGTTAAATACTATAGCAGCCTGACCTTCAGTGTCCGGCCCTACGGTCCTTAAAAGGAACGTAATAAAACTGCGCTTTTAATCACCTTTTGTACTCCCTGCAAATATGACGCGTCTATGTTTGTGTAACTGTCGCTAAAATATTACCCGACCAACTGAATACACCCTGAAGGCAATTTGTTTTCTGTATATACAGAAAGTTATATTGTTGTGTCAGAGAGCTTTACTGTGTGTTACAGGAGCTCATAATATTTAGAAATGTGTGGAATAGGAGTACCAGCAGCAGTTAATTCTTATAAAAAAAATTGCTGGTTACTACCAGCAACTAAAAAAAAAATTACATGGAAATGAGTATCTGCTAGTACCAGCCACTCAGAAATTTGTAAAAAAAGGAGATTGGCTGTTAGAAGCAGTACCTCACGAAAATAAAAACAAAGTGACTGGCTGTGAGTACAAGCAGCAGGAAAAGATATGAAACGAAATTCGTTGCTGCTAGGATGAGCAGCCATAATTCATTAGGGAGAAATTGGCTGCAAGGACCAAGCGCTTAACGTGCTGGTTTATGTTTTCCAAGATGACGGTCTTATAAGAATTCCCGCTTGTATGCGTGAAAGCAAACGGACGCCAAAATTGCAAACATGTACAGACAAAACCATTGCTCAAGGTTCTTGAAGACAACTCATGTGACGGCAACGGCACACGTCACTGACCTCTTGGATCGCAATATTTCGCTGTAAACGCTGCTGTATTTTGGAATACGCATCGTTTATTTTTTTTTCCTTCCCTCTTACCTTTCCTTTCCCGTTTTGTGCTCTATGGCGCTCGAATATGCGCGGTAAATAACCACGTGCGACCTGTTTGTCCACCCTGCCTATTTTCTTTTCTTTTATTTTTCTTTTTTTTTGTGGTTCTCCCATTTCTGCTGCAGCCGCGCTATGACACGTGCGTCCGTATTCGAGGTCACTGCCCACTGCACCTTTCTAGTTCCTCCTTCTGGGAAAGTGGGTTTAAGGAAAGCGGTGGAAAGAGGGTATGCCAACAGAAAGCTGTGTTACCTTTACACCGCCTCATTCTGTTCTCTGTTCCTGCACGGACTGGACTGCTCTTCCTGTTTATCTGATTCCAGTGTCATTCGGGTAAGCAGAGGGTGCTACGTATCAAGCAGGATGAGTGATGCCGATTTTATTCTTTCCGCAGCGTTCAGCAAGCTCCGAGACATAGACAAATGTAAGAGGCACGAGGGAATATGGCGTCGATTGCTTCTCAAGAGACTAGTTGTGAAGCTGACCGCCATGCAAGAAACCGCCTGCAAGGAAGCTGACGGGGAAGCTTTCCGAGTTCACGTAGATATTCATCAGCGGGGACAAAAGCGGCAGCGTGTTGAGGAGGAGGTCGAGGAAAGGGATGGGAAGCGTCGCAAGAGTTCGGCTGCGCTTCGGTGGAGGGAGGAACGTGCTCGGGAGTTTATTGCCGGACTTCGGCCCTGCACGATCGACATGGACGCCCTGGACGAGGAGCTTGGACCGGAATCTGATATCGAGTTCCTGGATGACTGAGCCAATTCATTGAGTCTAGAGCAACGTCTTTTATATCATCCCCGCCATAGTAATGCCTTGTGAGTACTTTGCGTTCCTGTGTTCCGTCCGGGCTATTTCTTTTTAATATTGCCATCATTGCCCAGTAACACAGATATAGCACGCTTGACAAGCGCCGTTTTCTCGTATTTTGTTCATTGTGGAAAGAACTCCTGCAGCTGCATATGTTGCGTACAACCCTGCAGTGTATACACGATATTGAAATTTGAGCAAATTTCAAGATTTTCGCGAGTTCATCACTGTACACAAGGCAAGTTTCCATTAATTTGTTACATTTAAGTTTCCATCGAGGCATTTTATTTCATTTGCGGTGCAGTCTACCAGATACAGTCTATTCCTTATTTTATCCCGCGTTTTCTTGTATATAGTGCTTTCGACGTATTGTTTGTAAATATCCTCGTCTCAATAAAGGCTTGATTTTCGACAAAGCATACTACACAGCCAGAGGTGACGTGTTTGTGGCAAGTAAACTTAGCGGTGATGTACCATCCAGATTTCATAACGACCTCCTCAGCATACCATCATTCTTATTTTTCATTTTTTGGAAACGTCTATTCAATAAATCGGAAAGGGGAACTGAGGAGGAGTCTGGCAACTGCCACCGGAAGGGACACAATGCCTGCCTAATCATCAGAAAGGAAGTGACAGAAACACGCTAATAGAACATAGGAAGATAGGTAGGATACAGGAACGAAAGAGTAACATGATAAGCCTAAGATTATAAATTTGAACACACACTAAACGTCACACAGAGTAGGGCCGGGCACTCACGGTCAAGCTATTACAGAATGTTAAATACTATAGCAGCCTGACCTTCAGTGTCCGGCCCTACGGTCCTTAAAATGAACGTAATAAAACTGCGCTTTTAATCACCTTTTGTACTCCCTGCAAATATGACGCGTCTATGCTTGTGTAACTGTCGCTAAAATATTACCCGAGCAACTGAAAACACCCTGAAGGCAATTTCTTTTCTGTATATACAGAAAGTTATATTGTTGTGTCAGAGAGCTTTACTGTGTGTTACAGGAGCTCATAATATTTAGAAATGTGTGGAATATGAGTACCAGCAGCAGTTAATTCTTATAAAAAAAATTGCTGGTTACTACCAGCAACTAAAAAAAAAATTACATGGAAATGAGTATCTGCTAGTACCAGCCACTCAGAAATTTGTAAAAAAAGGAGATTGGCTGTTAGAAGCAGTACCTCACGAAAATAAAAACAAAGTGACTGGCTGTGAGTAGAAGCAGCAGGAAAAGATATGAAACGAAATTCGTCGCTGCTAGGATGAGCAGCCATAATTCATTAGGGAGAAATTGGCTGCAAGGACCAAGCGCTTAACGTGCTGGTTTATGTTTTCCAAGATGACGGTCTTATAAGAATTCCCGCTTGTATGCGTGAAAGCACACGGACGCCAAAATTGTAAACATGTACAGACAAAACCATTGCTCAAGGTTCTTGAAGACAACTCATGTGACGGCAACGGCACACGTCACTGACCTCTTGGATCGCAATATTTCGCTGTAAACGCTGCTGTATTTTGGAATACGCATCGTTTATTTTTTTTTCCTTCCCTCTTACCTTTCCTTTCCCGTTTTGTGCTCTATGGCGCTCGAATATGCGCGGTAAATAACCACGTGCGACCTGTTTGTCCACCCTGCCTATTTTCTTTTCTTTTATTTTTCTTTTTTTTTGTGGTTCTCCCATTTCTGCTGCAGCCGCGCTATGACACGTGCGTCCGTATTCGAGGTCACTGCCCACTGCACCTTTCTAGTTCCTCCTTCTGGGAAAGTGGGTTTAAGGAAAGCGGTGGAAAGAGGGTATGCCAACAGAAAGCTGTGTTACCTTTACACCGCCTCATTCTGTTCTCTGTTCCTGCACGGACTGGACTGCTCTTCCTGTTTTTCTGATTCCAGTGTCATTCGGGTAAGCAGAGGGTGCTACGTATCAAGCAGGATGAGTGATGCCGATTTTATTCTTTCCGCAGCGTTCAGCAAGCTCCGAGACATAGACAAATGTAAGAGGCACGAGGGAATATGGCGTCGATTGCTTCTCAAGAGACTAGTTGTGAAGCTGACCGCCATGCAAGAAACCGCCTGCAAGGAAGCTGACGGGGAAGCTTTCCGAGTTCACGTAGATATTCATCAGCGGGGACAAAAGCGGCAGCGTGTTGAGGAGGAGGTCGAGGAAAGGGATGGGAAGCGTCGCAAGAGTTCGGCTGCGCTTCGGTGGAGGGAGGAACGTGCTCGGGAGTTTATTGCCGGACTTCGGCCCTGCACGATCGACATGGACGCCCTGGACGAGGAGCTTGGACCGGAATCTGATATCGAGTTCCTGGATGACTGAGCCAATTCATTGAGTCTAGAGCAACGTCTTTTATATCCTCCCCGCCATAGTAATGCCTTGTGAGTACTTTGCGTTCCTATGTTCCGTCCGGGCTATTTCTTTTTAATATTGCCATCATTGCCCAGTAACACAGATATAGCACGCTTGACAAGCGCCGTTTTCTCGTATTTTGTTCATTGTGGAAAGAACTCCTGCAGCTGCATATGTTGCGTACAACCCTGCAGTGTATACACGATATTGAAATTTGAGCAAATTTCAAGATTTTCGCGAGTTCATCACTGTACACAAGGCAAAATTCCATTAATTTGTTACATTTAAGTTTCCATCGAGGCATTTTATTTCATTTGCGGTGCAGTCTACCAGATACAGTCTATTCCTTATTTTATCCCGCGTTTTCTTGTATATAGTGCTTTCGACGTATTGTTTGTAAATATCCTCGTCTCAATAAAGGCTTGATTTTCGACAAAGCATACTACACAGCCAGAGGTGACGTGTTTGTGGCAAGTAAACTTAGCGGTGATGTACCATCCAGATTTCATAACGACCTCCTCAGCATACCATCATTCTTATTTTTCATTTTTTGGAAACGTCTATTCAATAAATCGGAAAGGGGAACTGAGGAGGAGTCTGGCAACTGCCACCGGAAGGGACACAATGCCTGCCTAATCATCAGAAAGGAAGTGACAGAAACACGCTAATAGAACATAGGAAGATAGGTAGGATACAGGAACGAAAGAGTAACATGATAAGCCTAAGATTATAAATTTGAACACACACTAAACGTCACACAGAGTAGGGCCGGGCACTCACGGTCAAGCTATTACAGAATGTTAAATACTATAGCAGCCTGACCTTCAGTGTCCGGCCCTACGGTCCTTAAAATGAACGTAATAAAACTGCGCTTTTAATCACCTTTTGTACTCCCTGCAAATATGACGCGTCTATGTTTGTGTAACTGTCGCTAAAATATTACCCGAGCAACTGAAAACACCCTGAAGGCAATTTCTTTTCTGTATATACAGAAAGTTATATTGTTGTGTCAGAGAGCTTTACTGTGTGTTACAGGAGCTCATAATATTTAGAAATGTGTGGAATAGGAGTACCAGCAGCAGTTAATTCTTATAAAAAAAATTGCTGGTTACTACCAGCAACTAAAAAAAAATTACATGGAAATGAGTATCTGCTAGTACCAGCCACTCAGAAATTTGTAAAAAAAGGAGATTGGCTGTTAGAAGCAGTACCTCACGAAAATAAAAACAAAGTGACTGGCTGTGAGTAGAAGCAGCAGGAAAAGATATGAAACGAAATTCGTCGCTGCTAGGATGAGCAGCCATAATTCATTAGGGAGAAATTGGCTGCAAGGACCAAGCGCTTAACGTGCTGGTTTATGTTTTCCAAGATGACGGTCTTATAAGAATTCCCGCTTGTATGCGTGAAAGCACACGGACGCCAAAATTGTAAACATGTACAGACAAAACCATTGCTCAAGGTTCTTGAAGACAACTCATGTAACGGCAACGGCACACGTCACTGACCTCTTGGATCGCAATATTTCGCTGTAAACGCTGCTGTATTTTGGAATACGCATCGTTTATTTTTTTTCCTTCCCTCTTACCTTTCCTTTCCCATGTTCTGCTCTATGGCGCTCGAATATGCGCGGTAAATAACCACGTGCGACCTGTTTGTCCACCCTGCCTATTTTCTTTTCTTTTATTTTTCTTTTATTTTTGTGGTTCTCCCATTTCTGCTGCAGCCGCGCTTATGACACGTGCGTCCGTATTCGAGGTCACTGCACCTTTCTAGTTCCTCCTTCTGGGAAAGTGGGTTTAAGGAAAGCGGTGGAAAGAGGGTATGCTAACAGAAAGCTGCGTTACCTTTACACCGCCTCATTCTGTTCTCTGTTCCTGCACGGACTGGACTGCTCTTCCTGTTTTTCTGATTCCAGTGTCATTCGGGTAAGCAGAGGGTGCTACGTATCAAGCAGGATGAGTGATGCCGATTTTATTCTTTCCGCAGCGTTCAGCAAGCTCCGACACATAGACAAATGTAAGAGGCACGAGGGAATATGGCGTCGATTGCTTCTCAAGAGACTAGTTGTGAAGCTGACCGCCATGCAGGAAACCGCCTGCAAGGAAACTGACGGGGAAGCTTTCCGAGTTCACGTAGATATTCAGCGGGGACAAAAGCGGCAGCGTGTTGAGGAGGAGGTCGAGGAAAGGGATGGGAAGCGTCGCCAGAGTTCGGCTGCGCTTCGGTGGAGGGAGAAACGTGCTCGGGAGTTTATTACCGGACTTCGGCCCTGCACGATCGACATGGACGCCCTGGACGAGGAGCTTGGACCGGAACCTGATGTCGAGTTCCTGGATGACTGAGCCAATTCATTGAGTCTAGAGCAACGTCTTTTATATCCTCCCCGCCATAGTAATGCCTTATGAGTACTTTGCGTTCCTGTGTTCCGTCCGGGCTATTTCTTTTTAATATTGCCATCATTGCCCAGTAACACAGATATAGCACGCTTGACAAGCGCCGTTTCCTCGTATTTTGTTCTTTGTGGAAAGAACTCCTGCAGCTGCATGTGTTGCGTACAACCCTGCAGTGTATACACGATATTGAAATTTGAGCAAATTTCAAAATTTTCGCGAGTTCATCACTGTACACAAGGCAAGTTTCCATTAATTTGTTACATTTAAGTTTCCATCGAGGCATTTTATTCCATTTGCGGTGCAGTCTACCAGATACAGTCTATTCCTTATTTTATCGCGCGTTTTCTTGTATATAGTGCTTTCGACGTATTGTTTGTAAATATCCTCGTCTCAATAAAGGCTTCATTATCGACAAAGCATACTACACAGCCACAGTTGACGTGTTTGTGGCAAGTAAACTTAGCGGTGATGTACCATCCAGATTTCATAACGACCTCCTCAGCATACCATCATTCTTATTTTTCATTTTTTGGAAACGTCTATTCAATAAACCGGAAAGGGGAACTGAGCAGGAGTCTGGCAACTGCCACCGGAAGGGACACAACGCCTGCCTAATCTTCAGAAAGGAAGTGACAGAAACACGCTAATAGAACATAGGAAGATGGGTAGGATACGGAACGAAAGAGTAACATGATAAGCCTAAGATTATAAATTTGAACACACACTAAACGTCACACACAGTAGGGCCGGGCACTCAAGGTCAAGCTATTACAGAATGTTAAATACTATAATAGCCTGACCTTCAGTGTCCGGCCCTACGGTCCTTAAAAGGAACGTAATAAAACTGCGCTTTTAATCACCTTTTCTACTCCCTGCAAATATGACGCGTCTATGTTTTCTTAACTGTCGCTAAAATATTACCCGAGCAACTGAATACACCCTGAAGGCAATTTGTTTTCTGTATATACAGAAAGTTATATTGTTGTGTCAGAGAGCTTTACTGTGTGTTACAGGAGCTCATAATATTTAGAAATGTGTGGAATAGGAGTACCAGCAGCAGTTAATTCTTATAAAAAAAATTGCTGGTTACTACCAGCAACTAAAAAAAAAATTACATGGAAATGAGTATCTGCTAGTACCAGCCACTCAGAAATTTGTAAAAAAAGGGGATTGGCTGTTAGAAGCAGTACCTCACGAAAATAAAAACAAAGTGACTGGCTGTGAGTACAAGCAGCAGGAAAAGATATGAAACGAAATTCGTCGCTGCTAGGATGAGCAGCCATAATTCATTAGGGAGAAATTGGCTGCAAGGACCAAGCGCTTAACGTGCTGGTTTATGTTTTCCAAGATGACGGTCTTATAAGAATTACCGCTCGTATGCGTGAAAGCAAACGGACGCAAAAATTGTAAACATGTACAGACAAAACCATTGCTCAAGGTTCTTGAAGACAACTCATGTGACGGCAACGGCACACGTCACTGACCTCTTGGATCGCAATATTTCGCTGTAAACGCTGCTGTATTTTGGAATACGCATAGTTTATTTTTTTTGCTTCCCTCTTTCCTTTCCCATTTTCTGCTCTATGGCGCTCGAATATGCGCGGTAAATAACCACGTGCGACCTGTTTGTCCACCCTGCCTATTTTCTTTTCTTTTTTTTTCTTTTTTTTTGTGGTTCTCCCATTTCTGCTGCAGCCGCGCTTATGACACGTGCGTCCGTATTCGAGGTCACTGCCCACTGCACCTTTCTAGTTCCTCCTTCTGGGAAAGTGGGTTTAAGGAAAGCGGTGGAAAGAGGGTATGCCAACAGAAAGCTGCGTTACCTTTACACCGCCTCATTCTGTTCTCTGTTCCTGCACGGACTGGACTGCTCTTCCTGTTTTCCTGATTCCAGTGTCATTCGGGTAAGCAGAGGGTGCTACGTATCAAGCAGGATGAGTGATGGCGATTTTATTCTTTCCGCAGCGTTCAGCAAGCTCCGAGACATAGACAAATGTAAGAGGCACGAGGGAATATGGCGTCGATTGCTTCTCAAGAGACTAGTTGTGAAGCTGACCGCCATGCAGGAAACCGCCTGCAAGGAAGCTGACGGGAAAGCTTTCCGAGTTCACGAAGAGATTCATCAGCGGGGACAAAAGCGGCAGCGTGTTGAGGAGGAGGTCGAGAAAAGGGATGGGAAGCGTCGCCAGAGTTCGGCTGCGCTTCGGTGGAGGGAGGAACGTGCTCGGGAGTTTATTGCCGGACTTCGGCCCTGCACGATCGACATGGACGCCCTGGACGAGGAGCTTGGACCGGAACCTGATATCGAGTTCCTGGATGACTGAGCCAATTCATTGAGTCTAGAGCAACGTCTTTTATATCCTCCCCGCCATAGTAATGCCTTATGAGTACTTTGCGTTCCTGTGTTCCGTCCGGGCTATTTCTTTTTAATATTGCCATCATTGCCCAGTAACACAGATATAGCACGCTTGACAAGCGCCGTTTTCTCGTATTTTGTTCATTGTGGAAAGAACTCCTGCAGCTGCATGTGTTGCGGACAACCCTGCAGTGTATACACGATATTGAAATTTGAGCAAATTTCAAAATTTTCGCAAGTTCATCACTGTACACAAGGCAAGTTTCCATTAATTTGTTACATTTAAGTTTCCATCGAGGCATTTTATTTCATTTGCGGTGCAGTCTACCAGATACAGTCTATTCCTTATTTTATCGCGCGTTTTCTTGTATATAGTGCTTTCGACGTATTGTTTGTAAATATCCTCGTCTCAATAAAGGCTTGATTTTCGACAAAGCATACTACACAGCCACAGTTGACGTGTTTGTGGCAAGTAAACTTAGCGGTGATGTACCATCCAGATTTCATAACGACCTCCTCAGCATACCATCATTCTTATTTTTCAATTTTTGGAAACGTCTCTTCAATAAACCGGAAAGGGGAACTGAGGAGGAGTCTGGCGACTGCCACCGGAAGGGACACAACGCCTGCCTAATCTTCAGAAAGGAAGTGACAGAAACACGCTAATAGAACATAGGAAGATGGGTAGGATACAGGAACGAAAGAGTAACATGATAAGCCTAAGATTATAAATTTGAACACACACTAAACGTCACACACAGTAGGGCCGGGCACTCAAGGTCAAGCTATTACAGAATGTTAAATACTATAGCAGCCTGACCTTCAGTGTCCGGCCCTACGGTCCTTAAAAGGAACGTAATAAAACTGCGCTTTTAATCACCTTTTGTACTCCCTGCAAATATGACGCGTCTATGTTTGTGTAACTGTCGCTAAAATATTACCCGACCAACTGAATACACCCTGAAGGCAATTTGTTTTCTGTATATACAGAAAGTTATATTGTTGTGTCAGAGAGCTTTACTGTGTGTTACAGGAGCTCATAATATTTAGAAATGTGTGGAATAGGAGTACCAGCAGCAGTTAATTCTTATAAAAAAAAATTGCTGGTTACTACCAGCAACTAAAAAAAAAATTACATGGAAATGAGTATCTGCTAGTACCAGCCACTCAGAAATTTGTAAAAAAAGGAGATTGGCTGTTAGAAGCAGTACCTCACGAAAATAAAAACAAAGTGACTGGCTGTGAGTACAAGCAGCAGGAAAAGATATGAAACGAAATTCGTTGCTGCTAGGATGAGCAGCCATAATTCATTAGGGAGAAATTGGCTGCAAGGACCAAGCGCTTAACGTGCTGGTTTATGTTTTCCAAGATGACGGTCTTATAAGAATTCCCGCTCGTATGCGTGAAAGCAAACGGACGCCAAAATTGTAAACATGTACAGACAAAACCATTGCTCAAGGTTCTTGAAGACAACTCATGTGACGGCAACGGCACACGTCACTGACCTCTTGGATCGCAATATTTCGCTGTAAACGCTGCTGTATTTTGGAATACGCATCGTTTATTTTTTTTCCTTCCCTCTTACCTTTCCTTTCCCATTTTCTGCTCTATGGCGCTCGAATATGCGCGGTAAATAACCACGTGCGACCTGTTTGTCCACCCTGCCTATTTTCTTTTCTTTTATTTTTATTATTATTTTTTTTTGTGGTTCTCCCATTTCTGCTGCAGCCGCGCTTATGACACGTGCGTCCGTATTCGAGGTCACTGCCCACTGCACCTTTCTAGTTCCTCCTTCTGGGAAAGTGGGTTTAAGGAAAGCGGTGGAAAGAGGGTATGCCAACAGAAAGCTGCGTTACCTTTACACCGCCTCATTCTGTTCTCTGTTCCTGCACGGACTGGACTGCTCTTCCTGTTTTCCTGATTCCAGTGTCATTCGGGTAAGCAGAGGGTGCTACGTATCAAGCAGGATGAGTGATGCCGATTTTATTCTTTCCGCAGCGTTCAGCAAGCTCCGAGACATAGACAAATGTAAGAGGCACGAGGGAATATGGCGTCGATTGCTTCTCAAGAGACTAGTTGTGAAGCTGACCGCCATGCAGGAAACCGCCTGCAAGGAAGCTGACGGGGAAGCTTTCCGAGTTCACGTAGATATTCATCAGCGGGGACCAAAGCGGCAGCGTGTTGAGGAGGAGGTCGAGGAAAGGGATGGGAAGCGTCGCCAGAGTTCGGCTGCGCTTCGGTGGAGGGAGGAACGTGCTCGGGAGTTTATTGCCGGACTTCGGCCCTGCACGATCGACATGGACGCCCTGGACGAGGAGCTTGGACCGGAACCTGATATCGAGTTCCTGGATTACTGAGCCAATTCATTGAGTCTAGAGCAACGTCTTTTATATCCTCCCCGCCATAGTAATGCCTTATGAGTACTTTGCGTTCCTGTGTTCCGTCCGGGCTATTTCTTTTTAATATTGCCATCATTGCCCAGTAACACAGATATAGCACGCTTGACAAGCGCCGTTTTCTCGTATTTTGTTCATTGTGGAAAGAACTCCTGCAGCTGCATGTGTTGCGGACAACCCTGCAGTGTATACACGATATTGAAATTTGAGCAAATTTCAAAATTTTCGCAAGTTCATCACTGTACACAAGGCAAGTTTCCATTAATTTGTTACATTTAAGTTTCCATCGAGGCATTTTATTTCATTTGCGGTGCAGTCTACCAGATACAGTCTATTCCTTATTTTATCGCGCGTTTTGTTGTATATAGTGCTTTCGACGTATTGTTTGTAAATATCCTCGTCTCAATAAAGGCTTGATTTTCGACAAAGCATACTACACAGCCACAGTTGACGTGTTTGTGGCAAGTAAACTTAGCGGTGATGTACCATCCAGATTTCATAACGACCTCCTCAGCATACCATCATTCTTATTTTTCATTTTTTGGAAACGTCTATTCAATAAACCGGAAAGGGGAACTGAGGAGGAGTCTGGCGACTCCCACCGGAAGGGACACAACGCCTGCCTAATCTTCAGAAAGGAAGTGACAGAAACACGCTAATAGAACATAGGAAGATGGGTAGGATACAGGAACGAAAGAGTAACATGATAAGCCTAAGATTATAAATTTGAACTCACACTAAACGTCACACACAGTAGGGCCGGGCACTCAAGGTCAAGCTATTACAGAATGTTAAATACTATAGCAGCCTGACCTTCAGTGTCCGGCCCTACGGTCCTTAAAAGGAACGTAATAAAACTGCGCTTTTAATCACCTTTTGTACTCCCTGCAAATATGACTCGTCTATGTTTGTGTAACTGTCGCTAAAATATTACCCGAGCAACTGAATACACCCTGAAGGCAATTTGTTTTCTGTATATACAGAAAGTTATATTGCTGTGTCAGAGAGCTTTACTGTGTGTTACAGGAGCTCATAATATTTAGAAATGTGTGGAATAGGAGTACCAGCAGCAGTTAATTCTTATAAAAAAAATTGCTGGTTACTACCAGCAACTAAAAAAAAATTACATGGAAATGAGTATCTGCTAGTACCAGCCACTCAGAAATTTGTAAAAAAAGGAGATTGGCTGTTAGAAGCAGTACCTCACGAAAATAAAAACAAAGTGACTGGCTGTGAGTACAAGCAGCAGGAAAAGATATGAAACGAAATTCGTCGCTGCTAGGATGAGCGGCCATAATTCATTAGGGAGAAATTGGCTGCAAGGACCAAGCGCTTAACGTGCTGGTTTATGTTTTCAAAGATGACGGTCTTATAAGAATTCCCGCTCGTATGCGTGAAAGCAAACGGACGCCAAAATTGTAAACATGTACAGACAAAACCATTGCTCAAGGTTCTTGAAGACAACTCATGTGACGGCAACGGCACACGTCACTGACCTCTTGGATCGCAATATTTCGCTGTAAACGCTGCTGTATTTTGGAATACGCATAGTTTATTTTTTTTCCTTCCCTCTTTCCTTTCCCATTTTCTGCTCTATGGCGCTCGAATATGCGCGGTAAATGACCACGTGCGACCTGTTTGTCCACCCTGCCTATTTTCTTTTCTTTTTTTTTCTTTTTTTTTGTGGTTCTCCCATTTCTGCTGCAGCCGCGCTTATGACACGTGCGTCCGTATTCGAGGTCACTGCCCACTGCACCTTTCTAGTTCCTCCTTCTGGGAAAGTGGGTTTAAGGAAAGCGGTGGAAAGAGGGTATGCCAACAGAAAGCTGCGTTACCTTTACACCGCCTCATTCTGTTCTCTGTTCCTGCACGGACTGGACTGCTCTTCCTGTTTTCCTGATTCCAGTGTCATTCGGGTAAGCAGAGGGTGCTACGTATCAAGCAGGATGAGTGATGCCGATTTTATTCTTTCCGCAGCGTTCAGCAAGCTCCGAGACATAGACAAATGTAAGAGGCACGAGGGAATATGGCGTCGATTGCTTCTCAAGAGACTAGTTGTGAAGCTGACCGCCATGCAGGAAACCGCCTGCAAGGAAGCTGACGGGAAAGCTTTCCGAGTTCACGAAGAGATTCATCAGCGGGGACAAAAGCGGCAGCGTGTTGAGGAGGAGGTCGAGAAAAGGGATGGGAAGCGTCGCCAGAGTTCGGCTGCGCTTCGGTGGAGGGAGGAACGTGCTCGGGAGTTTATTGCCGGACTTCGGCCCTGCACGATCGACATGGACGCCCTGGACGAGGAGCTTGGACCGGAACCTGATATCGAGTTCCTGGATGACTGAGCCAATTCATTGAGTCTAGAGCAACGTCTTTTATATCCTCCCCGCCATAGTAATGCCTTATGAGTACTTTGCGTTCCTGTGTTCCGTCCGGGCTATTTCTTTTTAATATTGCCATCATTGCCCAGTAACACAGATATAGCACGCTTGACAAGCGCCGTTTTCTCGTATTTTGTTCATTGTGGAAAGAACTCCTGCAGCTGCATGTGTTGCGGACAACCCTGCAGTGTATACACGATATTGAAATTTGAGCAAATTTCAAAATTTTCGCAAGTTCATCACTGTACACAAGGCAAGTTTCCATTAATTTGTTACATTTAAGTTTCCATCGAGGCATTTTATTTCATTTGCGGTGCAGTCTACCAGATACAGTCTATTCCTTATTTTATCGCGCGTTTTCTTGTATATAGTGCTTTCGACGTATTGTTTGTAAATATCCTCGTCTCAATAAAGGCTTGATTTTCGACAAAGCATACTACACAGCCACAGTTGACGTGTTTGTGGCAAGTAAACTTAGCGGTGATGTACCATCCAGATTTCATAACGACCTCCTCAGCATACCATCATTCTTATTTTTCAATTTTTGGAAACGTCTCTTCAATAAACCGGAAAGGGGAACTGAGGAGGAGTCTGGCGACTGCCACCGGAAGGGACACAACGCCTGCCTAATCTTCAGAAAGGAAGTGACAGAAACACGCTAATAGAACATAGGAAGATGGGTAGGATACAGGAACGAAAGAGTAACATGATAAGCCTAAGATTATAAATTTGAACACACACTAAACGTCACACACAGTAGGGCCGGGCACTCAAGGTCAAGCTATTACAGAATGTTAAATACTATAGCAGCCTGACCTTCAGTGTCCGGCCCTACGGTCCTTAAAAGGAACGTAATAAAACTGCGCTTTTAATCACCTTTTGTACTCCCTGCAAATATGACGCGTCTATGTTTGTGTAACTGTCGCTAAAATATTACCCGAGCAACTGAATACACCCTGAAGGCAATTTGTTTTCTGTGAATACAGAAAGTTATATTGTTGTGTCAGAGAGCTTTACTGTGTGTTACAGGAGCTCATAATATTTAGAAATGTGTGGAATAGGAGTACCAGCAGCAGTTAATTCTTATAAAAAAAATTGCTGGTTACTACCAGCAACTAAAAAAAAAATTACATGGAAATGAGTATCTGCTAGTACCAGCCACTCAGAAATTTGTAAAAAAAGGAGATTGGCTGTTAGAAGCAGTACCTCACGAAAATAAAAACAAAGTGACTGGCTGTGAGTACAAGCAGCAGGAAAAGATATGAAACGAAATTCGTTGCTGCTAGGATGAGCAGCCATAATTCATTAGGGAGAAATTGGCTGCAAGGACCAAGCGCTTAACGTGCTGGTTTATGTTTTCCAAGATGACGGTCTTATAAGAATTCCCGCTCGTATGCGTGAAAGCAAACGGACGCCAAAATTGTAAACATGTACAGACAAAACCATTGCTCAAGGTTCTTGAAGACAACTCATGTGACGGCAACGGCACACGTCACTGACCTCTTGGATCGCAATATTTCGCTGTAAACGCTGCTGTATTTTGGAATACGCATAGTTTATTTTTTTTCCTTCCCTCTTACCTTTCCTTTCCCATTTTCTGCTCTATGGCGCTCGAATATGCGCGGTAAATAAGCACGTGCGACCTGTTTGTCCACCCTGCCTATTTTCTTTTCTTTTATTTTTCTTTTTTTTTTGTGGTTCTCCCATTTCTGCTGCAGCCGCGCTTATGACACGTGCGTCCGTATTCGAGGTCACTGCCCACTGCACCTTTCTAGTTCCTCCTTCTGGGAAAGTGGGTTTAAGGAAAGCGGTGGAAAGAGGGTATGCCAACAGAAAGCTGCGTTACCTTTACACCGCCTCATTCTGTTCTCTGTTCCTGCACGGACTGGACTGCTCTTCCTGTTTTCCTGATTCCAGTGTCATTCGGGTAAGCAGAGGGTGCTACGTATCAAGCAGGATGAGTGATGCCGATTTTATTCTTTCCGCAGCGTTCAGCAAGCTCCGAGACATAGACAAATGTAAGAGGCACGAGGGAATATGGCGTCGATTGCTTCTCAAGAGACTAGTTGTGAAGCTGACCGCCATGCAGGAAACCGCCTGCAAGGAAGCTGACGGGGAAGCTTTCCGAGTTCACGTAGATATTCATCAGCGGGGACAAAAGCGGCAGCGTGTTGAGGAGGAGGTCGAGGAAAGGGATGGGAAGCGTCGCCAGAGTTCGGCTGCGCTTCGGTGGAGGGAGGAACGTGCTCGGGAGTTTATTGCCGGACTTCGGCCCTGCACGATCGACATGGACGCCCTGGACGAGGAGCTTGGACCGGAACCTGATATCGAGTTCCTGGATGACTGAGCCAATTCATTGAGTCTAGAGCAACGTCTTTTATATCCTCCCCGCCATAGTAATGCCTTATGAGTACTTTGCGTTCCTGTGTTCCGTCCGGGCTATTTCTTTTTAATATTGCCATCATTGCCCAGTAACACAGATATAGCACGCTTGACAAGCGCCGTTTTCTCGTATTTTGTTCATTGTGGAAAGAACTCCTGCAGCTGCATGTGTTGCGTACAACCCTGCAGTGTATACACGATATTGAAATTTGAGCAAATTTCAAAATTTTCGCGAGTTCATCACTGTACACAAGGCAAGTTTCCATTAATTTGTTACATTTAAGTTTCCATCGAGGCATTTTATTTCATTTGCGGTGCAGTCTACCAGATACAGTCTATTCCTTATTTTATCGCGCGTTTTCTTGTATATAGTGCTTTCGACGTATTGTTTGTAAATATCCTCGTCTCAATAAAGGCTTGATTTTCGACAAAGCATACTACACAGCCACAGTTGACGTGTTTGTGGCAAGTAAACTTAGCGGTGATGTACCATCCAGATTTCATACGACCTCCTCAGCATACCATCATTCTTAGTTTTCATTTTTTGGAAACGTCTATTCAATAAACCGGAAAGGGGAACTGAGGAGGAGTCTGGCGACTGCCACCGGAAGGGACACAAAGCCTGCCTAATCTTCAGAAAGGAAGTGACAGAAACACGCTAATAGAACATAGGAAGATGGGTAGGATACAGGAACGAAAGAGTAACATGATAAGCCTAAGATTATAAATTTGAACACACACTAAACGTCACACACAGTAGGGCCGGGCACTCAAGGTCAAGCTATTACAGAATGTTAAATACTATAGCAGCCTGACCTTCAGTGTATGGCCCTACGGTCCTTAAAAGGAACGTAATAAAACTGAGCTTTTAATCACCTTTTGTACTCCCTGCAAATATGACGCGTCTATATTTGTGTAACTGTCGCTAAAATATTACCCGAGCAACTGAATACACCCTGAAGGCAATTTGTTTTCTGTATATACAGAAAGTTATATTGTTGTGTCAGAGAGCTTTACTGTGTGTTACAGGAGCTCATAATATTTATAAATGTGCGGAATAGGAGTACCAGCAGCAGTTAATTCTTATAAAAAAAATTGCTGGTTACTACCAGCAACTAAAAAAAATTACATGGAAATGAGTATCTGCTAGTACCAGCCACTCAGAAATTTGTAAAAAAAGGAGATTGGCTGTTAGAAGCAGTACCTCACGAAAATAAAAACAAAGTGACTGGCTGTGAGTACAAGCAGCAGGAAAAGATATGAAACGAAATTCGTCGCTGCTAGGATGAGCAGCCATAATTCATTAGGGAGAAATTGGCTGCAAGGACCAAGCGCTTAACGTGCTGGTTTATGTTTTCCAAGATGACGGTCTTATAAGAATTCCCGCTCGTATGCGTGAAAGCAAACGGACGTCAAAATTGTAAACATGTACAGACAAAACCATTGCTCAAGGTTCTTGAAGACAACTCATGTGACGGCAACGGCACACGTCACTGACCTCTTGGATCGCAATATTTCGCTGTAAACGCTGCTGTATTTTGGAATACGCATAGTTTATTTTTTTTCCTTCCCTCTTACCTTTCCTTTCCCATTTTCTGCTCTATGGCGCTCGAATATGCGCGGTAAATAAGCACGTGCGACCTGTTTGTCCACCCTGCCTATTTTCTTTTCTTTTATTTTTATTTTTTTTTTTGTGGTTCTCCCATTTCTGCTGCAGCCGCGCTTATGACACGTGCGTCCGTATTCGAGGTCACTGCCCACTGCACCTTTCTAGTTCCTCCTTCTGGGAAAGTGGGTTTAAGGAAAGCGGTGGAAAGAGGGTATGCCAACAGAAAGCTGCGTTACCTTTACACCGCCTCATTCTGTTCTCTGTTCCTGCACGGACTGGACTGCTCTTCCTGTTTTCCTGATTCCAGTGTCATTCGGGTAAGCAGAGGGTGCTACGTATCAAGCAGGATGAGTGATGCCGATTTTATTCTTTCCGCAGCGTTCAGCAAGCTCCGAGACATAGACAAATGTAAGAGGCACGAGGGAATATGGCGTCGATTGCTTCTCAAGAGACTAGTTGTGAAGCTGACCGCCATGCAGGAAACCGCCTGCAAGGAAGCTGACGGGGAAGCTTTCCGAGTTCACGAAGAGATTCATCAGCGGGGACAAAAGCGGCAGCGTGTTGAGGAGGAGGTCGAGAAAAGGGATGGGAAGCGTCGCCAGAGTTCGGCTGCGCTTCGGTGGAGGGAGGAACGTGCTCGGGAGTTTATTGCCGGACTTCGGCCCTGCACGATCGACATGGACGCCCTGGACGAGGAGCTTGGACCGGAACCTGATATCGAGTTCCCGGATGACTGAGCCAATTCATTGAGTCTAGAGCAACGTCTTTTATATCCTCCCCGCCATAGTTATGCCTTATGAGTACTTTGCGTTCCTGTGTTCCGTCCGGGCTATTTCTTTTTAATATTGCCATCATTGCCCAGTAACACAGATATAGCACGCTTGACAAGGGCCATTTTCTCGTATTTTGTTCATTGTGGAAAGAACTCCTGCAGCTGCATGTGTTGCGGACAACCCTGCAGTGTATACACGATATTGAAATTTGAGCAAATTTCAAAATTTTCGCAAGTTCATCACTGTACACAAGGCAAGTTTCCATTAATTTGTTACATTTAAGTTTCCATCGAGGCATTTTATTTCATTTGCGGTGCAGTCTACCAGATACAGTCTATTCCTTATTTTATCGCGCGTTTTCTTGTATATAGTGCTTTCGACGTATTGTTTGTAAATATCCTCGTCTCAATAAAGGCTTGATTTTCGACAAAGCATACTACACAGCCACAGTTGACGTGTTTGTGGCAAGTAAACTTAGCGGTGATGTACCATCCAGATTTCATAACGACCTCCTCAGCATACCATCATTCTTATTTTTCATTTTTTGGAAACGTCTATTCAATAAACCGGAAAGGGGAACTGAGGAGGAGTCTGGCGACTGCCACCGGAAGGGACACAACGCCTGCCTAATCTTCAGAAAGGAAGTGACAGAAACACGCTAATAGAACATAGGAAGATGGGTAGGATACAGGAACGAAAGAGTAACATGATAAGCCTAAGATTATAAATTTGAACACACACTAAACGTCACACACAGTAGGGCCGGGCACTCAAGGTCAAGCTATTACAGAATGTTAAATACTATAGCAGCCTGACCTTCAGTGTCCGGCCCTACGGTCCTTAAAAGGAACGTAATAAAACTGCCCTTTTAATCACCTTTTGTACTCCCTGCAAATATGACGCGTCTATGTTTGTGTAACTGTCGCTAAAATATTACCCGAGCAACTGAATACACCCTGAAGGCAATTTGTTTTCTGTATATACAGAAAGTTATATTGTTGTGTCAGAGAGCTTTACTGTGTGTTACAGGAGCCCATAATATTTAGAAATGTGTGGAATAGGACTACCAGCAGCAGTTAATTCTTATAAAAAAAATTGCTGGTTACTACCAGCAACTAAAAAAAAAATTACATGGAAATGAGTATCTGCTAGTACCAGCCACTCAGAAATTTGTAAAAAAAGGAGATTGGCTGTTAGAAGCAGTACCTCACGAAAATAAAAACAAAGTGACTGGCTGTGAGTACAAGCAGCAGGAAAAGATATGAAACGAAATTCGTTGCTGCTAGGATGAGCAGCCATAATTCATTAGGGAGAAATTGGCTGCAAGGACCAAGCGCTTAACGTGCTGGTTTATGTTTTCCAAGATGACGGTCTTATAAGAATTCCCGCTCGTATGCGTGAAAGCAAACGGACGCCAAAATTGTAAACATGTACAGACAAAACCATTGCTCAAGGTTCTTGAAGACAACTCATGTGACGGCAACGGCACACGTCACTGACCTCTTGGATCGCAATATTTCGCTGTAAACGCTGCTGTATTTTGGAATACGCATAGTTTATTATTTTTCCTTCCCTCTTACCTTTCCTTTCCCATTTTCTGCTCTATGGCGCTCGAATATGCGCGGTAAATAACCACGTGCGACCTGTTTGTCCACCCTGCCTATTTTCTTTTCTTTTCTTTTTATTATTATTTTTTTTTGTGGTTCTCCCATTTCTGCTGCAGCCGCGCTTATGACACGTGCGTCCGTATTCGAGGTCACTGCCCACTGCACCTTTCTAGTTCCTCCTTCTGGGAAAGTGGGCTTAAGGAAAGCGGTGGAAAGAGGGTATGCCAACAGAAAGCTGGGTTACCTTTACACCGCCTCATTCTGTTCTCTGTTCCTGCACGGACTAGACTGCTCTTCCTGTTTTCCTGATTCCAGTGTGATTCGGGTAAGCAGAGGGTGCTACGTATCAAGCAGGATGAGTGATGCCGATTTTAGTCTTTCCGCAGCGTTCAGCAAGTTACGAGACATAGACAAATGTAAGAGGCACGAGGGAATATGGCGTCGATTGCTTCTCAAGAGACTCTTTGTGAAGCTGACCGCCATGCAGGAAACCGCCTGCAAGGAAGCTGACGGGGAAGCTTTCCGAGTTCACGTAGATATTCATCAGCGGGGACAAAAGCGGCAGCGTGTTGAGGAGGAGGTCGAGGAAAGGGATGGGAAGCGTCGCCAGAGTTCGGCTGCGCTTCGGTGGAGGGAGGAACGTGCTCGGGAGTTTATTGCCGGACTTCGGCCCTGCACGATCGACATGGACGCCCTGGACGAGGAGCTTGGACCGGAACCTGATATCGAGTTCCTGGATGACTGAGCCAATCCATTGAGTCTAGAACAACGTCTTTTATATCCTCCCCGCCATAGTAATGCCTTATGAGTACTTTGCGTTCCTGTGTTCCGTCCGGGCTATTTCTTTTTAATATTGCCATCATTGCCCAGTAACACAGATATAGCACGCTTGACAAGCGCCGTTTTCTCGTATTTTGTTCATTGTGGAAAGAACTCCTGCAGCTGCATGTGTTGCGTACAACCCTGCAGTGTATACACGATATTGAAATTTGAGCAAATTTCAAAATTTTCACGAGTTCATCACTGTACACAAGGCAAGTTTCCATTAATTTGTTACATTTGGGTTTCCATCGAGGCATTTTATTTCATTTGCGGTGCAGTCTACCAGATACAGTCTATTCCTTATTTTATCGCGCGTTTTCTTGTATATAGTGCTTTCGACGTATTGTTTGTAAATATCCTCGTCTCAATAAAGGCTTGATTTTCGACAAAGCATACTACACAGCCACAGTTGACGTGTTTGTGGCAAGTAAACTTAGCGGTGATGTACCATCCAGATTTCATACGACCTCCTCAGCATACCATCATTCTTAGTTTTCATTTTTTGGAAACGTCTATTCAATAAACCGGAAAGGGGAACTGAGGAGTCTGGCGACTGCCACCGGAAGGGACACAAAGCCTGCCTAATCTTCAGAAAGGAAGTGACAGAAACACGCTAATAGAACATAGGAAGATGGGTAGGATACAGGAACGAAAGAGTAACATGATAAGCCTAAGATTATAAATTTGAACACACACTAAACGTCACACACAGTAGGGCCGGGCACTCAAGGTCAAGCTATTACAGAATGTTAAATACTATAGCAGCCTGACCTTCAGTGTCCGGCCCTACGGTCCTTAAAAGGAACGTAATAAAACTGAGCTTTTAATCACCTTTTGTACTCCCTGCAAATATGACGCGTCTATATTTGTGTAACTGTCGCTAAAATATTACCCGAGCTACTGAATACACCCTGAAGGCAATTTGTTTTCTGTATATACAGAAAGTTATATTGTTGTGTCAGAGAGCTTTACTGTGTGTTACAGGAGCTCATAATATTTAGAAATGTGCGGAATAGGAGTACCAGCAGCAGTTAATTCTTATAAAAAAAATTGCTGGTTACTACCAGCAACTAAAAAAAATTACATGGAAATGAGTATCTGCTAGTACCAGCCACTCAGAAATTTGTAAAAAAAGGAGATTGGTTGTTAGAAGCAGTACCTCACGAAAATAAAAATAAAGTGACTGGCTGTGAGTACAAGCAGCAGGAAAAGATATGAAACGAAATTCGTCGCTGCTAGGATGAGCAGCCATAATTCATTAGGGAGAAATTGGCTGCAAGGACCAAGCGCTTAACGTGCTGGTTTATGTTTTCCAAGATGACGGTCTTATAAGAATTCCCGCTCGTATGCGTGAAAGCAAACGGACGTCAAAATTGTAAACATGTACAGACAAAACCATTGCTCAAGGTTCTTGAAGACAACTCATGTGACGGCAACGGCACACGTCACTGACCTCTTGGATCGCAATATTTCGCTGTAAACGCTGCTGTATTTTGGAATACGCATAGTTTATTTTTTTTCCTTCCCTCTTACCTTTCCTTTCCCATTTTCTGCTCTATGGCGCTCGAATATGCGCGGTAAATAAGCACGTGCGACCTGTTTGTCCACCCTGCCTATTTTCTTTTCTTTTATATTTCTTTTTTTTTTGTGGTTCTCCCATTTCTGCTGCAGCCGCGCTTATGACACGTGCGTCCGTATTCGAGGTCACTGCCCACTGCACCTTTCTAGTTCCTCCTTCTGGGAAAGTGGGTTTAAGGAAAGCGGTGGAAAGAGGGTATGCCAACAGAAAGCTGCGTTACCTTTACACCGCCTCATTCTGTTCTCTGTTCCTGCACGGACTGGACTGCTCTTCCTGTTTTCCTGATTCCAGTGTCATTCGGGTAAGCAGAGGGTGCTACGTATCAAGCAGGATGAGTGATGCCGATTTTATTCTTTCCGCAGCGTTCAGCAAGCTCCGAGACATAGACAAATGTAAGAGGCACGAGGGAATATGGCGTCGATTGCTTCTCAAGAGACTAGTTGTGAAGCTGACCGCCATGCAGGAAACCGCCTGCAAGGAAGCTGACGGGGAAGCTTTCCGAGTTCACGAAGAGATTCATCAGCGGGGACAAAAGCGGCAGCGTGTTGAGGAGGAGGTCGAGAAAAGGGATGGGAAGCGTCGCCAGAGTTCGGCTGCGCTTCGGTGGAGGGAGGAACGTGCTCGGGAGTTTATTGCCGGACTTCGGCCCTGCACGATCGACATGGACGCCCTGGACGAGGAGCTTGGACCGGAACCTGATATCGCGTTCCCGGATGACTGAGCCAATTCATTGAGTCTAGAGCAACGTCTTTTAAATCCTCCCCGCCATAGTAATGCCTTATGAGTACTTTGCGTTCCTGTGTTCCGTCCGGGCTATTTCTTTTTAATATTGCCATCATTGCCCAGTAACACAGATATAGCACGCTTGACAAGCGCCATTTTCTCGTATTTTGTTCATTGTGGAAAGAACTCCTGCAGCTGCATGTGTTGCGGACAACCCTGCAGTGTATACACGATATTGAAATTTGAGCAAATTTCAAAATTTTCGCAAGTTCATCACTGTACACAAGGCAAGTTTCCATTAATTTGTTACATTTAAGTTTCCATCGAGGCATTTTATTTCATTTGCGGTGCAGTCTACCAGATACAGTCTATTCCTTATTTTATCGCGCGTTTTCTTGTATATAGTGCTTTCGACGTATTGTTTGTAAATATCCTCGTCTCAATAAAGGCTTGATTTTCGACAAAGCATACTACACAGCCACAGTTGACGTGTTTGTGGCAAGTAAACTTAGCGGTGATGTACCATCCAGATTTCATAACGACCTCCTCAGCATACCATCATTCTTATTTTTCATTTTTTGGAAACGTCTATTCAATAAACCGGAAAGGGGAACTGAGGAGGAGTCTGGCGACTGCCACCGGAAGGGACACAACGCCTGCCTAATCTTCAGAAAGGAAGTGACAGAAACACGCTAATAGAACATAGGAAGATGGGTAGGATACAGGAACGAAAGAGTAACATGATAAGCCTAAGATTATAAATTTGAACACACACTAAACGTCACACACAGTAGGGCCGGGCACTCAAGGTCAAGCTATTACAGAATGTTAAATACTATAGCAGCCTGACCTTCAGTGTCCGGCCCTACGGTCCTTAAAAGGAACGTAATAAAACTGCGCTTTTAATCACCTTTTGTACTCCCTGCAAATATGACGCGTCTATGTTTGTGTAACTGTCGCTAAAATATTACCCGAGCAACTGAATACACCCTGAAGGCAATTTGTTTTCTGTATATACAGAAAGTTATATTGTTGTGTCAGAGAGCTTTACTGTGTGTTACAGGAGCTCATAATATTTAGAAATGTGTGGAATAGGAGTACCAGCAGCAGTTAAGTCTTATAAAAAAAATTGCTGGTTACTACCAGCAACTAAAAAAAAAATTACATGGAAATGAGTATCTGCTAGTACCAGCCACTCAGAAATTTGTAAAAAAAGGAGATTGGCTGTTAGAAGCAGTACCTCACGAAAATAAAAACAAAGTGACTGGCTGTGAGTACAAGCAGCAGGAAAAGATATGAAACGAAATTCGTTGCTGCTAGGATGAGCAGCCATAATTCATTAGGGAGAAATTGGCTGCAAGGACCAAGCGCTTAACGTGCTGGTTTATGTTTTCCAAGATCACGGTCTTATAAGAATTCCCGCTCGTATGCGTGAAAGCAAACGGACGCCAAAATTGTAAACATGTACAGACAAAACCATCGCTCAAGGTTCTTGAAGACAACTCATGTGACGGCAACGGCACACGTCACTGACCTCTTGGATCGCAATATTTCGCTGTAAACGCTGCTGTATTTTGGAATACGCATAGTTTATTTTTTTTCCTTCCCTCTTACCTTTCCTTTCCCATTTTCTGCTCTATGGCGCTCGAATATGCGCGGTAAATAACCACGTGCGACCTGTTTGTCCACCCTGCCTCTTTTCTTTTATTTTTCTTTTTTTTTGTGGTTCTCCCATTTCTGCTGCAGCCGCGCTTATGACACGTGCGTCCGTATTCGAGGTCACTGCCCACTGCACCTTTCTAGTTCCTCCTTCTGGGAAAGTGGGCTTAAGGAAAGCGGTGGAAAGAGGGTATGCCAACAGAAAGCTGGGTTACCTTTACACCGCCTCATTCTGTTCTCTGTTCCTGCACGGACTAGACTGCTCTTCCTGTTTTCCTGATTCCAGTGTCATTCGGGTAAGCAGAGGGTGCTACGTATCAAGCAGGATGAGTGATGCCGATTTTATTCTTTCCGCAGCGTTCAGCAAGTTACGAGACATAGACAAATGTAAGAGGCACGAGGGAATATGGCGTCGATTGCTTCTCAAGAGACTCTTTGTGAAGCTGACCGCCATGCAGGAAACCGCCTGCAAGGAAGCTGACGGGGAAGCTTTCCGAGTTCACGTAGATATTCATCAGCGGGGACAAAAGCGGCAGCGTGCTGAGGAGGAGGTCGAGGAAAGGGATGGGAAGCGTCGCCAAAGTTCGGCTGCGCTTCGGTGGAGGGAGGAACGTGCTCAGGAGTTTATTGCCGGACTTCGGCCCTGCACGATCGACATGGACGCCCTGGACGAGGAGCTTGGACCGGAACCTGATATCGAGTTCCTGGATGACTGAGCCAATTCATTGAGTCTAGAGCAACGACTTTTGTATCCTCCCCGCCATAGTAATGCCGTATGAGTACTTTGCGTTCCTGTGTTCCGTCCGGGCTAGTTCTTTTTAATATTGCCATCATTGCCCAGTAACACAGATATAGCACGCTTGACAAGCGCCGTTTTCTCGTATTTTGTTCATTGTGGAAAGAACTCCTGCAGCTGCATGTGTTGCGTACAACCCTGCAGTGTATACACGATATTGAAATTTGAGCAAATTTCAAAATTTTCGCGAGTTCATCACTGTACACAAGGCAAGTTTCCATTAATTTGTTACATTTAAGTTTCCATCGAGGCATTTTATATCATTTGCGGTGCAGTCTACCAGATACAGTCTATTCCTTATTTTATCGCGCGTTTTCTTGTATATAGTGCTTTCGACGTATCGTTTGTAAATATCCTCGTCTCAATAAAGGTTTGATTTTCGACAAAGCATACTACACAGCCATAGTTGACGTGTTTGTGGCAAGTAATCTTAGCGGTGATGTACCATCCAGATTTCATAACGACCTCCTCAGCATACCATCATTCTTATTTTTCATTTTTTGGAAACGTCTATTCAATAAACCGGAAAGGGGAACTGAGGAGGAGTCTGGCGACTGCCACCGGAAGGGACACAACGCCTGCCTAATCTTCAGAAAGGAAGTGACAGAAACACGCTAATAGAACATAGGAAGATGGGTACGATACAGGAACGAAAGAGTAACATGATAAGCCTAAGATTATAAATTTGAAGACACACTAAACGTCACACACAGTAGGGCCGGGCACTCAAGGTCAAGCTATTACAGAATGTTAAATACTATAGCAGCCTGACCTTCAGTGTCCGGCCCTAAGGTCCTTAAAAGGAACGTAATAAAACTGCGCTTTTAATCACCTTTTGTACTCCCTGCAAATATGATGCGTCTATGTTTGTGTAACTGTCGCTAAAATATTACCCGAGCAACTGAATACACCCTGAAGGCAATTTGTTTTCTGTATATACAGAAAGTTATATTGTTGTGTCAGAGAGCTTTACTGTGTGTTACAGGAGCTCATAATATTTAGAAATGTGTGGAATAGGAGTACCAGCAGCAGTTAATTCTTATAAAAAAATTGCTGGTTACTACCAGCAACTAAAAAAAAATTACATGGAAATGAGTATCTGCTAGTACCAGCCACTCAGAAATTTGTAAAAAAAGGAGATTGGCTGTTAGAAGCAGTACCTCACGAAAATAAAAACAAAGTGACTGGCTGTGAGTACAAGCAGCAGGAAAAGATATGAAACGAAATTCGTCGCTGCTAGGATGAGCAGCCATAATTCATTAGGGAGAAATTGTCTGCAAGGACCAAGCGCTTAACGTGCTGGTTTATGTTTTCCAAGATGACGGTCTTATAAGAATTCCCGCTCGTATGCGTGAAAGCAAACGGACGCCAAAATTGTAAACATGTACAGACAAAACCATTGCTCAAGGTTCTTGAAGACAACTCATGTGACGGCAACGGCACACGTCACTGACCTCTTGGATAGCAATATTTCGCTGTAAACGCTGCTGTATTTTGGAAAACGCATAGTTTATTTTTTTTCCTTCCCTCTTACCTTTCCTTTCCCATTTTCTGCTCTATGGCGCTCGAATATGCGCGGTAAATAACCACGTGCGACCTGTTTGTCCACCCTGCCTATTTTCTTTTATTTTTTTTTATTTTTTTTTGTGGTTCTCCCATTTCTGCTGCAGCCGCGCTTATGACACGTGCGTCCGTATTCGAGGTCACTGCCCACTGCACCTTTCTAGTTCCTCCTTCTGGGAAAGTGCGTTTAAGGAAAGCGGTGGAAAGAGGGTATGCCAACAGAAAGCTGCGTTACCTTTACACCGCCTCATTCTGTTCTCTGTTCCTGCACGGACTGGACTGCTCTTCCTGTTTTCCTGATTCCAGTGTCATTCGGGTAAGCAGAGGGTGCTACGTATCAAGCAGGATGAGTGATGCCGATTTTATTCTTTCCGCAGCGTTCAGCAAGTTACGAGACATAGACAAATGTAAGAGGCACGAGGGAATATGGCGTCGATTGCTTCTCAAGAGACTAGTTGTGAAGCTGACCGCCATGCAGGAAACCGCCTGCAAGGAAGCTGACGGGGAAGCTTTCCGAGTTCACGTAGATATTCATCAGCGGGGACAAAAGCGGCAGCGTGTTGAGGAGGAGGTCGAGGAAAGGGATGGGAAGCGTCGCCAGAGTTCGGCTGCGCTTAGGTGGAGGGAGGAACGTGCTCGGGAGTTTATTGCCGGACTTCGGCCCTGCACGATCGACATGGACGCCCTGGACGAGGAGCTTGGACCGGAACCTGATATCGAGTTCCTGGATGACTGAGCCAATTCATTGAGTCTAGAGCAACGTCTTTTATATCCTCCCCGCCATAGTAATGCCTTATGAGTACTTTGCGTTCCTGTGTTCCGTCCGGGCTATTTCTTTTTAATATTGCCATCATTGCCCAGTAACACAGATACAGCATGCTTGACAAGCGCCGTTTTCTCGTATTTTGTTCATTGTGGAAAGAACTCCTGCAGCTGCATGTGTTGCGTACAACCCTGCAGTGTATACACGATATTGAAATTTTAGCAAATTTCAAAATTTTCGCGAGTTCATCACTGTACACAAGGCAAGTTTCCATTAATTTGTTACATTTAAGTTTCCATCGAGGCATTTTATTTCATTTGCGGTGCAGTCTACCAGATACAGTCTATTCCTTATTTTATCGCGCGTTTTCTTGTATATAGTGCTTTCGACGTATTGTTTGTAAATATCCTCGTCTCAATAAAGGCTTGATTTTCGACAAAGCATACTACACAGCCACAGTTGACGTGTTTGTGGCAAGTAAACTTAGCGGTGATGTACCATCCAGATTTCATAACGACCTCCTCAGCATACCATCATTCTTATTTTTCATTTTTTGGAAACGTCTATTCAATAAACCGGAAAGGGGAACTGAGGAGGAGTCTGGCGACTGCCACCGGAAGGGACACAACGCCTGCCTAATCTTCAGAAAGGAAGTGACAGAAACACGCTAATAGAACATAGGAAGATGGGTAGGATACAGGAACGAAATAGTAACATGATAAGCCTAAGATTATAAATTTGAACACACACTAAACGTCAGACACAGTAGGGCCGGGCACTCAAGGTCAAGCTATTACAGAATGTTAAATACTATAGCAGCCTGACCTTCAGTGTCCGGCCCTACGGTCCTTAAATGGAACGTAATAAAACTGCGCTTTTAATCACCTTTTGTACTCCCTGCAAATATGACGCGTCTATGTTTGTGTAACTGTCGCTAAAATATTACCCGAGCAACTGAATACACCCTGAAGGCAATTTGTTTTCTGTATATACAGAAAGTTATATTGTTGTGTCAGAGAGCTTTACTGTGTGTTACAGGAGCTCATAATATTTAGAAATGTGTGGAATAGGAGTACCAGCAGCAGTTAATTCTTATAAAAAAAATTGCTGGTTACTACCAGCAACTAAAAAAAAATTACATGGAAATGAGTATCTGCTAGTACCAGCCACTCAGAAATTTGTAAAAAAAGGAGATTGGCTGTTAGAAGCAGTACCTCACGAAAATAAAAACAAAGTGACTGGCTGTGAGTAGAAGCAGCAGGAAACGATATGAAACGAAATTCGTCGCTGCTAGGATGAGCAGCCATAATTCATTAGGGAGAAATTGGCTGCAAGGACCAAGCGCTTAACGTGCTGGTTTATGTTTTCCAAGATGACGGTCTTATAAGAATTCCCGCTCGTATGCGTGAAAGCAAACGGATGCCAAAATTGTAAACATGTACAGACAAAACCATTGCTCACGGTTCTTGAAGACAACTCATGTGACGGCAACGGCACACGTCACTGACCTCTTGGATCGCAATATTTCGCTGTAAACGCTGCTGTATTTTGGAATACGCATAGTTTATTTTGTTTCCTTCCCTCTTACCTTTCCTTTCCCATTTTCTGCTCTATGGCGCTCGAATATGCGCGGTAAATAACCACGTGCGACCTGTTTGTCCACCCTGCATATTTTCTTTTCTTTTATTTTTCTTTTTTTTTTTTGTGGTTCTCCCATTTCTGCTGCAGCCGCGCTTATGACACGTGCGTCCGTATTCGAGGTCACTGCACACTGCACCTTTCTAGTTCCTCCTTCTGGGAAAGTGGGTTTAAGGAAAGCGGTGGAAAGAGGGTATGCCAACAGAAAGCTGCGTTACCTTTACACCGCCTCATTCTGTTCTCTGTTCCTGCACGGACTGGACTGCTCTTCCTGTTTTCCTGATTCCAGTGTCATTCGGGTAAGCAGAGGGTGCTACGTATCAAGCAGGATGAGTGATGCCGATTTTATTCTTTCCGCAGCGTTCAGCAAGTTACGAGACATAGACAAATGTAAGAGGCACGAGGGAATATGGCGTCGATTGCTTCTCAAGAGACTAGTTGTGAAGCTGACCGCCATGCAGGAAACCGCCTGCAAGGAAGCTGACGGGGAAGCTTTCCGAGTTCACGTAGATATTCATCAGCGGGGACAAAAGCGGCAGCGTGCTGAGGAGGAGGTCGAGGAAAGGGATGGGAAGCGTCGCCAAAGTTCGGCTGCGCTTCGGTGGAGGGAGGAACGTGCTCAGGAGTTTATTGCCGGACTTCGGCCCTGCACGATCGACATGGACGCCCTGGACGAGGAGCTTGGACCGGAACCTGATATCGAGTTCCTGGATGACTGAGCCAATTCATTGAGTCTAGAGCAACGACTTTTGTATCCTCCCCGCCATAGTAATGCCGTATGAGTACTTTGCGTTCCTGTGTTCCGTCCGGGCTAGTTCTTTTTAATATTGCCATCATTGCCCAGTAACACAGATATAGCACGCTTGACAAGCGCCGTTTTCTCGTATTTTGTTCATTGTGGAAAGAACTCCTGCAGCTGCATGTGTTGCGTACAACCCTGCAGTGTATACACGATATTGAAATTTGAGCAAATTTCAAAATTTTCGCGAGTTCATCACTGTACACAAGGCAAGTTTCCATTAATTTGTTACATTTAAGTTTCCATCGAGGCATTTTATATCATTTGCGGTGCAGTCTACCAGATACAGTCTATTCCTTATTTTATCGCGCGTTTTCTTGTATATAGTGCTTTCGACGTATCGTTTGTAAATATCCTCGTCTCAATAAAGGTTTGATTTTCGACAAAGCATACTACACAGCCATAGTTGACGTGTTTGTGGCAAGTAATCTTAGCGGTGATGTACCATCCAGATTTCATAACGACCTCCTCAGCATACCATCATTCTTATTTTTCATTTTTTGGAAACGTCTATTCAATAAACCGGAAAGGGGAACTGAGGAGGAGTCTGGCGACTGCCACCGGAAGGGACACAACGCCTGCCTAATCTTCAGAAAGGAAGTGACAGAAACACGCTAATAGAACATAGGAAGATGGGTACGATACAGGAACGAAAGAGTAACATGATAAGCCTAAGATTATAAATTTGAAGACACACTAAACGTCACACACAGTAGGGCCGGGCACTCAAGGTCAAGCTATTACAGAATGTTAAATACTATAGCAGCCTGACCTTCAGTGTCCGGCCCTAAGGTCCTTAAAAGGAACGTAATAAAACTGCGCTTTTAATCACCTTTTGTACTCCCTGCAAATATGATGCGTCTATGTTTGTGTAACTGTCGCTAAAATATTACCCGAGCAACTGAATACACCCTGAAGGCAATTTGTTTTCTGTATATACAGAAAGTTATATTGTTGTGTCAGAGAGCTTTACTGTGTGTTACAGGAGCTCATAATATTTAGAAATGTGTGGAATAGGAGTACCAGCAGCAGTTAATTCTTATAAAAAAATTGCTGGTTACTACCAGCAACTAAAAAAAAATTACATGGAAATGAGTATCTGCTAGTACCAGCCACTCAGAAATTTGTAAAAAAAGGAGATTGGCTGTTAGAAGCAGTACCTCACGAAAATAAAAACAAAGTGACTGGCTGTGAGTACAAGCAGCAGGAAAAGATATGAAACGAAATTCGTCGCTGCTAGGATGAGCAGCCATAATTCATTAGGGAGAAATTGTCTGCAAGGACCAAGCGCTTAACGTGCTGGTTTATGTTTTCCAAGATGACGGTCTTATAAGAATTCCCGCTCGTATGCGTGAAAGCAAACGGACGCCAAAATTGTAAACATGTACAGACAAAACCATTGCTCAAGGTTCTTGAAGACAACTCATGTGACGGCAACGGCACACGTCACTGACCTCTTGGATAGCAATATTTCGCTGTAAACGCTGCTGTATTTTGGAAAACGCATAGTTTATTTTTTTTCCTTCCCTCTTACCTTTCCTTTCCCATTTTCTGCTCTATGGCGCTCGAATATGCGCGGTAAATAACCACGTGCGACCTGTTTGTCCACCCTGCCTATTTTCTTTTATTTTTTTTTATTTTTTTTTGTGGTTCTCCCATTTCTGCTGCAGCCGCGCTTATGACACGTGCGTCCGTATTCGAGGTCACTGCCCACTGCACCTTTCTAGTTCCTCCTTCTGGGAAAGTGCGTTTAAGGAAAGCGGTGGAAAGAGGGTATGCCAACAGAAAGCTGCGTTACCTTTACACCGCCTCATTCTGTTCTCTGTTCCTGCACGGACTGGACTGCTCTTCCTGTTTTCCTGATTCCAGTGTCATTCGGGTAAGCAGAGGGTGCTACGTATCAAGCAGGATGAGTGATGCCGATTTTATTCTTTCCGCAGCGTTCAGCAAGTTACGAGACATAGACAAATGTAAGAGGCACGAGGGAATATGGCGTCGATTGCTTCTCAAGAGACTAGTTGTGAAGCTGACCGCCATGCAGGAAACCGCCTGCAAGGAAGCTGACGGGGAAGCTTTCCGAGTTCACGTAGATATTCATCAGCGGGGACAAAAGCGGCAGCGTGTTGAGGAGGAGGTCGAGGAAAGGGATGGGAAGCGTCGCCAGAGTTCGGCTGCGCTTCGGTGGAGGGAGGAACGTGCTCGGGAGTTTATTGCCGGACTTCGGCCCTGCACGATCGACATGGACGCCCTGGACGAGGAGCTTGGACCGGAACCTGATATCGAGTTCCTGGATGACTGAGCCAATTCATTGAGTCTAGAGCAACGTCTTTTATATCCTCCCCGCCATAGTAATGCCTTATGAGTACTTTGCGTTCCTGTGTTCCGTCCGGGCTATTTCTTTTTAATATTGCCATCATTGCCCAGTAACACAGATACAGCATGCTTGACAAGCGCCGTTTTCTCGTATTTTGTTCATTGTGGAAAGAACTCCTGCAGCTGCATGTGTTGCGTACAACCCTGCAGTGTATACACGATATTGAAATTTTAGCAAATTTCAAAATTTTCGCGAGTTCATCACTGTACACAAGGCAAGTTTCCATTAATTTGTTACATTTAAGTTTCCATCGAGGCATTTTATTTCATTTGCGGTGCAGTCTACCAGATACAGTCTATTCCTTATTTTATCGCGCGTTTTCTTGTATATAGTGCTTTCGACGTATTGTTTGTAAATATCCTCGTCTCAATAAAGGCTTGATTTTCGACAAAGCATACTACACAGCCACAGTTGACGTGTTTGTGGCAAGTAAACTTAGCGGTGATGTACCATCCAGATTTCATAACGACCTCCTCAGCATACCATCATTCTTATTTTTCATTTTTTGGAAACGTCTATTCAATAAACCGGAAAGGGGAACTGAGGAGGAGTCTGGCGACTGCCACCGGAAGGGACACAACGCCTGCCTAATCTTCAGAAAGGAAGTGACAGAAACACGCTAATAGAACATAGGAAGATGGGTAGGATACAGGAACGAAATAGTAACATGATAAGCCTAAGATTATAAATTTGAACACACACTAAACGTCAGACACAGTAGGGCCGGGCACTCAAGGTCAAGCTATTACAGAATGTTAAATACTATAGCAGCCTGACCTTCAGTGTCCGGCCCTACGGTCCTTAAATGGAACGTAATAAAACTGCGCTTTTAATCACCTTTTGTACTCCCTGCAAATATGACGCGTCTATGTTTGTGTAACTGTCGCTAAAATATTACCCGAGCAACTGAATACACCCTGAAGGCAATTTGTTTTCTGTATATACAGAAAGTTATATTGTTGTGTCAGAGAGCTTTACTGTGTGTTACAGGAGCTCATAATATTTAGAAATGTGTGGAATAGGAGTACCAGCAGCAGTTAATTCTTATAAAAAAAATTGCTGGTTACTACCAGCAACTAAAAAAAAATTACATGGAAATGAGTATCTGCTAGTACCAGCCACTCAGAAATTTGTAAAAAAAGGAGATTGGCTGTTAGAAGCAGTACCTCACGAAAATAAAAACAAAGTGACTGGCTGTGAGTAGAAGCAGCAGGAAACGATATGAAACGAAATTCGTCGCTGCTAGGATGAGCAGCCATAATTCATTAGGGAGAAATTGGCTGCAAGGACCAAGCGCTTAACGTGCTGGTTTATGTTTTCCAAGATGACGGTCTTATAAGAATTCCCGCTCGTATGCGTGAAAGCAAACGGATGCCAAAATTGTAAACATGTACAGACAAAACCATTGCTCACGGTTCTTGAAGACAACTCATGTGACGGCAACGGCACACGTCACTGACCTCTTGGATCGCAATATTTCGCTGTAAACGCTGCTGTATTTTGGAATACGCATAGTTTATTTTGTTTCCTTCCCTCTTACCTTTCCTTTCCCATTTTCTGCTCTATGGCGCTCGAATATGCGCGGTAAATAACCACGTGCGACCTGTTTGTCCACCCTGCATATTTTCTTTTCTTTTATTTTTCTTTTTTTTTTTTGTGGTTCTCCCATTTCTGCTGCAGCCGCGCTTATGACACGTGCGTCCGTATTCGAGGTCACTGCACACTGCACCTTTCTAGTTCCTCCTTCTGGGAAAGTGGGTTTAAGGAAAGCGGTGGAAAGAGGGTATGCCAACAGAAAGCTGCGTTACCTTTACACCGCCTCATTCTGTTCTCTGTTCCTGCACGGACTGGACTGCTCTTCCTGTTTTCCTGATTCCAGTGTCATTCGGGTAAGCAGAGGGTGCTACGTATCAAGCAGGATGAGTGATGCCGATTTTATTCTTTCCGCAGCGTTCAGCAAGTTACGAGACATAGACAAATGTAAGAGGCACGAGGGAATATGGCGTCGATTGCTTCTCAAGAGACTAGTTGTGAAGCTGACCGCCATGCAGGAAACCGCCTGCAAGGAAGCTGACGGGGAAGCTTTCCGAGTTCACGTAGATATTCATCAGCGGGGACCAAAGCGGCAGCGTGTTGAGGAGGAGGTCGAGGAAAGGGATGGGAAGCGTCGCCAGAGTTCGGCTGCGCTTCGGTGGAGGGAGGAACGTGCTCGGGTGTTTATTGCCGGGCTTCGGCCCTGCACGATCGACATGGACGCCCTGGACGAGGAGCTTGGACCGGAACCTGATATCGAGTTCCTGGATGACTGAGCCAATTCATTGAGTCTAGAGCAACGTCTTTTATATCCTCCCCGCCATAGTAATGCCTTATGAGTACTTTGCGTTCCTGTGTTCCGTCCGGGCTATTTCTTTTTAATATTGCCATCATTGCCCAGTAACACAGATATAGCACGCTTGACAAGCGCCGTTTTCTCGTATTTTGTTCATTGTGGAAAGAACTCCTGCAGCTGCATGTGTTGCTTACAACCCTGCAGGGTATACACGATATTGAAATTTGAGCAAATTTCAAAATTTTCGCGAGTTCATCACTGTACACAAGGCAAGTTTCCATTAATTTGTTACATTTAAGTTTCCATCGAGGCATTTTATTTCATTTGCGGTGCAGTCTACCAGATACAGTCTGTTCCTTATTTTATCGCGCGTTTTCTTGTATATAGTGCTTTCGACGTATTGTTTGTAAATATCCTCGTCTCAATAAAGGCTTGATTTTCGACAAAGCATACTACACAGCCACAGTTGACGTGTTTGTGGCAAGTAAACTTAGCGGTGATGTACCATCCAGATTTCATAACGACCTCCTCAGCATACCATCATTCTTATTTTTCATTTTTTGGAAACGTCTATTCAATAAACCGGAAAGGGGAACTGAGGAGGAGTCTGGCGACTGCCACCGGAAGGGACACAACGCCTGCCTAATCTTCAGAAAGGAAGTGACAGAAACACGCTAATAGAACATAGGAAGATGGGTAGGATACAGGAACGAAAGAGTAACATGATAAGCCTAAGATTATAAATTTGAACACACACTAAACGTCACACACAGTAGGGCCGGGCACTCAAGGTCAAGCTATTACAGAGTGTTAAATACTATAGCAGCCTGACCTTCAGTGTCCGGCCCTACGGTCCTTAAAAGGAACGTAATAAAACTGCGCTTTTAATCACCTTTTGTACTCCCTGCAAATATGACGCGTCTATGTTTGTGTAACTGTCGCTAAAATATTACCCGAGCAACTGAATACACCCTGAAGGCAATTTGTTTTCTGTATATACAGAAAGTTATATTGTTGTGTCAGAGAGCTTTACTGTGTGTTACAGGAGCTCATAATATTTAGAAATGTGTGGAATAGGAGTACCAGCAGCAGTTAATTCTTATAAAAAAAATTGCTGGTTACTACCAGCAACTAAAAAAAAAATTACATGGAAATGAGTATCTGCTAGTACCAGCCACTCAGAAATTTGTAAAAAAGGAGATTGGCTGTTAGAAGCAGTACCTCACGAAAATAAAAACAAAGTGACTGGCTGTGAGTACAAGCAGCAGGAAAAGATATGAAACGAAATTCGTTGCTGCTAGGATGAGCAGCCTTAATTCATTAGGGAGAAATTGGCTGCAAGGACCAAGCGCTTAACGTGCTGGTTTATGTTTTCCAAGATGACGGTCTTATAAGAATTCCCGCTCGTATGCGTGAAAGCAAACGGACGCCAAAATTGTAAACATGTACAGACAAAACCATTGCTCAAGGTTCTTGAAGACAACTCATGTGACGGCAACGGCACACGTCACTGACCTCTTGGATCGCAATATTTCGCTGTAAACGCTGCTGTATTTTGGAATACGCATAGTTTATTTTTTTTCCTTCCCTCTTACCTTTCCTTTCCCATTTTCTGCTCTATGGCGCTCGAATATGCGCGGTAAATAACCACGTGCGACCTGTTTGTCCACCCTGCCTCTTTTCTTTTATTTTTCTTTTTTTTTTGTGGTTCTCCCATTTCTGCTGCAGCCGCGCTTATGACACGTGCGTCCGTATTCGAGGTCACTGCCCACTGCACCTTTCTAGTTCCTCCTTCTGGGAAAGTGGGTTTAAGGAAAGCGGTGGAAAGAGGGTATGCCAACAGAAAGCTGCGTTACCTTTACACCGCCTCATTCTGTTCTCTGTTCCTGCACGGACTGGACTGCTCTTCCTGTTTTCCTGATTCCAGTGTCATTCGGGTAAGCAGAGGGTGCTACGTATAAAGCAGGATGAGTGATGCCGATTTTATTCTTTCCGCAGCGTTCAGCAAGTTACGAGACATAGACAAATGTAAGAGGCACGAGGGAATATGGCGTCGATTGCTTCTCAAGAGACTAGTTGTGAAGCTGACCGCCATGCAGGAAACCGCCTGCAAGGAAGCTGACGGGGAAGCTTTCCGAGTTCACGTAGATATTCATCAGGGGGGACCAAAGCGGCAGCGTGTTGAGGAGGAGGTCGAGGAAAGGGATGGGAAGCGTCGCCAGAGTTCGGCTGCGCTTCGGTGGAGGGAGGAACGTGCTCGGGAGTTTGTTGCCGGACTTCGGCCCTGCACGATCGACATGGACGCCCTGGACGAGGAGCTTGGACCGGAACCTGATATCGAGTTCCTGGATTACTGAGCCAATTCATTGAGTCTAGAGCAACGTCTTTTATATCCTCCCCGCCATAGTAATGCCTTATGAGTACTTTGCGTTCCTGTGTTCCGTCCGGGCTATTTCTTTTTAATATTGCCATCATTGCCCAGTAACACAGATATAGCATGCTTGACAAGCGCCGTTTTCTCGTATATTGTTCATTGTGGAAAGAACTCCTGCAGCTGCATGTGTTGCGTACAACCCTGCAGTGTATACACGATATTGAAATTTTAGCAAATTTCAAAATTTCGCGAGTTCATCACTGTACACACGGCAAGTTTCCATTAATTTGTTACATTTAAGTTTCCATCGAGGCATTTTATTTCATTTGCGGTGCAGTCTACCAGATACACTCTATTCCTTATTTTATCGCGCGTTTTCTTGTATATTGTGCTTTCGACGTATTGTTTGTAAATATCCTCGTCTCAATAAAGGCTTGATTTTCGACAAAGCATACTACACAGCCACAGTTGACGTGTTTGTGGCAAGTAAACTTAGCGGTGATGTACCATCCAGATTTCATAACGACGTCCTCAGCATACCATCATTCTTATTTTTCATTTTTTGGAAACGTCTATTCAATAAACCGGAAAGGGGAACTGAGGAGGAGTCTGGCGACTGCCACCGGAAGGGACACAACGCCTGCCTAATCTTCAGAAAGGAAGTGACAGAAACACGCTAATAGAACATAGGAAGATGGGTAGGATACAGGAACGAAAGAGTAACATGATAAGCCTAAGATTATAAATTTGAACACACACTAAACGTCACACACAGTAGGGCCGGGCACTCAAGGTCAAGCTATTACAGAATGTTAAATACTATAGCAGCCTGACCTTCAGTGTCCGGCCCTACGGTCCTTAAAAGGAACGTAATAAAACTGCGCTTTTAATCACCTTTTGTACTCCCTGCAAATATGACGCGTCTATGTTTGTGTAACTGTCGCTAAAATATTACCCGAGCAACTGAATACACCCTGAAGGCAATTTGTTTTCTGTATATACAGAAAGTTATATTGTTGTGTCAGAGAGCTTTACTGTGTGTTACAGGAGCTCATAATATTTAGAAATGTGTGGAATAGGAGTACCAGCAGCAGTTAATTCTTATAAAAAAAATTGCTGGTTACTACCAGCAACTAAAAAAAAAATTACATGGAAATGAGTATCTGCTAGTACCAGCCACTCAGAAATTTGTAAAAAAAGGGGATTGGCTGTTAGAAGCAGTACCTCACGAAAATAAAAACAAAGTGACTGGCTGTGAGTACAAGCAGCAGGAAAAGATATGAAACGAAATTCGTCGCTGCTAGGATGAGCAGCCATAATTCATTAGGGAGAAATTGGCTGCAAGGACCAAGCGCTTAACGTGCTGGTTTATGTTTTCCAAGATGACGGTCTTATAAGAATTACCGCTCGTATGCGTGAAAGCAAACGGACGCAAAAATTGTAAACATGTACAGACAAAACCATTGCTCAAGGTTCTTGAAGACAACTCATGTGACGGCAACGGCACACGTCACTGACCTCTTGGATCGCAATATTTCGCTGTAAACGCTGCTGTATTTTGGAATACGCATAGTTTATTTTTTTTCCTTCCCTCTTACCTTTCCTTTCCCATTTTCTCCTCTATGGCGCTCGAATATGCGCGGTAAATAACCACGTGCGACCTGTTTGTCCACCCTGCCTATTTTCTTTTCTTTTATTTTTCTTTTTTTTTTTGTGGTTCTCCCATTTCTGCTGCAGCCGCGCTTATGACACGTGCGTCCGTATTCGAGGTCACTGCCCACTGCACCTTTCTAGTTCCTCCTTGTGGGAAAGTGGGTTTAAGGAAAGCGGTGGAAAGAGGGTATGCCAACAGAAAGCTGCGTTACCTTTACACCGCCTCATTCTGTTCTCTGTTCCTGCACGGACTGGACTGCTCTTCCTGTTTTCCTGATTCCAGTGTCATTCGGGTAAGCAGAGGGTGCTACGTATCAAGCAGGATGAGTGATGCCGATTTTATTCTTTCCGCAGCGTTCAGCAAGTTACGAGACATAGACAAATGTAAGAGGCACGAGGGAATATGGCGTCGATTGCTTCTCAAGAGACTAGTTGTGAAGCTGACCGCCATGCAGGAAACCGCCTGCAAGGAAGCTGACGGGGAAGCTTTCCGAGTTCACGTACATATTCATCAGCGGGGACCAAAGCGGCAGCGTGTTGAGGAGGAGGTCGAGGAAAGGGATGGGAAGCGTCGCCAGAGTTCGGCTGCGCTTCGGTGGAGGGAGGAACGTGCTCGGGTGTTTATTGCCGGGCTTCGGCCCTGCACGATCGACATGGACGCCCTGGACGAGGAGCTTGGACCGGAACCTGATATCGAGTTCCTGGATGACTGAGCCAATTCATTGAGTCTAGAGCAACGTCTTTTATATCCTCCCCGCCATAGTAATGCCTTATGAGTACTTTGCGTTCCTGTGTTCCGTCCGGGCTATTTCTTTTTAATATTGCCATCATTGCCCAGTAACACAGATATAGCATGCTTGACAAGCGCCGTTTTCTCGTATTTTGTTCATTGTGGAATGAACTCCTGCAGCTGCATCTGTTGCGTACAACCCTGCAGTGTATACACGATATTGAAATTTGAGCAAATTTCAAAATTTTCGCGAGTTCATCACTGTACACAAGGCAAGTTTCCATTAATTTGTTACATTTAAGTTTCCATCGAGGCATTTTATTTCATTTGCGGTGCAGTCTACCAGATACAGTCTATTCCTTATTTTATCGCGCGTTTTCTTGTATATAGTGCTTTCGACGTATTGTTTGTAAATATCCTCGTCTCAATAAAGGCTTGATTTTCGACAAAGCATACTACACAGCCACAGTTGACGTGTTTGTGGCAAGTAAACTTAGCGGTGATGTACCATCCAGATTTCATAACGACCTCCTCAGCATACCATCATTCTTATTTTTCATTTTTTGGAAACGTCTATTCAATAAACCGGAAAGGGGAACTGAGGAGGAGTCTGGCGACTGCCACCGGAAGGGACACAACGCCTGCCTAATCTTCAGAAAGGAAGTGACAGAAACACGCTAATAGAACATAGGAAGATGGGTAAGATACAGGAACGAAAGAGTAACATGATAAGCCTAAGATTATAAATTTGAACACACACTAAACGTCACACACAGTAGGGCCGGGCACTCAAGGTCAAGCTATTACAGAATGTTAAATACTATAGCAGCCTGACCTTCAGTGTCCGGCCCTACGGTCCTTAAAAGGAACGTAATAAAACTGCGCTTTTAATCACTTTTTGTACTCCCTGCAAATATGACGCGTCTATGTTTGTGTAACTGTCGCTAAAATATTACCCGAGCAACTGAATACACCCTGAAGGCAATTTGTTTTCTGTATATACAGAAAGTTATATTGTTGTGTCAGAGAGCTTTACTGTGTGTTACAGGAGCTCATAATATTTAGAAATGTGTGGAATAGGAGTACCAGCAGCAGTTAATTCTTATAAAAAAAATTGCTGGTTACTACCAGCAACTAAAAAAAAAATTACATGGAAATGAGTATCTGCTAGTACCAGCCACTCAGAAATTTGTAAAAAAAGGAGATTGGCTGTTAGAAGCAGTACCTCACGAAAATAAAAAACAAAGTGACTGGCTGTGAGTACAAGCAGCAGGAAAAGATATGAAACGAAATTCGTCGCTGCTAGGATGAGCAGCCATAATTCATTAGGGAGAAATTGGCTGCAAGTACCAAGCGCTTAACGTGCTGGTTTATGTTTTCCAAGATGACGGTCTTATAAGAATTACCGCTCGTATGCGTGAAAGCAAACGGACGCCAAAATTGTAAACATGTACAGACAAAACCATTGCTCAAGGTTCTTGAAGACAACTCATGTGACGGCAACGGCACACGTCACTGACCTCTTGTATCGCAATATTTCGCTGTAAACGCTGCTGTATTTTGGAATACGCATAGTTTATTTTTTTTCCTTCCCTCTTACCTTTCCTTTCCCATTTTCTCCTCTATGGCGCTCGAATATGCGCGGTAAATAACCACGTGCGACCTGTTTGTCCACCCTGCCTATTTTCTTTTCTTTTATTTTTCTTTTTTTTTGTGGTTCTCCCATTTCTGCTGCAGCCGCGCTTATGACACGTGCGTCCGTATTCGAGGTCACTGCCCACTGCACCTTTCTAGTTCCTCCTTCTGGGAAAGTGGGTTTAAGGAAAGCGGTGGAAAGAGGGTATGCCAACAGAAAGCTGCGTTACCTTTACACCGCCTCATTCTGTTCTCTGTTCCTGCTCGGACTAGACTACTCTTCCTGTTTTCCTGATTCCAGTGTCATTCGGGTAAGCAGAGGGTGCTACGTATCAAGCAGGATGAGTGATGCCGATTTTATTCTTTCCGCAGCGTTCAGCAAGTTACGAGACATAGACAAATGTAAGAGGCACGAGGGAATATGGCGTCGATTGCTTCTCAAGAGACTAGTTGTGAAGCTGACCGCCATGCAGGAAACCGCCTGCAAGGAAGCTGACGGGGAAGCTTTCCGAGTTCACGTAGATATTCATCAGCGGGGACAAAAGCGGCAGCGTGTTGAGGAGGAGGTCGAGGAAAGGGATGGGAAGCGTCGCCAGAGTTCGGCTGCGCTTCGGTGGAGGGAGGAACGTGCTCGTGAGTTTATTGCCGGACTTCGGCCCTGCACGATCGACATGGACGCCCTGGACGAGGAGCTTGGACCGGAACCTGATATCGAGTTCCTGGATGACTGAGCCAATTCATTGAGTCTAGAGCAACGTCTTTTATATCCTCCCCGCCATAGTAATGCCTTATGAGTACTTTGCGTTCCTATGTTCCGTCCGGGCTATTTCTTTTTAATATTGCCATCATTGCCCAGTAACACAGATATAGCATGCTTGACAAGCGCCGTTTTCTCGTATTTTGTTCATTGTGGAAAGAACTCCTGCAGCTGCATGTGTTGCGTACAACCCTGCAGTGTATACACGATATTGAAATTTTAGAAAATTTCAAAATTTTCGCGAGTTCATCACTGTACACAAGGCAAGTTTCCATTAATTTGTTACATTTAAGTTTCCATCGAGGCATTTTATTTCATTTGCGGTGCAGTCTACCAGATACAGTCTATTCCTTATTTTATCGCGCGTTTTCTTGTATATAGTGCTTTCGACGTATTGTTTGTAAATATCCTCGTCTCAATAAAGGCTTGATTTTCGACAAAGCATACTACACAGCCACAGTTGACGTGTTTGTGGCAAGTAAACTTAGCGGTGATGTACCATCCAGATTTCATAACGACCTCCTCAGCATACCATCATTCTTATTTTTCATTTTTTGGAAACGTCTATTCAATAAACCGGAAAGGGGAACTGAGGAGGAGTCTGGCGACTGCCACCGGAAGGGACACAACGCCTGCCTAATCTTCAGAAAGGAAGTGACAGAAACACGCTAATAGAACATAGGAAGATGGGTAGGATACAGGAACGAAAGAGTAACATGATAAGCCTAAGATTATAAATTTGAACACACACTAAACGTCACACACAGTAGGGCCGGGCACTCAAGGTCAAGCTATTACAGAATGTTAAATACTATAGCAGCCTGACCTTCAGTGTCCGGCCCTACGGTCCTTAAAAGGAACGTAATAAAACTGAGCTTTTAATCACCTTTTGTACTCCCTGCAAATATGACGCGTCTATATTTGTGTAACTGTCGCTAAAATATTACCCGAGCAACTGAATACACCCTGAAGGCAATTTGTTTTCTGTATATACAGAAAGTTATATTGTTGTGTCAGAGAGCTTTACTGTGTGTTACAGGAGCTCATAATATTTAGAAATGTGCGGAATAGGAGTACCAGCAGCAGTTAATTCTTATAAAAAAAATTGCTGGTTACTACCAGCAACTAAAAAAAATTACATGGAAATGAGTATCTGCTAGTACCAGCCACTCAGAAATTTGTAAAAAAAGGAGATTGGCTGTTAGAAGCAGTACCTCACGAAAATAAAAACAAAGTGACTGGCTGTGAGTACAAGCAGCAGGAAAAGATATGAAACGAAATTCGTCGCTGCTAGGATGAGCAGCCATAATTCATTAGGGAGAAATTGGCTGCAAGGACCAAGCGCTTAACGTGCTGGTTTATGTTTTCCAAGATGACGGTCTTATAAGAATTCCCGCTCGTATGCGTGAAAGCAAACGGACGTCAAAATTGTAAACATGTACAGACAAAACCATTGCTCAAGGTTCTTGAAGGCAACTCATGTGACGGCAACGGCACACGTCACTGACCTCTTGGATCGCAATATTTCGCTGTAAACGCTGCTGTATTTTGGAATACGCATAGTTTATTTTTTTTTGCTTCCCTCTTTCCTTTCCCATTTTCTGCTCTATGGCGCTCGAATATGCGCGGTAAATAACCACGTGCGACCTGTTTGTCCACCCTGCCTATTTTCTTTTCTTTTTTTTTTCTTTTTTTTTTTGTGGTTCTCCCATTTCTGCTGCAGCCGCGCTTATGACACGTGCGTCCGTATTCGAGGTCACTGCCCACTGCACTTTTCTAGTTCCTCCTTCTGGGAAAGTGGGTTTAAGGAAAGCGGTGGAAAGAGGGTATGCCAACAGAAAGCTGCGTTACCTTTACACCGCCTCATTCTGTTCTCTGTTCCTGCACGGACTGGACTGCTCTTCCTGTTTTCCTGATTCCAGTGTCATTCGGGTAAGCAGAGGGTGCTACGTATCAAGCAGGATGAGTGATGCCGATTTTATTCTTTCCGCAGCGTTCAGCAAGCTCCGAGACATAGACAAATGTAAGAGGCACGAGGGAATATGGCGTCGATTGCTTCTCAAGAGACTAGTTGTGAAGCTGACCGCCATGCAGGAAACCGCCTGCAAGGAAGCTGACGGGAAAGCTTTCCGAGTTCACGAAGAGATTCATCAGCGGGGACAAAAGCGGCAGCGTGTTGAGGAGGAGGTCGAGAAAAGGGATGGGAAGCGTCGCCAGAGTTCGGCTGCGCTTCGGTGGAGGGAGGAACGTGCTCGGGAGTTTATTGCCGGACTTCGGCCCTGCACGATCGACATGGACGCCCTGGACGAGGAGCTTGGACCGGAACCTGATATCGAGTTCCTGGATTACTGAGCCAATTCATTGAGTCTAGAGCAACGTCTTTTATATCCTCCCCGCCATAGTAATGCCTTATGAGTACTTTGCGTTCCTGTGTTCCGTCCGGGCTATTTCTTTTTAATATTGTCATCATTGCCCAGTAACACAGATATAGCACGCTTGACAAGCGCCGTTTTCTCGTATTTTGTTCATTGTGGAAAGAACTCCTGCAGCTGCATGTGTTGCGGACAACCCTGCAGTGTATACACGATATTGAAATTTGAGCAAATTTCAAAATTTTCGCAAGTTCATCACTGTACACAAGGCAAGTTTCCATTAATTTGTTACATTTAAGTTTCCATCGAGGCATTTTATTTCATTTGCGGTGCAGTCTACCAGATACAGTCTATTCCTTATTTTATCGCGCGTTTTCTTGTATATAGTGCTTTCGACGTATTGTTTGTAAATATCCTCGTCTCAATAAAGGCTTGATTTTCGACAAAGCATACTACACAGCCACAGTTGACGTGTTTGTGGCAAGTAAACTTAGCGGTGATGTACCATCCAGATTTCATAACGACCTCCTCAGCATACCATCATTCTTATTTTTCAATTTTTGGAAACGTCTCTTCAATAAACCGGAAAGGGGAACTGAGGAGGAGTCTGGCGACTGCCACCGGAAGGGACACAACGCCTGCCTAATCTTCAGAAAGGAAGTGACAGAAACACGCTAATAGAACATAGGAAGATGGGTAGGATACAGGAACGAAAGAGTAACATGATAAGCCTAAGATTATAAATTTGAACACACACTAAACGTCACACACAGTAGGGCCGGGCACTCAAGGTCAAGCTATTACAGAATGTTAAATACTATAGCAGCCTGACCTTCAGTGTCCGGCCCTACGGTCCTTAAAAGGAACGTAATAAAACTGCGCTTTTAATCACCTTTTGTACTCCCTGCAAATATGACGCGTCTATGTTTGTGTAACTGTCGCTAAAATATTACCCGAGCAACTGAATACACCCTGAAGGCAATTTGTTTTCTGTGAATACAGAAAGTTATATTGTTGTGTCAGAGAGCTTTACTGTGTGTTACAGGAGCTCATAATATTTAGAAATGTGTGGAATAGGAGTACCAGCAGCAGTTAATTCTTATAAAAAAAATTGCTGGTTACTACCAGCAACTAAAAAAAAAATTACATGGAAATGAGTATCTGCTAGTACCAGCCACTCAGAAATTTGTAAAAAAAGGAGATTGGCTGTTAGAAGCAGTACCTCACGAAAATAAAAACAAAGTGACTGGCTGTGAGTACAAGCAGCAGGAAAAGATATGAAATGAAATTCGTTGCTGCTAGGATGAGCAGCCATAATTCATTAGGGAGAAATTGGCTGCAAGGACCAAGCGCTTAACGTGCTGGTTTATGTTTTCCAAGATGACGGTCTTATAAGAATTCCCGCTCGTATGCGTGAAAGCAAACGGACGCCAAAATTGTAAACATGTACAGACAAAACCATTGCTCAAGGTTCTTGAAGACAACTCATGTGACGGCAACGGCACACGTCACTGACCTCTTGGATCGCAATATTTCGCTGTAAACGCTGCTGTATTTTGGAATACGCATAGTTTATTTTTTTTCCTTCCCTCTTACCTTTCCTTTCCCATTTTCTGCTCTATGGCGCTCGAATATGCGCGGTAAATAAGCACGTGCGACCTGTTTGTCCACCCTGCCTATTTTCTTTTCTTTTATTTTTCTTTTTTTTTTTTGTGGTTCTCCCATTTCTGCTGCAGCCGCGCTTATGACACGTGCGTCCGTATTCGAGGTCACTGCCCACTGCACCTTTCTAGTTCCTCCTTCTGGGAAAGTGGGTTTAAGGAAAGCGGTGGAAAGAGGGTATGCCAACAGAAAGCTGCGTTACCTTTACACCGCCTCATTCTGTTCTCTGTTCCTGCACGGACTGGACTGCTCTTCCTGTTTTCCTGATTCCAGTGTCATTCGGGTAAGCAGAGGGTGCTACGTATCAAGCAGGATGAGTGATGCCGATTTTATTCTTTCCGCAGCGTTCAGCAAGCTCCGAGACATAGACAAATGTAAGAGGCACGAGGGAATATGGCGTCGATTGCTTCTCAAGAGACTAGTTGTGAAGCTGACCGCCATGCAGGAAACCGCCTGCAAGGAAGCTGACGGGGAAGCTTTCCGAGTTCACGTAGATATTCATCAGCGGGGACAAAAGCGGCAGCGTGTTGAGGAGGAGGTCGAGGAAAGGGATGGGAAGCGTCGCCAGAGTTCGGCTGCGCTTCGGTGGAGGGAGGAACGTGCTCGGGAGTTTATTGCCGGACTTCGGCCCTGCACGATCGACATGGACGCCCTGGACGAGGAGCTTGGACCGGAACCTGATATCGAGTTCCTGGATGACTGAGCCAATTCATTGAGTCTAGAGCAACGTCTTTTATATCCTCCCCGCCATAGTAATGCCTTATGAGTACTTTGCGTTCCTGTGTTCCGTCCGGGCTATTTCTTTTTAATATTGCCATCATTGCCCAGTAACACAGATATAGCACGCTTGACAAGCGCCGTTTTCTCGTATTTTGTTCATTGTGGAAAGAACTCCTGCAGCTGCATGTGTTGCGTACAACCCTGCAGTGTATACACGATATTGAAATTTGAGCAAATTTCAAAATTTTCGCGAGTTCATCACTGTACACAAGGCAAGTTTCCATTAATTTGTTACATTTAAGTTTCCATCGAGGCATTTTATTTCATTTGCGGTGCAGTCTACCAGATACAGTCTATTCCTTATTTTATCGCGCGTTTTCTTGTATATAGTGCTTTCGACGTATTGTTTGTAAATATCCTCGTCTCAATAAAGGCTTGATTTTCGACAAAGCATACTACACAGCCACAGTTGACGTGTTTGTGGCAAGTAAACTTAGCGGTGATGTACCATCCAGATTTCATACGACCTCCTCAGCATACCATCATTCTTAGTTTTCATTTTTTGGAAACGTCTATTCAATAAACCGGAAAGGGGAACTGAGGAGGAGTCTGGCGACTGCCACCGGAAGGGACACAAAGCCTGCCTAATCTTCAGAAAGGAAGTGACAGAAACACGCTAATAGAACATAGGAAGATGGGTAGGATACAGGAACGAAAGAGTAACATGATAAGCCTAAGATTATAAATTTGAACACACACTAAACGTCACACACAGTAGGGCCGGGCACTCAAGGTCAAGCTATTACAGAATGTTAAATACTATAGCAGCCTGACCTTCAGTGTCTGGCCCTACGGTCCTTAAAAGGAACGTAATAAAACTGAGCTTTTAATCACCTTTTGTACTCCCTGCAAATATGACGCGTCTATATTTGTGTAACTGTCGCTAAAATATTACCCGAGCAACTGAATACACCCTGAAGGCAATTTGTTTTCTGTATATACAGAAAGTTATATTGTTGTGTCAGAGAGCTTTACTGTGTGTTACAGGAGCTCATAATATTTAGAAATGTGCGGAATAGGAGTACCAGCAGCAGTTAATTCTTATAAAAAAAATTGCTGGTTACTACCAGCAACTAAAAAAAATTACATGGAAATGAGTATCTGCTAGTACCAGCCACTCAGAAATTTGTAAAAAAAGGAGATTGGCTGTTAGAAGCAGTACCTCACGAAAATAAAAACAAAGTGACTGGCTGTGAGTACAAGCAGCAGGAAAAGATATGAAACGAAATTCGTTGCTGCTAGGATGAGCAGCCATAATTCATTAGGGAGAAATTGGCTGCAAGGACCAAGCGCTTAACGTGCTGGTTTATGTTTTCCAAGATGACGGTCTTATAAGAATTCCCGCTCGTATGCGTGAAAGCAAACGGACGCCAAAATTGTAAACATGTACAGACAAAACCATTGCTCAAGGTTCTTGAAGACAACTCATGTGACGGCAACGGCACACGTCACTGACCTCTTGGATCGCAATATTTCGCTGTAAACGCTGCTGTATTTTGGAATACGCATAGTTTATTATTTTTCCTTCCCTCTTACCTTTCCTTTCCCATTTTCTGCTCTATGGCGCTCGAATATGCGCGGTAAATAACCACGTGCGACCTGTTTGTCCACCCTGCCTCTTTTCTTTTATTTTTCTTTTTTTTTTTTGTGGTTCTCCCATTTCTGCTGCAGCCGCGCTTATGACACGTGCGTCCGTATTCGAGGTCACTGCCCACTGCACCTTTCTAGTTCCTCCTTCTGGGAAAGTGGGCTTAAGGAAAGCGGTGGAAAGAGGGTATGCCAACAGAAAGCTGGGTTACCTTTACACCGCCTCATTCTGTTCTCTGTTCCTGCACGGACTAGACTGCTCTTCCTGTTTTCCTGATTCCAGTGTCATTCGGGTAAGCAGAGGGTGCTACGTATCAAGCAGGATGAGTGATGCCGATTTTAGTCTTTCCGCAGCGTTCAGCAAGTTACGAGACATAGACAAATGTAAGAGGCACGAGGGAATATGGCGTCGATTGCTTCTCAAGAGACTCTTTGTGAAGCTGACCGCCATGCAGGAAACCGCCTGCAAGGAAGCTGACGGGGAAGCTTTCCGAGTTCACGTAGATATTCATCAGCGGGGACAAAAGCGGCAGCGTGTTGAGGAGGAGGTCGAGGAAAGGGATGGGAAGCGTCGCCAGAGTTCGGCTGCGCTTCGGTGGAGGGAGGAACGTGCTCGGGAGTTTATTGCCGGACTTCGGCCCTGCACGATCGACATGGACGCCCTGGACGAGGAGCTTGGACCGGAACCTGATATCGAGTTCCTGGATGACTGAGCCAATCCATTGAGTCTAGAACAACGTCTTTTATATCCTCCCCGCCATAGTAATGCCTTATGAGTACTTTGCGTTCCTGTGTTCCGTCCGGGCTATTTCTTTTTAATATTGCCATCATTGCCCAGTAACACAGATATAGCACGCTTGACAAGCGCCGTTTTCTCGTATTTTGTTCATTGTGGAAAGAACTCCTGCAGCTGCATGTGTTGCGTACAACCCTGCAGTGTATACACGATATTGAAATTTGAGCAAATTTCAAAATTTTCACGAGTTCATCACTGTACACAAGGCAAGTTTCCATTAATTTGTTACATTTAAGTTTCCATCGAGGCATTTTATTTCATTTGCGGTGCAGTCTACCAGATACAGTCTATTCCTTATTTTATCGCGCGTTTTCTTGTATATAGTGCTTTCGACGTATTGTTTGTAAATATCCTCGTCTCAATAAAGGCTTGATTTTCGACAAAGCATACTACACAGCCACAGTTGACGTGTTTGTGGCAAGTAAACTTAGCGGTGATGTACCATCCAGATTTCATACGACCTCCTCAGCATACCATCATTCTTAGTTTTCATTTTTTGGAAACGTCTATTCAATACACCGGAAAGGGGAACTGAGGAGTCTGGCGACTGCCACCGGAAGGGACACAAAGCCTGCCTAATCTTCAGAAAGGAAGTGACAGAAACACGCTAATAGAACATAGGAAGATGGGTAGGATACAGGAACGAAAGAGTAACATGATAAGCCTAAGATTATAAATTTGAACACACACTAAACGTCACACACAGTAGGGCCGGGCACTCAAGGTCAAGCTATTACAGAATGTTAAATACTATAGCAGCCTGACCTTCAGTGTCCGGCCCTACGGTCCTTAAAAGGAACGTAATAAAACTGAGCTTTTAATCACCTTTTGTACTCCCTGCAAATATGACGCGTCTATATTTGTGTAACTGTCGCTAAAATATTACCCGAGCAACTGAATACACCCTGAAGGCAATTTGTTTTCTGTATATACAGAAAGTTATATTGTTGTGTCAGAGAGCTTTACTGTGTGTTACAGGAGCTCATAATATTTAGAAATGTGCGGAATAGGAGTACCAGCAGCAGTTAATTCTTATAAAAAAAATTGCTGGTTACTACCAGCAACTAAAAAAAATTACATGGAAATGAGTATCTGCTAGTACCAGCCACTCAGAAATTTGTAAAAAAAGGAGATTGGTTGTTAGAAGCAGTACCTCACGAAAATAAAAATAAAGTGACTGGCTGTGAGTACAAGCAGCAGGAAAAGATATGAAACGAAATTCGTCGCTGCTAGGATGAGCAGCCATAATTCATTAGGGAGAAATTGGCTGCAAGGACCAAGCGCTTAACGTGCTGGTTTATGTTTTCCAAGATGACGGTCTTATAAGAATTCCCGCTCGTATGCGTGAAAGCAAACGGACGTCAAAATTGTAAACATGTACAGACAAAACCATTGCTCAAGGTTCTTGAAGACAACTCATGTGACGGCAACGGCACACGTCACTGACCTCTTGGATCGCAATATTTCGCTGTAAACGCTGCTGTATTTTGGAATACGCATAGTTTATTTTTTTTCCTTCCCTCTTACCTTTCCTTTCCCATTTTCTGCTCTATGGCGCTCGAATATGCGCGGTAAATAAGCACGTGCGACCTGTTTGTCCACCCTGCCTATTTTCTTTTCTTTTATTTTTCTTTTTTTTGTGGTTCTCCCATTTCTGCTGCAGCCGCGCTTATGACACGTGCGTCCGTATTCGAGGTCACTGCCCACTGCACCTTTCTAGTTCCTCCTTCTGGGAAAGTGGGTTTAAGGAAAGCGGTGGAAAGAGGGTATGCCAACAGAAAGCTGCGTTACCTTTACACCGCCTCATTCTGTTCTCTGTTCCTGCACGGACTGGACTGCTCTTCCTGTTTTCCTGATTCCAGTGTCATTCGGGTAAGCAGAGGGTGCTACGTATCAAGCAGGATGAGTGATGCCGATTTTATTCTTTCCGCAGCGTTCAGCAAGCTCCGAGACATAGACAAATGTAAGAGGCACGAGGGAATATGGCGTCGATTGCTTCTCAAGAGACTCTTTGTGAAGCTGACCGCCATGCAGGAAACCGCCTGCAAGGAAGCTGACGGGGGAGCTTTCCGAGTTCACGTAGATATTCATCAGCGGGGACAAAAGCGGCAGCGTGTTGAGGAGGAGGTCGAGGAAAGGGATGGGAAGCGTCGCCAGAGTTCGGCTGCGCTTCGGTGGAGGGAGGAACGTGCTCGGGAGTTTATTGCCGGACTTCGGCCCTGCACGATCGACATGGACGCCCTGGACGAGGAGCTTGGACCGGAACCTGATATCGAGTTCCTGGATGACTGAGCCAATCCATTGAGTCTAGAACAACGTCTTTTATATCCTCCCCGCCATAGTAATGCCTTATGAGTACTTTGCGTTCCTGTGTTCCGTCCGGGCTATTTCTTTTTAATATTGCCATCATTGCCCAGTAACACAGATATAGCACGCTTGACAAGCGCCGTTTTCTCGTATTTTGTTCATTGTGGAAAGAACTCCTGCAGCTGCATGTGTTGCGTACAACCCTGCAGTGTATACACGATATTGATATTTGAGCAAATTTCAAAATTTTCACGAGTTCATCACTGTACACAAGGCAAGTTTCCATTAAATTGTTACATTTAAGTTTCCATCGAGGCATTTTATTTCATTTGCGGTGCAGTCTACCAGATACAGTCTATTCCTTATTTTATCGCGCGTTTTCTTGTATATAGTGCTTTCGACGTATTGTTTGTAAATATCCTCGTCTCAATAAAGGCTTGATTTTCGACAAAGCATACTACACAGCCACAGTTGACGTGTTTGTGGCAAGTAAACTTAGCGGTGATGTACCATCCAGATTTCATAACGACCTCCTCAGCATACCTTCATTCTTATTTTTCATTTTTTGGAAACGTCTCTTCAATAAACCGGAAAGGGGAACTGAGGAGGAGTCTGGCGACTGCCACCGGAAGGGACACAACGCCTGCCTAATCTTCAGAAAGGAAGTGACAGAAACACGCTAATAGAACATAGGAAGATGGGTAGGATACAGGAACGAAAGAGTAACATGATAAGCCTAAGATTATAAATTTGAACACACACTAAACGTCACACACAGTAGGGCCGGGCACTCAAGGTCAAGCTATTACAGAATGTTAAATACTATAGCAGCCTGACCTTCAGTGTCCGGCCCTACGGTCCTTAAAAGGAACGTAATAAAACTGCGCTTTTAATCACCTTTTGTACTCCCTGCAAATATGACGCGTCTATGTTTGTGTAACTGTCGCTAAAATATTACCCGAGCAACTGAATACACCCTGAAGGCAATTTGTTTTCTGTATATACAGAAAGTTATATTGTTGTGTCAGAGAGCTTTACTGTGTGTTACAGGAGCTCATAATATTTAGAAATGTGTGGAATAGGAGTACCAGCAGCAGTTAATTCTTATAAAAAAAATTGCTGGTTACTACCAGCAACTAAAAAAAAAATTACATGGAAATGAGTATCTGCTAGTACCAGCAACTCAGAAATTTGTAAAAAAATGAGATTGGCTGTTAGAAGCAGTACTTCACGAAAATAAAAACCAGTGACTGGCTGTGAGTACAAGCAGCAGTAAAAGATATGAAACGAAATTCGTCGCTGCTAGGATGAGCAGCCATAATTCATTAGGGAGAAATTGGCTGCAAGGACCAAGCGCTTAACGTGCTGGTTTATGTTTTCCAAGATGACGGTCTTATAAGAATTCCCGCTCGTATGCGTGAAAGCAAACGGACGCCAAAATTGTAAACATGTACAGACAAAACCATTGCTCAAGGTTCTTGAAGACAACTGATGTGACGGCAACGGCACACGTCACTGACCTCTTGGATCGCAATATTTCGCTGTAAACGCTGCTGTATTTTGGAATACGCATAGTTTATTTTTTTTCCTTCCCTCTTACCTTTCCTTTCCCATTTTCTGCTCTATGGCGCTCGAATATGCGCGGTAAATAACCACGTGCGACCTGTTTGTCCACCCTGCCTCTTTTCTTTTATTTTTCTTTTTTTTTTGTGGTTCTCCCATTTCTGCTGCAGCCGCGCTTATGACACGTGCGTCCGTATTCGAGGTCACTGCCCACTGCACCTTTCTAGTTCCTCCTTCTGGGAAAGTGGGCTTAAGGAAAGCGGTGGAAAGAGGGTATGCCAACAGAAAGCTGGGTTACCTTTACACCGCCTCATTCTGTTCTCTGTTCCTGCACGGACTAGACTGCTCTTCCTGTTTTCCTGATTCCAGTGTCATTCGGGTAAGCAGAGGGTGCTACGTATCAAGCAGGATGAGTGATGCCGATTTTATTCTTTCCGCAGCGTTCAGCAAGTTACGAGACATAGACAAATGTAAGAGGCACGAGGGAATATGGCGTCGATTGCTTCTCAAGAGACTCTTTGTGAAGCTGACCGCCATGCAGGAAACCGCCTGCAAGGAAGCTGACGGGGAAGCTTTCCGAGTTCACGTAGATATTCATCAGCGGGGACAAAAGCGGCAGCGTGTTGAGGAGGAGGTCGAGGAAAGGGATGGGAAGCGTCGCCAGAGTTCGGCTGCGCTTCGGTGGAGGGAGGAACGTGCTCGGGAGTTTATTGCCGGACTTCGGCCCTGCACGATCGACATGGACGCCCTGGACGAGGAGCTTGGACCGGAACCTGATATCGAGTTCCTGGATGACTGAGCCAATCCATTGAGTCTAGAACAACGTCTTTTATATCCTCCCCGCCATAGTAATGCCTTATGAGTACTTTGCGTTCCTGTGTTCCGTCCGGGCTATTTCTTTTTAATATTGCCATCATTGCCCAGTAACACAGATATAGCACGCTTGACAAGCGCCGTTTTCTCGTATTTTGTTCATTGTGGAAAGAACTCCTGCAGCTGCATGTGTTGCGTACAACCCTGCAGTGTATACACGATATTGAAATTTGAGCAAATTTCAAAATTTTCACGAGTTCATCACTGTACACAAGGCAAGTTTCCATTAATTTGTTACATTTAAGTTTCCATCGAGGCATTTTATTTCATTTGCGGTGCAGTCTACCAGATACAGTCTATTCCTTATTTTATCGCGCGTTTTCTTGTATATAGTGCTTTCGACGTATTGTTTCTAAATATCCTCGTCTCAATAAAGGCTTGATTTTCGACAAAGCATACTACACAGCCACAGTTGACGTGTTTGTGGCAAGTAAACTTAGCGGTGATGTACCATCCAGATTTCATAACGACCTCCTCAGCATACCATCATTCTTATTTTTCATTTTTTGGAAACGTCTCTTCAATAAACCGGAAAGGGGAACTGAGGAGGAGTCTGGCGACTGCCACCGGAAGGGACACAACGCCTGCCTAATCTTCAGAAAGGAAGTGACAGAAACACGCTAATAGAACATAGGAAGATGGGTAGGATACAGGAACGAAAGAGTAACATGATAAGCCTAAGATTATAAATTTGAACACACACTAAACGTCACACACAGTAGGGCCGGGCACTCAAGGTCAAGCTATTACAGAATGTTAAATACTATAACAGCCTGACCTTCAGTGTCCGGCCCTACGGTCCTTAAAAGGAACGTAATAAAACTGCGCTTTTAATCACCTTTTGTACTCCCTGCAAATATGACGCGTCTATGTTTGTGTAACTGTCGCTAAAATATTACCCGAGCAACTGAATACACCCTGAAGGCAATTTGTTTTCTGTATATACAGAAAGTTATATTGTTGTGTCAGAGAGCTTTACTGTGTGTTACAGGAGCTCATAATATTGAGAAATGTGTGGAATAGGAGTACCAGCAGCAGTTAATTCTTATAAAAAAAATTGCTGGTTACTACCAGCAACTAAAAAAAAAATTACATGGAAATGAGTATCTGCTAGTACCAGCAACTCAGAAATTTGTAAAAAAATGAGATTGGCTGTTAGAAGCAGTACCTCACGAAAATAAAAACAAAGTGACTGGCTGTGAGTACAAGCAGCAGTAAAAGATATGAAACGAAATTCGTCGCTGCTAGGATGAGCAGCCATAATTCATTAGGGAGAAATTGGCTGCAAGGACCAAGCGCTTAACGTGCTGGTTTATGTTTTCCAAGATGACGGTCTTATAAGAATTCCCGTTCGTATGCGTGAAAGCAAACGGACGCCAAAATTGTAAACATGTACAGACAAAACCATTGCTCAAGGTTCTTGAAGACAACTGATGTGACGGCAACGGCACACGTCACTGACCTCTTGGATCGCAATATTTCGCTGTAAACGCTGCTGTATTTTGGAAAACGCATAGTTTATTTTTTTTCCTTCCCTCTTACCTTTCCTTTCCCATTTTCTGCTCTATGGCGCTCGAATATGCGCGGTAAATAACCACGTGCGACCTGTTTGTCCACCCTGCCTATTTTCTTTTCCTTTAATTTTTTTTTTTTTTTTGGTTCTCCCATTTCTGCTGCAGCCGCGCTTATGACACGTGCGTCCGTATTCGAGGTCACTGCCCACTGCACCTTTCTAGTTCCTCCTTCTGGGAAAGTGGGTTTAAGGAAAGCGGTGGAAAGAGGGTATGCCAACAGAAAGCTGCGTTACCTTTACACCGCCTCATTCTGCTCTCTGTTCCTGCACGGACTGGACTGCTCTTCCTGTTTTCCTGATTCCAGTGTCATTCGGGTAAGCAGAGGGTGCTACGTATCAAGCAGGATGAGTGATGCCGATTTTATTCTTTCCGCAGCGTTCAGCAAGTTACGAGACATAGACAAATGTAAGAGGCACGAGGGAATATGGCGTCGATTGCTTCTCAAGAGACTAGTTGTGAAGCTGACCGCCATGCAGGAAACCGCCTGCAAGGAAGCTGACGGGGAAGCTTTCCGAGTTCACGTAGATATTCATCAGCGGGGACCAAAGCGGCAGCGTGTTGAGGAGGAGGTCGAGGAAAGGGATGGGAAGCGTCGCCAGAGTTCGGCTGCGCTTCGGTGGAGGGAGGAACGTGCTCGGGAGTTTATTGCCGGGCTTCGGCCCTGCACGATCGACATGGACGCCCTGGACGAGGAGCTTGGACCGGAACCTGATATCGAGTTCCTGGATGACTGAGCCAATCCATTGAGTCTAGAACAACGTCTTTTATATCCTCCCCGCCATAGTAATGCCTTATGAGTACTTTGCGTTCCTGTGTTCCGTCCGGGCTATTTCTTTTTAATATTGCCATCATTGCCCAGTAACACAGATATAGCACGCTTGACAAGCGCCGTTTTCTCGTATTTTGTTCATTGTGGAAAGAACTCCTGCAGCTGCATGTGTTGCGTACAACCCTGCAGTGTATACACGATATTGAAATTTGAGCAAATTTCAAAATTTTCGCGAGTTCATCACTGTACACAAGGCAAGTTTCCATTAATTTGTTACGTTTAAGTTTCCATCGAGGCATTTTATATCATTTGCGGTGCAGTCTACCAGATACAGTCTATTCCTTATTTTATCGCGCGTTTTCTTGTATATAGTGCTTTCGACGTATCGTTTGTAAATATCCTCGTCTCAATAAAGGTTTGATTTTCGACAAAGCATACTACACAGCCACAGTTGACGTGTTTGTGGCAAGTAATCTTAGCGGTGATGTACCATCCAGATTTCATAACGACCTCCTCAGCATACCATCATTCTTATTTTTCATTTTTTGGAAACGTCTATTCAATAAACCGGAAAGGGGAACTGAGGAGGAGTCTGGCGACTGCCACCGGAAGGGACACAACGCCTGCCTAATCTTCAGAAAGGAAGTGACAGAAACACGCTAATAGAACATAGGAAGATGGGTACGATACAGGAACGAAAGAGTAACATGATAAGCCTAAGATTATAAATTTGAAGACACACTAAACGTCACACACAGTAGGGCCGGGCACTCAAGGTCAAGCTATTACAGAATGTTAAATACTATAGCAGCCTGACCTTCAGTGTCCGGCCCTACGGTCCTTAAAAGGAACGTAATAAAACTGCGCTTTTAATCACCTTTTGTACTCCCTGCAAATATGACGCGTCTATGTTTGTGTAACTGTCGCTAAAATATTACCCGAGCAACTGAATACACCCTGAAGGCAATTTGTTTTCTGTATATACAGAAAGTTATATTGTTGTGTCAGAGAGCTTTACTGTGTGTTACAGGAGCTCATAATATTTAGAAATGTGTGGAATAGGAGTACCAGCAGCAGTTAATTCTTATAAAAAAAATTGCTGGTTACTACCAGCAACTAAAAAAAAAATTACATGGAAATGAGTATCTGCTAGTACCAGCAACTCAGAAATTTGTAAAAAAATGAGATTGGCTGTTAGAAGCAGTACCTCACGAAAATAAAAACAAAGTGACTGGCTGTGAGTACAAGCAGCAGTAAAAGATATGAAACGAAATTCGTCGCTGCTAGGATGAGCAGCCATAATTCATTAGGGAGAAATTGGCTGCAAGGACCAAGCGCTTAACGTGCTGGTTTATGTTTTCCAAGATGACGGTCTTATAAGAATTCCCGTTCGTATGCGTGAAAGCAAACGGACGCCAAAATTGTAAACATGTACAGACAAAACCATTGCTCAAGGTTCTTGAAGACAACTGATGTGACGGCAACGGCACACGTCACTGACCTCTTGGATCGCAATATTTCGCTGTAAACGCTGCTGTATTTTGGAAAACGCATAGTTTATTTTTTTTCCTTCCCTCTTACCTTTCCTTTCCCATTTTCTGCTCTATGGCGCTCGAATATGCGCGGTAAATAACCACGTGCGACCTGTTTGTCCACCCTGCCTATTTTCTTTTCCTTTAATTTTTTTTTTTTTTTTGGTTCTCCCATTTCTGCTGCAGCCGCGCTTATGACACGTGCGTCCGTATTCGAGGTCACTGCCCACTGCACCTTTCTAGTTCCTCCTTCTGGGAAAGTGGGTTTAAGGAAAGCGGTGGAAAGAGGGTATGCCAACAGAAAGCTGCGTTACCTTTACACCGCCTCATTCTGCTCTCTGTTCCTGCACGGACTGGACTGCTCTTCCTGTTTTCCTGATTCCAGTGTCATTCGGGTAAGCAGAGGGTGCTACGTATCAAGCAGGATGAGTGATGCCGATTTTATTCTTTCCGCAGCGTTCAGCAAGTTACGAGACATAGACAAATGTAAGAGGCACGAGGGAATATGGCGTCGATTGCTTCTCAAGAGACTAGTTGTGAAGCTGACCGCCATGCAGGAAACCGCCTGCAAGGAAGCTGACGGGGAAGCTTTCCGAGTTCACGTAGATATTCATCAGCGGGGACCAAAGCGGCAGCGTGTTGAGGAGGAGGTCGAGGAAAGGGATGGGAAGCGTCGCCAGAGTTCGGCTGCGCTTCGGTGGAGGGAGGAACGTGCTCGGGAGTTTATTGCCGGGCTTCGGCCCTGCACGATCGACATGGACGCCCTGGACGAGGAGCTTGGACCGGAACCTGATATCGAGTTCCTGGATGACTGAGCCAATCCATTGAGTCTAGAACAACGTCTTTTATATCCTCCCCGCCATAGTAATGCCTTATGAGTACTTTGCGTTCCTGTGTTCCGTCCGGGCTATTTCTTTTTAATATTGCCATCATTGCCCAGTAACACAGATATAGCACGCTTGACAAGCGCCGTTTTCTCGTATTTTGTTCATTGTGGAAAGAACTCCTGCAGCTGCATGTGTTGCGTACAACCCTGCAGTGTATACACGATATTGAAATTTGAGCAAATTTCAAAATTTTCGCGAGTTCATCACTGTACACAAGGCAAGTTTCCATTAATTTGTTACGTTTAAGTTTCCATCGAGGCATTTTATATCATTTGCGGTGCAGTCTACCAGATACAGTCTATTCCTTATTTTATCGCGCGTTTTCTTGTATATAGTGCTTTCGACGTATCGTTTGTAAATATCCTCGTCTCAATAAAGGTTTGATTTTCGACAAAGCATACTACACAGCCACAGTTGACGTGTTTGTGGCAAGTAATCTTAGCGGTGATGTACCATCCAGATTTCATAACGACCTCCTCAGCATACCATCATTCTTATTTTTCATTTTTTGGAAACGTCTATTCAATAAACCGGAAAGGGGAACTGAGGAGGAGTCTGGCGACTGCCACCGGAAGGGACACAACGCCTGCCTAATCTTCAGAAAGGAAGTGACAGAAACACGCTAATAGAACATAGGAAGATGGGTACGATACAGGAACGAAAGAGTAACATGATAAGCCTAAGATTATAAATTTGAAGACACACTAAACGTCACACACAGTAGGGCCGGGCACTCAAGGTCAAGCTATTACAGAATGTTAAATACTATAGCAGCCTGACCTTCAGTGTCCGGCCCTACGGTCCTTAAAAGGAACGTAATAAAACTGCGCTTTTAATCACCTTTTGTACTCCCTGCAAATATGACGCGTCTATGTTTGTGTAACTGTCGCTAAAATATTACCCGAGCAACTGAATACACCCTGAAGGCAATTTGTTTTCTGTATATACAGAAAGTTATATTGTTGTGTCAGAGAGCTTTACTGTGTGTTACAGGAGCTCATAATATTTAGAAATGTGTGGAATAGGAGTACCAGCAGCAGTTAATTCTTATAAAAAAAATTGCTGGTTACTACCAGCAACTAAAAAAAAATTACATGGAAATGAGTATCTGCTAGTACCAGCCACTCAGAAATTTGTAAAAAAAGGAGATTGGCTGTTAGAAGCAGTACCTCACGAAAATAAAAACAAAGTGACTGGCTGTGAGTACAAGCAGCAGGAAAAGATATGAAACGAAATTCGTCGCTGCTAGGATGAGCAGCCATAATTCATTAGGGAGAAATTGTCTGCAAGGACCAAGCGCTTAACGTGCTGGTTTATGTTTTCCAAGATGACGGTCTTATAAGAATTCCCGCTCGTATGCGTGAAAGCAAACGGACGCCAAAATTGTAAACATGTACAGACAAAACCATTGCTCAAGGTTCTTGAAGACAACTCATGTGACGGCAACGGCACACGTCACTGACCTCTTGGATCGCAATATTTCGCTGTAAACGCTGCTGTATTTTGGAAAACGCATAGTTTATTTTTTTTCCTTCCCTCTTACCTTTCCTTTCCCATTTTCTGCTCTATGGCGCTCGAATATGCGCGGTAAATAACCACGTGCGACCTGTTTGTCCACCCTGCCTATTTTCTTTTATTTTTTTTTATTTTTTTTTGTGGTTCTCCCATTTCTGCTGCAGCCGCGCTTATGACACGTGCGTCCGTATTCGAGGTCACTGCCCACTGCACCTTTCTAGTTCCTCCTTCTGGGAAAGTGCGTTTAAGGAAAGCGGTGGAAAGAGGGTATGCCAACAGAAAGCTGCGTTACCTTTACACCGCCTCATTCTGTTCTCTGTTCCTGCACGGACTGGACTGCTCTTCCTGTTTTCCTGATTCCAGTGTCATTCGGGTAAGCAGAGGGTGCTACGTATCAAGCAGGATGAGTGATGCCGATTTTATTCTTTCCGCAGCGTTCAGCAAGTTACGAGACATAGACAAATGTAAGAGGCACGAGGGAATATGGCGTCGATTGCTTCTCAAGAGACTAGTTGTGAAGCTGACCGCCATGCAGGAAACCGCCTGCAAGGAAGCTGACGGGGAAGCTTTCCGAGTTCACGTAGATATTCATCAGCGGGGACAAAAGCGGCAGCGTGTTGAGGAGGAGGTCGAGGAAAGGGATGGGAAGCGTCGCCAGAGTTCGGCTGCGCTTCGGTGGAGGGAGGAACGTGCTCGGGAGTTTATTGCCGGACTTCGGCCCTGCACGATCGACATGGACGCCCTGGACGAGGAGCTTGGACCGGAACCTGATATCGAGTTCCTGGATGACTGAGCCAATTCATTGAGTCTAGAGCAACGTCTTTTATATCCTCCCCGCCATAGTAATGCCTTATGAGTACTTTGCGTTCCTGTGTTCCGTCCGGGCTATTTCTTTTTAATATTGCCATCATTGCCCAGTAACACAGATACAGCATGCTTGACAAGCGCCGTTTTCTCGTATTTTGTTCATTGTGGAAAGAACTCCTGCAGCTGCATGTGTTGCGTACAACCCTGCAGTGTATACACGATATTGAAATTTTAGCAAATTTCAAAATTTTCGCGAGTTCATCACTGTACACAAGGCAAGTTTCCATTAATTTGTTACATTTAAGTTTCCATCGAGGCATTTTATTTCATTTGCGGTGCAGTCTACCAGATACAGTCTATTCCTTATTTTATCGCGCGTTTTCTTGTATATAGTGCTTTCGACGTATTGTTTGTAAATATCCTCGTCTCAATAAAGGCTTGATTTTCGACAAAGCATACTACACAGCCACAGTTGACGTGTTTGTGGCAAGTAAACTTAGCGGTGATGTACCATCCAGATTTCATAACGACCTCCTCAGCATACCATCATTCTTATTTTTCATTTTTTGGAAACGTCTATTCAATAAACCGGAAAGGGGAACTGAGGAGGAGTCTGGCGACTGCCACCGGAAGGGACACAACGCCTGCCTAATCTTCAGAAAGGAAGTGACAGAAACACGCTAATAGAACATAGGAAGATGGGTAGGATACAGGAACGAAATAGTAACATGATAAGCCTAAGATTATAAATTTGAACACACACTAAACGTCAGACACAGTAGGGCCGGGCACTCAAGGTCAAGCTATTACAGAATGTTAAATACTATAGCAGCCTGACCTTCAGTGTCCGGCCCTACGGTCCTTAAATGGAACGTAATAAAACTGCGCTTTTAATCACCTTTTGTACTCCCTGCAAATATGACGCGTCTATGTTTGTGTAACTGTCGCTAAAATATTACCCGAGCAACTGAATACACCCTGAAGGCAATTTGTTTTCTGTATATACAGAAAGTTATATTGTTGTGTCAGAGAGCTTTACTGTGTGTTACAGGAGCTCATAATATTTAGAAATGTGTGGAATAGGAGTACCAGCAGCAGTTAATTCTTATAAAAAAAATTGCTGGTTACTACCAGCAACTAAAAAAAAATTACATGGAAATGAGTATCTGCTAGTACCAGCCACTCAGAAATTTGTAAAAAAAGGAGATTGGCTGTTAGAAGCAGTACCTCACGAAAATAAAAACAAAGTGACTGGCTGTGAGTAGAAGCAGCAGGAAACGATATGAAACGAAATTCGTCGCTGCTAGGATGAGCAGCCATAATTCATTAGGGAGAAATTGGCTGCAAGGACCAAGCGCTTAACGTGCTGGTTTATGTTTTCCAAGATGACGGTCTTATAAGAATTCCCGCTCGTATGCGTGCAAGCAAACGGATGCCAAAATTGTAAACATGTACAGACAAAACCATTGCTCAAGGTTCTTGAAGACAACTCATGTGACGGCAACGGCACACGTCACTGACCTCTTGGATCGCAATATTTCGCTGTAAACGCTGCTGTATTTTGGAATACGCATAGTTTATTTTGTTTCCTTCCCTCTTACCTTTCCTTTCCCATTTTCTGCTCTATGGCGCTCGAATATGCGCGGTAAATAACCACGTGCGACCTGTTTGTCCACCCTGCCTCTTTTCTTTTATTTTTCTTTTTTTTTTGTGGTTCTCCCATTTCTGCTGCAGCCGCGCTTATGACACGTGCGTCCGTATTCGAGGTCACTGCCCACTGCACCTTTCTAGTTCCTCCTTCTGGGAAAGTGGGTTTAAGGAAAGCGGTGGAAAGAGGGTATGCCAACAGAAAGCTGCGTTACCTTTACACCGCCTCATTCTGTTCTCTGTTCCTGCACGGACTGGACTGCTCTTCCTGTTTTCCTGATTCCAGTGTCATTCGGGTAAGCAGAGGGTGCTACGTATCAAGCAGGATGAGTGATGCCGATTTTATTCTTTCCGCAGCGTTCAGCAAGTTACGAGACATAGACAAATGTAAGAGGCACGAGGGAATATGGCGTCGATTGCTTCTCAAGAGACTAGTTGTGAAGCTGACCGCCATGCAGGAAACCGCCTGCAAGGAAGCTGACGGGGAAGCTTTCCGAGTTCACGTAGATATTCATCAGCGGGGACCAAAGCGGCAGCGTGTTGAGGAGGAGGTCGAGGAAAGGGATGGGAAGCGTCGCCAGAGTTCGGCTGCGCTTCGGTGGAGGGAGGAACGTGCTCGGGTGTTTATTGCCGGGCTTCGGCCCTGCACGATCGACATGGACGCCCTGGACGAGGAGCTTGGACCGGAACCTGATATCGAGTTCCTGGATGACTGAGCCAATTCATTGAGTCTAGAGCAACGTCTTTTATATCCTCCCCGCCATAGTAATGCCTTATGAGTACTTTGCGTTCCTGTGTTCCGTCCGGGCTATTTCTTTTTAATATTGCCATCATTGCCCAGTAACACAGATATAGCACGCTTGACAAGCGCCGTTTTCTCGTATTTTGTTCATTGTGGAAAGAACTCCTGCAGCTGCATGTGTTGCTTACAACCCTGCAGGGTATACACGATATTGAAATTTGAGCAAATTTCAAAATTTTCGCGAGTTCATCACTGTACACAAGGCAAGTTTCCATTAATTTGTTACATTTAAGTTTCCATCGAGGCATTTTATTTCATTTGCGGTGCAGTCTACCAGATACAGTCTATTCCTTATTTTATCGCGCGTTTTCTTGTATATAGTGCTTTCGACGTATTGTTTGTAAATATCCTCGTCTCAATAAAGGCTTGATTTTCGACAAAGCATACTACACAGCCACAGTTGACGTGTTTGTGGCAAGTAAACTTAGCGGTGATGTACCATCCAGATTTCATAACGACCTCCTCAGCATACCATCATTCTTATTTTTCATTTTTTGGAAACGTCTATTCAATAAACCGGAAAGGGGAACTGAGGAGGAGTCTGGCGACTGCCACCGGAAGGGACACAACGCCTGCCTAATCTTCAGAAAGGAAGTGACAGAAACACGCTAATAGAACATAGGAAGATGGGTAGGATACAGGAACGAAAGAATAACATGATAAGCCTAAGATTATAAATTTGAACACACACTAAACGTCACACACAGTAGGGCCGGGCACTCAAGGTCAAGCTATTACAGAATGTTAAATACTATAGCAGCCTGACCTTCAGTGTCCGGCCCTACGGTCCTTAAAAGGAACGTAATAAAACTGCGCTTTTAATCACCTTTTGTACTCCCTGCAAATATGACGCGTCTATGTTTGTGTAACTGTCGCTAAAATATTACCCGAGCAACTGAATACACCCTGAAGGCAATTTGTTTTCTGTATATACAGAAAGTTATATTGTTGTGTCAGAGAGCTTTACTGTGTGTTACAGGAGCTCATAATATTTAGAAATGTGTGGAATAGGAGTACCAGCAGCAGTTAATTCTTATAAAAAAAATTGCTGGTTACTACCAGCAACTAAAAAAAAAATTACATGGAAATGAGTATCTGCTAGTACCAGCCACTCAGAAATTTGTAAAAAAAGGAGATTGGCTGTTAGAAGCAGTACCTCACGAAAATAAAAACAAAGTGACTGGCTGTGAGTACAAGCAGCAGGAAAAGATATGAAACGAAATTCGTTGCTGCTAGGATGAGCAGCCATAATTCATTAGGGAGAAATTGGCTGCAAGGACGAAGCGCTTAACGTGCTGGTTTATGTTTTCCAAGATGACGGTCTTATAAGAATTCCCGCTCGTATGCGTGAAAGCAAACGGACGCCAAAATTGTAAACATGTACAGACAAAACCATTGCTCAAGGTTCTTGAAGACAACTCATGTGACGGCAACGGCACACGTCACTGACCTCTTGGATCGCAATATTTCGCTGTAAACGCTGCTGTATTTTGGAATACGCATAGTTTATTTTTTTTCCTTCCCTCTTACCTTTCCTTTCCCATTTTCTGCTCTATGGCGCTCGAATATGCGCGGTAAATAACCACGTGCGACCTGTTTGTCCACCCTGCCTCTTTTCTTTTATTTTTCTTTTTTTTTTTGTGGTTCTCCCATTTCTGCTGCAGCCGCGCTTATGACACGTGCGTCCGTATTCGAGGTCACTGCCCACTGCACCTTTCTAGTTCCTCCTTCTGGGAAAGTGGGTTTAAGGAAAGCGATGGAAAGAGGGTATGCCAACAGAAAGCTGCGTTACCTTTACACCGCCTCATTCTGTTCTCTGTTCCTGCACGGACTGGACTGCTCTTCCTGTTTTCCTGATTCCAGTGTCATTCGGGTAAGCAGAGGGTGCTACGTATAAAGCAGGATGAGTGATGCCGATTTTATTCTTTCCGCAGCGTTCAGCAAGTTACGAGACATAGACAAATGTAAGAGGCACGAGGGAATATGGCGTCGATTGCTTCTCAAGAGACTAGTTGTGAAGCTGACCGCCATGCAGGAAACCGCCTGCAAGGAAGCTGACGGGGAAGCTTTCCGAGTTCACGTAGATATTCATCAGCGGGGACAAAAGCGGCAGCGTGTTGAGGAGGAGGTCGAGGAAAGGGATGGGAAGCGTCGCCAGAGTTCGGCTGCGCTTCGGTGGAGGGAGGAACGTGCTCGGGAGTTTATTGCCGGACTTCGGCCCTGCGCGATCGACATGGACGCCCTGGACGAGGAGCTTGGACCGGAACCTGATATCGAGTTCCTGGATGACTGAGCCAATTCATTGAGTCTAGAGCAACGTCCTTTATATCCTCCCCGCCATAGTAATGCCTTATGAGTACTTTGCGTTCCTGTGTTCCGTCCGGGCTATTTCTTTTTAATATTGCCATCATTGCCCAGTAACACAGATATAGCATGCTTGATAAGCGCCGTTTTCTCGTATTTTGTTCATTGTGGAAAGAACTCCTGCAGCTACATGTGTTGCGTACAACCCTGCAGTGTATACACGATATTGAAATTTGAGCAAATTTCAAAATTTTCGCGAGTTCATCACTGTACACAAGGCAAGTTTCCATTAATTTGTTACATTTAAGTATCCATCGAGGCATTTTATTTCATTTGCGGTGCAGTCTACCAGATACAGTCTATTCCTTATTTTATCGCGCGTTTTCTTGTATATAGTGCTTTCGACGTATTGTTTGTAAATATCCTCGTCTCAATAAAGGCTTGATTTTCGACAAAGCATACTACACAGCCACAGTTGACGTGTTTGTGGCAAGTAAACTTAGCGGTGATGTACCATCCAGATTTCATAACGACCTCCTCAGCATACCATCATTCTTATTTTTCATTTTTTGGAAACGTCTATTCAATAAACCGGAAAGGGGAACTGAGGAGGAGTCTGGCGACTGCCACCGGAAGGGACACAACGCCTGCCTAATCTTCAGAAAGGAAGTGACAGAAACACGCTAATAGAACATAGGAAGATGGGTAGGATACAGGAACGAAAGAGTAACATGATAAGCCTAAGATTATAAATTTGAACACACACTAAACGTCAGACACAGTAGGGCCGGGCACTCAAGGTCAAGCTATTACAGAATGTTAAATACTATAGCAGCCTGACCTTCAGTGTCCGGCCCTACGGTCCTTAAAAGGAACGTAATAAAACTGCGCTTTTAATCACCTTTTGTACTCCCTGCAAATATGACGCGTCTATGTTTGTGTAACTGTCGCTAAAATATTACCCGAGCAACTGAATACACCCTGAAGGCAATTTGTTTTCTGTATATACAGAAAGTTATATTGTTGTGTCAGAGAGCTTTACTGTGTGTTACAGGAGCTCATAATATTTAGAAATGTGTGGAATAGGAGTACCAGCAGCAGTTAATTCTTATAAAAAAAATTGCTGGTTACTACCAGCAACTAAAAAAAAATTACATGGAAATGAGTATCTGCTAGTACCAGCCACTCAGAAATTTGTAAAAAAAGGAGATTGGCTGTTAGAAGCAGTACCTCACGAAAATAAAAACAAAGTGACTGGCTGTGAGTAGAAGCAGCAGGAAAAGATATGAAACGAAATTCGTCGCTGCTAGGATGAGCAGCCATAATTCATTAGGGAGAAATTGGCTGCAAGGACCAAGCGCTTAACGTGCTGCTTTATGTTTTCCAAGATGACGGTCTTATAAGAATTCCCGCTCGTATGCGTGAAAGCAAACGGACGCCAAAATTGTAAACATGTACAGACAAAACCATTGCTCAAGGTTCTTGAAGACAACTCATGTGACGGCAACGGCACACGTCACTGACCTCTTGGATCGCAATATTTCGCTGTAAACGCTGCTGTATTTTGGAATACGCATAGTTTATTTTGTTTCCTTCCCTCTTACCTTTCCTTTCCCATTTTCTGCTCTATGGCGCTCGAATATGCGCGATAAATAACCACGTGCGACCTGTTTGTCCACCCTGCATATTTTCTTTTCTTTTATTTTTCTTTTTTTTTGTGGTTCTCCCATTTCTGCTGCAGCCGCGCTTATGACACGTGCGTCCGTATTCGAGGTCACTGCCCACTGCACCTTTCTAGTTCCTCCTTCTGGGAAAGTGGGTTTAAGGAAAGCGGTGGAAAGAGGGTATGCCAACAGAAAGCTGCGTTACCTTTACACCGCCTCATTCTGTTCTCTGTTCCTGCACGGACTGGACTGCTCTTCCTGTTTTCCTGATTCCAGTGTCATTCGGGTAAGCAGAGGGTGCTACGTATCAAGCAGGATGAGTGATGCCGATTTTATTCTTTCCGCAGCGTTCAGCAAGTTACGAGACATAGACAAATGTAAGAGGCACGAGGGAATATGGCGTCGATTGCTTCTCAAGAGACTAGTTGTGAAGCTGACCGCCATGCAGGAAACCGCCTGCAAGGAAGCTGACGGGGAAGCTTTCCGAGTTCACGTAGATATTCATCAGCGGGGACCAAAGCGGCAGCGTGTTGAGGAGGAGGTCGAGGAAAGGGATGGGAAGCGTCGCCAGAGTTCGGCTGCGCTTCGGTGGAGGGAGGAACGTGCTCGGGAGTTTATTGCCGGGCTTCGGCCCTGCACGATCGACATGGACGCCCTGGACGAGGAGCTTGGACCGGAACCTGATATCGAGTTCCTGGATGACTGAGCCAATTCATTGAGTCTAGAGCAACGTCTTTTATATCCTCCCCGCCATAGTAATGCCTTATGAGTACTTTGCGTTCCTGTGTTCCGTCCGGGCTATTTCTTTTTAATATTGCCATCATTGCCCAGTAACACAGATATAGCACGCTTGACAAGCGCCGTTTTCTCGTATTTTGTTCATTGTGGAAAGAACTCCTGCAGCTGCATGTGTTGCTTACAACCCTGCAGGGTATACACGATATTGAAATTTGAGCAAATTTCAAAATTTTCGCGAGTTCATCACTGTACACAAGGCAAGTTTCCATTAATTTGTTACATTTAAGTTTCCATCGAGGCATTTTATTTCATTTGCGGTGCAGTCTACCAGATACAGTCTATTCCTTATTTTATCGCGCGTTTTCTTGTATATAGTGCTTTCGACGTATTGTTTGTAAATATCCTCGTCTCAATAAAGGCTTGATTTTCGACAAAGCATACTACACAGCCACAGTTGACGTGTTTGTGGCAAGTAAACTTAGCGGTGATGTACCATCCAGATTTCATAACGACCTCCTCAGCATACCATCATTCTTATTTTTCATTTTTTGGAAACATCTATTCAATAAACCGGAAAGGGGAACTGAGGAGGAGTCTGGCGACTGCCACCGGAAGGGACACAACGCCTGCCTAATCTTCAGAAAGGAAGTGACAGAAACACGCTAATAGAACATAGGAAGATGGGTAGGATACAGGAACGAAAGAGTAACATGATAAGCCTAAGATTATAAATTTGAACACACACTAAACGTCACACACAGTAGGGCCGGGCACTCAAGGTCAAGCTATTACAGAATGTTAAATACTATAGCAGCCTGACCTTCAGTGTCCGGCCCTACGGTCCTTAAAAGGAACGTAATAAAACTGCGCTTTTAATCACCTTTTGTACTCCCTGCAAATATGACGCGTCTATGTTTGTGTAACTGTCGCTAAAATATTACCCGAGCAACTGAATACACCCTGAAGGCAATTTGTTTTCTGTATATACAGAAAGTTATATTGTTGTGTCAGAGAGCTTTACTGTGTGTTACAGGAGCTCATAATATTTAGAAATGTGTGGAATAGGAGTACCAGCAGCAGTTAATTCTTATAAAAAAAATTGCTGGTTACTACCAGCAACTAAAAAAAAAATTACATGGAAATGAGTATCTGCTAGTACCAGCCACTCAGAAATTTGTAAAAAAAGGAGATTGGCTGTTAGAAGCAGTACCTCACGAAAATAAAAACAAAGTGACTGGCTGTGAGTACAAGCAGCAGGAAAAGATATGAAACGAAATTCGTTGCTGCTAGGATGAGCAGCCATAATTCATTAGGGAGAAATTGGCTGCAAGGACCAAGCGCTTAACGTGCTGGTTTATGTTTTCCAAGATGACGGTCTTATAAGAATTCCCGCTCGTATGCGTGAAAGCAAACGGACGCCAAAATTGTAAACATGTACAGACAAAACCATTGCTCAAGGTTCTTGAAGACAACTCATGTGACGGCAACGGCACACGTCACTGACCTCTTGGATCGCAATATTTCGCTGTAAACGCTGCTGTATTTTGGAATACGCATAGTTTATTTTTTTTCCTTCCCTCTTACCTTTCCTTTCCCATTTTCTGCTCTATGGCGCTCGAATATGCGCGGTAAATAACCACCTGCGACCTGTTTGTCCACCCTGCCTCTTTTCTTTTATTTTTCTTTTTTTTTTGTGGTTCTCCCATTTCTGCTGCAGCCGCGCTTATGACACGTGCGTCCGTATTCGAGGTCACTGCCCACTGCACCTTTCTAGTTCCTCCTTCTGGGAAAGTGGGTTTAAGGAAAGCGGTGGAAAGAGGGTATGCCAACAGGAAGCTGCGTTACCTTTACACCGCCTCATTCTGTTCTCTGTTCCTGCACGGACTGGACTGCTCTTCCTGTTTTCCTGATTCCAGTGTCATTCGGGTAAGCAGAGGGTGCTACGTATAAAGCAGGATGAGTGATGCTGATTTTATTCTTTCCGCAGCGTTCAGCAAGTTACGAGACATAGACAAATGTAAGAGGCACGAGGGAATATGGCGTCGATTGCTTCTCAAGAGACTAGTTGTGAAGCTGACCGCCATGCAGGAAACCGCCTGCAAGGAAGCTGACGGGGAAGCTTTCCGAGTTCACGTAGATATTCATCAGGGGGGACCAAAGCGGCAGCGTGTTGAGGAGGAGGTCGAGGAAAGGGATGGGAAGCGTCGCCAGAGTTCGGCTGCGCTTCGGTGGAGGGAGGAACGTGCTCGGGAGTTTATTGCCGGACTTCGGCCCTGCACGATCGACATGGACGCCCTGGACGAGGAGCTTGGACCGGAACCTGATATCGAGTTCCTGGATTACTGAGCCAATTCATTGAGTCTAGAGCAACGTCTTTTATATCCTCCCCGCCATAGTAATGCCTTATGAGTACTTTGCGTTCCTGTGTTCCGTCCGGGCTATTTCTTTTTAATATTGCCATCATTGCCCAGTAACACAGATATAGCATGCTTGACAAGCGCCGTTTTCTCGTATATTGTTCATTGTGGAAAGAACTCCTGCAGCTGCATGTGTTGCGTACAACCCTGCAGTGTATACACGATATTGAAATTTTAGCAAATTTCAAAATTTCGCGAGTTCATCACTCTACACACGGCAAGTTTCCATTAATTTGTTACATTTAAGTTTCCATCGAGGCATTTTATTTCATTTGCGGTGCAGTCTACCAGATACACTCTATTCCTTATTTTATCGCGCGTTTTCTTGTATATTGTGCTTTCGACGTATTGTTTGTAAATATCCTCGTCTCAATAAAGGCTTGATTTTCGACAAAGCATACTACACAGCCACAGTTGACGTGTTTGTGGCAAGTAAACTTAGCGGTGATGTACCATCCAGATTTCATAACGACGTCCTCAGCATACCATCATTCTTATTTTTCATTTTTTGGAAACGTCTATTCAATAAACCGGAAAGGGGAACTGAGGAGGAGTCTGGCGACTGCCACCGGAAGGGACACAACGCCTGCCTAATCTTCAGAAAGGAAGTGACAGAAACACGCTAATAGAACATAGGAAGATGGGTAGGATACAGGAACGAAAGAGTAACATGATAAGCCTAAGATTATAAATTTGAACACACACTAAACGTCACACACAGTAGGGCCGGGCACTCAAGGTCAAGCTATTACAGAATGTTAAATACTATAGCAGCCTGACCTTCAGTGTCCGGCCCTACGGTCCTTAAAAGGAACGTAATAAAACTGCGCTTTTAATCACCTTTTGTACTCCCTGCAAATATGACGCGTCTATGTTTGTGTAACTGTCGCTAAAATATTACCCGAGCAACTGAATACACCCTGAAGGCAATTTGTTTTCTGTATATACAGAAAGTTATATTGTTGTGTCAGAGAGCTTTACTGTGTGTTACAGGAGCTCATATTATTTAGAAATGTGTGGAATAGGAGTACCAGCAGCAGTTAATTCTTATAAAAAAAATTGCTGGTTACTACCAGCAACTAAAAAAAAAATTACATGGAAATGAGTATCTGCTAGTACCAGCCACTCAGAAATTTGTAAAAAAAGGAGATTGGCTGTTAGAAGCAGTACCTCACGAAAATAAAAACAAAGTGACTGGCTGTGAGTACAAGCAGCAGGAAAAGATATGAAACGAAATTCGTCGCTGCTAGGATGAGCAGCCATAATTCATTAGGGAGAAATTGGCTGCAAGGACCAAGCGCTTAACGTGCTGGTTTATGTTTTCCAAGATGACGGTCTTATAAGAATTACTGCTCGTATGCGTGAAAGCAAACGGACGCAAAAATTGTAAACATGTACAGACAAAACCATTGCTCAAGGTTCTTGAAGACAACTCATGTGACGGCAACGGCACACGTCACTGACCTCTTGGATCGCAATATTTCGCTGTAAACGCTGCTGTATTTTGGAATACGCATAGTTTATTTTTTTTCCTTCCCTCTTACCTTTCCTTTCCCATTTTCTCCTCTATGGCGCTCGAATATGCGCGGTAAATAACCACGTGCGACCTGTTTGTCCACCCTGCCTATTTTCTTTTCTTTTATTTTTCTTTTTTTTTTGTGCTTCTCCCATTTCTGCTGCAGCCGCGCTTATGACACGTGCGTCCGTATTCGAGGTCACTGCCCACTGCACCTTTCTAGTTCCTCCTTGTGGGAAAGTGGGTTTAAGGAAAGCGGTGGAAAGAGGGTATGCCAACAGAAAGCTGCGTTACCTTTACACCGCCTCATTCTGTTCTCTGTTCCTGCACGGACTGGACTGCTCTTCCTGTTTTCCTGATTCCAGTGTCATTCGGGTAAGCAGAGGGTGCTACGTATCAAGCAGGATGAGTGATGCCGATTTTATTCTTTCCGCAGCGTTCAGCAAGTTACGAGACATAGACAAATGTAAGAGGCACGAGGGAATATGGCGTCGATTGCTTCTCAAGAGACTAGTTGTGAAGCTGACCGCCATGCAGGAAACCGCCTGCAAGGAAGCTGACGGGGAAGCTTTCCGAGTTCACGTAGATATTCATCAGCGGGGACAAAAGCGGCAGCGTGTTGAGGAGGAGGTCGAGGAAAGGGATGGGAAGCGTCGCCAGAGTTCGGCTGCGCTTCGGTGGAGGGAGGAACGTGCTCGGGAGTTTATTGCCGGACTTCGGCCCTGCACGATCGACATGGACGCCCTGGACGAGGAGCTTGGACCGGAACCTGATATCGAGTTCCTGGATGACTGAGCCAATTCATTGAGTCTAGAGCAACGTCTTTTATATCCTCCCCGCCATAGTAATGCCTTATGAGTACTTTGCGTTCCTGTGTTCCGTCCGGGCTATTTCTTTTTAATATTGCCATCATTGCCCAGTAACACAGATATAGCATGCTTGACAAGCGCCGTTTTCTCGTATTTTGTTCATTGTGGAATGAACTCCTGCAGCTGCATGTGTTGCGTACAACCCTGCAGTGTATACACGATATTGAAATTTTAGCAAATTTCAAAATTTTCGCGAGTTCATCACTGTACACAAGGCAAGTTTCCATTAATTTGTTACATTTAAGTTTCCATCGAGGCATTTTATTTCATTTGCGGTGCAGTCTACCAGATACAGTCTATTCCTTATTTTATCGCGCGTTTTCTTGTATATAGTGCTTTCGACGTATTGTTTGTAAATATCCTCGTCTCAATAAAGGCTTGATTTTCGACAAAGCATACTACACAGCCACTGTTGACGTGTTTGTGGCAAGTAAACTTAGCGGTGATGTACCATCCAGATTTCATAACGACCTCCTCAGCATACCATCATTCTTATTTTTCATTTTTTGGAAACGTCTATTCAATAAACCGGAAAGGGGAACTGAGGAGGAGTCTGGCGACTGCCACCGGAAGGGACACAACGCCTGCCTAATCTTCCGAAAGGAAGTGACAGAAACACGCTAATAGAACATAGGAAGATGGGTAGGATACAGGAACGAAAGAGTAACATGATAAGCCTAAGATTATAAATTTGAACACACACTAAACGTCAGACGCAGTAGGGCCGGGCACTCAAGGTCAAGCTATTACAGAATGTTAAATACTATAGCAGCCTGACCTTCAGTGTCCGGCCCTACGGTCCTTAAAAGGAACGTAATAAAACTGCGCTTTTAATCACCTTTTGTACTCCCTGCAAATATGACGCGTCTATGTTTGTGTAACTGTCGCTAAAATATTACCCGAGCAACTGAATACACCCTGAAGGCAATTTGTTTTCTGTATATACAGAAAGTTATATTGTTGTGTCAGAGAGCTTTACTGTGTGTTACAGGAGCTCATAATATTTAGAAATGTGTGGAATAGGAGTACCAGCAGCAGTTACTTCTTATAAAAAAAATTGCTGGTTACTACCAGCAACTAAAAAAAAAAATTACATGGAAATGAGTATCTGCTAGTACTAGCCACTCAGAAATTTGTAAAAAAAGGAGATTGGCTGTTAGAAGCAGTACCTCACGAAAATAAAAACAAAGTGACTGGCTGTGAGTACAAGCAGCAGGAAAAGATATGAAACGAAATTCGTCGCTGCTAGGATGAGCAGCCATAATTCATTAGGGAGAAATTGGCTGCAGGGACCAAGCGCTTAACGTGCTGGTTTATGTTTTCCAAGATGACGGTCTTATAAGAATTCCCGCTCGTATGCGTGAAAGCAAACGGACGCCAAAATTGTAAACATGTACAGACAAAACCTTAGCTCAAGGTTCTTGAAGACAACTCATGTGACGGCAACGGCACACGTCACTGACCTCTTGGATCGCAATATTTCGCTGTAAACGCTGCTGTATTTTGGAATACGCATAGTTTATTTTTTTTCCTTCCCTCTTACCTTTCCTTTCCCATTTTCTGCTCTATGGCGCTCGAATATGCGCGGTAAATAACCACGTGCGACCTGTTTGTCCACCCTGCCTATTTTCTTTTCTTTTATTTTTCTTTTTTTTTTGTGGTTCTCCCATTTCTGCTGCAGCCGCGCTTATGACACGTGCGTCCGTATTCGAGGTCACTGCCCACTGCACCTTTCTAGTTCCTCCTTCTGGGAAAGTGGGTTTAAGGAAAGCGGTGGAAAGAGGGTATGCCAACAGAAAGCTGCGTTACCTTTACACCGCCTCATTCTGTTCTCTGTTCCTGCACGGACTGGACTGCTCTTCCTGTTTTCCTGATTCCAGTGTCATTCGGGTAAGCAGAGGGTGCTACGTATCAAGCAGGATGAGTGATGCCGATTTTATTCTTTCCGCAGCGTTCAGCAAGTTACGAGACATAGACAAATGTAAGAGGCACGAGGGAATATGGCGTCGATTGCTTCTCAAGAGACTAGTTGTGAAGCTGACCGCCATGCAGGAAACCGCCTGCAAGGAAGCTGACGGGGAAGCTTACCGAGTTCACGTAGATATTCATCAGCGGGGACAAAAGCGGCAGCGTGTTGAAGAGGAGGTCGAGGAAAGGGATGGGAAGCGTCGCCAGAGTTCGGCTGCGCTTCGGTGGAGGGAGGAACGTGCTCGGGAGTTTATTGCCGGACTTCGGCCCTGCACGATCGACATGGACGCCCTGGACGAGGAGCTTGGACCGGAACCTGATATCGAGTTCCTGGATGACTGAGCCAATTCATTGAGTCTAGAGCAACGTCTTTTATATCCTCCCCGCCATAGTAATGCCTTATGAGTACTTTGCGTTCCTGTGTTCCGTCCGGGCTATTTCTTTTTAATATTGCCATCATTGCCCAGTAACACAGATATAGCATGCTTGACAAGCGCCGTTTTCTCGTATTTTGTTCATTGTGGAAAGAACTCCTGCAGCTGCATGTGTTGCGTACAACCCTGCAGTGTATAAACGATATTGAAATTTTAGCAAATTTCAAAATTTTCGCGAGTTCATCACTGTACACAAGGCAAGTTTCCATTAATTTGTTACATTTAAGTTTCCATCGAGGCATTTTCTTTCATTTGCGGTGCAGTCTACCAGATACAGTCTATTCCTTATTTTATCGCGCGATTTCTTGTATATAGTGCTTTCGACGTATTGTTTGTAAATATCCTCGTCTCAATAAAGGCTTGATTTTCGACAAAGCATACTACACAGCCACAGTTGACGTGTTTGTGGCAAGTAAACTTAGCGGTGATGTACCATCCAGATTTCATAACGACCTCCTCAGCATACCATCATTCTTATTTTTCATTTTTTGGAAACGTCTATTCAATAAACCGGAAAGGGGAACTGAGGAGGAGTCTGGCGACTGCCACCGGAAGGGACACAACGCCTGCCTAATCTTCAGAAAGGAAGTGACAGAAACACGCTAATAGAACATAGGAAGATGGGTAGGATACAGGAGCGAAAGAGTAACATGATAAGCCTAAGATTATAAATTTGAACACACACTAAACGTCACACACAGTAGGGCCGGGCACGCAAGGTCAAGCTATTACAGAATGTTAAATACTATAGCAGCCTGACCTTCAGTGTCCGGCCCTACGGTCCTTAAAAGGAACGTAATAAAACTGCGCTTTTAATCACCTTTTGTACTCCCTGCAAATATGACGCGTCTATGTTTGTGTAACTGTCGCTAAAATATTACCCGAGCAACTGAATACACCCTGAAGGCAATTTGTTTTCTGTATATACAGAAAGTTATATTGTTGTGTCAGAGAGCTTTACTGTGTGTTACAGGAGCTCATAATATTTAGAAATGTGTGGAATAGGAGTACCAGCAGCAGTTAATTCTTATAAAAAAAATTGCTGGTTACTACCAGCAACTAAAAAAAAAATTACATGGAAATGAGTATCTGCTAGTACCAGCCACTCAGAAATTTGTAAAAAAAGGAGATTGGCTGTTAGAAGCAGTACCTCACGCAAATAAAAAACAAAGTAACTGGCTGTGAGTACAAGCAGCAGGAAAAGATATGAAACGAAATTCGTCGCTGCTAGGATGAGCAGCCATAATTCATTAGGGAGAAATTGGCTGCAAGTACCAAGCGCTTAACGTGCTGGTTTATGTTTTCCAAGATGACGGTCTTATAAGAATTACCGCTCGTATGCGTGAAAGCAAACGGACGCCAAAATTGTAAACATGTACAGACAAAACCATTGCTCAAGGTTCTTGAAGACAACTCATGTGACGGCAACGGCACACGTCACTGACCTCTTGTATCGCAATATTTCGCTGTAAACGCTGCTGTATTTTGGAATACGCATAGTTTATTTTTTTTCCTTCCCTCTTACCTTTCCTTTCCCATTTTCTCCTCTATGGCGCTCGAATATGCGCGGTAAATAACCACGTGCGACCTGTTTGTCCACCCTGCCTATTTTCTTTTCTTTTATTTTTCTTTTTTTTTGTGGTTCTCCCATTTCTGCTGCAGCCGCGCTTATGACACGTGCGTCCGTATTCGAGGTCACTGCCCACTGCACCTTTCTAGTTCCTCCTTCTGGGAAAGTGGGTTTAAGGAAAGCGGTGGAAAGAGGGTATGCCAACAGAAAGCTGCGTTACCTTTACACCGCCTCATTCTGTTCTCTGTTCCTGCACGGACTGGACTGCTCTTCCTGTTTTCCTGATTCCAGTGTCATTCGGGTAAGCAGAGGGTGCTACGTATCAAGCAGGATGAGTGATGCCGATTTTATTCTTTCCGCAGCGTTCAGCAAGTTACGAGACATAGACAAATGTAAGAGGCACGAGGGAATATGGCGTCGATTGCTTCTCAAGAGACTAGTTGTGAAGCTGACCGCCATGCAGGAAACCGCCTGCAAGGAAGCTGACGGGGAAGCTTACCGAGTTCACGTAGATATTCATCAGCGGGGACAAAAGCGGCAGCGTGTTGAAGAGGAGGTCGAGGAAAGGGATGGGAAGCGTCGCCAGAGTTCGGCTGCGCTTCGGTGGAGGGAGGAACGTGCTCGGGAGTTTATTGCCGGACTTCGGCCCTGCACGATCGACATGGACGCCCTGGACGAGGAGCTTGGACCGGAACCTGATATCGAGTTCCTGGATGACTGAGCCAATTCATTGAGTCTAGAGCAACGTCTTTTATATCCTCCCCGCCATAGTAATGCCTTATGAGTACTTTGCGTTCCTGTGTTCCGTCCGGGCTATTTCTTTTTAATATTGCCATCATTGCCCAGTAACACAGATATAGCATGCTTGACAAGCGCCGTTTTCTCGTATTTTGTTCATTGTGGAAAGAACTCCTGCAGCTGCATGTGTTGCGTACAACCCTGCAGTGTATAAACGATATTGAAATTTTAGCAAATTTCAAAATTTTCGCGAGTTCATCACTGTACACAAGGCAAGTTTCCATTAATTTGTTACATTTAAGTTTCCATCGAGGCATTTTCTTTCATTTGCGGTGCAGTCTACCAGATACAGTCTATTCCTTATTTTATCGCGCGATTTCTTGTATATAGTGCTTTCGACGTATTGTTTGTAAATATCCTCGTCTCAATAAAGGCTTGATTTTCGACAAAGCATACTACACAGCCACAGTTGACGTGTTTGTGGCAAGTAAACTTAGCGGTGATGTACCATCCAGATTTCATAACGACCTCCTCAGCATACCATCATTCTTATTTTTCATTTTTTGGAAACGTCTATTCAATAAACCGGAAAGGGGAACTGAGGAGGAGTCTGGCGACTGCCACCGGAAGGGACACAACGCCTGCCTAATCTTCAGAAAGGAAGTGACAGAAACACGCTAATAGAACATAGGAAGATGGGTAGGATACAGGAACGAAAGAGTAACATGATAAGCCTAAGATTATAAATTTGAACACACACTAAACGTCACACACAGTAGGGCCGGGCACTCAAGGTCAAGCTATTACAGAATGTTAAATACTATAGCAGCCTGACCTTCAGTGTCCGGCCCTACGGTCCTTAAAAGGAACGTAATAAAACTGCGCTTTTAATCACCTTTTGTACTCCCTGCAAATATGACGCGTCTATGTTTGTGTAACTGTCGCTAAAATATTACCCGAGCAACTGAATACACCCTGAAGGCAATTTGTTTTCTGTATATACAGAAAGTTATATTGTTGTGTCAGAGAGCTTTACTGTGTGTTACAGGAGCTCATAATATTTAGAAATGTGTGGAATAGGAGTACCAGCAGCAGTTAATTCTTATAAAAAAAATTGCTGGTTACTACCAGCAACTAAAAAAAAAATTACATGGAAATGAGTATCTGCTAGTACTAGCCACACAGAAATTTGTAAAAAAAGGAGATTGGCTGTTAGAAGCAGTACCTCACGAAAATAAAAACAAAGTGACTGGCTGTGAGTACAAGCAGCAGGAAAAGATATGAAACGAAATTCGTCGCTGCTAGGATGAGCAGCCATAATTCATTAGGGAGAAATTGGCTGCAGGGACCAAGCGCTTAACGTGCTGGTTTATGTTTTCCAAGATGACGGTCTTATAAGAATTCCCGCTCGTATGCGTGAAAGCAAACGGACGCCAAAATTGTAAACATGTACAGACAAAACCTTAGCTCAAGGTTCTTGAAGACAACTCATGTGACGGCAACGGCACACGTCACTGACCTCTTGGATCGCAATATTTCGCTGTAAACGCTGCTGTATTTTGGAATACGCATAGTTTATTTTTTTTCCTTCCCTCTTACCTTTCCTTTCCCATTTTCTGCTCTATGGCGCTCGAATATGCGCGGTAAATAACCACGTGCGACCTGTTTGTCCACCCTGCCTATTTTCTTTTCTTTTATTTTTCTTTTTTTTTTGTGGTTCTCCCATTTCTGCTGCAGCCGCGCTTATGACACGTGCGTCCGTATTCGAGGTCACTGCCCACTGCACCTTTCTAGTTCCTCCTTCTGGGAAAGTGGGTTTAAGGAAAGCGGTGGAAAGAGGGTATGCCAACAGAAAGCTGCGTTACCTTTACACCGCCTCATTCTGTTCTCTGTTCCTGCACGGACTGGACTGCTCTTCCTGTTTTCCTGATTCCAGTGTCATTCGGGTAAGCAGAGGGTGCTACGTATCAAGCAGTATGAGTGATGCCGATTTTATTCTTTCCGCAGCGTTCAGCAAGTTACGAGACATAGACAAATGTAAGAGGCACGAGGGAATATGGCGTCGATTGCTTCTCAAGAGACTAGTTGTGAAGCTGACCGCCATGCAGGAAACCGCCTGCAAGGAAGCTGACGGGGAAGCTTACCGAGTTCACGTAGATATTCATCAGCGGGGACAAAAGCGGCAGCGTGTTGAAGAGGAGGTCGAGGAAAGGGATGGGAAGCGTCGCCAGAGTTCGGCTGCGCTTCGGTGGAGGGAGGAACGTGCTCGGGAGTTTATTGCCGGACTTCGGCCCTGCACGATCGACATGGACGCCCTGGACGAGGAGCTTGGACCGGAACCTGATATCGAGTTCCTGGATGACTGAGCCAATTCATTGAGTCTAGAGCAACGTCTTTTATATCCTCCCCGCCATAGTAATGCCTTATGAGTACTTTGCGTTCCTGTGTTCCGTCCGGGCTATTTCTTTTTAATATTGCCATCATTGCCCAGTAACACAGATATAGCATGCTTGACAAGCGCCGTTTTCTCGTATTTTGTTCATTGTGGAAAGAACTCCTGCAGCTGCATGTGTTGCGTACAACCCTGCAGTGTATAAACGATATTGAAATTTTAGCAAATTTCAAAATTTTCGCGAGTTCATCACTGTACACAAGGCAAGTTTCCATTAATTTGTTACATTTAAGTTTCCATCGAGGCATTTTCTTTCATTTGCGGTGCAGTCTACCAGATACAGTCTATTCCTTATTTTATCGCGCGATTTCTTGTATATAGTGCTTTCGACGTATTGTTTGTAAATATCCTCGTCTCAATAAAGGCTTGATTTTCGACAAAGCATACTACACAGCCACAGTTGACGTGTTTGTGGCAAGTAAACTTAGCGGTGATGTACCATCCAGATTTCATAACGACCTCCTCAGCATACCATCATTCTTATTTTTCATTTTTTGGAAACGTCTATTCAATAAACCGGAAAGGGGAACTGAGGAGGAGTCTGGCGACTGCCACCGGAAGGGACACAACGCCTGCCTAATCTTCAGAAAGGAAGTGACAGAAACACGCTAATAGAACATAGGAAGATGGGTAGGATACAGGAACGAAAGAGTAACATGATAAGCCTAAGATTATAAATTTGAACACACACTAAACGTCACACACAGTAGGGCCGGGCACTCAAGGTCAAGCTATTACAGAATGTTAAATACTATAGCAGCCTGACCTTCAGTGTCCGGCCCTACGGTCCTTAAAAGGAACGTAATAAAACTGCGCTTTTAATCACCTTTTGTACTCCCTGCAAATATGACGCGTCTATGTTTGTGTAACTGTCGCTAAAATATTACCCGAGCAACTGAATACACCCTGAAGGCAATTTGTTTTCTGTATATACAGAAAGTTATATTGTTGTGTCAGAGAGCTTTACTGTGTGTTACAGGAGCTCATAATATTTAGAAATGTGTGGAATAGGAGTACCAGCAGCAGTTAATTCTTATAAAAAAAATTGCTGGTTACTACCAGCAACTAAAAAAAAAATTACATGGAAATGAGTATCTGCTAGTACTAGCCACACAGAAATTTGTAAAAAAAGGAGATTGGCTGTTAGAAGCAGTACCTCACGAAAATAAAAACAAAGTGACTGGCTGTGAGTACAAGCAGCAGGAAAAGATATGAAACGAAATTCGTCGCTGCTAGGATGAGCAGCCATAATTCATTAGGGAGAAATTGGCTGCAGGGACCAAGCGCTTAACGTGCTGGTTTATGTTTTCCAAGATGACGGTCTTATAAGAATTCCCGCTCGTATGCGTGAAAGCAAACGGACGCCAAAATTGTAAACATGTACAGACAAAACCTTAGCTCAAGGTTCTTGAAGACAACTCATGTGACGGCAACGGCACACGTCACTGACCTCTTGGATCGCAATATTTCGCTGTAAACGCTGCTGTATTTTGGAATACGCATAGTTTATTTTTTTTCCTTCCCTCTTACCTTTCCTTTCCCATTTTCTGCTCTATGGCGCTCGAATATGCGCGGTAAATAACCACGTGCGACCTGTTTGTCCACCCTGCCTATTTTCTTTTCTTTTATTTTTCTTTTTTTTTTGTGGTTCTCCCATTTCTGCTGCAGCCGCGCTTATGACACGTGCGTCCGTATTCGAGGTCACTGCCCACTGCACCTTTCTAGTTCCTCCTTCTGGGAAAGTGGGTTTAAGGAAAGCGGTGGAAAGAGGGTATGCCAACAGAAAGCTGCGTTACCTTTACACCGCCTCATTCTGTTCTCTGTTCCTGCACGGACTGGATTGCTCTTCCTGTTTTCCTGATTCCAGTGTCATTCGGGTAAGCAGAGGGTGCTACGTATCAAGCAGTATGAGTGATGCCGATTTTATTCTTTCCGCAGCGTTCAGCAAGTTACGAGACATAGACAAATGTAAGAGGCACGAGGGAATATGGCGTCGATTGCTTCTCAAGAGACTAGTTGTGAAGCTGACCGCCATGCAGGAAACCGCCTGCAAGGAAGCTGACGGGGAAGCTTACCGAGTTCACGTAGATATTCATCAGCGGGGACAAAAGCGGCAGCGTGTTGAAGAGGAGGTCGAGGAAAGGGATGGGAAGCGTCGCCAGAGTTCGGCTGCGCTTCGGTGGAGGGAGGAACGTGCTCGGGAGTTTATTGCCGGACTTCGGCCCTGCACGATCGACATGGACGCCCTGGACGAGGAGCTTGGACCGGAACCTGATATCGAGTTCCTGGATGACTGAGCCAATTCATTGAGTCTAGAGCAACGTCTTTTATATCCTCCCCGCCATAGTAATGCCTTATGAGTACTTTGCGTTCCTGTGTTCCGTCCGGGCTATTTCTTTTTAATATTGCCATCATTGCCCAGTAACACAGATATAGCATGCTTGACAAGCGCCGTTTTCTCGTATTTTGTTCATTGTGGAAAGAACTCCTGCAGCTGCATGTGTTGCGTACAACCCTGCAGTGTATAAACGATATTGAAATTTTAGCAAATTTCAAAATTTTCGCGAGTTCATCACTGTACACAAGGCAAGTTTCCATTAATTTGTTACATTTAAGTTTCCATCGAGGCATTTTCTTTCATTTGCGGTGCAGTCTACCAGATACAGTCTATTCCTTATTTTATCGCGCGATTTCTTGTATATAGTGCTTTCGACGTATTGTTTGTAAATATCCTCGTCTCAATAAAGGCTTGATTTTCGACAAAGCATACTACACAGCCACAGTTGACGTGTTTGTGGCAAGTAAACTTAGCGGTGATGTACCATCCAGATTTCATAACGACCTCCTCAGCATACCATCATTCTTATTTTTCATTTTTTGGAAACGTCTATTCAATAAACCGGAAAGGGGAACTGAGGAGGAGTCTGGCGACTGCCACCGGAAGGGACACAACGCCTGCCTAATCTTCAGAAAGGAAGTGACAGAAACACGCTAATAGAACATAGGAAGATGGGTAGGATACAGGAACGAAAGAGTAACATGATAAGCCTAAGATTATAAATTTGAACACACACTAAACGTCACACACAGTAGGGCCGGGCACTCAAGGTCAAGCTATTACAGAATGTTAAATACTATAGCAGCCTGACCTTCAGTGTCCGGCCCTACGGTCCTTAAAAGGAACGTAATAAAACTGCGCTTTTAATCACCTTTTGTACTCCCTGCAAATATGACGCGTCTATGTTTGTGTAACTGTCGCTAAAATATTACCCGAGCAACTGAATACACCCTGAAGGCAATTTGTTTTCTGTATATACAGAAAGTTATATTGTTGTGTCAGAGAGCTTTACTGTGTGTTACAGGAGCTCATAATATTTAGAAATGTGTGGAATAGGAGTACCAGCAGCAGTTAATTCTTATAAAAAAAATTGCTGGTTACTACCAGCAACTAAAAAAAAAATTACATGGAAATGAGTATCTGCTAGTACCAGCCACTCAGAAATTTGTAAAAAAAGGAGATTGGCTGTTAGAAGCAGTACCTCACGAAAATAAAAAACAAAGTAACTGGCTGTGAGTACAAGCAGCAGGAAAAGATATGAAACGAAATTCGTCGCTGCTAGGATGAGCAGCCATAATTCATTAGGGAGAAATTGGCTGCAAGTACCAAGCGCTTAACGTGCTGGTTTATGTTTTCCAAGATGACGGTCTTATAAGAATTACCGCTCGTATGCGTGAAAGCAAACGGACGCCAAAATTGTAAACATGTACAGACAAAACCATTGCTCAAGGTTCTTGAAGACAACTCATGTGACGGCAACGGCACACGTCACTGACCTCTTGTATCGCAATATTTCGCTGTAAACGCTGCTGTATTTTGGAATACGCATAGTTTATTTTTTTTCCTTCCCTCTTACCTTTCCTTTCCCATTTTCTCCTCTATGGCGCTCGAATATGCGCGGTAAATAACCACGTGCGACCTGTTTGTCCACCCTGCCTATTTTCTTTTCTTTTATTTTTCTTTTTTTTTGTGGTTCTCCCATTTCTGCTGCAGCCGCGCTTATGACACGTGCGTCCGTATTCGAGGTCACTGCCCACTGCACCTTTCTAGTTCCTCCTTCTGGGAAAGTGGGTTTAAGGAAAGCGGTGGAAAGAGGGTATGCCAACAGAAAGCTGCGTTACCTTTACACCGCCTCATTCTGTTCTCTGTTCCTGCACGGACTGGACTGCTCTTCCTGTTTTCCTGATTCCAGTGTCATTCGGGTAAGCAGAGGGTGCTACGTATCAAGCAGGATGAGTGATGCCGATTTTATTCTTTCCGCAGCGTTCAGCAAGTTACGAGACATAGACAAATGTAAGAGGCACGAGGGAATATGGCGTCGATTGCTTCTCAAGAGACTAGTTGTGAAGCTGACCGCCATGCAGGAAACCGCCTGCAAGGAAGCTGACGGGGAAGCTTTCCGAGTTCACGTAGATATTCATCAGCGGGGACAAAAGCGGCAGCGTGTTGAGGAGGAGGTCGAGGAAAGGGATGGGAAGCGTCGCCAGAGTTCGGCTGCGCTTCGGTGGAGGGAGGAACGTGCTCGGGAGTTTATTGCCGGACTTCGGCCCTGCACGATCGACATGGACGCCCTGGACGAGGAGCTTGGACCGGAACCTGATATCGAGTTCCTGGATGACTGAGCCAATTCATTGAGTCTAGAGCAACGTCTTTTATATCCTCCCCGCCATAGTAATGCCTTATGAGTACTTTGCGTTCCTGTGTTCCGTCCGGGCTATTTCTTTTTAATATTGCCATCATTGCCCAGTAACACAGATATAGCATGCTTGACAAGCGCCGTTTTCTCGTATTTTGTTCATTGTGGAAAGAACTCCTGCAGCTGCATGTGTTGCGTACAACCCTGCAGTGTATACACGATATTGAAATTTGAGCAAATTTCAAAATTTTCGCGAGTTCATCACTGTACACAAGGCAAGTTTCCATTAATTTGTTACATTTAAGTTTCCATCGAGGCATTTTCTTTCATTTGCGGTGCAGTCTACCAGATACAGTCTATTCCTTATTTTATCGCGCGATTTCTTGTATATAGTGCTTTCGACGTATTGTTTGTAAATATCCTCGTCTCAATAAAGGCTTGATTTTCGACAAAGCATACTACACAGCCACAGTTGACGTGTTTGTGGCAAGTAAACTTAGCGGTGATGTACCATCCAGATTTCATAACGACGTCCTCAGCATACCATCATTCTTATTTTTCATTTTTTGGAAACGTCTATTCAATAAACTGGAAAGGGGAACTGAGGAGGAGTCTGGCGACTGCCACCGGAAGGGACACAACGCCTGCCTAATCTTCAGAAAGGAAGTGACAGAAACACGCTAATAGAACATAGGAAGATGGGTAGGATACAGGAACGAAAGAGTAACATGATAAGCCTAAGATTATAAATTTGAACACACACTAAACGTCACACACAGTAGGGCCGGGCACTCAAGGTCAAGCTATTACAGAATGTTAAATACTATAGCAGCCTGACCTTCAGTGTCCGGCCCTACGGTCCTTAAAAGGAACGTAATAAAACTGCGCTTTTAATCACCTTTTGTACTCCCTGCAAATATGACGCGTCTATGTTTGTGTAACTGTCGCTAAAATATTACCCGAGCAACTGAATACACCCTGAAGGCAATTTGTTTTCTGTATATACAGAAAGTTATATTGTTGTGTCAGAGAGCTTTACTGTGTGTTACAGGAGCTCATAATATTTAGAAATGTGTGGAATAGGAGTACCAGCAGCAGTTAATTCTTATAAAAAAAATTGCTGGTTACTACCAGCAACTAAAAAAAAAATTACATGGAAATGAGTATCTGCTAGTACTAGCCACTCAGAAATTTGTAAAAAAAGGAGATTGGCTGTTAGAAGCAGTACCTCACGAAAATAAAAACAAAGTGACTGGCTGTGAGTACAAGCAGCAGGAAAAGATATGAAACGAAATTCGTCGCTGCTAGGATGAGCAGCCATAATTCATTAGGGAGAAATTGGCTGCAGGGACCAAGCGCTTAACGTGCTGGTTTATGTTTTCCAAGATGACGGTCTTATAAGAATTCCCGCTCGTATGCGTGAAAGCAAACGGACGCCAAAATTGTAAACATGTACAGACAAAACCTTAGCTCAAGGTTCTTGAAGACAACTCATGTGACGGCAACGGCACACGTCACTGACCTCTTGGATCGCAATATTTCGCTGTAAACGCTGCTGTATTTTGGAATACGCATAGTTTATTTTTTTCCCTTCCCTCTTACCTTTCCTTTCCCATTTTCTGCTCTATGGCGCTCGAATATGCGCGGTAAATAACCACGTGCGACCTGTTTGTCCACCCTGCCTATTTTCTTTTCTTTTATTTTTCTTTTTTTTTTGTGGTTCTCCCATTTCTGCTGCAGCCGCGCTTATGACACGTGCGTCCGTATTCGAGGTCACTGCCCACTGCACCTTTCTAGTTCCTCCTTCTGGGAAAGTGGGTTTAAGGAAAGCGGTGGAAAGAGGGTATGCCAACAGAAAGCTGCGTTACCTTTACACCGCCTCATTCTGTTCTCTGTTCCTGCACGGACTGGACTGCTCTTCCTGTTTTCCTGATTCCAGTGTCATTCGGGTAAGCAGAGGGTGCTACGTATCAAGCAGTATGAGTGATGCCGATTTTATTCTTTCCGCAGCGTTCAGCAAGTTACGAGACATAGACAAATGTAAGAGGCACGAGGGAATATGGCGTCGATTGCTTCTCAAGAGACTAGTTGTGAAGCTGACCGCCATGCAGGAAACCGCCTGCAAGGAAGCTGACGGGGAAGCTTACCGAGTTCACGTAGATATTCATCAGCGGGGACAAAAGCGGCAGCGTGTTGAAGAGGAGGTCGAGGAAAGGGATGGGAAGCGTCGCCAGAGTTCGGCTGCGCTTCGGTGGAGGGAGGAACGTGCTCGGGAGTTTATTGCCGGACTTCGGCCCTGCACGATCGACATGGACGCCCTGGACGAGGAGCTTGGACCGGAACCTGATATCGAGTTCCTGGATGACTGAGCCAATTCATTGAGTCTAGAGCAACGTCTTTTATATCCTCCCCGCCATAGTAATGCCTTATGAGTACTTTGCGTTCCTGTGTTCCGTCCGGGCTATTTCTTTTTAATATTGCCATCATTGCCCAGTAACACAGATATAGCATGCTTGACAAGCGCCGTTTTCTCGTATTTTGTTCATTGTGGAAAGAACTCCTGCAGCTGCATGTGTTGCGTACAACCCTGCAGTGTATAAACGATATTGAAATTTTAGCAAATTTCAAAATTTTCGCGAGTTCATCACTGTACACAAGGCAAGTTTCCATTAATTTGTTACATTTAAGTTTCCATCGAGGCATTTTCTTTCATTTGCGGTGCAGTCTACCAGATACAGTCTATTCCTTATTTTATCGCGCGATTTCTTGTATATAGTGCTTTCGACGTATTGTTTGTAAATATCCTCGTCTCAATAAAGGCTTGATTTTCGACAAAGCATACTACACAGCCACAGTTGACGTGTTTGTGGCAAGTAAACTTAGCGGTGATGTACCATCCAGATTTCATAACGACCTCCTCAGCATACCATCATTCTTATTTTTCATTTTTTGGAAACGTCTATTCAATAAACCGGAAAGGGGAACTGAGGAGGAGTCTGGCGACTGCCACCGGAAGGGACACAACGCCTGCCTAATCTTCAGAAAGGAAGTGACAGAAACACGCTAATAGAACATAGGAAGATGGGTAGGATACAGGAACGAAAGAGTAACATGATAAGCCTAAGATTATAAATTTGAACACACACTAAACGTCACACACAGTAGGGCCGGGCACTCAAGGTCAAGCTATTACAGAATGTTAAATACTATAGCAGCCTGACCTTCAGTGTCCGGCCCTACGGTCCTTAAAAGGAACGTAATAAAACTGCGCTTTTAATCACCTTTTGTACTCCCTGCAAATATGACGCGTCTATGTTTGTGTAACTGTCGCTAAAATATTACCCGAGCAACTGAATACACCCTGAAGGCAATTTGTTTTCTGTATATACAGAAAGTTATATTGTTGTGTCAGAGAGCTTTACTGTGTGTTACAGGAGCTCATAATATTTAGAAATGTGTGGAATAGGAGTACCAGCAGCAGTTAATTCTTATAAAAAAAATTGCTGGTTACTACCAGCAACTAAAAAAAAAATTACATGGAAATGAGTATCTGCTAGTACTAGCCACACAGAAATTTGTAAAAAAAGGAGATTGGCTGTTAGAAGCAGTACCTCACGAAAATAAAAACAAAGTGACTGGCTGTGAGTACAAGCAGCAGGAAAAGATATGAAACGAAATTCGTCGCTGCTAGGATGAGCAGCCATAATTCATTAGGGAGAAATTGGCTGCAGGGACCAAGCGCTTAACGTGCTGGTTTATGTTTTCCAAGATGACGGTCTTATAAGAATTCCCGCTCGTATGCGTGAAAGCAAACGGACGCCAAAATTGTAAACATGTACAGACAAAACCTTAGCTCAAGGTTCTTGAAGACAACTCATGTGACGGCAACGGCACACGTCACTGACCTCTTGGATCGCAATATTTCGCTGTAAACGCTGCTGTATTTTGGAATACGCATAGTTTATTTTTTTTCCTTCCCTCTTACCTTTCCTTTCCCATTTTCTGCTCTATGGCGCTCGAATATGCGCGGTAAATAACCACGTGCGACCTGTTTGTCCACCCTGCCTATTTTCTTTTCTTTTATTTTTCTTTTTTTTTTGTGGTTCTCCCATTTCTGCTGCAGCCGCGCTTATGACACGTGCGTCCGTATTCGAGGTCACTGCCCACTGCACCTTTCTAGTTCCTCCTTCTGGGAAAGTGGGTTTAAGGAAAGCGGTGGAAAGAGGGTATGCCAACAGAAAGCTGCGTTACCTTTACACCGCCTCATTCTGTTCTCTGTTCCTGCACGGACTGGACTGCTCTTCCTGTTTTCCTGATTCCAGTGTCATTCGGGTAAGCAGAGGGTGCTACGTATCAAGCAGTATGAGTGATGCCGATTTTATTCTTTCCGCAGCGTTCAGCAAGTTACGAGACATAGACAAATGTAAGAGGCACGAGGGAATATGGCGTCGATTGCTTCTCAAGAGACTAGTTGTGAAGCTGACCGCCATGCAGGAAACCGCCTGCAAGGAAGCTGACGGGGAAGCTTACCGAGTTCACGTAGATATTCATCAGCGGGGACAAAAGCGGCAGCGTGTTGAAGAGGAGGTCGAGGAAAGGGATGGGAAGCGTCGCCAGAGTTCGGCTGCGCTTCGGTGGAGGGAGGAACGTGCTCGGGAGTTTATTGCCGGACTTCGGCCCTGCACGATCGACATGGACGCCCTGGACGAGGAGCTTGGACCGGAACCTGATATCGAGTTCCTGGATGACTGAGCCAATTCATTGAGTCTAGAGCAACGTCTTTTATATCCTCCCCGCCATAGTAATGCCTTATGAGTACTTTGCGTTCCTGTGTTCCGTCCGGGCTATTTCTTTTTAATATTGCCATCATTGCCCAGTAACACAGATATAGCATGCTTGACAAGCGCCGTTTTCTCGTATTTTGTTCATTGTGGAAAGAACTCCTGCAGCTGCATGTGTTGCGTACAACCCTGCAGTGTATAAACGATATTGAAATTTTAGCAAATTTCAAAATTTTCGCGAGTTCATCACTGTACACAAGGCAAGTTTCCATTAATTTGTTACATTTAAGTTTCCATCGAGGCATTTTCTTTCATTTGCGGTGCAGTCTACCAGATACAGTCTATTCCTTATTTTATCGCGCGATTTCTTGTATATAGTGCTTTCGACGTATTGTTTGTAAATATCCTCGTCTCAATAAAGGCTTGATTTTCGACAAAGCATACTACACAGCCACAGTTGACGTGTTTGTGGCAAGTAAACTTAGCGGTGATGTACCATCCAGATTTCATAACGACCTCCTCAGCATACCATCATTCTTATTTTTCATTTTTTGGAAACGTCTATTCAATAAACCGGAAAGGGGAACTGAGGAGGAGTCTGGCGACTGCCACCGGAAGGGACACAACGCCTGCCTAATCTTCAGAAAGGAAGTGACAGAAACACGCTAATAGAACATAGGAAGATGGGTAGGATACAGGAACGAAAGAGTAACATGATAAGCCTAAGATTATAAATTTGAACACACACTAAACGTCACACACAGTAGGGCCGGGCACTCAAGGTCAAGCTATTACAGAATGTTAAATACTATAGCAGCCTGACCTTCAGTGTCCGGCCCTACGGTCCTTAAAAGGAACGTAATAAAACTGCGCTTTTAATCACCTTTTGTACTCCCTGCAAATATGACGCGTCTATGTTTGTGTAACTGTCGCTAAAATATTACCCGAGCAACTGAATACACCCTGAAGGCAATTTGTTTTCTGTATATACAGAAAGTTATATTGTTGTGTCAGAGAGCTTTACTGTGTGTTACAGGAGCTCATAATATTTAGAAATGTGTGGAATAGGAGTACCAGCAGCAGTTAATTCTTATAAAAAAAATTGCTGGTTACTACCAGCAACTAAAAAAAAAATTACATGGAAATGAGTATCTGCTAGTACTAGCCACTCAGAAATTTGTAAAAAAAGGAGATTGGCTGTTAGAAGCAGTACCTCACGAAAATAAAAACAAAGTGACTGGCTGTGAGTACAAGCAGCAGGAAAAGATATGAAACGAAATTCGTCGCTGCTAGGATGAGCAGCCATAATTCATTAGGGAGAAATTGGCTGCAGGGACCAAGCGCTTAACGTGCTGGTTTATGTTTTCCAAGATGACGGTCTTATAAGAATTCCCGCTCGTATGCGTGAAAGCAAACGGACGCCAAAATTGTAAACATGTACAGACAAAACCTTAGCTCAAGGTTCTTGAAGACAACTCATGTGACGGCAACGGCACACGTCACTGACCTCTTGGATCGCAATATTTCGCTGTAAACGCTGCTGTATTTTGGAATACGCATAGTTTATTTTTTTTCCTTCCCTCTTACCTTTCCTTTCCCATTTTCTGCTCTATGGCGCTCGAATATGCGCGGTAAATAACCACGTGCGACCTGTTTGTCCACCCTGCCTATTTTCTTTTCTTTTATTTTTCTTTTTTTTTTGTGGTTCTCCCATTTCTGCTGCAGCCGCGCTTATGACACGTGCGTCCGTATTCGAGGTCACTGCCCACTGCACCTTTCTAGTTCCTCCTTCTGGGAAAGTGGGTTTAAGGAAAGCGGTGGAAAGAGGGTATGCCAACAGAAAGCTGCGTTACCTTTACACCGCCTCATTCTGTTCTCTGTTCCTGCACGGACTGGACTGCTCTTCCTGTTTTCCTGATTCCAGTGTCATTCGGGTAAGCAGAGGGTGCTACGTATCAAGCAGGATGAGTGATGCCGATTTTATTCTTTCCGCAGCGTTCAGCAAGTTACGAGACATAGACAAATGTAAGAGGCACGAGGGAATATGGCGTCGATTGCTTCTCAAGAGACTAGTTGTGAAGCTGACCGCCATGCAGGAAACCGCCTGCAAGGAAGCTGACGGGGAAGCTTACCGAGTTCACGTAGATATTCATCAGCGGGGACAAAAGCGGCAGCGTGTTGAAGAGGAGGTCGAGGAAAGGGATGGGAAGCGTCGCCAGAGTTCGGCTGCGCTTCGGTGGAGGGAGGAACGTGCTCGGGAGTTTATTGCCGGACTTCGGCCCTGCACGATCGACATGGACGCCCTGGACGAGGAGCTTGGACCGGAACCTGATATCGAGTTCCTGGATGACTGAGCCAATTCATTGAGTCTAGAGCAACGTCTTTTATATCCTCCCCGCCATAGTAATGCCTTATGAGTACTTTGCGTTCCTGTGTTCCGTCCGGGCTATTTCTTTTTAATATTGCCATCATTGCCCAGTAACACAGATATAGCATGCTTGACAAGCGCCGTTTTCTCGTATTTTGTTCATTGTGGAAAGAACTCCTGCAGCTGCATGTGTTGCGTACAACCCTGCAGTGTATAAACGATATTGAAATTTTAGCAAATTTCAAAATTTTCGCGAGTTCATCACTGTACACAAGGCAAGTTTCCATTAATTTGTTACATTTAAGTTTCCATCGAGGCATTTTCTTTCATTTGCGGTGCAGTCTACCAGATACAGTCTATTCCTTATTTTATCGCGCGATTTCTTGTATATAGTGCTTTCGACGTATTGTTTGTAAATATCCTCGTCTCAATAAAGGCTTGATTTTCGACAAAGCATACTACACAGCCACAGTTGACGTGTTTGTGGCAAGTAAACTTAGCGGTGATGTACCATCCAGATTTCATAACGACGTCCTCAGCATACCATCATTCTTATTTTTCATTTTTTGGAAACGTCTATTCAATAAACCGGAAAGGGGAACTGAGGAGGAGTCTGGCGACTGCCACCGGAAGGGACACAACGCCTGCCTAATCTTCAGAAAGGAAGTGACAGAAACACGCTAATAGAACATAGGAAGATGGGTAGGATACAGGAACGAAAGAGTAACATGATAAGCCTAAGATTATAAATTTGAACACACACTAAACGTCACACACAGTAGGGCCGGGCACTCAAGGTCAAGCTATTACAGAATGTTAAATACTATAGCAGCCTGACCTTCAGTGTCCGGCCCTACGGTCCTTAAAAGGAACGTAATAAAACTGCGCTTTTAATCACCTTTTGTACTCCCTGCAAATATGACGCGTCTATGTTTGTGTAACTGTCGCTAAAATATTACCCGAGCACCTGAATACACCCTGAAGGCAATTTGTTTTCTGTATATACAGAAAGTTATATTGTTGTGTCAGAGAGCTTTACTGGGTGTTACAGGAGCTCATAATATTTAGAAATGTGTGGAATAGGAGTACCAGCAGCAGTTAATTCTTATAAAAAAAATTGCTGGTTACTACCAGCAACTAAAAAAAAAATTACATGGAAATGAGTATCTGCTAGTACCAGCCACTCAGAAATTTGTAAAAAAAGGAGATTGGCTGTTAGAAGCAGTACCTCACGAAAATAAAAAACAAAGTAACTGGCTGTGAGTACAAGCAGCAGGAAAAGATATGAAACGAAATTCGTCGCTGCTAGGATGAGCAGCCATAATTCATTAGGGAGAAATTGGCTGCAAGTACCAAGCGCTTAACGTGCTGGTTTATGTTTTCCAAGATGACGGTCTTATAAGAATTACCGCTCGTATGCGTGAAAGCAAACGGACGCCAAAATTGTAAACATGTACAGACAAAACCATTGCTCAAGGTTCTTGAAGACAACTCATGTGACGGCAACGGCACACGTCACTGACCTCTTGTATCGCAATATTTCGCTGTAAACGCTGCTGTATTTTGGAATACGCATAGTTTATTTTTTTTCCTTCCCTCTTACCTTTCCTTTCCCATTTTCTCCTCTATGGCGCTCGAATATGCGCGGTAAATAACCACGTGCGACCTGTTTGTCCACCCTGCCTATTTTCTTTTCTTTTATTTTTCTTTTTTTTTGTGGTTCTCCCATTTCTGCTGCAGCCGCGCTTATGACACGTGCGTCCGTATTCGAGGTCACTGCCCACTGCACCTTTCTAGTTCCTCCTTCTGGGAAAGTGGGTTTAAGGAAAGCGGTGGAAAGAGGGTATGCCAACAGAAAGCTGCGTTACCTTTACACCGCCTCATTCTGTTCTCTGTTCCTGCACGGACTGGACTGCTCTTCCTGTTTTCCTGATTCCAGTGTCATTCGGGTAAGCAGAGGGTGCTACGTATCAAGCAGGATGAGTGATGCCGATTTTATTCTTTCCGCAGCGTTCAGCAAGTTACGAGACATAGACAAATGTAAGAGGCACGAGGGAATATGGCGTCGATTGCTTCTCAAGAGACTAGTTGTGAAGCTGACCGCCATGCAGGAAACCGCCTGCAAGGAAGCTGACGGGGAAGCTTTCCGAGTTCACGTAGATATTCATCAGCGGGGACAAAAGCGGCAGCGTGTTGAGGAGGAGGTCGAGGAAAGGGATGGGAAGCGTCGCCAGAGTTCGGCTGCGCTTCGGTGGAGGGAGGAACGTGCTCGGGAGTTTATTGCCGGACTTCGGCCCTGCACGATCGACATGGACGCCCTGGACGAGGAGCTTGGACCGGAACCTGATATCGAGTTCCTGGATGACTGAGCCAATTCATTGAGTCTAGAGCAACGTCTTTTATATCCTCCCCGCCATAGTAATGCCTTATGAGTACTTTGCGTTCCTGTGTTCCGTCCGGGCTATTTCTTTTTAATATTGCCATCATTGCCCAGTAACACAGATATAGCATGCTTGACAAGCGCCGTTTTCTCGTATTTTGTTCATTGTGGAAAGAACTCCTGCAGCTGCATGTGTTGCGTACAACCCTGCAGTGTATACACGATATTGAAATTTGAGCAAATTTCAAAATTTTCGCGAGTTCATCACTGTACACAAGGCAAGTTTCCATTAATTTGTTACATTTAAGTTTCCATCGAGGCATTTTCTTTCATTTGCGGTGCAGTCTACCAGATACAGTCTATTCCTTATTTTATCGCGCGATTTCTTGTATATAGTGCTTTCGACGTATTGTTTGTAAATATCCTCGTCTCAATAAAGGCTTGATTTTCGACAAAGCATACTACACAGCCACAGTTGACGTGTTTGTGGCAAGTAAACTTAGCGGTGATGTACCATCCAGATTTCATAACGACGTCCTCAGCATACCATCATTCTTATTTTTCATTTTTTGGAAACGTCTATTCAATAAACCGGAAAGGGGAACTGAGGAGGAGTCTGGCGACTGCCACCGGAAGGGACACAACGCCTGCCTAATCTTCAGAAAGGAAGTGACAGAAACACGCTAATAGAACATAGGAAGATGGGTAGGATACAGGAACGAAAGAGTAACATGATAAGCCTAAGATTATAAATTTGAACACACACTAAACGTCACACACAGTAGGGCCGGGCACTCAAGGTCAAGCTATTACAGAATGTTAAATACTATAGCAGCCTGACCTTCAGTGTCCGGCCCTACGGTCCTTAAAAGGAACGTAATAAAACTGCGCTTTTAATCACCTTTTGTACTCCCTGCAAATATGACGCGTCTATG